>NC_132868.1:38292000-38930000 GCF_048164855.1 Canis lupus baileyi | reverse complement strand
AATTTTAAAAATACATAAAGCGCAAAAGGAGAGTAACAAGTATTTTTATTCTTCCCACAATTTACCACTTAAAAATGTATTGATCGTAATTTTTTTGGTTTTTGTGTTTTTAAAGAAAATCACTTTTGTTTAAAATGAATTATGTGGGATGCCTGGGTGGCTCAGCGGTTGAGCTTCTGCCTTTGGCCCAGGGCGTGATCCTGGGGTTCCAGGATCGAGTCCCGTGTCTGGCTCCCTGCATGGAGCCTGCCTCTCCCTCTGCCTGTGTTTCTGCCTCTCTCTCTCTCTCTCTCTCTCTCATGAAAAAATAAATAAAATCTTTTAAAAAATAAAATATAAAATAAAATAATAAAATAAAATAAAATAATAAAATAAAATAAAAAAATAAAATAAAATAAAATATGTTTGGGGCACCTGAGTGGCTCAGTCACTTAAGCATCAGACTCTTGATTTCAGTTCAGGTCATGACCTCAAGGTCCCTGGGCATGGAGCCTGCTTGAAATTCTTTCTCTCCCTCACTATCTGCCTCTCTCCCCTCTCTATAAATAGAGAGAGAGGGAAAACAAATTATACTTATTGTAAATAATTCAAATAGTGCTGAAAATCAGAGAGATAAATGTTAAGAAGACTCAGAACTTGATCACTCAGAAATAAACTTCATAATTATTATTAAAGTTATCATACAAAGCACATGTACGGAGAGGAT
Organism: Canis lupus baileyi; assembly: GCF_048164855.1. Lineage (NCBI taxonomy): Eukaryota > Metazoa > Chordata > Mammalia > Carnivora > Canidae > Canis > Canis lupus. Next base: position 38,929,294 of record NC_132868.1, on the reverse strand, counting down.
GCCCAAGCCAGTCGGCTGAGACTGTATTACAAAGAACCACACTGTAGACAAGAGTTATGTGATTTTAGCCAAAGAAAAAGAAACTAAAGAACATCTGAAGGGATTATTTAACCAAGCAAATTGGTCTTCACAGTAACAGATATTATTTAAAGACTTCCAAGTTTGCAAAGTAAGTTTACAAAAAGCATTAAGAAGCTAGACTCAGACAGGTTTTCTTTCCTAAAACACAGTAAGTTTCAGACAGTATTCATTAACTTCCTGCTATGGGAACACGAAAACTCTAATGGCTTTATAAATCTATCTTTTCCTCCTACCCTCCTATTCATTAATTATTTTATCAATTTTATATTGTCCAGTTTTTAACATTTATATGATATTTTTAAGCTTTTATTCTGCTATAATTTCAAACATACAGAAAAGAAGAAAAAGTAGTAAGTACAAGGAATTCTCATTCACCTTATACCTAGATTCCTCAAATATTATGTTTTACCACACTACGTCTAGATTTTTTTTCCTCCTGAAATGTTTGACAGAAAGTTGGGCATCATCTCTCTCTCTCCCTCTAAATTCTTCAGTCTGCATTTCCTAAAAGTAGAGACATTCTCTGATATAAATGCAGTGCAATTATCAAAATCAAGAAATTAACATGGTTGGGATCCCTGGGTGGCGCAGCAGTTTGGCGCCTGCCTTTGGCCCAGGGCGCGATCCTGGAGACCCGGGATCGAATCCCACGTCGGGCTTCCGATGCATGGAGCCTGCTTCTCCCTCTGCCTTGTGTCTCTGCCCCCCTCTCTCTCTCTGTGACTATCATGAATAAATAAATAAAATCTTTAAAAAAAAAAAAAAAAAAGAAATTAACATGGTTAAAGTAATATCATCTAATGTCCAGACTTGGTTCAGACAACACCAATTATTCCACTACTGTCCTTTTTCTGACCCAGGATTGCCTTTACTTGTCATTTTATTCCCCTTTAATCTTTAACACACTCTCAGTCTTTGTCTTTCATGATAGTAATATTTTTGAAGCTCACAGGCCATTTAGTCTGCAGTGTTTCTGTGTGTTAATGGGTTACACACAACATTTGGTCCTACAGTGGTGGTTCTCTATGGCAATGAGTTACACACAAGATTTTTCCAAAGCTTTGCCTTCCTGGTTCTTTTTTGTGGTTGAGGAATGGCTGGATTTCTCTAAGTTCTTTCACCTGTGACATGACACTTTGGCTGTTTGGGGGTTATATTTTCTTCCCCTTAAACCAGTGGTACTCAGTCCTGGCTGCACATTGGTATCATGTAGCTTTCAGGGATGGAAAGATGTCATTTTTGTAGCCTAACAGGAATGGGGGATAGAGCTCAGCTGACGTAGACTGCTAGTCTTTGTTGGAATATGTGGGCTTCGTGTTCTAGGAGAGTCTTGTTACATATGCTGTACTACTGCTCATGGTCTTCTCATCCCAGAGGATGCCTTATCCTTTAGAATATTCCTCCAAGTGAGTGTGTAGTGCATAGTCCAGTCCAGCCTAGTGTCTCAATTCTTCTTTCTTCCTAAATGCTATTGTTATTACCCTCCAGTAACAATAATAAAAGGATGTGGACACACATTTGCTTCTCCAACTTTGGGGGTATCCATAATTCAGTACTTTATTGGTCTACCTATATTGCTCAAAGCCTTCGTAAGTTTTTCTATTCCATTCCAGAATCATATTTCTTTCCACGAGTGCTCATTTTATTGCACGAGTTTTTGCTCTTTTCCTTATCTGGTTACTGTTGATAATTTTATTGTTGCAGTTTACACTTCCCATATTGTAAGGTGTTGGTAAAGTGGAAATTCTGTGATGCAATTTCAACCTATCGTCTTAAGGCAGAACAGCACTTACTTAAACATATGTCTTTTTCTAATGGGCTATAAGCTCCAGAAAGACAGGTCTTTATTTTAGTTGACGTAGGGCATGGCAGATTGCCTGGCACGTGATAAGCATTCAATGAACATGCTTTGAGTGATTTTAAAAATATGTAATAAGAAAACAAATAGGGGAGATGTCAAAATGTTATTCATTTAATCAAAACCTGGCCTTTTCATTCAGGGTGCTATTATTATGTGTTTGAATATCAAGTACACGGTACATAATTATATGCAATAGCTAGTGACTTCTGACCTCATCTCAACATATACTGAATATCAGTAAAATCTTACTTTTTCCAAAACTCTCTTCCAACTGTTTATTTCTCAGACCAGTGGATACAAAGTAGGACTCAACAGGCTCACTAATTTACCAAATACCTTTTTTCTCCCACTTTGTTGGTAATTAAAGGCACATCCTTCTGTTCTGACCAGAAAAATTCCTTAGAATTCACAAAACCATCTCCACCTCCTAAAACTAACTCCTAAAACTAACCTCCTAAAACTAACACTAAAACTCTTTTAGTGCCTAAAGACTATGTAAAAACAGCCAGCTCCTTTATTTTTGTAAAAATCTCTTTCCTGGCAGTGTAAAAAACAGGTAATCTCCCTCTGTACCCCAGTGTCCCTTTGTAAAGCGTTCCTCATTGTTACAGGATGCTCCTCTATGAATAAACAAAACTACTTGTACTTTTCCTATATAGTTTTGCAGCAAAAAAAGAGGTGATCTTTAGGTTTTATTAATGGACATGCAGATGGCCTGAGCCTGGAGCCACACTCATCCATGATAGGGGTAGCTCAGAGCACCTCTTGACAGCTCACCTGGCTCATAACCATCCCACCGTTCTGTGATATATTAACTGAATATATGGGTAGGGTTTTTTTTTTCTTATTTACCTTTTATTCAGCCCTGAGATGGTTTTACTTTCTCTCTGGCAGCTTTTAATGATATTACTCTCTTAATGCATTCAGAATCTTTTCACAAGTGAGGCTTGTGAAAATTAAATAAATGTATAAACATGAGATCTCTTAAAAAAAAGAGAGATTGATGGCAAACAACTAAAGACAAGTATTTTATAGTATTTAAAAATCTTAAAAGCAGTCTCTTCATCCAATTCTTGGCCATAGAAAATAGTTACAAGGAGGACAAGACAGTAAAGCAGAGGAAGCCTGTGAAAGGTATTGAGCCGTAATATTTGTGCACAAATAGAGGAACAGACTTAACTGATGAATTAATTTACATTTCAAAAACATCTTTTTAAATATTGCTTACAATAACACTATTCAACAGGTGAAAATGAAGGGTGGGACAAAAACAAAATAGAGTAAAATAAAATACAAAAAATAGGTTGGGATTTGTGGAAGGTGAAATAATGGCCTGTCAAATATGCCCCCCTTCTAGTGCCTTGAGCCTGTGGATACGCTACATGGCAGATTCTGCTGATGTGATGAAGCTGAAGAGTCTGAGATGAGAAGAATATTGTGGATTATGCTGGTGTGCCCAATATAATCACAGGGGTCCTTTTAGAAAGAAATAAGAGGCTCCAAGTGAAATAAGACAAGTGTTGATCAAGGTCAGAGTGATGCAGCCATGAGTCAAAGAATGTTAGAAGTTTCTAGAAGCTAGAAGAAGCTAAGCATGGATTCCTCTCCTGGAAGCTGCAGTAGAACCAATCCTGTCAACACCCTGACTTCAGTCTAATGAGACTGATTTTTGGACTTCTGACCTCCAGAACTGTAAGATAATAAATGTGCTGCCTGCCACAAAGTTGTGGTAATTTGTTTCAGCAGCAGTAGGAAAGTAATGCAGGATTTTTAAAGCATTCCATGAGGGCCTATAAAAACCTTAGAAATAAGCTGCAAAGGCTGTATGCTAAAGTCAAAAGTAGAATGCTTTCCTTGCTTTTTTTCTTAAAATATGCAATGAAATTATTTCTCATCATCATACCGCAAGGTTTTGGTAGTATCTAACTCTTAGAATTGTTCCATATTTCTGTTTAAAGTTCTGTGTGTTGGTGCACATGAGTGTGAAATTCCCCACAGCCCTCTGCAACATAAATTAATTTTGTTGGTTTTTTTTCCCCTTCAATAACACCTCTGCTGTAATTACATCTTATTGGCTTTATAAAATAAAGCTCCCTGATTGTGAAAGCAGAGATGTTATTTGAAATGTTCGTCTCTGTGATCAAGATATCTGCTACATCAAGGAAAAGCCACCAAGTCCCAGAGAGTTTTCACACCTGAAAATTAAACCAATTTGTTTTGCAAATCTGTGTTATGCAAATTACAAAATCAATCACTAAATAGAGATGTCTTAACAAAAGATTTTCTAAAAGGATTAAAGATTCTCTACAGAGGACAGTTCCTCAAATGACTCCCCCCAATCCAAATGCAGACATTTAGCAGTTTATGGTGAGACTAGTTATTTAACTAATGTTATTCTATAGAATATATCTTGAAATCTTCTGATTGACATGAGAGCATGTTCTAAAGAATACCACAATAAAATTTTCTTTCTTGCTTAAAAGAGTACGGATTTCATGTTTCTAGAATTTCCTGAGTGTATGTCATGGTTAAATGCATGGGCTCTGAAGCCAGATTGCCTGGATTGAATTCCAGCTCTGACAATTGTAACCTGAGGTTAATTACATAATTTTCTGTTTCATCAGGACAATGAGAAAAATAATAACACCCACTTCATTTGATGGTTTTGAGGGTTAAAAAAGTTATAGTGATAGAATGAGGCGTGTGGCAGTCAGCCTTCAGTTAGCTATTATTATTAAAGTCAGAAATATAAAATAACTATCAATCAATCTTATATATACAGAGGTAGCTACCATTATGCAGTCAGCAAATATCTTTTAGGGTCCACTATAAATGTCAGCATCACTTATTATAAAATGAATCTTTTTTGTTGAACATTTAGCAGCTTTCTGAGAGCAGAAATTTTTGTAGTCAAAAAAGGACATTTGTTCCCTTTTTACATATTTATTTTTTCTTTAAGCCATCAAAGAAAAGTTAGCCAAAAAGTCAACTCTTCAGCCACACCCACAAAGGATACATGTTCAACAAGAACATCATGTTCAGATGCAGGCATAAAATCAGCCTCCCAGAGAAAACCTGGACCATTGTAGTGGGTATTTATTTGCAACCGGGATGCACGGAAAAGTCTGGAAGTTCAAACAAAACCTGTAATTATTTATTTTCTTTATATCAATCTAACTTTGACTACATCACCCCATCTGGGTTTCATTATCAATCATTCTAAGACATTTACCCGTATCTAGGTCATGACAGGGTGCCAGGGTCTTATACTCAAAGCCCTCCATACTCCACTCCACACTGTTGTATTAATTACTCATGGTCCAAGCCAGAATAGTCCACTGATGCCTTCTGGTTCTGCTGCTTCCTTGACATGCTTGGGATACAGGAACCTCTATCTGAAAACCCTGAGGCCTGTCACCTGTCTATGTAGGTATATCCATTCCTTTCTGAATTATATACTCCCCTCTGCACCCTTATCCTACTGCAGTCAAGTGGAGAACAATAAAACAATGCAGGAATCAGAAGATGACTGGGACAGAGACTTCTGTTTCCTACTATAAAATATAAACTGTCTTGTCTTCCTTTCAGTGCTAGAACTCTCATATTTAGCTAATATGCACACACCTAATGGGAAAACAGACACACTAGCTTCTTTAGAGTTGAGAATTGAGAGTGTGACATTTTGACACCAATGGGAAGTAAGATAGAACTTATTCCCTAAATCCAGAGGAAGGTAAATAGTCCAGAGAAGGTGACTATCAGTTAAAAGATAAGCTTTTGAAAAGGTCAGTAAAACTTGATCAAGCCTGTCAAATGATTAAAAAACAAAACAGAAAAGAAGTTATAAATTACCAATATTATGAAAGAAAAAGAAAATCATTACTTACCTCCGGCACATGAAAGGGATTTATTGAATAATTTCATGCATATAAATGTAACCACTTGGATAAAATGGATCAATTCCTTAAAAACCCAAACTCTAATGTCACCCAATATGAAATAGATAACACAAAATGTCATAAAACTGTTACAGCAATTGGATTAGCAATTAAAAGATTCCCAAAAAAGAAATCTCCAGGCCCAGCTAGTTTTACTGGTGAATCTATTCTGATTGTGATGGTGGTTTCACAAATCTATATATATGCTAAAATTCACAAAGCTAGAGATGTTTAAGATTCATAAAAATGAATACAGTGACTCACATACAAGTTAGAAATATACTTCTCTCATTTCTCTGGAGGGCATGCAAGTGTCTTGTCTCCATGTCATCCAGGGACCCGATTCTTTTTTTGTTGTTCTGTAAATTGCAAGTTTTTGGAATGTATGATCACCTCCTGCTGGTGAGGTTTGGGAGACTAAAGATTAATAGTAAAGGGTCAGTTTGGCTATAGGTGAAGAGGTAGAGAAATGGAAAAGGATATTTCAGCTGGGGAAATCTTGAGTCAGGATACAGAAGAAAGACTGGGGCTCTCAAATGAAAAATATTTCCAAGAAATCAATATAATGTTTTTAATATATGCACGTTTTCATACTAAGAAAATCCGTTTCTCTTCATGGATTCTAAAACTGACTTTTTACTATTCACTTACATAACAAAAGGTTCATAATCAGAATTCCAAGGGTGGTCATACACAATTATCTATTAGCTTTTATGATTTGCAGTTTCCATATATTTGGAAAAGTTTTTTTTAATAGATTTTATTTATTTATTCATGAGAGACACCGAGAGAGAGACAGAGACACAGGCAGAGGGAGAAGCAGACTCCCTGTGGGGAGCCTGATGTGGGATTTGATCCCCGGGCCCCAGGATCACACCCTGAGCCAAAAGCAGATGCTCAACCATTGAGCCACCAAGGCGTCCCATGGAAAAGTTTTAAAACAAGATAACTGACCTTAAGTAAAACCTGGGTGTAATTTTTTTTTTATCTTCAATGCTTCTGGCCTCCTTTTTCCAAACTATTGTTCTCCCCTCCATCTCCAATCTATCCTGTCTCATTTCTTCTTTCATCTTTTTTTTTTTTTTTTAAGATTTTATTTATTTATTTGACAGAGAGAGAGAGCACAAGCAGGGGGAGCAGCAGGCAGAGGGAGAGAGAGAAGCAGGCTTCCCGTAGAGCAGAGAGCCCAATGAGGGGCTCAAGCTCAGGACCTTGGGATCATGACTGAGCCAAAGGCCAACCTTAGCCCACTGAGCCACCCAGATGCCCTTTCTTCCATATTATAGCTAACTAATTGCTAGACAGACATCAGCAGGCTACATATTAAGATGTTATTTCTCCTGGGAATATTTGCATCTCACTATGTTTCTCTTATAGGCAAAATCCTCAAGACCCAAAGGAATGAGTCGCTAATGATGGACATGATAGGTCAAGGAGTAAAGCATCTGGGGACCTGGCTTAGCCTCGTGAGCCTGCCATGCTGTCACATCTCTGTGCTTTTTTAGGGAAATCCTTTCATTCATCTCACTTGGGAATGAGGTAAAGGAGATGAATCAGGAAATACCCAAAGCCAACACTAGTTACATAAGCTATTTCCTGCTATTCTTTCTAAAATTGATTACTCAAGCAGTTTTACTTTCTTATAAATAAGGGGGAAAGTTGAAACAATTTGCATATAATCTGTATTACTTCATTAAGTATAGCCGCAACAGTTTGAATTGTAAGCTAAGTGTGAAAGAGCATTTAAAGTATAAAAGAGTGTATCTACATGTTTCTATCTACATTTATCATAATAACATTCATATCATCAACAAATTCTGTTTCATGTAAATATATTATACAATTTCCCTGTGTACCTCTTGCTACGTTCCTTCTGGCTGTCCTTAGGAGAGCGTGGATCCTCACGTAGCTCTTTTCATGGGGAACCTAAGAACTGAGACCTCCACTCACACAAAGTGGCAAATTCTCCCACCGGTAATACTTTTAAACTAGGGACGCTGCCCTTTCTTCTGATCATACCTTGGAAAGAAGAGGCGTTAATGCTTACTTGAGATTTATCCTCACCCATGATTACAGACTTTTTTTGTATGAGCAGATTCATTTGAAGGAAAAATAATTTGCCTCTGTGTCCACTTCTGAAACCTGAACCTTACCCAGGATAAACTGTTTCATACCCTGGGTTAGGCACCTGGTCTCACGCAAGCCTCTCAGGCAGGGCCGTGCTATTGTACTCCATCAAACTGCGATTCTTCAAATATTCATTGGCATTTATTTAGAGATAAGATAGCACCAGGGCAAAGGATGGAGAAGGAAGAGCACCTTCTTAGTGCTCAGCCTCTCCTCTATTTTCGTGAAAAATTTAGCTTTGGTGAAAAAGTCTCACACCATCATTCAGCAAATTAAAACCCTTCTGGTTAACCAGATTTATCTTCCTCAGAGGCAGTTTATTATCTACTGCAATTCAAGCACACAGCTTGGTTCTCACCGTCAGCGCCAAGCAGCTCATCAAAATATTTTCATATGTTTACATTCTCCCTGTAGCAGACCAGTTCCAATAAACAGAATTTTGTGCGTTTCATAAGGTTTCCACCAGAGTTGTTTCCATTCTTGTAGCACTTCTGGAAGTTACTCAAGAACATTTGATAATGTCCACTCATATAAGGATCACCTCAGCCTCCTCTGATGACTTCTCTGTGTTGTGTTGTTTGTTGGATACAGCCTCCCACCGTTGCCTTCCACATGTATGTATACGACACATACACTGGGATACACAAAATATCGATTTAATCTGTGAAATATAATTTACCGTTTAGCATCTCTCCTTCAGGTCTGTGATTTAGGAGACACAAAATAAACATAAAACCTGGTTATTGCCTTCAATATATAGTCCACCATATGTTCTCTTCCAAAAGTAAATTATATTGGGGAAATTTATTCTTTAAAAGTAACAGTGGATATGCCTAAAATCCACCATGTTCTAGAATATGTTTTAAACTTCTGGGTCTCAGAGGAGCTATGAGTTTTGTGCCTAGCTATACATAGGAGAGAGAGGATTGGGGCAATGAAACGGGCTGCAGAGATGAAAAAAAGACTGTCCCTCTTCGATATATTTACATGGGGAGAAATATTTTTTATTAGTCCCTCTTCAATATATTTAGATAAGGGGGAAAAACAAAATAAACATTTGAAATAGCACAAAGGCCCTCAGCTTATTAGTTTTTTAGAAGCTTGTTTTTGTAGATACCATGGCATTCTGTTTGGAACACAGCCCCAAACCATCACATTCCATTATAATTAACTGGGCTGCATGTGACTATTCTACTGATGGGCTGATTTTGAGATGGAAATTTTGGAGGAATCACATCAAATGCTAGAGAATGCACACACATTTAGCATAAAAGAATTGTAATTAAACTTCAGTCATCCTCTCCTACAGAGAACATTGAATTAGAGTCAAAATTGGTTTCTATTATGTTTAAGTCTATCAGAGGCACCGGGGGAAGATCATTAAGACACTAGAGCAAAATGAAATCTGTGGGCAAATGTTCTATTTATTATAAAGTGTGGGTGAATTCAAAGCTGTCCATAGGGTGGGTGCTGAGGGCAACCTCCTGGCGGGATGCAAATGTAGTCTATAGTAGTTCTCACCAACACAATCCTCTACAAGAGTAGAGACTGGGCCATTTAGAGAAGAAATTCTTCCATGGAAGGCACAGCTCCTGTAGAAGAGTCTATGAAGAACCAAGAAAAATATGTAATCTGTTCGAATTTAAACTCAAGTTTGCTCTACATTTCTCCTTTTTTTCCCACTTAGATTGAGTTATCAAAGTCACCCATATCCTTATAAAATCTTCTTTCTTCTTATCCTCTCTGACGCAGAGTTTCTTGGGGTAAGAGGAAGAAAGCACCTCTCTAATGCTGAGTTGGGAAGAATGAGCCAATCTTCCTACCACTATGATTCGCTCTTGTCACCATCAGCAGAGCAAAAGGATATTTGATGAAAAATGCCAAATTAAGAATCAAGAAGTTCAACTGTGCACAAGCAGGATAAATGCAAGGAAAATGACAACAATAGACACATTGTAATTAAATTTCTCAAACTCCTTCCTCCTCTCTGGCATATGCACTTATAGATGAAACTATCTATAAAAGGCTTTTGTTGTCATAGTTGTCATTCTGCCTTTAAGTAAATACAACTTAGATGGCATCTAAGACTCATCCACCCAGTCTTAAGCACTCTGTAAACCACACTTTTTCATTATGAAAACAAAAATATACAGGCAATCGCCAACATGTCGTTCAGTTGTATCTTAAAACACATATTTAGGTGACTATCTGAATGCGTTTTGTCCAATTCATAGTGATTTCCATGGTGATATATTCTCAATTTAACTAGAGAAATACATTTAACTCATAATATACAAGAATTGTAGAATAAATTGTAAGACATATATATAAGAATTCTCTGGAAGCTACAGAATCTAATTTTTCAAGAAATGCTCGGAACATGCACCATGTTTACTCCAGTGGGATAGGAAGTTTTCCTTCCAACTCCACCCCTATTTCTCTGGCATTTAGAACAGAGACTCTATCAGCTTCAAGCCAGTGCAGGAATTCTGAAAGCTGGAGTTGAGGAAAAGTTGGAACTGAAGCCCATCAGTATTACATTGTCTTGGAAACATTTCAACTGCCATTTGGCACACATCTTTGTTCTTTCTGGTCAGCCATAAAGATGGCTTAGGTTGCAAGATTTCTGATAACATTACCTTTGGATTCTGACTCCAATCCACTTAGAGGAGCACATGGTTTTGCCTCTTTCCTCCCATTTGACTTTTCCTAAAATAGATTCAAAAGGACTTTCCAGGTGTTTTGTTTCCTTTGAGTTTTGTCTACTTAAATCGATTTTTATTGCAACTTACAATGCAGAAACAAACAGAATTTCCTATTCTGAGCCTCTCGGATTTTTTCTTTTCATGTAGACTCAGTTGTCTTTACACACAGTGTTGCAACAGCTTGTTTATCAGAATCAGCTACGAGTCGTGAGGCAAATATTTTTGAATAATGATAATTCAATTGCCAATGTTTTTATATAATTTTTGAAATGAAGTACAATAAATTTAAGGCTTGTTCTCTAATAAATGTCTTTTCCTTACATTCTGATATGTTGTTGTAACGTGGGAAAGAAGGTAATGGGATTGCACATATATAAATTGGGAACTGAACGGCATCTATACTCAAACTTATCAGTGCAAACATGGGTCATAGGGTCTGAGTGACAATGTGTAAAAAATGGTAAGAAACACCTCTGTAGAAAATATGGAATTTTTATAGCAGAAAAGAGAAAGAAAAACATTTTCTGGGTTTAATAGAAATACCAGGTCTCTTGCTTTCTTGGGCATTTGGCAAGACCTCTTGAGTTAAATTCTGAGATAATACATTAAGTGGCATGTGCCCGGGCTCAGCAATGGAGTAAGGATAGAGGAGACGTGGAAAAGCATGTTTTATTGTTTTACCACTTGACAATTTGTCTTAGACCAAACCGGAAGCAAGAGGAGAAGCTGGATACATCCATTTCCCCATAGTAGTTAAGTTGATTCACTAGATATGGAAAGGAAGAAAGAACATAAAGAGTGAAAACAGGGATCCCTGGGTGGCGCAGCGGTTTGGCGCCTGCCTTTGGCCCAGGGCGTGATCCTGGAGATCCGGGATCGAATCCCACGTCAGGCTCCCGGTGCATGGAGCCTGCTTCTCCCTCTGCCTGTGTCTCTGCCTCTCTCTCTCTCACTGTGTGCCTATCATGAATAAATAAAAATTAAAAAAAAAATTAAAAAAAAAATTAAAAAGAGTGAAAACATAAAGTTAAAAGATTTTTCTATGTTCCCACAAACATGAGAAGATATAAAATTTAGAGCTTACTTTCTCTATCATGTCCCATATTCAGTTACCTTGAGAACTAGATGGAAGAATAGTACAATGCAGAGATTAGCCAACTTTTTCTGGAAAGAGCCACATGGTAAATATTTTCAGGTTTACAGGTCATATGGCCTCTGTCACTACTCAACTCGGCTCTTGTAGCAAGAAAGCAGCCTTAGACATTATGGAAATGAATGGGCATGACTGTGTGTTCTCACAAAACTTCATTTAGAAAAACAGTCTGGAGGTCTAATTGGACTTGAGGGCCATAGTTTGTAGATGCCTGCTTCAGTGGATAAAGCACTAGATTTAGTTTAGCTGTTAACTAATGTAACCTATAACCTCCCGAGTAAATTTGCTTAATCCTCTTCAAGGTCTCTTTTTCCTCAGCTTCTTCATATGTAAAATGGGCATTAAACCAGCTCCATAATAATGTATGTATGCCTGTCATACATATACGCATTTATAGAATACATATGATAAAGTCATATTGTATTTATCAGGGTAAATATTGTAATTAGACAAATCTTGATGCTCAGTGGCATAACAAAATGAAAGTTTATCTCTCACCCCCACGAAATTCAAAACTGATGTTCCTTGTGGGTGGTTCACGGGGGCAGCCACCTACAAGCTGTGATTCAGGAACCCTGGTTTCCATTGTCTGGCTCCACCATTCAAAGACACATTAGTGTCATCCAGCCAGCAGTTCTAAGGGAAGAGCACACACGGGGGATCAAATGTCCCACGCTTACCTATCTCAGCCTGGAGGTGCACATATTCCATTTGTCACGGGGTCGCAACAAGAAATGCCTGAGGAACGGAGTCCCCAAGGAGAGCCATTGTCCAGCACCAACTGCACACTGTGGCAGCCATGAACAAATCCTTAGTCAGCCAGCAATATCTGGCACAATCACAAACACAACATATGAAAAATATGTGTGCGTGTGGCAGAGTATCCTACAAAAATGTTCATTATGAGTATTTGCAGACATTTTCCAGAAATATTAAGTCAGCCCTCTATGGAAACTGGGTAAGAATGAATAAATGTATTTATTTTGTTAATAATGTTACAGACACATCAAAAATTTGAACAATTGTTCATATTTCCTATAGTAAATAGAATTCAGGTTCAGAGCTTTGGGCTAAAGCCATGGATTCAGTTTTCTGTCTGTGTGTGTGTGTGTGTGTGTGTGTGTGTGTGTGTTTTAATGAACTCACATGTATAATGAATTCAAATGTCTACAAGCAGCTGGTGCTCACACCTACAAACATATAACCATAAAGGTTTCCTCCCAAAGTCCAAATGCAGTTCTAGTTAGGCAAAGAAAGTTTCAGAGTCTGGAGATGAGCCAAAGCAAAAGAATTAAGCATAGTTAAGCAGATTTTCAAACATAGAAAGCAGTTGAATTTCTTCTTAGGGATTCATAATTATAAGGAGATCATTAGAAGAAGATTTAAAACAGTATTGCTGCTTTGCCTTTGATGCTGCAAAACCATCTATCTTTGATGCTTATGCTGCCCCTTATGCTCAGTCACTACAATTAGTTTTAAGCACTATTACAAACTAAGGGAAGCTGTTCATTCATTTGTTTATTCTTTTCTGAATGCTGAACACAGCACACACCCTGTTCTCAACAAAGTAATTATTTAAAAGTGAGATTGTGATCAAGGAAGCCTACCCAACAAATAGAACAACTTTTTGAAGAGGATTATTTCAGTCAATATATGGGCAGTGTTTCCAAGTGCCAAAAATGGTGCTGGGACAGCATATGTCACGGCCACCAGAACCGATAACCATACGCCCTACCCTCACAGAGGTTAGAGTCCAGTAGGGAAGTAGAATATGAACAAGGGGAATGACAACTTTATAATCCAAGAGTGAGCATGAGAAGGAAACGGGCAGAGAATACTACATAAAAGGAATATCCATGCGTAAAGGGTATACAGGAAAGGTCTGAAAGACATTTAACCTGAAACTTAAGGATTAAAAAAAAAAAGAACCAGCCAAGTAAAGCCTCAAGGGAAGAGCATTCCAGGGAAGGGAAAAAAAATAGTAGCAAGTGAGAAAGATCTAAAGCAGAAAAACCTGATTTGTATGAAAACACAGATGAAGGCAGAGTGACTCCATTTGATGAACTTAATGAGACAGGAGTCACAGGTGATAAGCAGGGGCCAAATCATGGAAGGCCCTCAGGTTGAGGCCTGCACTTGGAATTTTATTCTAAAGTGCATGGGGAAAACCATAACTATGGAGGGTTTTTTTTTTTTTTACAATTCTTTTTTTTTTATTTTATTTTTTATTTTTTTATGATAGTCACAGAGAGAGAGAGAGAGAGAGAGAGGCAGAGACACAGGCAGAGGGAGAAGCAGGCTCCATGCACCGGGAGCCTGATGTGGGATTCGATCCCGGGTCTCCAGGATCGCGCCCTGGGCCAAAGGCAGGCGCCAAACCGCTGCGCCACCCAGGGATCCCACTATGGAGGGTTTTAAAGTAGAACAACAACAACAACAACAACAACAAATGCAGAATCAACGACCTATTTTTAAAAAAGAAAAAGATTTATTTACTCATCCTAGAGAGAGAAAGAAAGAGGGAGAGAGCGCCCAAGTGCCTGAGTGTGCACAGGGGAGGGGCAGAGGGAAAAGGAGAGAGAAACCTCAGCAGATTTCCTACTCAGGGAGGGGGCTCTATCTTAGGACTCTGAGATCAGGACCCTGAGATCAGGACCCCAACTGGAGCCAAGAGTCCTACTGCCTAAATGCCTGTACCGCCCAGACACCCCAAGCAGAACCAAGATCTTCATCTGATTTCATAAGAGAACATTTTGGCTGTTGAGTAGAGAACATATTAAGGTCTGGGCAGAAGGAAAGGAGGAGACAAAAATAGAGGCCCGAGGGCACAAATTAATGAAAGAGAAATCAGAATGAAGTTTGATTTTGTTCTCTCTATTTAAAATGGGCAAATCTTCACTATTCCTGATTTGGGTCTAAATAGCTAAATACAAATCTATCAGTTTGGTCTGAAAGTTGAAATAAGGTTTTATAAAAATTTACAGTTTTGAGAGTGTTGGTCCAGCTCTGTAGGGGTATTTTTACAGACACATATATACATGCTATAAGCTTTTGATATTTTACATCCCTATGTACACACACATTTCACACATAGGCATACATACATGTTTGCCCAATTTAAAACAGTATACAACGTACCTGAAGATGCTTTAGAATAGTTTTCCCAAAATTGGCGAACAGGAACTATATTAGTGGTAGAGACATGACTTTAGATAATATTGTAGATGTCATTTGATAATAGGCCATAGTAAAAATAATAGTCATTCAAATAACAAGAACATCCATTTCCTTTCCTTCCGACCTAACAAAACCAAAGAGGAAGCCTCAGTTTAAGGTTAAAATTTTTTGGACATTTCTCTCACATGAACCAATCTTTACTTCTCCATTTAAAAAGTCCTATCTCAAGCTCCCATACTTTAACAAATAGTGATACCTACCTAGAATTTAATAATTTTTCCCTGCTTCTGTTAAATTTGTGGTAATAGTAAGCTATGTATGAAAAAATATACTGTCTTTACACTTAACTAAGAAGATAAAGTTTCCTTAAATATAGTATTTAAATTAAAATGTAAACTAATTTTAAGAAAGAAATAGTGAAGACATAGTGGTTTCCAAGATTTTGCAAAAATTATAAAGGTAGTTCATAAATGACTGAAGTTGGGAAACACTGCTTTAGAATAATGTTTGTTTCAAATATGAAGAATAACTCCAAAAGTAATAAAAATCATGAAATTATCTACAAAAAAGACTATAAAAAGTTTCCAGAACATTGCTGACATCTCAGCAGGTCTTATAATTGTTAAGAAGCCCGGTGAGGACCAAATTAAAGTGGCAATTGTCCAAAAGCCATTCAAGTCAATATCTAGCCTTCTCTCTCATATAAGAGTTATTAAAATGATAAAGAAGATGATAATCTTATTCAATTTTCTATGACCTTTGTAGGAAGAATAAGAATAAATAAGCAACACATATATAGTATTTATAAATGGAAAACTGCTTTGCAGATCTTTTTTTACAATCAAGAAAAAAACAATTTCAAAATGCTAACTAAAAATAGCCTCATGAAGGTATGGATGATTAAATCTTTATATGATATCAGATATTTGATTGACCTGGAAATAAAAACCAAATGTATTTCCTCAAAGTACTTCAGAATCTTCAAGATTATGACATGAGAAATCTGATTTGGATTCTTCTGTAAGATCTTGCTATTTATTAAACATAGTTATCCCAGAAGAAAATGTAATTTTATGTGAAACAAAATATGTCAAACTTTGTATTGCATAAAAGAATTATTTTGGTCTTCTATTATCCTTTCTGAAATATCTGTTTTCCTTAAAATACAGCAGAATCAGATCATCTCCTAGGAGCCCATCTAGCTCTGTTATTCAATCAATTTATTAGTCCATTCATCTATTCATTCTTTTCAGCAAACATTGGTAAGTGCTTATTTTATACCTATCACAGAGCTTCATATTGGAAATAAGAAGGGAAAGAAAACATGTCCTTGCCCTCAAAGAGTTTAGAGTCTAATAGAACCATGTAAACTGCTATGATGAAGAATCAGTAACTTTACACGATAGTTCTTAATATGATTTCTCTCCCCTTGGACAATGTTCTCCAATGATTGCCCCAAGTACAGCCATAGAAGACCATGGAAGGTCCTTTCAAGAATAGGCCACGGACACATGACTGGCTCAGTCATAAAGCGTGCGACTTTTGATCTCAGGGTTGTAAGTTTGAGGTCCAGGTTGGGTGTAGAGATTAGTTAAAAATAAAATTTAAAAAAGAAAAAAAAAAAAAAAAACGGGGCAGCCCCAGTGGCCCAGCGGTTTTGCCCCGCCTTCAGCCTGGGGTGTGATCCTGGAGTCCCGGGATCAAGTCCCATGTTGGGCTCCCTGCATGGAGCCTGCACCTCCCTCTGCCTGCATCTCTGCCTCTCTCTCTCTCTCTCTCTCTCTCTCTGTGTGTGTCTGTCATGAATACATAAATAAAATCTTTAAAAAAAGAAAAGAAAAGAAAGAAAAGAAAAGAAAAGAAAGAAAAAAGAAAAGAAAAGAAAGAAAAGAAGAAAAGAAAAGAAAAGAAAAGAAAAGAAAAGAAAAGAAAAGAAAGAAAAGGAAAGGAAAAGAAAAGAAGAAAAGAAAAGAAAAGAAAAGAAGAAAGAAAAGAAAAGAAAAGAAAAAAAGAAAAGAAAAGAAAAAAAAGAAAAGAAAAGAAAAGAAAAGAAAAGAAAAGAAAAGAAAAGAAAAGAAAAACAGAATAGATCAGACTAATTCACCCAATCCTCTTCCAGGGCAGCAGTTCTTTCTTATGCCTTTCTAGAAGGATGCTTGCTACCTATTATATAAATCTAAGATGACCTCGTGTTTTTATTTCCCATTCACACTTTTATTGCAGTAATCACACTAATTTTTCATAACTTTATAGTGAGCATTTGGAGAACAAATACCAGTTATCCATATGTAGGAAATCACAAGAATTCAAAGTTAGAATTGACTTGAAAGATGTACATATTATTCAGAGATTCTTAAGTTAGCATTAGGTAAGATTTCAGTTGTCTGCTTTTTTGGACAAGAGGGAGACACAAACACATATATCACATATTTGATATAGACACAAACATTTTGAGCACAAAGATTAAGACAGATGGATAGGTATAGTAAACATGAAATAGGTAGTAGTGGAAATATATAATTTTCAGATACCAAAAACCTTTCTATATTTTAATTTCTGTCATTCTCAGTCCATGTTCTCCTGCTGGAGGTAAATCCACCCCATCCACTGGTTGAAACACATCACTTGGTCCTAATTTAATCAGGGCATCACATTTGCTTAATCTTGATGATTGAGAACGGGACCTAAGTGAGGCCAATCAGAATGAATCTCAGAATGAAAGCTATTGAAAGAGACTTGCATTCTTTTTTACTGGGCTGAAATTATGAAAAACTATAAGTGGCAGTATAGCAGCAGGAAAGATCATGTCAGAGAAGTAAGTCAACACAAATATAATAACAGAGCTAAGCTGTATAAAGAAATAGAACTGAGCCCCAGTGAAAAATAAAGTTATCTTAAAATCAACTGGAAACAAAATAAATACTATCTTCAATATTCTCTTCTCCTCTCACTACTTATTTTATAGGCTCTCCAAAATATAAAGCAATATTTTCTAGAAACTCATCCTAATTTATAGTTCTTTTTTTTTTTAATTTACTGGCTGTAGTTAATTCCTAAGACATAAGATGTCAATTACTTAAACTTAGAAAAAATATTATTTGAAATATCCACTTCTCTGATGGTCACATTTAGCCATTCAGTAAATATTATTATTTTTTAAAGATTTTATCTATTCATGAGAGACACCCAGAGAGAGACAGAGACACAGGCAGAAGGAGAAGCAGGCTCCCTGTGGGGAACCCGAATTGGGACCCGATCCTGGAACTCGATCCTATGACTCCAGGATCATGCCCTGAGCCGAAGGCAAGTGCTTAACCGCTGAGCAATCCAGGCGTTCCCATCTAGTAAATATTAGTTCTTTCTCTCTCTTTCTTTCAGCTGTGATAAAATAATTCACATTTAAGTGAAAATTTCTTATAGAAGTCATTAAAAAATAATAGTGGACTTTGAATTAAACAATGTAGTAGACTAAATAACCTGAAAGAATTTCTAATACAAAATGTCTAAGAATGTTGGGTTTAATGTAACAAACATCTTTTAAATTCATAACTGAACAAACAAGAAAGCAATGGAATTTGAAGAGTTAAAAACTGGCAGTTGGGGAGATTATGGGGCTGAAAAAACCAGAATGATAAATTAAACTATATTAGTTGATTTCAATAACTGAAAGGCTGCACAGGGACAGGAAATATGACATAAGTTGGGTTACTGGAACTAAAGCCCTCACATATAGCTTAATCCTCAAAGTCCATACCCTCAAGAAGAATGAGCTTAAAAAAAAAAAAAAATCCATCTGTCAAAAAAGGTATCCAAAAGAGTAAAGAAAAGAAAAAAACAAAATTTCTCTATCTTTACCTAGGATCTGCATAGGGTGAAAAATATAGTTTCCCCTTGCATAGGTCTGAATGATTGAGATAACTTCATAATATAAAGAAGTTCCATGTTGATAGAAATCAATTACACCTGAAAGAAAAAAGAGACACATGTTTTCTTTTTAAAACACATCTTAGAACAAGCCTCAGAGGAGTCTCATGGATAATGTCTCACCCAATGTGAACTTGCCTTTAAAATTATATAACTTATGAAGAAACAAGCCATTTTGAGTGAGAATCCACAGAACTGAAAAACAGCTGAAATAGACCTCTAAGAATATCAGATCATAGAATTCTCAGATTTAAAATATTCCATAGGTTTCTTTAAAATGCATAAAGTATTTAAAATATTATGAAAAGATTACAAGAGAACATGATACCATTAAAAATAATATGTAGCAGATTTGAAGAAAACAAAATAGAAGTTTCAGAAATGAAGAATATTACATTGTACATAAAAACAATAAGCAGGTTAAACAGAAGAACAGACAGAGATGAATAGAGAAATAGCAAGTTGGCAGCTCTAAAGAGGCTAACCAGAATGTAGTAGAAAAAATTAAAAGATGGAAAATATGAACAAAAGTAAGAGATCTGGAAAATAGAATACCAAGGCTCAACACTCATCTATCTAAATTCATCATTTAGATAAGTGATAATAAAGAGAAAGAATAGAAAGAATGGATAAAAGGCAAAATTAGAAGAAATCATGAGTCAGAATTTTGCAGAATGATTATGAATCACCTCTTCACAAAATACATTATTGGTATAAATAAAAATAAATACAAACCTAGCCTAGACGTATAGTGATAAACTTCAGGATACAAAGGACAGAGAAGATCCTAGTAGTTGTAGTTAGAAAACAGATAACATATAAAGGAATGACAGGTAGATCAAAAACTAAGAAAAAAAGAAGACAACTGAATGGTTTCTAGAAAGTGTGGAGGGAAAATAATTATCAACCTAGAAATTTATATCCGATGATATTGTCTTTGCAAACAATTGTAAAATACAGATGTCTCCAGGTGGAAAAAAAAATCTTGGAAAAATTTAAACACAATAGACCTCAATAATTTAACATCTAAACAATGTACTGCAGAAAGAATGAAACTGAATCAAGGGCTGAAATTACAAAAATAAGTTGATAAATATAAATAAACATACAAAAAATTGACTGAATGAAACAAAAATAATAACTAATTATTTTAAGTGTTATGAACCAACATAGAACTAAAAAATGGCAAAAGTCACATGTAAGACAGGAAAAGAAATCAAAAATGAAGTGTTTGGGGCACCTGTGTGGCTCGGTCAATTGTCTGCCTTTGGCTCAGGTCGTGATCTTGAAGTCCCAGGATTGAGCCTGGCATCAAGCCCACATCTGGCTCCCTGCTCAGAAAGGTGTCTGCTTCCCCCTCTCCTTCTCCCCCACCCTACCCTTCGCTCGTGTTCTCTGTCTCACTCTGTCTCCCTCTCAACTAAATAAATAAATAAGATCTTTAAAACAAATTTTTTAAAAAAGAAATGTAGTGTTGTAAGATCTCTGCATGGTTTTAGAAGTAGAGATTAAGTAGCTAACTGAGTAACTTTGAGTTTTTTAGGTATCATTTACAATTTTAAGGATAGTCACTAAAGGACTATAAAGAAAGTATATAAATTTGAAATCCTGTACAGAGGAAGAAATGGAATAAAAACAAAACAAACTTGATATATCAAAAGATACACAAGAAAGTAAAACAACTCACAGAAAAAGAAGGATAAACAGAAAACTCACAATATGTCAGGATTGACAGTACATGGCAGAAACTGCAGTTATATATTTTTTTTAATTGCCTATAAAATGTACATGTAAAATTTAATGGCAAATAGTCTGCAATTAAAACGTTGGAAATTATATACAAGGAAATTCCTAGTCAAAAGTAAGAAAAAAAGTAAGCTTTTGTGTAAACTACCATGGCTTTATAGACGTTACACAGATTCTGAGATCAAAAGAATTTTTATGAATATAGAGATTTACTTTATAATTTAAAAAATGCGTCTTGACAGGAATCTCTTAGAATTCTAAATATGTATGCAATCTATTTCTCAAAACTATTAAAACAGAATGACAATTTTACAGAAGACAAATCCACAATCATATATGAAAGTTTGTTACACTTCTTTTGGAAACTGAGAGCTCAAGCAAAAAAAAAAAAAAATAGATTTGAACAATTTACAAGCCTGATGTACTAGTCTGCTCAGTTTACCGTAATAAAATACCATAGTGTGAGTGGTTTAAACAATAGACGTTTATTTCTCATGGTTCTGGAGGTGGACAAATCCAAGATCAAGGTGCCAGCAGGTATGCTTCAGCCTAAGACCTTTTCCCATGTCTTGTAGTTGGCCACCATCTCACTGTGGGCTCACATGACCTCTTCTTTGTGCATAGGTGGAGAGAGAGAGAAAGGTCTCTTCTTATAAGGCCAATAGTTCTATGAGATTAGGCCTCACCCTTATGACCTCATAGACCTTTAATTACCTCCCAAGGACCCTATCTCCAAATATAGTCACACTGGGGGATTAGAGCTTCAACATAGGAATTTTGGAAGGACAAAATTTAGTCTGCAGCGCTTGATATATAGAGCCTTGAGTTCAGCCATTATAGAATACACAAGAACATAGAAAACAGGTATAAAAAATATCCAATGTATTAGACCACTAAAAAATGTTGAATAAATTTAACAAACCTGCATTATTCATACACATTCTCTAATCAAAGTGCAATTAAGATAGAAATCAATAATAAAAAGAAAAATAAATAAAAAATTTTATACTTTTTTGAAATTAAAAACGAATTTTTAAATTACTCATGGGTCAAAACATTAATTACAAAAGAAATTAGGATGGGACGCCTGGGTGGCTCAGCAGTTGAGCATCTCCCTTCAGCTCAGGGCTTGATCCCAGGATTCGGGATTGAGTCCCACATCCCGTTCCCTGCAGGGAGCCTGCTCCTCCCTCTGCCTGTGTCTCTGCCTCTCTCTCTGTGTCTCTCATGAATAAATAAATACATCTTTAAAAAAAAAAGAAATTAGGAAAACTTTGAACTTGAAAGAGAATGGAAACATAGGTGTTCTGTGTGTGATATGAGATAGATATCTCCTCTGAAACTTCCATTTCTGCAAAATCACCCACCAAAACTAATAGGGTATCAGAAGAAAGGTAGATCTAGGAATAAAGCACCTAAAATTTATGCTTTTTTATAAAATTCTATTGATTGTTTATAAAATAACAATCCTAATAAAATAATAAATTGCATAGTTAAAAAGATATGTGCAGCCTTAAATAAATACTATAGTAAATATGAAACCTTATTTTAAAAAAAGGCAAACATAAGAAGATATAAGGAAGCATTGAGCTAAATTGTATAGCAAAGCGGAAATGCACAAAAATGAGGAAAAAATCACACAATAAGTAATTACAAGAGGAAACATTTGGCTACAGTAAGCTCAGGAGAGGAAATGAAGTTAACAGGTAGGTGTACAGTATCGTGTTCACCCATAGCTGGCAATATTCAGCAACGTTAGTGCATTTTCTATTTTTGTGTACTTTCTGTTTTACTGCTGTTACTTTGGTGAGATAAAATATCAGCATGCTGACATTTTAAAAATGTATAATCAAAGCAATGTGTGCGTTATGCTGTCATCATTCTCTTGTTTACAAATCACATATGAACTAATTCTGTTTTTCTAAATTCATTTATTTATTTGAAAGAGAGAGAGAGAGAAAGCTCGTGGGAGCAAGGGAAGGAGCAGAGGGACAGGGAGAGCGAGAGATAATCCTCTAAGCCAACTCCCTGCTGAGCCCAGAGCCTGACTGGGGGCCCCTTCTCAGGACCCTGAGATCACGACCAGAGCCAAAATTAAAAGTCCTCCCCTTAACTGACTGAGCCCTCCAGGTGCCCCTTGCACTAATTCTTATTATAGAAACTCTTGTTGTAGCAGAAAAGTCTTATCTTAGGTAAAACATGGCTCTTAGAGAGCAATTACTAGCCTTCGCTGTTTTTATTAGAAAACATGCTGAAATTTAGTCAGTATCTGTATAAGCTGGGTCCTATCAGGAAAAAGACATTAGAGGAAGTTTTATATCATTTTGATTTAAAGAATCATGAATGTGACAGGAGAGTCACATAAAAGTAGATAACCCTAAAGGGGATCAGTCCTTTTCCTGGGGGAGAGTGTCCAAAGAAAGACAAATTTGAAAATGTGGCTCAATCTTGTTAAAGGAGGTGCAGTTGTAGCCAATTAGGTAACCAAGAACTTCGCCAGATTGCCAAGCCAGAGCTGGTCCCCACAGGCCAGAATAGCAGGAACATCCCTTTGGAGCACAGACAAATTGAGGCTGGTGATGAGCAGGTGGCAGATTGAGTTCAGATACCACCGTGGATTTGAGAAACAGCCTGCTGTGCTCACCTCAGAAGGGGGCCAGGAAACAGGCCTCTGAGACACAGGCAAGCTGGGCTGACAGGTAGGCAATGGGAGACTGATAGAGAGCAGGAAGGGTACAGACAAGAAGTGGGGACTGCTTAGGTTGCTATGGGAACCAGGAGCTGGGTAAGCCTCCCTCTGCAGGCACCTAGTGCCCTTCTTCCACGCAGTTTGACCTGAGGGATTCTGGGCCAGCTGCTGGTGATGAAGGTTGGGCAGCAGTTCCAGCAAATGGCAAGCCCATTGGTCCCCCCAGCACAAGTGCCAGTAGGACTGAGGGGAGGGCACAGGGAGCAGGGGTCTTGGCTGTGGCACCATGCTGTCAGGGTGTCTCGTCCACGCTGTCAGGGACACTAGCTGTGCTGCTGCTGCCCGACTTAAGAGCTACAGAAAGTGCACAGCAGCCAAATGCTGAAGAAAGCTGATCCCTATATGCACCTAGCGCTAGGGATTCTGTGCAGACCCTGCAGTTGGGGAAAACAACACAAAACACATCCTCCAGGAATCTGGTGGGCAAGCCATTTTGGAAGCAGGAATGCCCCTTGAGATTTTTCTGGTAGCAGAGGAGAAATATGTATAAGGCCCATCTCCTTTTTAAAAAGGCATGAATTAAAAAATAAATAAATAAATAAATAAAAATAAATAAAAAATAAAAAGGCATGAGTTTGGAGTTGAGAGGTGACGAATGACCATTATATATTATCCATCTTGCAAAGCTAAAAAAAAAAAAGAGAGAGAGAAATAAATCCAAAGAACATAGAAGAAAGAAAATAATGAAGAAGACAAATTTAAAGAAATAAAAAATTCAATGAAAGAAATCAATGAACTAAAAGAACAGACTCTTGAAAAGACAAATAAAAGAGACAAACTGTCAGGATTGATCAAGAAAAAAATTTAGGAAGGCCCGTAAAAAGGTTAGTATTAATAAGGAATATGTAGGTAGAATTACAACAGAGGCATACAAATAAAATAACACTATAACTAAATGTAAGCCAATAAGTTTGAAAACTTAGGAGAAAATAAACCCTATGTACTAGGAAGATAAAACTTACCAAAACCAATTTAAGAAAAAAGTTCTAAAACACCAATGATCTAAAGAAATTGGATCAGTAGACACAAACCTACCTTCCAACCCACACAAACACAAAAAAAAATATATCAAAAGGGCAAAGATAAGTAATTCT
Organism: Canis lupus baileyi; assembly: GCF_048164855.1. NCBI lineage: Eukaryota > Metazoa > Chordata > Mammalia > Carnivora > Canidae > Canis > Canis lupus. Next base: position 38,904,739 of record NC_132868.1, on the reverse strand, counting down.
ATTGCTAATGTCTACCAAACTCACAAAAAAAGAAAAGAAAACCACTCGAGTAATTCTATAAAATTAATACAAGTTTGAGTCAAATCGGAAAAGAATAGTATAAGAAACAATTATAAGCCAATTTCACTTTTAATATGGAGTGAGGCTAGAACAAAACAGAGTGATTTCAGCTTAAAGACTGCCCAGAATGTTGACCAAAATCTAATACATGGTGACCTTCATTTCAGTTGCCTGTTGTACTGGTAAACTAGTGAAACACAAAATATATTGAGACAAAAACACAAGTGAGAGGGATCCCTGGGTGGCGCAGCGGTTTGGCGCCTGCCTTTGGCCCAGGGCGCGATCCTGGAGACCCGGGATCGAATCCCACATCGGGCTCCCGGTGCATGGAGCCTGCTTCTCCCTCTGACTGTGTCTCTGCCTCTCTCTCTCTCTCTGTGACTATCATAAATAAATAAAAATTAAAAAAAAAAAAAAACACAAGTGAGGATGTAGATACAGCTTCCCAGTTCTTGGCTAGTTTCTTAACAAGTTTCTTCCTAAGTTTTGTTTTCAATGAAGAACGGGCAGAAGAGAAACCCACCACATCCAAGGTGCCCAAGACACTAGCTCCCTTCCATTTATGCATTTAAAAAATGAGAGAGGTCATATCATCATTCAAGAGTCTATCTACTTACTCTTAAAGCAATTCTTTTTTATATGACAGTGATACAATTTTGTATCATTAATGCATCGTGTTTTTATCGAATTATTGCATCAAAAAAGGCTTGACCATAGCCTATTACAGATATGCACACAACTCCTAAAAATACATATCTGCATATAGAAATCTGCAATCTATTTAAAAAATAAATCATGACCAGGATGAGTATCTTAAAAGTGTAGGGATGATGCAATGTTAAAAGCTCTCATAATGCAATATAATACATTAATAAAAGACAAAGAGCATTTTTTTTGTTTATGCAAAAACAACCACGTCCTTTCAAATCAACTCCAATTTAAGATTTTTTAAAAACCTTATCAAACCAAAAATAGAAAAGAATTTCCTGAACCCAAGTAAAATGAATGTGCAAACACTATGGTTTGGTTAATCTAATACACAATTCCAATCCCCTTTCCAGTGCTGTCTTTCATTATATAAACTGGAAAGCTTAACACTCACTTTCCCAGTCTGCTTTGAAAGGGTTTTGGCCTAGGAAGCTGAACTTACAGCATTTTGAGAGCATGGGAAAAAGGTCTACATCTAGGCTTATTCTTACATGAGAAGAGATAACTTCGATGTGTTTGAGATACAAGATTCTTGTCACATTTTCTGTCACCTTGCAAATGAACACATTCATGAGAGATCTACATTATCTGACAAAAACCTATAATGATTTCTATAATTAATGTTGAAATTCTAGAAACATTGCATTTAAAAATTAAAATTAAGACAAAGATGCGTGCCATTACTGCTTCTATTTAGCAGCATACTGACTGTTCTTGTCAGTCCATAATGATAAGAACAAGAGCTAAGATCTAAGAGATTTGGGAGAAAAAAAATTAAAACTGCAATTATCACAGAAAAACACTGATAGAATATGCAGGCAAATTATTCCAATTAATGAGGAGTTTTAAGCAAGAATACTGGATAAAAGATTAATACACAAAACTCAATTGAATTTCCATAATCCAGCAACAGTAAAATGCAATTTTTAAAAGTAACAGTAACTCTCAGTAATCTAGGAATAGAGAGGAACGTCCTAGACTTGATAAAGTATACCTGCAGAAAACATACAACTATCATACAAAAGGTGAGAAGTTTGAAACTTTCCCACTAAGATCAGAAATAAAGCAAGTATGTATCCTCTCACAGTACTTTTAAACATTATAATAAAAGATGGAGCTATTCCAATTAAGGTAAGAGAGAGAAACAAAAGGTATACAGATAGAGAATAGAGAAATAAACCTATCTTGGTAGATGACATGACTGTCTCTGTAAAGCATCCAAAAGAATCAACAGAGAAACTACTAGAATTAATGAGTGATTACAGCAAGGCTGTAGGATACAAGGTGAATTTACAAATCACTTGCCTACATATCAGAGATGAACAAGTGGAATTTGGAATTTAAAACATGGTACCATGCACATTATCACTCCCAAAATGAAATTCTTTGGTATAAATCTAACAAAATCTGTACATGTGAAGTAAAGTATAAAACTGTGAAGACATCAAAGAAGAACTAAATAAATGGAGAGATATTGCATGTTCATAGATAGGAAGACTTAATATTGTAAAGATGTCGGTTCTCCTTAACTTGATTTGCAGAGTCAATGCAATCTCAATCAAATCCCATTGATTATTTTGTGGATATTGATAAACTGAGTTTTGAAGTTTATATGGACAGGCAAAGACCCATAATAGCCAACACAATATTGAAAGAGTAGAATGACGGTGGAGGACTGACATTACCTGACTTCAAAACATACTATAAAGCTACCTTAATCATATTGTAACCAGGACAGTATGGTGTTGGTTAAACACACACACACACACACACACACACACACACGCACACAAATAAATCAAGGAAACAATAGAAAACTGAGAAAAAGATCCACATAAATATAATCCACTGATCTTTGACAAAGGATCAAAAGTTATACAGTGGAGCAAAGAGCCTCTTCAATAAATGCTGGAACAACTGAACAACCACATGCAAAAAAGAAGAAGAAGAAGAAGAAGAAGAAGAAGAAGAAGAAGAAGAAGAATCTAGACATAGACCTCACATTCTTCATAAAAAATAAACTCAACATGAATCAGATCCAAATGTGATACAAAAAAAACTATAAAACTCCTAGATGATAGCATAAGAGAAAAACTAGGTGACACTGGCCATGGTGATGATTTTGTAGATACAATGTCATCAGTCATGATCCATGAAGGAAATAATTGATAAGATGGACTTGATTTAAATCAAATACTTCAGCTATTCAAAAGATAACATCAAGAGAATAAGACAAGCCACAGACTGGGAAAATGTATTTGCAAAAGACACATCTTCTCAAGATCTGTTATCCAAAACATACAAAGAACTCTTAAAACTCAACAATAAGGAAACAAACAACCTGATTTAAAAATAGGCCAAGGATCTGAAAAGACATCTCCCCAGATAATATGTACACGTGGAAAATAAGCACAGAAAAAAAAATCCTTCAGATCATATGTCATCAGGGAAATACGAATGAAAACAAGATACTAGACATTTATTAGAATGGCCAATACCCGCAACAATGACACCAAATACTAGTGAGTTTATGAAACAACAAGAACTCACGTTTGTTGCCGGTTGCTAGTAGGAATGAAAAATAGTATTGCCTCTTTGGAAGACAATTTGACAGTTTCTTACAAAAGTAAACCTACATATTATATTTTTCAGCAATCATACTCCTTGGTGTTTATCAAAAGGAGGTAAAAATGAATTTCCACCCAAAAACTTGCACATGAATGCTGCTCACAACTTTATTTATAATTGCCAAAACGTGGAAGCAACCAAGATGCCCTCATTCAGTAGGTGAATGGATAAATAAGATGTGATTGATGCATCCAGAGAATGGAATCTTATTTAGCCCTAAAAGGAAATGAGCTATCAGACCAGGAAGTCTAGGAAGCAGGAAGTTGTGACCCATGAGCAAAACAACCAGTTGCATGAATGACTAAGATCAAGTTATCATTAACTTGATAATGGGCATCTATAAAATTCCACAACTAACATCTACTTCGGGGTGAAAATGGAATGCTTCCCTCAAGCTCAGAAACAAGACCACTTTATCCAACAATGAATAAAAAGGCATGCATTTTGGAAGGAAAGAGATGAATTTGTCTTTGTTCTCAGAATTTTTACCAACTGCTAGTGGAAAAGCAAATTGAGACCAGAGAGTTTTGAGGTCAATTTGCCAATATTTTATAGTTTGAAAGACCCATGATTTCTAAACCAACAACTTTTCACTGTTACACAATATGACCTAGAAAAGGTCACACACACACAAGGAGATAAATACAAAAATATTCGTAGTAGCTTTGTTGTTGTTTTTTTTTTTTTTTTTTAAAGATTTTATTTATTTATTCATGATAGTCACAGAGAGAGAGAGAGAGAGAGAGAGAGAGAGGCAGAGACACAGGCAGAGGGAGAAGCAGGCTCCATGCACCGGGAGCCCGACGTGGGATCCGATCCCGGGTCTCCAGGATCGCGCCCTGGGCCAAAGGCAGGCGCCAAACCGCTGCGCCACCCAGGGATCCCCGTAGTAGCTTTGTTGTTACTAGTGAACACTTGGAACCTATCAACATGAGACTGGGAAATAATTGTGGTGAAATCATATAATGCTCTACTATACAGCAGTGAAAATGAATGAACAAGAGTCACATACGGGAAAAATAATCAAAAACAATGTTGAATTTAAAAAAGTACGTTGCCAGAATATATGCAGAATATGATGTCAAAATATGCAAAATGACATTATATATTAAGTGATATACCCTTAATCGGTGCAAGTATGAAGACACAGAAGGTTAAATGACACTTCAGGGTAGTAGTTACTTCTAGGCTTGATCTCATGCAACGAAAACATGAAGCCATAAAAAAGAGCTTTATCTTATTTGTAATGCTTTCCTTGTAAGCAGCATGTAGAAACCAGGGAGAGTAGTGTATTATTTTTATATTTTTTGGAAATGCAAAGCATAGATGAGTAAGTAAAATAAATAAAGCATCATGACACTATCCAGTTGGATAAGGAAAAAATGTATTGAACACTATGGCCTAAAGTGATTATGCTGACTTAGTTAGAGCTTGGAATGATAGATCTTAGAAGAATCAATAAAGTCTTTCAAGAATAAATGGGGGAAAATGTTATTCACTATTCATGAATCTTCGGCTGTTCTTATTAACCTGCCAGAGGCTCTTCTCCAAAGACGATAACCAAACAGCTTATCAAAGGGAGTATTTTTCTTTAGGTTTCTATATCATATTGATTAAAATAATCTCTCACAATATTTTTCTTTATCTTTGATAAAACTAAATGTATAGCAGAGCAACACCTGTTCCATATGTAAGACCAACCTGGTTTACAGCAACATGCATATTTACAAAATGATTATCTCATTATCAGACAAAAAGATATGTGCGTTAGGGTATAGATTTCCTCTCTCCAATGTTGCAAAATAGAAAAGTGTCGAAACTGGAATATAAACTGGAAGGTACCCCGTGGAGCCAGCATGCATTCATTTCCTTAGTTTCATTTTTGAGACTTCTGAAATAAAGACTCTGCTGCGGTAATGAGATCATCTGTCCAAAAGAAATGCAGACCAAAGCCAATAGAATTGCCTGCTTCTGTATCATGTCCTTGTTGTTGCTGTTCAATATATATTTCATTATTATTATTATCATCATCATCATCATCATCATCATCATCATCATCATCATCATGATAAGTGAACTCTTTTATCCCCATCACCTACTTCCCCCATCCCTCCCACTTCCCCTCTGGTAACCATCAGTTTGTTCTCTAGAATTAAGAGTCTGTTTCTTGGTTTGCCTCTCTCTTTCTCTCGTTTTCCTTTGCCCATTTGTTTTATTTCTTAAATGCCATGTACGAGTGACATCATATGGCGGTATTTGTCTTTCTCCAGCTGACTTATTTCACTTAGCATTATAGTCTCTAGCTCTATGTATGTTGTTGCAAATGCTCATTCTTTTCTTTGCCTGAGTAATATTCCATTCCATACCACCTCTTCTTTATCCGTTCATCTCTTGATAGACACTGGGTTGTTTCCACAATTCGGCTGTTGTAAATAATGCTGCGATGAACATAAGTGCCCATGTATTCTTTTGATTTAGTGCTTTTGTATTTTTTGAGTAAATACCTTGTAGTGCAATTACTGGATTATAGGGTAGTTCTATTTTAAATTTTTTGAGGAACTTCCATACTGTTTTCCACAGTGGTTGCACCAGTTTGCAAAAGGGCTCCTTTTTCCACATCCTCACCAACACGTTTCTGGGGTTTTACTTTTAGCCATTCTAACAGGTGTGAGGTGATATCTCATTACAATTCTGATTTTGCGTTTCCCTGATGGTAAGTGATGTTCAGCATCTTTTCATGTGTCTGACCATCTGGAGGTCTTCTTAGGACAAATGTCTGTTTACGTCTTCTGTTCATTTTTAATCGGATTGTTTTGGAGGAGTTGAGTTATATTGGTTTTTTATCTATAATTCTGTATACTAACCTTTATCAAATAAGTCATTGGCAAATATCTTCTCCCATTCTTATAGGTTGCCTTTTAGTTTTGTTGATTGTTTCCTTCACTGTGCAGAAACTTTTTATTTTGATGTAGTTCCAATAGTTTAGTTTTTCTTTTATTTCCCTTGCCTCAGGAGACATATCTAGAAAAATGCTGCCATGGCCAATGTCAGAGAGATTACTGCCCATGCTCTCTTCAAGGATTTTTATGTTTTCAGGTCTCCAATTTAGGTCTTTGATCCATTTAGTTGTTTTTTTTTTTTTTTTGTACATAGTGGAAGAAAGTGGTCCAGTTTCATTCTTTTACATGCAGCTGTCCAGTTTTCCCAATACCTTTTGCTGAAGAGACTTTGTCAAGTTTTAAGAATATATGCTCTTTCTGTTTAGAAAGAAAGTTTGACAAGAAAGTTCAATTATGCTTTACATTGTAAATTTTAGCTACATTAAAGTGATGATCTAATATATCATTCCAAATATCTATTATCACACATATACACACAGCATATAGTTGTAATTATAAAGCAGCATATCCTATGATAAAGTGACACATAAAAAATTGTATGTGACATATAAGAAGGTGGAAAAGAGAAAATATATGAACTGTCTACTTTGATCCAACCTGCAGAACTGCGCATGACAAGATGATTTCAGAATTTCTACTTCCTAAAACTGCTTAGATGATACAGGATCTAAAAACAACCTAAGCAATTAACTTCTACTCATTCTTCAAAATGAAGATGAAGTAAAAAAAAACCTCCCTTGGAAAGCTCTTCTGGGCACCTCCTTCCTCCCAGAGGCTGAAATAGGCACCTCTTTCAGCAGCTTACTTGTCCCCAGGCTCACTTCTATTGTGCCAGTAACACCAGTGTCCCCAAGAGTCCTGGTGTGTCTGTCTCCCTGGTCGAGCATGAGCGCTTAGAATCTGACCATTTCAAGGTCCTCAACTTAGCCTCATGTCTGGAACTTAGTATATACTCAAACAAATGTTTGTTAATCTAACCCTAATGTGACATATACTCTAGATCTTCATTCCTATGAATATATGTAATTGATATTTTATCTGGAAAGAGAAAAACGTTTCAACCAAAATACATGCTCATTTCCCAACAAGGTGTTAGCATTTTACATTCCCATTTTCTTTTCTTGTGCTTCTCTGACAAAGGAACCCCTATGGCAGAACCAGAGACAAACTGACATTCCTCTAATAGAAACAGTACTTGTCTACTTTCCAGAACATTGTGTTTAAAATATACTTTAAATGAAATTGGTAAAAGATGCCAATGATATAAGCTTACCTTGATGCATATCTTAGCAGTAGAGAAAGTACTTGATTCAACATGCATTAAAACTTTATCTTGGATAATATCAGATAGAGCTTTCATAATACACCTGGATCCTTGTCGCAGTAGGTACAGATACATGCAAGAACTCTGCATCTCAAAAATGTAATAAGGGATACATTGAATTACGTATTGTATGAAAAGAAGTGACAGATGGTATTATAGAGCACACCAAAACACTGGTATTTATACAATAAGCATTAAATACATTTCTCTAGATAAATGAGGTTATTTGCAGGTATGACGCACCTAACTCTCAAATAATGGTTTATTTTAGGTTTGAGTGCATCACACCGCTTATTTTAGAGACTACATCTGTCAGAATGAAACTGATGTGATACAGAAATTCAAAAGATATCAGAAAGTACTCCAAGTAAACCTAGAAATGTGGGAATACAAAAAGAATATAAAACTAAAGTGTAGATTTCTGTGGTGGTGGAAGGAGAATAAAATAAAAGAAAATGAACTTCAAAGAGAACAAAAAAGGATTTAAAGTCATGGATGTAAATTACTTTAAAAAGCATTCCATGCATAAAGAACTCCACCCAAGTACAAGATGTCTAAATGACAGTTGAAAATTTACAGTAACCCATGGAATCAATATAATTTACTTTAGATATTAAAGAGAAACATAAATCTCTTGAGGATGCAAATGATTGACTCACACAAAATGCAAAATCACTCTTTTTGCTTTGGGTGTTGAAAACTCATCCTTTAAAAAAGCTAAGGGAAATGAATGAAATTTGTGCATTATAACTTGTGTTACTCTATATATTTCTCTTCCTCTGCTTTCAATTTTTCTCTTCACAGAGAAACTGAATTCTTATTTCTTCAAAATAGTGGTTTTTCAGCACCTGGCTGTGAAAAGGATTACCCCCAACTTAGACCAAATACCAACTTTCTTCTTGAAATCACCAAATTTTTATTTGAGAATTCATGATTTACTCATGTAGATAGGAAAAAATAATACATTATAAATATATTTGATCATACCTCTAAGATTTCTGCATTTTAGAAACAGTTCTCATCAACATAAGGCTCTTTGGGGAGCCAGCCTGGTGCTTCCCTGGCCCTCCGTGTAGCTATGCATGCATTGGACTCCACTTCCAGGCTGAACTACACAACAGGACACTACCATTCACAAATCACTTAGTGGTGCAGTAAAATATACCCACTCTTTTCCAAAAGAGAATAAAATACTAAATTGAAAGGAAAATACTTATTTGTGAAAATGTTTGATGATGCAGATTTACAAATACCATGGTTTCCTTTTAAATATTAATTTAATCTTTATACAAAATGTTTTCAAATGTGTCACTGATGACAAATATATTCAGAACGAAATAATTATTAAAAATAATCAACTAGTCAAAAAAAAAAACAAAACCTTTTTTTTTTTTTACACACACACAAAAAACCTTTTATGTATTCTCTCTGGCTATCCTATTTAAATATATGCTAAATGCTACTTCTGAATACCAGGAACAACAAATATAACATAGAAAAGACATAGAGAAATAACAGACAATAAAATCTGTGCATATTGAACTAAAAAAAAGAGATATTAATGCACTGACCAAGCTTCCTCATTTTAACATGTTTCTATTCTTGCCCATGATTTTTCACATAAATAGCTGAAAATACTAATTAGGTGTATGGAATTATTTTCCATTTCTGATGTGTGTACTATTTCCTTCTTTGAATAAAAATGAAGCATTAATTTCACTGACCAAAAATCTGTATCACAAGAATCTTTATTTTTTTCTGTTCGCAACCATTGTTTCATTCTACTTTAAAGGAAGGAAAAGGTAAAGTATGTGAAAACAGTGCATGGTCCAACTGCTATGTTGTAAACCTACTAGAATCATTGATATGGGACCAATAACACATATATCAAATTGATAATCATAAAGCAGCTGATGATTAAATATAAAGGGTAGAATAATTCTGGAGGGCTCCTTCAACAGAAATATAAACTGAGGCAGTTTTAAGTGGCAGGAAATTTACAAGCCACAAAACATCTATCACTGAATTTTCAAGGGATACGCACACATTACACATTGCCCTAAAACATAATTGATTTGGGCTGCCACGCATTTTCAAAAAGTGAATATTTTAGAGGTGCCTGGGTGGCTTCGTCAGTTGAGCATCCAAGTCTTGGTTTGGGCTCAGGTCATGATCCCAGAGTTGTGAGATTAAGCTTAACTCGGGCTCCTGCACAGCAGGGCGTTTGCTTGAGATTCTCTCTCCCCCTCTCCCCATGCCTCTTCTCCTGCACTCTCTTTCTCTTTCTAAGATAAATAAAATCTTTTTTTAAAAAAATTGGTTATTTTGTGTAATAGTCCATAATTCTGATTGTTCTAGAAAAATCAGAATAGTGATTATACTGGGCCTAAATCCCAATGGCAGTGTTTTCAAAGTGTTGTCTGGACCAGCAGTATCAGCATCACCTGTGAACCTGTTAGAAATGAAGATTTTAGACCCCAAACCAGACCTACTAAATCAGAAATGCAAGGGATGGGGTGGAGCAAGTCCCCTAGATAATTTCGGTTTATGCCGAAGTTTGACAACCACAGATCTATGACAATAAAGGACATGGTTTTGCTTTGTTGTGCTTTGCTTTGTTTTGTTTTCTAATGACAAAATGTCTTGTTTCATGCAATCCTTTTATTTCTACATTTATTGAGATATTCATAGGGTTTGTCTCCTGTAATCTGTGAACAGCGTAAACTATTTTATTGTTTTCTATTATTAAACTATCCTTTCATATCTACTTGGTTATTTGAATAGTTTTCCAGTTTGGTTTGCTAATAATATTTTATTTTAATATTTCCTCTATGTTATTAAGTGAATTATCTGATAATTGGCTTATCTCGTTCTGTTATCACGCTTACAAATAAGATGAGATTTATGTTCCTTTTTCCTTTCCTAGAAATGTTTGTATAAGATAAAGATTATCAACTTGTTGGAAGTTTCATATAACCTTCCTATGAAGAAAAATGGGGCTTTGTAATTTCTTTGGATATACAGTCAATCTTCACTGTGAGTGAATGCTGTATCTTTGAAACCACCCAATCACTAAAATTTATTTGTGACCCCTAAATGAATATTCAGTGTTTTTACAGTCATTCTCAAGCATGCACGAAATTTTTAAAAATCTTGGTCACCCAATGTGAATGGTCCTACCTGAAGTCAAACAAAGTGACACTCTGCTTTCTTGTTCCAGATATCATACTGTACAAAAGGATCTTTTTTTGTAGTCTATTCAGTGTCATGTTTTTCACATTTTTGTATTTTTAGTTGATGATTGTGTTGTTTAAAATGGCACCTAAATGTAATACTGAAATGCTGCCTTGTTGTTCCTAAGTGAAAGAATGCTGTAATGGACCTGAGCAAAAAAAAAATATATGTGGGTTAAATAAATGTTCAAACATGTAATAACATTCTTGGCTGTGAGTTCAATGATAATGAGTCAACAATATATATTTTATATTATATTATATTATATTATATTATATTATATTATATTATATTATATTATATTTAGCATCCTTAAGAGAAATATACATAAAATAAGACTATGTATTCATAGTTGGCAAAAGTGTTGTGACCAGAGGCTTGCAGGAAGCTAACTTTGTATTTTTCTTTAGGAGTAACGGTTCCTATTTCCTCATTCAGTGTTCATAGTGACTTTATAGAATAATCATATCTACTGTGAATAAATAAAAATTGACCATTTTAAACTACCAATTCAATTGCTTTAATGGCTGTAGATCTAGGAGGTTTTCTCTTTCTTTTCTGAGTCAATTTTGCTGATTTGGATTTATTCTAAAAATTATTCATTTTATAAATTTGTCTTGCTACTATAAAGATCTTTTTAATATGTGATTATGTTATTTTAATATTGTTAAATTTTTATGTTTGTTTATTTTTTTCTCCTTGACCAATTTTATCAGATTGTTCACCTGTTTTATTTTAAACCTTTTTGGGTCTGGTTTCGTAGAACCTCCGTTTTCCTCTATTTTTTTCTTTTCTTTTACCTCTGTCCTTCTACCTATTTTTATCCTCATGATTTTTCATTTTCTAAGTTTGTGAGTTGAATGTTACATTTCTTGATTTGTCTTCTTTAACATATGAATTTAAGTGTAAAAATATTTTTGTTCTTTATTTTATAAGTTTTTACTTTCTTGTCATTCAATTATAATTATTTCGTAAATCACATTATAATTTCTTTTTCTGGAATATGAATTTCTTAGAAAATGTAGTTTTTGCTTGCTTGTTTTAAATTCTGAAAATATAGGAATTGCATTTTCTAGGATGCAAATTTATATATATTCAACAAATTAGCTTATTAATCATGCTGTTTGAATTTCTAATGTTTTCAATAATTGGTTAAGTCAGCTTGATCATTCATTGTCAGAAAGAAATGTGTCAAAATCAACCATTAGATGGTTTAATCTATCCATTTACCCTCATCTTCTGTCCATTAAATATATTTTTTTCAATTAATTTGATTCTTTGTTTACAATCATTGTGTGGCTTTTGTAAATGGAATATTTCTTTTAGTATTTTTTCTAGCTAGTTCTAATTTTAGTTCTATAATTGAACTTTATTGATACCTGTATATTAAATTTATACATAGCCATCTATTAAACTTTTACTCGTCATAGTTTTTCAACTGATTCTTTTAGGTTTACTAAACAATCACTTTTCACTGATAGCAATGACCTTTTTTATATTCCCATTTTATACCTCCTGCTTTGTTCTCTTATCTAGTTGCATTGGCTACTACCTCTAAAACAATGTTAAATAACAAAGATGATCACAGATATCCTTATCTTGTTCCTGCCTTTAGTGCTAAAGCACAGTGCCAGCTTTTGGTTAACACATTATATCACAACAAATGAAAGTGTTATGTATTCTAATATTAAAATATTATGGAAATGTGTGCCACTATTTTATCATAGTTTAAAAATGTTTATTCATACATTATTATATTGTAGAAGTATGCATTGATTCTTATTTGTTAAATATTACCTAATACCTTTCAGAATCCATGGAGATAATCACACTTCTTTTCTCTTTTGATATATTAACTTTAAAGATTTAATAGAGTATCCTTTTAATACTATCTAGTCTTAAGAACTCAGAGCTGTGGAGGGTGAGAGGATGTATATTATTTGCTTTCTGAAAGTTCCTTTGTTTTCATCATAGCAACTAGTCTGGGCTGTAGAATTTTACTTGGATTAGTTTTCTAATTTTTATGAATAATCCATATGCACATGAAAAGGCAATGCTTTCAGGGTAGAGATTTTCATATACACCTTGTCATTATGTTATTTAGTTTGTATGAGGACAGTAACATGCAAAATAAAGCATCTCATTACTAATGTGTTTCTATTATAGTTTGTATTCTAGTAGCTTTTTTTTTAACTGTTGTATTCTCCTTCCTAAAATGTTTTTTGAATTTATTTTTCCCTAAGACTATTTCACTTATAACATGGAATGAATGTGACTATTCCAACTGTAGAATTACTGGAAATAAGACAAATTTCTTTTTAAAACCTCTGAATTCCTGACAAAAGCAAAATCAAGATGCAGGTTATACAGAAACCACTGTTTTATAATTATTCAATAACTCGTTTTTTAAAGGGCCTATAGTGAATGTTTTGGCTTATTCCAAAAGGAAAGGATTCCAAAGTCCAAGAAATATGTGGTACTGGCACAAAAACAGACACATAGATCAATGGAACAAAATAGAGAATCCAGAAGTGGACCCTCAACTCTATGGTCAACTAATATTCGACAAAGCAGGAAAGACTATCCACTGGAAGAAAGACTTAATAATAACTCAATAAATGGTGCTGGGAAAATTGGACATCCACGTGCAGAAGAATGAAACTAGACCATTCTCTTACACCAGACACAAAGATAAACTCAAAATGGAAAAGATCTAAATGGGAGACAAGAATCTAACAAAATCCTAGAGGAGAACCCAGGCAACACCCTTCTTGAACTTGGCCACAGCAACTTCTTGCAAGATACATCTATGAAGGCAAGGGAAACAAAAGCAAAAATGAACTATTGGGACTTCATCAGGATAAAAAACTTCTGCACAGCAAAAGAAACATTCAACAAAACTGAAAGACAACCTACAGAATGGGAGAAGATATTTGTAAATGACCTATCAGATAAAGGGCTAGTATACAAGATCTATAAAGAACTTACTAAACTCAACATCAAAGAAACAAACAATCCAATCATGAAATGGGCAAAAGACATGAACAGACATTTCACCAAAGAAGATCTACACATGGCCAACAAGCACATGAGAAAATGCTCTGCATCACTTGCCATCAGGGGAATACAAATCAAAACCACGATGAGATACCACCTTGGGACTCCTGGGAGGCTCAGTGATTAAGTGCCTGCCTTCAGCCCAGGGCATGATCCTGGGGTCCTGAGATCAAGTCCCGCATCAGGCTCCCTGTGGGGAGCCTGCTTATCCCTCTGCCTGTGTCTCTGTCTCTCTGTCTATGTATCTCATGAATAAATAAATAAAATCTTAAAAAAAAAAAGAGAGAGAGAGAGATACCACCTCACACCAGTGAGAATGCTGAAAATTGACAAGACAGAAAACAACAGATGTTGGAGAGGATGTGGAGAAAGGGGAACCCTCTTGCACTGTTGGTGGGAATGTGAACTGGTGCAGCCACTCTGGAAAACTGTGTGGAGGTTCCTCAAAGAGTTGAAAATATCTGCCCTACAACCCAGCAACTGCACTACTGTGGATTTACCCCAAAGATACAGATGCAGTGAAACGCTGGGACACCTACATCCCAATGTTTATAGCAGCAATGTCCACAACAGCCAAACTGTGGAAGGAGCCTCAGTGTCCATTGACAGATGATGGATAAAGAAGAGGTGGTCTATATATACAATGGAATATTACTCAGCCATTAGACATGATGAATATCCACCATTTGCTTTAACGTGGATGGAACTGGAGGGTATTATGCTGAGTGAAGTAAGTCAATTGGAGAAGAACAATCATTATATGATTTCACTCATACGAGTGAAAGGGATTATAGGGGAAAGGAGAGAAAATGAGTGGGAAATATCAGAGAGGGTGACAAATCATGAGAGACTCCTAACTCTGGGAAAGGAACAAGGGGTGGTGGAAGAGGAGGTGGGCGGGGGGATGGGGTGACTGGGTGACAGGCACTGAGGTGGGCACTTGACGGGATGAGCACTGAGTGTTATATGTTGGCAAATAGAACTCCAATAGAGAAATATATATATATATAAACAAAAAATATTGGAACTCAATTATAAATTTAAAGAACTTGAACTTTGAAAGGTATAGAAGTTACAAAAAGTATCTTAATAAATTACCAAGTAAAAAGAAAAAAAAATGTCCAAGAAATAAAGAAGATATTATTTTGCTAGCTTCATGCACTAGAAAAATACAGACAATTCCTTTGGTAAGTTGTTCATTCCTCATATTCACCCTCATTCTCTTCAGTGACCCTCCCAGAAACAGGATTAGTTTCAGTCAACAATAGTGTTTGACTATGTAAAAGGACCTCACTTGATTAGTACTTAACTGGAATACATAGCCAATTAATTTTGTCTAGATCTGAACCCAATAGAAATTAGACAGGAAGGCAAAGAAATATTTGTAGGTAATAATATACATTCAATATTGAACATAAATAGATTTGATTAATTTCCTAGATAGCTATACATATATTTATACTCAGCTTGGCTCAGAAATTATGTCAGTTGGCATCATCACTAGCTTCTTATAATCACATCATCCGTGTTCTGTGCTCTTATTTCTTTACAGTGAGGCTTTGTGTTTGATGTTAACTCCTCCCTGACTTCTGAGAATGAGAAGTCATTACCCTTTGTCAACTTCCTGGTACGTTCCTACAATTGCCATGATGTATGGGACCTTCTTCATCCTAGCCAGATAACTATTACCCTTCTTTTCTTCAATGCCATTGTCTTCCCATAAATCAGCAGGCAGAAGGAACATGTGTGACAAAAATTATGTGTTCCCTAAAGCCCAACTGTACCAAATTGCTGTTGCATTTAATTGTCACTGTACGAAAAAATGAAACCCAGAATCTCTTGTCTGTCTCCCTCCGCTACGCCATCAAGCTGCCTGTCAACCTATTTTCAGTCAGGAATTTACAGTATATCTTGTGAAGATCTCTGTACATAAATATTTTCTTTTCTAATTTTGTGCCATATTTTTCTCCTTCTTTCTTTTTTTAAACCTTGTTTCTCAAACTGAAAAGCCCATTTTAGCTTGGCACATTAAAAAACAATTCAACAGATGTTGCACCCATCACTGTATGTTTTCTGTTTCTACACAGGAATAGAAAGTTGGCTAAGAAAGCAAGTCCCTGTTGATCTTCACTTAATCCCAGTACCATCAAATGCCTTCCGCAGAGTGCACCTTCTTGCTCATCAGCCTCACTGTGCGCCTGATGTCACGAAGATACTGAATTATTTCATTCTGTGTCACTTTTATACCCATCCGCTATCTGGCCGAACTGTACCAATGGCTGTTCTGTTTCTTTTTCAGTGTAACTGTCTAAAAATATTTTTATTGACTTTTCCAACTTTTTTTTTTTTTCGTCCTCTATATTCTGTAGCATTTTCCTCTAGTGTCTCTCCTGGTCATCTGACTTTTCTGAGAGAGAAAACACAGTATCTGAAGAGAAATCTAAGATTTCCCCACATCAAACTTTTGCAAAAACTTGATAATGGGATTTATAATTCACTATACTTAGAATTTAGATGATTATAATAAAAGCTTGTTTCAATTTAAGAGTAAAAACAAATAGTAATGAAACATCTACATAAACACAGATTCAGTTTTGCAGATGTTTCATCAGTTCAAGTCACTAAACATCCACTTGATTACATGAATTATTTTACATCATTCCACACATATTTATTCAGCTTCCACTCCCTGCTTTGCACGTCTGTTAGGCACTTGAGGAACCCAGAAAAACTGTAAGATTCCTGCTCTTCAGGTGCCTGGCTCCTAATCTCTGAGTAAATGAATATACTGTAAATAACTGGAGAATAGCATTTATCTTTGAATATCCTCTACATAAGAAAAATTTTCATTACAAAGAAGCAAAAACTATGATTTAGTTGCCCAAAGGGTCCATCATCTACCAGTTGTAAGGCTACTTTGTTCTTCAGTATAAACCATGAAACATAATGTAAAATGCTATTCTTCTCTGCCATTTTAGTACAATATTTCCACATAATCAAAGCTCTATAAAAATTGAAGAAACAAAAAATTGAATGAATATTGTTATGACTCAGATACCTTTATTCTATTAATCCTCCATAAGAATTTAGACAACTGCTATTCACAAAAACTGTTTTAAATATACTAGTTTTGCTTTCATCTTTGTTTTGAAGTATTCAATCAAGAACAGCAAAATAACTCCCTAATTTAAATATTCCATATAATCAGATGCATCATAATCAAAAGTTAGCCTTGCCCTCTAGCCAATTCAGTGACTTCAATTTAATAAAACTAGTCTTAAGCTAGTCCTGAAAGTTCAATAACAATTATTCTCAGATAGAAATATAAGGAAATAGATCCCTTGATTTTCCTCTGTATAAACATATAGAAACTGCAACTCTGGAGAATTCATTTATCCTAGCTGAAGCTGAGAATGTTGGGAGAAAAATAAAAGCACATCCTTTAAACTTTCAAACAATGAAATATTATTTATTTGTATCATTAATAAAAATTCCTTCATTTGTCTGCCTTAAATCATTTAAGAGCTCATGATGCTGGTGATGGTTATAAGAATGAAAAACAGAGCATCTTCCAGCTAAATATAAATAAATCTTGAAGAGTGGACAAGATTCTGGGTGTGTTCGGGCTAAAGGTGAAGCTGGATGTGGCTTTGTGAGGAAGAATTGCTGAGTTTCAGAACTTCTCAGAAATGAACCTTAAACACACAAGTCTTGATTCTAATGAAACAAGATATAGTATCTAATTGTCCTAAGGCCTGGCTGGAACTATTGGGCAGGAAGACGCACACATTTTTTTTTTTCCACTCAAAGAATGATTTATAATTGAATCCTAATAAGATGTAAGACAGGACCTGACATTCCCAGGCTGTGACTGGAGGACCAGCTTCAGGGATGATGATCCCTGCCCGGTCAGACATTGGATTTCTTGGATGATTTCCAAGAGCCTGTGGTAGTTTGGTAGCTCTCCCTTTTGTATTTGCATAGTTTGAAAACATGTTAATTTGAACAATATTACTTAGTTTTTCAGCAGATGAATGGTCTGACCCAGTTAGAAGAGTGACCTGCCTTCCTACTAAGAAATTTTATTCCCTGTTAAAATTTGTATGTTAAATTCAGAAAACAGCCCTCAAACGTCTTCAGCTAAGATGCCTCCACAAACACCTTTGTACATTATTGAAAAGCCCACCTAGTGTGTCCCAGGACCACAAGTTGATCAGTGTCTCTGGAACAAAGGGGTCAAATTCAAAACAGCTCAAGTTGACACTGGAGAGTAACAAAGTCAGAGATGCAGCCGGGAATCAGGCTTGTAAGCTATTGCAAAGGAACATTGTTTTTATTCTTGGAGTACGGGGGAGCCACTGTAAGGTTTTGAAAAGGGGGATGGCTTTGTATGACTTATTTTTTTAAAGGATCTCTCTCACCACTGAGATTGAGCCCCAAGTCAGACTCCGCACTCAGCATGGAGTCAGCTTGGGACTCTCTCTCCCTCTCCCTCTGCCCCTACCCCCTGCTTTCCTTCTCTCTCTCTCTCTCTCTCAGAAATAAACAAGTCTTTGAAAGAAAAAAAGAATAGCAGGAAGCTGTTGCCCCCCCTAGCTCAGAAGGGGAAAGGTGAATGGTGGTTACCAGAACCCGAAGTGATTCCTGTAGCTCTATGAGAGGATGCCCAGGAGAGCCGCATGGCTAAGCAGGAACGCAGACGACCCGCAGCACCCTGCAGCGAAACTCTCGTCTTGAGGAGGCACGTTTGTTCCAATGTGATTAATATATTAGGGAACAATTTGAGCATTTACTGAATTTGATGTTTACTTAGGCACAATTTCATCCATGAGAAATACCAAGTGAACAGAGAAAACTGCATAGCTGAACTGTGCTGAGCAGGAAAACACAGAATGTTCGCAGACACACACCTCACACAGCCACTAGCCGCTCCAGTCCACCGTGTGTGGTGAGGCTCATCCATCCACATCTGCTGTGACAGCTTTCCTCCCAATTTCAGATAATCCCCCTTCCACCACTTTATGATAACTCACAGTCAGCAACTTGTTCAACGGCCCTTCTACAAGCAAACTTCATGTCCTTTTCAAGGTAAAATGCTATATTTATTGCAATATGTGTATGTGTGTGTGTATGTGTTTTAGTCATTTAACATGCATAAACCTGTGCTACAGTTTTTATTAGGTTCCTCTTCCTCTCTCTCTCTCTCTCTCTTTCTCCATATATATATATACTGACAAGGATTTTGAGTGCTCTTGAGTGCTCTGCCCCTGATCCCATTTTCTCCAAAGCCTTGTAGTTTTAATTGCATGATTTTGCGCAGCGTGATGATTTTCAGGATTTTGACTGCTCTGTTATAGCAAAATGATGGTAAATTCCCAGATCTCACTCACTTCCCTCCTTCCAGTTTCAATCAACTCCTCTTACTAACCGAAACCAACAGGAAATCAGAGAAAAAAAAAAAAAGCTCACGAATGATGTACTCTGAAAATGTCAGCCTCCAGAGGCACAGTGCCAGGCAAGGAAGGGTGGAGAATGGATCTGAAAAGGCAAACTGAAAGTGTGCAGTACAGAAAGCTTCTTCAGCTTGAAGATCCTCTCTTTTGACCTCTAGTGCTTGCTCAAAATGTGGCCTAGGGGTCAGCAACTTCAGCACATCCCGGGAGTGTGTTGGAAATGCAGAGTACTGAGCTCCTCGACACACCTGCAAATCTACTAACTCAAAGTCTGCATTTTAACAAAAATCCCTCAAGTGATTTGTTGGTGCATTTAAGTTTCAGAAACACTGTTCTCGAATCTTGTGTTGGCTCTTCTTCCATCAACCTACCTCGTTGGCCACTACCCTGCTGTTTCTTTGTCCAGTGTCTCTTCCTCTTCCAACTCTATAAAACTTTCCAAGTTGTGATGGACCACAGGTGGCCCATAGCCTGAAGAAATGTCAGCGGTGGAGTGAACCTGGGCTTCATTCGGATCCGCTCCATCGTCGGAGCCAGCTCCAAGAACACTGCAGAAAGTGAAATAGCATCTGTCCCCCAGGAAGCCAGATCACGACCACTAGAGTCAAGTTAAATTCATTCTGACTCAAATACCAGATATCGTCTCTCAGTTTGCAAGAGAAATAACACGAGACCGCAAGGTTAATGAAAAATAGGAATCAACACTTGTTAATAGATATAGATTTTTAGAACTTTTTAAAATAGCAAAGCCTAAGAAATTTAGTTGGCTGTGAATTCTTCATTGATTAAATTCAGTAAATAACTTTATCTTGACAATCTGTTTTCAACACCTGTTAATCTTCACCTTCCCTCTCCTCCATTAGCTCTCCCAGAAGATCCTGCTGGCCACCTATCTTCAAGTCCTTAGAATTATGCTTGATTTATTTCTTTTTCTTAATCTCATTCTTGGAGGCCATATCATGACTGAAACCTAACAACGCTTCCCTCTCAGTACCTCCTCTGTATTTATCATCCTTTTCATTCTTGTTTCTAGTTTTCTGGTTTACATCCTATCACCACTTATCTTGGGATACGTGATGACCTAAGTGATCTTCCTAAATGTGTTATTTTCTTACAGTAGCTCGTTCTAGTTCTACCCAAATCTTCATGAGATCACCATTGCTTCCAGAGTAAAATTTATGCCTGCCCTAATATTTGGGATTTCTGATAATTTGTTTCCGAACTAGCATTCCAATTTTACGTTGGAACCTACATGGTGCTCTTCACATCTCCATCACCACCCACAGATGAGGTCACAAGTCTCCGTGAGTGCATCCCTACCCTACATAGGAGCACTCTGGAGAACTCACACACATTGGTCTGTTGTGTGCCACCTTGTTCCTTTCTTTCATCCTGCACTCCAAAACACTTTAAAACATTATCACTTTACTTCAGACATAGTGTGAGCTGACCACTTTGGTTTTCATTTGTTTTTGTCCTTGGTGTTGTTTTTCTTAGACACCTCTTGATTTCATACTTCAAAGTCATAGATCATCACTGTACCTCCTTCAGGGCTCAACCTTGAGAAATCTCAGCTCAAGCAGGTATACCTGGACTCCCCCCCTTTTTTTTCCTGAAAAAAGAGATCTAGAAGCCCTATTTCTAGTCTTTTCTCCTTCTCCATTCTACTAACCGAATTAGGTTCTTGAACAGATCTTACCCCATTTTACCCTCCACAAACAGAATACATTCTCCTCTTCCGTGAACCCACAAATTGTATCCACCTCCCAAGAACCTGCTGCATTCCACACCCCTCCAGCCACACCAGTCATCTCTCTTCCCTTTACTTTCAGCTACTTTTTAATTTTTTACATCAGTCTTTATTTACACTTAAGATTTCTGTGGTTTTATGACTTCAGGTGAACTCATGTTTATGCCTTACTTCCCTAACAAGGCCAGAGACAAAGCGCAATTTTCCCTTTATGCCTTACAGGTTTTGCATGTGTTCAATTACATTTGTTGATTGAAGCTATAGCATTTTCTCTTGTTTGTCTAATGGAAGAATTGTTTTGTTTTTTTTTTTCTTAATGGAAAAAATAGAGCTGGGACACTGTGAAGGTGCATGCAAAAAATTGTAGAAACTACCCACATGCTGACAGATTAACAATGCTTTTAAAAGCTGCCATTAAGGTTCCAATTCAAGTCTACTTTTCATTAAATTTTAATCCTTTAGTAATTTCCTCTTCCGGTGTCCATTCTCAGTTACGTTGTTCCCATTATGCTTTTTAACTTTAACCATTAGAGAACAGGTTAAAACAAACCCATAATTAAATCGACACTAAAAAGTTTTTAACGCAGCTTTTTGGCATAAAGCTTCTTATCTTAAATATATTTAATGTGTCCACTGGCTTATCTACTTTACCTAATTGTCCATAACTTTATTCCAAAAGAGCTATTATTCAAATGTACATGCAGATATATGTGTGCTATATATACATGTATAATTAATTTTATATGCATGGGTAAAATAGAAAACTAGGTAATTCTAACAAGCTAACAATTCTAAAGTAAGCTTTAATATAAGAAATATTTTAAAAGATTTTCCAATATTTAGAATATTTAGGCTTAAAACTTAAACTTGGAATGGGCCTCTACCATGAATAAAGTTTGTAACCAACAAAATAGGATTGATTTTATTTAATTAAGAAAATCTTCTGTAGTGTTACTATAGGGCAGACACTAGCCTAACTTTACAAATATTAACCCATTTAATCCTTAAAACAGTGCCATGAACTAGGTATTATTATCATACCCACTTTACAGATGAGAAATTAGGCACAGCTAATCCATGGCAAAGGTAGACTTCACACCTAGGCATTTGGCTCACCTGGGCTCTTAACCATTATGCACTGCTGCTTCTCTGGTGAAAGAGCAAAATAATGTTATGGGATATTTCGTGTGTGCATATAAGTTTGAAATAGTCTTCTGACTATGTCCAAAGCCATTTTTCTACATACAGAGAAACATGTATTAGACTATGTAAACTTGACACTCACTAGAACTACATGCACTCTCCTTTATCAACCTAGAGAGTCATGTTTGTCCTGACAGACTTCTCATCAGTCCTTCTTTCAGTGAATTTTTATTTAGATTTTAAGAGTTCTTCTATCAATAGTCTCTCCTCCTATTGCATCTGGGCACATTTCAATAATGGTTCATTCTTTAAATTCAATTTTTTATGTGTTTTGAAGTGAGACACATGCATAATTATAAAAGTCAAATATTTCTGTAAATATTTTAAATTAATGACAGCACCCTACCCCAACTCTTTTCGTCCTTGATTTCTATCTCCCAGAGACGATCATTTTCAATTCATTGTGACTATTTCCTCCAGTGTTTACCTCCTTTTTAATCAAACTCTTATTTCTTCTTGTTTGTTTGCTTTAAGTATCATCTATTAACTGTTGGGATAGATGAGGAGTCTTTGTGGTTATGGGCAGGCTTGGGGAGTGGCAGGCTTCACTCTAAGGTAATGCTGTAAACTCAGACATCTAATGGGGAATCATTATAATCAGCATCTATAGTATTGTCACTTTCCTATTTTGCTTATCCAAAGAAAATTTCCTAATATTTTGTGGATGGGGAGAGTAGGGAATGGAATGAGCATATAAGCATGGACGGCCGTGGGGCAATGGCAGTTGGACAGTTGCATTTTTTACTAAGTAGATTTTTATTGAATTCTTTAATTTTCAGTACAGTACCAAGATACTCATCTGGCCTAATGTCAAAAATCAAGGCTCCCTCTTTTTCTAACCCATCTCGAGCATAAATCTCCAGTCTGCTGCCAATGTTGAAGGAGATATGGTCACCTGGTTATGTTGAGAACCTAAGTGTTTTTGGAAAAGAAAGAAAGTTCCATCACATTTGGCATAAAATCTAAACTTCTCCTTATCAAGGTGATTTTCTAACCATCCAATCTATAATAGTACATCTGAATCTATCATGGATCTTAGCCCTTCCTCCCACTCTTCCTTCCTGCCTTCCTCCCTTCCTTTCTTCCCTCTCTCCTTCCTATTCAGATATAAACTTGCTCTGGTCTTATAAAGTAGTCCAGTACCTAGAGTAATATTTGATACACAGTTGCCACTCAATAAAAACATTTTGAATGCATGTTGGTAGAAAGAAAGCTCACAAATTGAACTCAAACTTCCTTTACCAAGGCTTTGCAGATAATCTTCATCCTTAGCTGGAGGAAATCAGCACAGTTAATGGGTAATAGTAGGGTCTTTAAACCAAGGTTTCTAGCTACAACCCAGATTCATGACTTACTGCCATGTGAATCCCTTATCTAAAACCTAAGAGTGATAGCAATAATACCAGCCTCCCAGAGCTGTGGGAGGATTAAATGGCCTCCATTCAGAATGCATTCCTCACATGTCAGCTCCCTGCCTTATCCCTCCTGGCTAGGAAAAACTTAATTTCAACTTCCTGCTCCTGTGTATGTTGAAGTGGGTATGTTCTCAATCTTTTCTCTCTCTGTTTGCTGGAGGGTCGTGGCTTCACCTGCTCAGTTCTGGACCTCTTCCAACCCTCTAAGGGAAGTTTCTGCTGTTGCCACATTCGTTTTTTGGATTTTAACATTGCGGCATTGGCAGAAAAGGTCAAAACATAGAAAAGTTATAACTGTGCTGGTTGACTGTAGAGAGAGAGAAATGCAGGGGGAGTAGAAGAGCGGCCATGCTCTGCAGTGGGCTGTGGTGCTAAAGGAGGGCAATGAGGACAAATGGGCTCTGGGGAATCAATTGGAGGGGAAATGTGTATTTAGGAGCAGAGAAGGAAAGACATGGAAGGGAAAAGAAAGTCACGAAGAGCACAAGAGTCCTCTAAGCTAATATTGGAAATAGCTAACATTTATTAGGTGCCTATGATAAACTCTTTTGACAAATCTCATTCATTCCTCATAATAGGAATAGTAGGAGGTAAGCACCGTACTCAGGTATAGAGTTTTGGAGAATAGGAGACAACCTGGAATTTTCATAAGCTTTTCTGTGAATCATGACTCCTTCTTTATATTCTTCTATAGAAACGAAGAAACAATGAAATTCTTGTTTAGACTATCCGTCTCTGGAAGAGAGATTACGCTGAGATTGACTCATACGGGTCACAACTTCAAAGGATGACACACGTAGACAATTGTACACTGATTTCTCATTCCTTGGTCATAGCTATGGATACAACAGAACTTCCCTTTGCTATCCAATATTGGAAATTCCTTTACTCTACAGGAGTGAAGGGCCTAATTTTAAAAAGTTCCAAAGACAAAAACATCCAGAAGATTGTCTCAGGTAAATTCTAAGAGTTAAGCCACAGTCATTCTCTGCGGTAGGCATAAAGAATACAGCAAACAAAAAGAAAAGTTAATGTTTTTCTTCCCAGTAACTTGGGGATGTAATCATTGAACATAAATGAAAGACCCCATATTTTAAAAGGAAAAGAAACCGTACCATTCAAGTCTTATTCCAAATTATAAATTTTTTAACATCTATACAATTAGCATTCAATGAGCTTCCCTCTTACCTGTATTTTCCTTGATTGTGAGGAAGTCAAAACTTCCATTGATCATATTGATATTTCTTTTAGGAACACTGTGGCTGGATAAAAGCATTAGTAAGTGGGTTTGCAATTCTGTAAATTCTGACTCACTTCAGAGAATCAGAATATACTCTAAAATACCCTGTTTACTTGTCTAGTGAGGAGTTCCTTTGTGCCTTGGCTACCCACAGGTAGTCTTGTTCACAAGCTTCATTTTCTTGCTTTTTTTTTTAATTGAAGGAGTAAAAAGCCTTACGAATTTTCAGGGCACAGCTATACTTCAGGCCCGTATGTTATCTTATTAGGTTTAGCTTTTAAGTGTGTTTAATTTTCATTTTCATTGCAAAGGCAAGCTTCTATTTCCTTGGATCTTTAAAATCATGTGTCTGCATTATTTTAACTCATATTAGCATAAAAGAGCCCTTTTTTATTATATGATTTTCAGATTGAGTATTTTTCTACAGGTTGCCTTTTCAAAATAACAACAAAAACAAAAGCACAGATTTACATAACACTCTGTTTCAAATCAATTTCACATCCCTTGTCTCATTTTTTTCCTTTCAAAGCCTTATGAGGTATGGAGGCTGGAATTATTTTCCACACTTTATAGATAATGAAAGTGAGGTACAGAGAGTTTAATGCACTTGCCCTAGGGCATATAGCTAATAAATGGTAAAATAGAACGGCCACCCAGGTCTTCTCTTTTCTGATCTACAAAATAATAAATCACGTGTGTTTTTTTTCCAGCCTTAATTCCTATTCTAACCAGCCTTTTACTATTAGATTGGACCAAATGTTTATCTATTATTATTAGACCAACAGTACTTTCTAATGGGAGCCAAACTTTGGAGATAGAGTTGCCTCGATTTTCTTCTTTGTAAAAAAGGAGATAATGACAGATTCTATCTAACTCACTGTGTTGTTGTGAGAAGAAAATGAGGTAACGCAAGTAAAGGGGTTAAGTATCCTCCACATAGACCATAGACGAATCGGGGTCCAAAGCCTGGCTCTTTTGGACTAGCTGTGCAAAGCTGGGCCAGTTTCCTCCCCTTCCTGAATCTATAAAATAGGAATAGCAGCCTGCCTCACAGATCCTTGAGAGAATTAACTGATATAATATATGTAAAGCTCCACTACACCTCAACTCTTGATGAGTGGTAGCTGCCACCCTTGCTGGTTTCCTAAATATTAGTCCTTGTCAACGTCACCACTTGTTTGCTCCACTCTGCTTGTTATTAAGCGCCATGATTCAGGATTTCATTCCATCATTCACTTCATTAATCAACATTATTAGTTACTTTGGGGAGAGCTGTCTAACTCAGTTTAAAAAAAAATAAAAAAAAGCACGTCACTTTTTTCACCTGCATTTTTCCCCATCTTGAAACTGGAGGGGACTAAAATGTTTTTCAGAGACCCTAATAAAAATACACCTAGTTGTCTGCTCCACCCACTGGGCTCCCAGGGCACTTAGTCTGTACTTCTATAAAGCGCTCACTTTTTGACAACAACTTTCTGTTCTTAACTTCTATCACCTCGACGTCAGATGCCAGCAAGCTGAGTGGGATTTTGGATCCAGCCAGCTGTGTCCCAGGGAAAAGGGCTCCGCCCAGAATTTCAGGCCCTCCTGCCCACAGTGACAGCTGGAGAACCAAGAAGCAGTTACTAGAAGCAATCCTTTACGTGGGCACATGGTCCACTGTCTGAAACAGGGGGACCGGATCCAAAGAGAACAAAGTCCAAGGGCCGAATCCAAGATCTTAGTCTATGTGAGGAACTGCTGAATCCAGCATTGATGCAGCACAATCTGGAGGCATGAGAACACTGAAAGTTCATGAAAAAAGGCAAAACTGGAGAACTTGAGCTAGAAGTCAGGTGGCATCTGACCAGACTTCTCATGTGCCTGCTGGGGACAGTTACAAGAACAGATGCCAAGAGGGAGTAACTGGCTCCCCCTTCGGCTGGCTTCCCCGTGTGAGCCACAACTGAAAACCCTCCTTCCCAGACCTCTCCAGCCCACCTGCATGGCCTCTTCGCCATCACACGAGGGCTGTCCTATGAGGTCTCTTCCTCCCAGCTTATTAGCAAGAGTCATCCCGGTTGGTGGAGCCTATGATTCTTCCTGTGTATTGGTGAGTGCTCTCATTAATAAATTAATTAATTAATGGCCATGGTTTCTTCCGCCGTCCCACACACTGAAATAAGAAAATCCTCTTACCTGGGATAAAATTCCCGTGGTGGCCAGGTTTTCTGCTTGTGCATTTTATTGCCGTCACTGTTCTCTTTCCCATTTTTTACTCCGAGTTACAAGCTTCCATTCACAAACCTATCACCGATTTCCCCTGTCCTAGGCCTATCTGACTTATTTCTTCCAACCTATGTGAAAACAATTCACCCTTTTAATAAAAGAACATTTGCCAAAGGTTTCCTTTCACCTTCTCCTCCAGCTTGGACATGAACTTGCATTTGCGGCACACGCAGCCAATGATCATCCAAAGCCAAAAAACCCCATGCACAGCACACCAGCTAGAGATCACTGGAACAGGTGTCATCATGCCCCAACGTAATGGGTCTCAGGAGTAATCCTTTAGCTCCCCGGATGTATTTCTCCCTATAAATTGTGTGGGAATTGCCCCCTTGCAGCACCTGTTCCCAGAGGGAAAAGCTACTTATTACTTACTTAAGACCCATCCTCTTCTACTTGTTAACTTGCAAACCTGCTGTGGGTTAGCTTTAAACAAGATTTTAGCCCTATGTCTAGTGCCCTCGCGCACACAGAATAGCCAACAGAAACTTGCAACAGATTTCACCCTCTCAACCAGGCCCTTGGTCTGCACAGCGGCACACGCTGCCTTCCTTTCTTGCCTGGGTAGCATTTCCTTCTTCTTCGATGATGTATGGAACCTAAGACTGGAAAAGGTGTCAGCGTGAGATAAATAGCTTACAGTTGCCTTGAGTAATCACAAAGGAGAAAGGGGTGTGATGCAAGTGTCTTCTGTGTGCTGGGATGCGAGGTTTAGAGAATGGTACTGAAAGGAACTCCAGGGTTTAACTCAGAAAGAGTAAGAGGATACAGCTCACATAATATTAAAGTTTTAGACTATTCTGAATTATTCGGGTCATCCCAGAGCTCTGGAGCCTCTAATACTAGCTGAGAAGTGCAGTGTTTCACGCAGGAAGTCCAGGAGTCTCCCTCGGTGGACAACCAAAATGAGCAGCTTACCCAGCGTAATTTTTCTGAGTATTTGGAGCTTTTTTTTTTCTTTTTCAACTAATATTATGTCACACTACAGAAAAATCACAAAAGCTACTGACTTATCAATCAGCATGTTGATTAATTGGCCTGTTAAATAGGAATATATACATGTGTATACACATATACATATATACACATAGGAATATACATATATGTTCCTACCTCTAATATGAAAAACAACTTATGTAGTTTGATGACTTCAATTATTTAAAAAATCTGAACATTTCTCCTATTATCTGCCATGTTTAAATGCCAAGCACCAGTATTTCTTCCTTCAGTTCTTAAGCTCCTTCTCTTATTCTCTCTTCCTCTTTTCTTTTTTCTCCCATCCAACCTCATCCCTCTTCTTCCTTTACCAAGTATCACAGCTCAACAACATGGATGTCACTTCAGCCACAAGCATCCAATTTGAGAATCCTAGCATTTTTTTGACTTTACCATCTCCAAACCAGAGATGCTTACTTTCCTTTCATGAACTTCCGTTAGAAAGAAAGAAAAGTAAAAGAAAGAAAGAAGAAAGAAGAAAAGAAAGAAAAAGAAAGAAAGAAAGAAAGAAAGAAAGAAAGAAAGAAAGAAAGAAAGAAAAGAAAGAAAGGTCACACTTCTAATAAAGCTACAATTAACTGAGTGGGAAAAAAATGCTTTATAAACACTCCCAATAATCTATTTCCATAAACTAAGAGAAACAACCACTTTCATATCTAAATGGTCTTAAAATCCAAAACTAATGCCTGCTGATGCTATTAAGTTGCTAGCATCTTATTGAATGCATGTTCTGTGTCAAGCATTGTGTTAAGCAAAATACATTATTTTGTTTAATCCTTGGTATGATGCTATGAGATCAGTGTCAGTAGTATTACTGTCGTTTCTAAAATGAGAAAATAGACATTTAGAATGGATAAACAACTTACCCACAGTCAAAAAGTTAGTAAAAATGTAGAATTAAAACCCAAGTCAAAATCATTTTAAAACACATGATTTTAACCCCTGTATCCTAGTGACAGCAGGACTTTTTAAAGACTTCCAAAATATATTCTGAGGTAAAGATGAAAATAAAATTCTTGATCAAATAAGATAATAGACTTTTTTCCCCCAACTCTAATTTACAAATGAAGCATATACCTACTCCTTTTCTTTTCAAACAGGGTTCACCGAAGGTAATAAAAATAAGGAATTTTATAGTGGTTTGTTTGGTCATATTTTAGAGCAAATTTCCAACATTATGTTATTTCAACCATTAAATAATTCTGTAAGTTTATCTGCAAAACATAAGCATTTAATTGGATACTATTATCATACCCAAGAAAATAAAAACTTTTAACATATAATGGCTGGTCTATGTTTAGTTACTTTGGAATCAGGGCAGTTCTACACTTAACATTAGTAGGACCAGAGAACAAATAGACTCACATACCACATTTAAATATTTAAAATTTTATACTAAATATTTAATCACTAATAATTTTTAAACTATATACCAAACTGATAAATTTTTAGATATATTATATTTACCCTACTACCTTGACAAGTATACCTTTTTATAATAACAAAACCTGAAAAATATGTGCACAGTTATAGTTTTTATATGGTTGAAACTTTAAAAAATATCAAATGCCTAAGTTTAACTATCACTATATACTCCTGGTGTTCCTTGGTTAGCTAGTAATGTTTGTATATGTAATAAAATATAGATATATAGTACATAAATATTTATTACATAAATTTTATCTTTCTCCATTTCACCAGCAGATACACTGTTTTCATCATTCTGATCATGATTTAACATAATTTTATTCTACCTATGGAAATAATTTAAATAAAAGTAATGTCGTTTTCAAAAAGTATATAAAATTTATATATACTTCATCAAATGCTACATATATTTTTAATTAATTTATTTATTTTAGGGCAGCCTGGGTGGCTCAGCAGTTTAGCGCCTGCCTTCGGCCCAGGGCATGATCCTGGGGTCCTGGGATCGAGTCTCACATCAGGCTCCCTTCATGGAGCCTGCTTTTCCCTTTGCCTATGTCTCTGCCTCTCTCTCTGTGTGTGTCTCTCATGAATAAATAAAAAAAATATTTTTTAAATGTATTTATTTTAGAGAGAGAGAATGTGCATTAGATGAGGAAGAGGAGAGGAAGAGGGGGAGAGAGAGAGAGAGAGAGAGAGAAAATCCCAAGCAGACATTCAACTGAGTGTGGAGCCCCAAGCAGGGCTCGATTGCATAACTCTGAGATCATTACCTGAGCCAAAATCAAGAGTAGGTCACCCTGAGCCACCCAGGTGCCCTAAATGCTGCCAATTTTTAATTCAAAATTTCCTTCTATGTCTTCTAAAACATGGGATCCCTGGGTGGTGCAGCGGTTTGGCGCCTGCCTTTGGCCCAGGGCACGATCCTGGAGACCCGGGATCGAATCCCACGTCGGGCTCCCGGTGCATGGAGCCTGCTTCTCCCTCTGCCTGTGTCTCTGCCTCTCTCTCTCTCTGTGTGACTATCATAAATAAATTTAAAAAAATTAAATTGTCTTCTATAACAGCTTTTTCTTATAAAATATTCTGTGAACTATCACAGCTATAAAAATATATTAAAATTAATGAATATTAAAATGTTAAAATGTCGATTACTTGTCTGATATTTAATGTTTTGAAAATTCAGTTAAATCATTACTTTTTCCTAAAATCAAAAGTGTTATCAATTCTTGCATTCAATGACTTCTTGGTGTCATAATTCACCTCAATTACCTCTACGTCTATGTATTTGCAAGTTTCAGAGTAAACACCAATGGTTTCTTATTGTAAAAATTCCTCAGTCATGTGCAACTATTGCAAATTTCACACTGTTTCATTAGCACATCCAAAACCATGAATTAAAACAGGAAAATAAGTAAAAATAAGGAACTCTCATCACTACTGAGAAATAATACTTCATTATACTGCAAAATCTTTTGCAGTCAAGCTATCTGGAAGAAAACATTTGACAAGTTAATTAATGTGTCTTTTCTGCCAATAAAGCACTTCTGCCTCTCAAATCCTTCCTGTACTCTAAAGCAGTGTCATTTTCTGATGTTCAAAGGCGTAATCCTTAAATCTTCACCACATTTGGAGGCTGTCTGTTATGATATCTAGGACATGAAACTCAAGACATGGAGAAGCTTTTCCCTGGCGACTGAATAGAATTGGCCACAAGAATAGAAGATGTTTAGGATGTTAGGCCATGTTGTACAGTGTTCAGTGCCAGATCTCAGATGACAGAGGCATTTTTGTTTTGTTTCATTTTGTTTTTGTCTGTGTTTTGTGTTGTTTTTTTTTTTCGTATGCTCATAATATGCAGAAATATCTAAACTTGCCAGCCCAGGGAAGGGGACCTTTTGTCCAGGTCAAGGGTTTAGGATTCAGGGGTTATTGTCAACATCAGAGAAGCATCTGTTGAAGATGCAGCCAATTCCAAAAGCTTGAAAAAGTCCCTCCATGTTGTTTCAAGTTTAATTAAATCAGGGCTTCTATACATGATTTACTTTTGTCCAATTTGTTTGGCAATGTTATATAATATTTCAAGCCTTATCTGTACTTAGCTAACCCAGAAGAGTAAATCAGCTGTGGAAAGTGTCCCTTGGGTCCCATCTAACACTGGACAATCAGACTAAAATACACTTAAAGTATAAAAAAAGAAAAGAAAGCTGTTCATCACTGTTTCTATGCAATTTTGTTTTCCATTATACCAAGAAAACTCAAAAATACAAAACCAATAAAAGAGATTTTAAGAAAAAGAACTACTCTAAAGATTTTGCAAATAAGCACTACAAAGTAAATTTAAAAAAGACACCTATTCTCTGTTCCAAGAATGGAAGATTTATATTCACCAAGGGGAAATAAATGTGTATCAAATTGTTACTTAATCCTTGTCCAGGCAAAACTCAATTAGG
This sequence comes from Canis lupus baileyi, assembly GCF_048164855.1. Lineage (NCBI taxonomy): Eukaryota > Metazoa > Chordata > Mammalia > Carnivora > Canidae > Canis > Canis lupus. Next base: position 38,872,628 of record NC_132868.1, on the reverse strand, counting down.
GCAAGGTGCCTGACAAAACTGTTGCGATGATCTACCGAAGTTATAAATATGACAATTCCCATAACAGAAAGAGAAATGAGCTATCAATATATACATAAGAATATATGTATATTGGATGAAAGAAACAAGTTACAGAATTTCAGAATCTAGATCATAGTAATATATATCTATGGAATATGAAAAGCTTTATGTTGATATAGTAGCTCTATTAAAATGTGAGCATGTGTATTAGTCTATATATGATGTAGACATACATATAGTACATGCACATAATACACACACACACATACATACATGATGCATATGTTTGGGTATGCTTGGATAAGGCCACCAGAAATCTTATATAAACAATCTGAGTTGTATTCAAGAAACAGCTAAGTAATTAAGCAGCTAAGGGCAATGATTTATAAGAAAAGACTAAAATAAGTAAATATATGAAGTTTGGAAATAAGAAGAGTAATGGCATAATTACATTATGTAATATCTGAAAAAAATGCAGCCATGACTGTGAAAGATGTCTTAATTTGCAAAGTAAAATAAGAACAGTATATGAAATTACAGGTCTTCCCTAATTATCAAAAATATTTCTTGGAAGTTCGAGAAGTAGGAAATAGAATGCAGGAGAAAAATCTTTTGTGAAATGAGTCACTGACAATTAGGGACCTATATACACCATCACCAGTTCAGAGCACCAAAATATTTCTGCTAAATGTTTCCAAATTTGAATTTCAAGAAACCAGAAGGAAAGCATGAGTCATTGAGATACCCTGCTCCAGAATTCCCTCATGTTTTAACTACTACAAAATCCAGTTTGCTAAACTCAGAGGAGATTAAAAACATCTTATTTTCCATAAGCATTTTTTTTAGTGGGAACAGGGAATTGTAATTGTTTGATTCCTTTGTATTATGCATCATTTGCACCTATACCAGAGACTCCCATGCATACTGAGGGCATTTCAAATTTAAAAAATAGTAATAGAGGCTCCAGGGTGGCTCAGCCAGTTAAGCATTTACCTTTTAACTCAGGTCATGATCCTTGGCTCCTCAGATAGAGCTCAGTATTGGGCTCCCTGCTCAGCAGGGAGCCTGCTTCTCCCTCTCCCTCTGCCCCTCCTCTTCACTCATGCTGTCTCACAAATAAATAAATGAAATCTTAAAATAATAATAGCAATAGTAATTTAATAAATGGAGTTTCTTTTCAATCAGATAAGAAAGTTGTGAGACTGTTAGTCCCACCCAATCAATTCCAACAAAAAGCCAAATAAGCTACAAAAATCATAGTTCCTAAAATTCATTGAAGAGCTGGGGACACAACTTAAACAAAATAATATCCAGAAAGTGCCAAGTCCTTCACAGAAGAGAAGAGACTCATGGCTGCTGAGAAAGAAAATACCATGAAAGTGAGATGGAGGGTGGGGGGGATACATAGGATGTAGATACAAATTTAAAGAATTATTAACAGTAACGCATAGGCTGGCATGGCACTTAGAATTTGGAGGAACCCCAGCCACAGACCAAATCTGCATCCACCTTCCAATCCTTGCTTGCAATTATTCACCAAGTGTAAGGAATAATACCCTAATAGCTGGAAGAGTGGTGTCCAAGAATGAGAGCTAAGAGAGAGCTCCATTGAAGGGCCCCTTTAAATGGCTTATCTCCCTCAAAGGAGGCTAATTGGGGTAGGAAGCAGAGACAAATGTACTATCTTAAAAAAGGTTGGAGATGTCAGAGAGCTAAGAGAAACACACACACACACACACACACACACACACACACTTACAGTACAACTTTCAATTATCAAAGCTATAGAGCAACTTTTCAAGGCATTCTGCTTCTCCATGGAGTATAGGGCCACAACGCTCCAAAGGCTGGGAGAGGGGTAAGAGGGCTAATAGATCTCTAAAGAGAGGTAAGAGGGCTAACAGATCTCTAAAGAGATCACCCATCGATTCAGAAATCACTGGGCCAGACTGGAAAGAAAAGATAAATCTCTAGGAATTTAACAGTCTGGCAACCTGGTTATACACTATGGTGATATCCCATAGTTTCAAAAGCTGATGCCTCCCACTTTGAAGCATAGGTAGATCTCTGGAGTCTGGGCAGTGCTCTGGCCCCAGGTTCAGCAGAAAGGAAAATCCTGATTCTGTCTTCCAGATTTTTGAAGACAATGAGAAACAAAATTAAATTAATGTTGAAAGAAAGAACAAACCCAGCTTAACTAGATCATATTGACTCAGTCCCTGCTCTAATAGCTGATTAAAAAGTGTGCCCTTTCCAGGAGCCAATATAACATACATCAGTTTCTTCTACTCTATTATACAGAATATCTGTCAAACAATGAAAGATTACAAGACAAACAAAAGGCAAAATGCATGAACAATGGTCAAGAGAGGAAATAGTCGTTAGAAGTAGACCAGAAATAGCTCAAACATTGGGATTATTGAGAATTTTAAATAACCACTATTTTTTAAAAGTTAAACAATGTAGTGAAAATGGTAGGTAGCAGGCATAAAGAAATGGCAAATGTCAGCAAAGACGTGAATTAGAAAATTATAGTTATAGAAAAGATTGAAATAAAATGTCACATGTGAGAAGTATGATACAAGATGGATTTATAGGGTTCTGGTTATGTAATGAAAAACCCTCAGGGATTAAGCATACAGCATAGGGAATGTAGTCAACAATATTGCAGTAGTGTTGTATGGAAAAGATTACAGCTACACTTGCGGCGAGCATAGCGTAATCTAAAGAGCTGTGGAATCATTGTGTTGTACATTGGAAATTAATGTGACATTGTGTGTCAACTGTGCAGCAATTAAAAAAAAGGTGAATTGAACATCAGGCTGGACAAAGAAGAGGGCAAAAAATGTTTCCTAACAAACACAAAGAGGGAAAAATAAGTACAAACAGGAATTAAAAAGAACAGAGTATCTGACATATGAGGAATACTATCAAACAGTATAACACATAAATTGGGCTGCCAAAAAAAGATGAAAGAAAGAATGGGACAAACTACTAGAAGAGATCATGAGTGTTGTAATATTGGTATGTAAAATGATACCGTTAATGGGGGAACATTTTTAGACTTTTTATAATTTATACACCCTATAATCCACATATTTTACTCCTAAATATTATTTAGAAGAAATGAAAATACCTGACCACCAATTTATTTCCATAAGAATTGTTCTCCCATCCAAGTACTAACCAGGCCCGACCCTGCTTAGCTTCCGAGATCAGACGAGATCGGGCGCGTTCAGGGTGGTATGGCCGTAGACTATTTCCATAAGAATTGTTATAGCCACCTTGTTTATAAGAGCCAAAAACTGGAAATAAATCAACAGAATGAACAAACACTGGTATATTCATAGAATGGAATACTACTCAGCAAAAAATTATGATGATGATGATGATAACATATTACTGATACATGTAAAAACATCACTGAATCTTAAAATCATTACATTGAGCAAAAGAATCTGGACACAAAAATGGTACACGTTGAGTACCTGCATTTATAAGGAAGGCCAGAAGGCAAAACTAACGACAGGTAATGAAATCAGACAGTGACTTGTCCAAGAAAGGAGGATGGGAGGTAGAATTGATTGAGAAAAGGCCCGTGGAAACTTTCCGTGAGTGACGGAAATGTTCCATAACCTCGTTTTCAAAGGAGATTACAATGGTGAACCCAACTGTCAAAGTAATCGAGCTAAACAATTAAGATACGTGCATTTGATTGTATAATAATTATGCCGCAATAGGAAAAAGATAAATAAATAAAAAGAAGTTTCCTCAGGAACATTATTATTATCAGTGGGAAACTGTAACTCCTGCAGAAGAAAGAAAAAGTAAATTGACGAATGAATAAAAGGCTTTCAATCAGAATATTCTAAAATTGTCTTTGCTGTTTGCTTAATCCTCAACCACCTTCATATTCATATCTTCAGCACTACAATGAAATTTAAAATAGGCTCAGCAGACACCCCAAATTTATGAATGTTCATTCCTAGTGGCTGACACACATTATTTATTCAATAAAAGTTTATTAAGGGCATTTAAACTGAAATAAGGAAGTATAGGCTACACTAAAATACCAGGAGTTAAAAATAATTCCTCAGAAGTTTCTAAAACCACATTTTGCCAGCAATAAGTATTAACTTCCATGTTTCCCATTATGTCCATTTCCTTTTTTATCATATATTTTAATGACTCTTTGCAAAACATACAAATATAATTCTTACTTGAGTATCAATATCTGTTGATTTCTCCATCTCATAATTAATGAAACAAAATCAGAGAACACACAAAGTAAAAACCCAATATACTTTTTATTGGTCCTATCAACGGGCATTCAGACATCTGCATACTAGCGACTGAAAAGCACTCCCTCATAGCTGGAAAATTATCCTTTCTCACCTTCCGTTAATCTTTAGAAGAGGCATTTGTATATAAATGAGGAGAAGAAGAAAAGCCATTATACACAGCTGGAAGAGTGGAAAGAGTTAGGTTGTCTTTACATTCAATAAACACTTCTTGACTAATTTGAAAACTACCTGTAGAGTATTACCCACTGACTTGCACCAACTGACTCTTATTTTCCATTTAGAACAGAAATGCAGATATTTCAAGTATTGAAACAAGAATGGCAACCCCTTCCCTTTCCATGCTCATAGAAGACATCAGTATTAATCATCGTACTCAATCCTGCAGACCCGATATGGCCTCAGAATCTTTCTCACCACAGCACCAGAGACGGCCACCACTACCATCATGGTGAGATGAAACTCTTTGCCATTCTTGTTCTGAATTTCCATTTAGTGTGACCTTGCTTGATCCCGATTCCAGAGCTATGACATGAAGAGTGGGATATTTATGCTTTAAATCAAGGAGTCAGGAGTGCGGTACTAAAACCATCATAGCATCTTCTAGCTTCAAATGACACAGAGACCATGTGAGTGAAAATGAATTACTATTTGCTAGGCTTTTTGAGTGCATTTGGTGAAATAAGCTGAACATGAACAACGATGCATTATTATTTTCAAAGTGTTCTTATTTGCCCACCTCCGGCAAATTGGGAAAAAAAATTACAAGTTTTCTAAAATGATACACATTTCTGAGATTCTTTCAAGTATCTGGAATTAAATGAAAACAAACCTACTCATTTATGATATCAAAGAATTCTGTTTTTTAATAATTATTGCTTAAGCATTATTGCCTCCTTGGAGATAGACCTTAATCACGCCCACCCCAAATTCACAGTGTTAGTATGTACTGCTAATATAGAAAAGTCAATTTTTTGAATAATTGTTGTTTTATGTCTGGCTGATCAATCATCTCTAGTCTAATTCCTTGCCATTTTAAAACCTAAATTCTTTCATCTCTAAGGTGACTTCTATCCTAGATTATAATAGCCCTCTGGTCTTCTCAGCTAGGAACGATCCCTTGTTGCAGATCAATTTACTAATGCCAATAACTATTAAATAAAAATGCGGTGGTCATCTGAGTAAAGAAACAAGAGTGGTATAGAGTCAGAGAAAGCAATAGTCAGAGGAAAGAAGAGTAAGCCTGACATTTTTATACTTTAAAAAATTATTGCAATGAACATCCAGGCAAGAGATTGGAAGGAATTTTCCTTCTTAGCTTCTCTAACAAATATTAACAGAAGCCTTTTTGTTGGCTGAAAGTAAACAACCAATGGGATTGCAGCTCTAGAACATAAAATGTAAGACACTCAGATGGACTCAGTGAAATATCAGAGAAAATGATATTTCTAGACTTTTTTGCTCCATTCACTACAAACTGAATCTCAACACAATTAATTTAACTCCTGTGGAAATGCTTTGCATTTTTGATAGCCCAGTATTCCCTGCAAAAATTGCGAAGCTTATTAAAAATATCTGCCAAGTTTATTTAAAATGCAGGAGATGTTAAACTCCGCAGACTTGGGCAGACCAAAGCATATATTCAGAAACTTTCAACAGTGGACTTGGTATCTTTTAAAAAGGATTTGCCAACTGACCTCAGAAGTCCTCAAGCTCTCCCTTGGGCATCCCTGGCTCGTGAACAGCAGTATTGTCTGGGCACACAGACCATAGCCTCTGGCATCCTTGTGGGAAGGTGGGCCAAGGTGTCTGTCTGTCTGTCTGTGAACTGTTGGCTCAGGGGTCCTTCCCCTTCCCTGGACCGGCTCTGCAGAGCAGGACTCCGCCCCTGCAGCCAGCCTGTCTTTCCCAGGCTTATGGTAGTGGCTTCCAGCTGGATGTCACCAGTGAGAAACACTAGAGGGAGAGAAGGGGCGAGAGAAGGGGAAGACCAGGATGGCGTTCACACCAGTGGCTACATCCCCTGCGGAGTTCTAGACTGTGTAGACAGCCCAGCAGACAGCCCCACCGCTGATTGTGCTTCCGGCGTGTAACATGACCTAGAATCTGGCAACACAACCTGCTGCAGCTGCAGGAGGTGACAGCTTCCTCCTCCCCAGGTGCCTGCTGTCCCTTGTTAGAATTCTCAGCTCTTCTATTACTTGTGTAATTTCCTGTATTAGATTTCTTGAAACCAATTCCTTATTTTGGATCCTTAAAGAGGTTTCTATCTGGTAGATTTCTGACTGATTACACAATATTTCTAAGTTTTGATCAAGATAATATGAGCAGAAGAGATAAATGCCTTTTTTAAAGATTTTTTTTTTAATTTGAGAGAGAGAAAGAGGGAGAGAGAGAGAGACAGGGGGAAGGGGCAGAGGGAGAGGGAGAAGCAGACTCCCCACTGAGCAGGGAGCCGGATGCAGGGCTCTATCCCAGGACCCTGGGATCATGACCTGAGCCAAAGGCAGATGCTTAACCGACTGAGCTACCTACCGAGGCGCCCAGAGATGAATGTCATGTTGATTAGAACTTCCCGTGTAGGATCCTCACTCCTTTTCCTCTTCTCCTGCTGAATAGAAAGGGCTGCAAGAACGTGCAAGAGAAGAGTCCTTATCCCCTGGCACAACATATATTTCGACATTAGCAAGAAATTAAACATTTATAAAGTTTCTGAGTTTTCAGGGCCCATCTAATACAGTAGCCAGCACTGACCTTAACGAATGCAGGTGCCTTCCTGCTTTTCTCAGACCATATAATTTGGGATTTCTACACTCACATGTGGGATAATTATTTTTGTACAATTTTTTCCTAATATCCAAAATTAGAGTTCAAAAACATTTAACAGATTGAGATTTTTTTAATCCATTCTCAATAACTATCTCTAGGGAAAAAAAAATCATTTAAAAGACGGAGTTGGACTTTGGCATGTTTTGTCTGTTTTTTTAAGGTTAATCCTTCAAACTACTGTGATCCTACCTTGTGCTAACATAGCAATCTTATTGCCTCTTAAAATACATTGACTTAAACAAAATAAAAAAACTTTTGGAATGCCTGGGTGGCTCAGCAGTTGAGCATCTGTCTTCGGCCCAGGGTGTGATCCCAGGTCCGGGATGGAGTTCGGCATCAGGCTCCTGCAAAGAGCCTGCTTCTCCCTCTGCCTGTGTCTCTGCCTCTCTCTGTGTGTCTCTCATGAATGAATGAATAAATAATATTTTAAAAAATTATTTTCTTTCATAGATCAGTAAGCACAAATGATCCAATGCTAGTAGGATGACTCAGTGGTGTTAGAACTTTTTTTTTTAATCTTATTTTGCAATTCCTGTTTTTTTTTATTTTTTTATTCTTATTTATCAAAGAGGGCTCCCGCCATATCTACCTTCCAGCCTCAGTGAAGAGGGAAAGTAAGGGGAGAGGTGGAGGAAAAGTTCCTTTTATTCTCTATACACAAGTCAGAAATTGCATATATCACTTCCATTTGCATCACATGAGCAGAACGCAGTCCCACTATCATTGCTGCAAGGGAAATTGAAACTGTGTCCCGCCAAAACTTCTGTTACTCTGGAAAGGGCTAATATATACAGGGACCAAAGAGGTCTACACCATCTGCTGCTCCTGTCATAGAGGCCTGCAAAGCACATGCAATCAGGCTTTTAGAGGATTTTGCAGAAAAATCAAGAGAGTGATTCACTATAACAAATAATAAAATGAGGAGGCTGAAAGATTTTCTGAGAAGTAAAGGCCTATTATAATACACACATTTTAAGTCATATTTGATTGACTTTAAAGAGCTATCAGTTCAATAATTATTAGATGGACTAATATCATAACCATGAAGAAGAAAGTTCTTATTAAACGATAGCACAGCTTTCTTGTTATTCAGAATCTTCATTTTATCCTCATTGCATTAACTTGTCTAGATGTATTTATATATACATTTTAGCAAATACACGCTGCTGTTTCCTCTTTATGCATATGACTCTTTGTATTATTATTGAATTATAGTGTACTCTTCTTGATGATATTTTAAATGGCAATTAAATTCAAAGCATGTAGTACCAACAATGTGAATCATTCAATTAAAATGATGATATTATAAGTCACTGTGGTCAAGTTTTCACATGAGCAAGCAACAGCTGCTAGATCAACACCCCTGCCTGGCCAACAAGAGCTATAAGATGCATCCCAAACTCAGAAGTGTTCAAATGTTAAGAACAAAGAGTTTATCATCAAATAAATAAAATACAGTAATTATATTGTACTACGTGCACCTTCCCACCACCCTTCTTCCCAACTGCACTCATTCCTGTTAGTTTTGTTTCTTTTCGAACAGCATAGACTTTGTGAAGTTGGAGCACAGCATCTTCTTTTAAAAGGTTCAAATTTACTTTCCTTTTTGCAGTAACCATTTACCTAGTTCTGATTTCACATATTTTAGCTTGAATTATTGCTGTATTTAGTGGGAGGGTCCTTGATAGGATACGGTCAGCTATACAGGAAGAGAGAGAAGAATATGAAATTCTATAATGATTTACTAGTTATTACTGGGTAACTTATCCTAAAACAATAAAGCAATAAACACGTATTAGCTTGTAGTTTCGATGAGTCAAGAATCCCAGCCTGGCTTAGCTGGGTGCCTCCAGCAGGTCTCTCACAAGCCTGCATTCAAGGGGTTTTGGAGCTTTAGTCATTTCAAGGGCTGGACTGAAGGAGGATAAGCTTCCAAACTCACTCACTCACTGAGGTCTCTAGGGGCTGTTGGTCAAGATCATCAGTTCCTCGCTACATGGAATTTTCTACAATGTGACTTTTTAGAGGGAACAAACCAGAGAGAGCAATTGGGGATGAGAGGAAGCCATGATCTCTCTGTGGCCTAATCTCGCAAGTGGCACCATTACTTTGGCCATACTCTACTCATCAGAAGAATCGTTAAGTTCAGCCCACACTCAAAGGGAGGGAATAACCCAAGGATTAAGAGACAGAAGTCCCTGGGGGCCATTTTATGAGCTGCCTATCACAATGACAAAAATACATAATTTTTAAGAAAGTGAATTTGGTATTTATATAAATCATTCGTCATTCACATAGGCATATCTTTCTTTGAGTCCTTACTGCTATGTTACTCAACTGAATTGCCTCCCATGAACCTCTTCTATTTTATTCTGCGTGCCTTGAAATAATCTTTCTTCCATTAATAATATCTTCCTCATCTAATTTCTCTTCAATAAATCTTTCTTTGTCTCTTTATTTGCAACCTCTCCCCCGCTCCCCATTTCCTTGGTCTATCCTACTAACCAATCTTATCTCTTCTTTTCCCTCAGAAGTATTTTTTTCCTTAAACTGTCCTTTTCCTTACCACTTCCCTGCCTTTATTCAGGTTATTTTGCATGCCTGCTTGGCTTCCCCTTTATCCACCTTCCTAACAAATATTCTCATAATCCTTCAAGATTCAGTTTGTCCCATCTCTTCCACCTAGGCCTTCTCTGCTTCCCAGCTCATAGAGTGATATTTTATTACCTATATCACTTACTTGACAGTTAATCACATACTATTTTGTGACAACCCTTATGTGAATATTGCTTTCAACTCCCACCAATATTTAATGTAAATGTAATATTTCTTCGGCTAGGTTATTAGTACATCAAAACCAGGAATTGATTTTCTAGAATACCTACATCCTTCAAAGTGTGCCTGGCATATAGATACCCTTCAGAAAACCATGTGAAAGGACTTATACAAAAATAAACCAAAACTTACACTTTTAAGTCTACCTTTAACCTACAACCAACTGAGGTCTAAGCAAATATACTGATGACTCTTCCTTGCATTTCAACAAAGTGAAATCTTTTATTGGATACTCAAATGTATGACAAATGTGTTTCAAAACCAAAACACCAATTAAAATTAATAATGAATAAAAATCAATGATGACTATGTTGCAAAGTTCACATGGAATTTAAAAGAAGCTTTAGGAAAACCAAATTTAATGATCAACCCTTTTGATCTTAGTTTTCACAATTTACAAGTGCCTAAATTTCTAGGTGCAGACATATCTAAAGATATAGAAGGAAAAGCTAAGGTACCAGTGATAAAGGACATGGAACATGAGTAGGAAAATAGCCATAGAGGATTTTAAATTATTAAAAAGCCTTAAAAATGAAAATCAAAATTTAATCATATTCCCACTCATGAAGCAAAGGTTAGATTAAAATGTTGGTGGTTAAGTTCCCATTGTTCATAGCAAGCTGGTGTTACAGCCTCACAGGGACATGGGGAGTGGATGGTTCCGCAGGTTACCTTGTTGTAGGATGACCCAATGCAAAGCAATAGAAAAGAAATAATAGGTTAGCCATACTTCAACTTTAAAGATGCCTCTTGAAAAGATCCTCACACAAAGCCTAGAAACATTTCAATCTTATTTCTGTTACAAATTATGCTTGAACTAGTCACAGCAGGACACCAAGAATCTCAAGTACTTAGGAAAACAGAGGCACAGCACAACAAGGAAAACTAAAGTTTTCTCTCTCCAAACACAATCTGGTTTTGAAAAAAGGAAAAGTTTACTAGGTTGCAATGTGTTAACCGAGGTGTCTAAGGGCAAAGAATGACTCATGGCAAGGCTAAGAATAAAACATGAGTTTGGCACCCTAGAAAACTTTTATTTAAAATAAAAATTTTAAACCTATGTGTAATTGAAAAAAAAGTTCCTACAAATTTCTAAGAGTTTCACCAAAAGTTCCTTTTCTCTGTCTCTCTCTCTTTCTTTCTCTAGATTTAAGATAAACACTTGCAAAAATATTATGCTAACAAGATAGCATTAATCTCAAGATATAGAAGCCTTAACATATAGAGAGCTGAAAGGAGAAATGAAAGTGGGGAGGGAAAATGAAATTAAGTAAGCTTGTATATATACATTTGCAATAGCTGGACTACTCTAATTGGCATCTATTTTAGAGGACATTCTTAGGCAGTGCAAAGAACATAAATTCTAAGATCAGAAAATCTAAGTTCAGATGCTTATTTTGCCCCATAAGACCTGGGTGAGTCATTTAGTCCAGGCCTGAAGGTCTTTATCTGTAATTTAGTTTACGATGCCGCCCAATAGAAATATTTTGTGGAAAAATCCTTTGCAAAGTCTAAAGATTCTATAAATACTACGTTACATTTGGCCTCCAAGATTCTGAATTCTTTTCTCTAATGCACCAAAGGATAGCAGCTAGCTCTAGACAAAACTGTAAAATAGATTAATTAGATTTCATCACTCCTCCACTTTCCATGTCTCCCCCTCTTTATTATTTCTCACCCATGTCTGCTGCTACCTTGGAAGTACAAATGCCCTCTTTTCTATCGCTTCCTCTCTTCTCTGCACTCAACCAAGGTGAGAAGAAGGTGTCCATATCTGCATGCACACAGTATAAGCGTGTAAGGACAAGGGCTTTTGGAAGAAAAAAATAAGTTCTGCCTCTCTCCTGGTAGCAGTTTATTGTGGACTCTACAAGAGTAGAGTAGAGTGGGTGACTGAGTGGTTGAGCAGCTTCCTCTGGCTCAGGTCTTGATCCTGGGGTCCTGGGATCCTGCATGGAGCCTGCCTCTCCCTCTGCCTGTGTCTCTGCCTCTCTCTGGGTCTCTCATGAGTAAACAAATAAAATCTTAAAAATAATAAAATGAAATGAAATGAAGTAAAATAAAATAAATAAAATAAAATAATATACAATGTCCCCTTCCTATATTCCAGAAAATTTGCCACTGTGATGTAGACTATGGACGATGTGAACAGAAGACCCATTATGGGGGATCCCTGGGTGGCGCAGCGGTTTAGCACCTGCCTTTGGCCCGGGGCGCGATCCTGGAGACCTGGGATCGAATCCCACGTCGGGCTTCCGGTGCATGGAGCCTGCTTCTCCCTCTGCCTGTGTCTCTGCCTCTCTCTCTCTCTCTCTGTCTGTGACTATCATAAATAAATTAAAAAAAAAAAAAAAAAAAAGAAGACCCATTACAGAAAAACATGTGTTTTTAGGGAAAATAAAAGTTTTTGCAGCACTACTCACAAAATAAGACACCGACCACTGGCATATGCCCTACATCTATTTTCTTTTTTTTTTTTTTAAGATTTTATTTATTTATTCATGAGAGACAGACAGAGAGAGAGAGGAAGAGACACATGCAGAGGGAAAAGCAGGCTCCATGTAGGGAGCCCGATGTCGGACTCTATCCCAGGACTTCAGGACCATGCCCTGGGCTGAAGGCAGGCGCCAAACCACTGAGCCACCCAGGGATCCCCCTACATCTACTTTCTATTTCACTTTTCTAAACTGCTTAAAGGTCATTTCTGGGCACATGGCTTTATTTGTAGGGCAATAATTGATCTTAGTAGTGTTCAACACTAGAACCAGTAAGGTATTTCTGAACCAAAGTTGCCCAAGATGAACAATATCCATTTTTAAACATGAAACTACAAGTGATATTGAATAACAATTTGAATTAAAATACAGTTCAGCCAGATTTACATTCATAGGTTGAATGACTGCCAAGGTATATTTTCTCCTTTTTGTCCTGGACACATTCTAGATACATGACAAACAACTTTTTCTGCATTATGCAGAAAAATTAAGTGAAACAGTAAAAAGCAGTTTTTTTATAGTCTATAAAAAAATAGTCTGAGTGACTTGTCCTAGTGATGCTACAAGATTTAAGTAATTGTAGAGTCACTAGTATTTTTCTTATTACCATTTAAAGTGCATTTATAAATTAATTACACATTCCAATGAAGATTTCTATATTGTTCTTATACCAAGAAATGTAATAGTAGTATTTATATAGAGGATCCAGTGATTTTTCCCTATTTGCTTATAAAACCACTTGCTTATAAAATGGAATATGCATAATCCTGACATTAGTGAAACTGTTTCAGAAGTGGATTGCTATTAATATCGTATATTTTAATGATCGTAAATATTTATTTTTATGTGCCATATGTAACCCTATTTTGTCCAACTCCATATATCCTAGTAAACATTTATGCTCATAACTAAAGTCTTTAAATGATAAAGGACATTAAAAATTACATATGGACCATTATAATTTCTTGGCTAGTTTTCAACAGTAATCTTGTAGCAATTTTTAAAATCCATTTCCTATTGTCTGTAATACATGCTCCTCCCTTGGGAAAGTGCCATATCTTCTTTCTGCTCAAATATGCTTCTGTACTATAAATCCCCATTAACATTATGGCAATTTTCACTTTCATATAGTATACACCATTTTTCTATAGTCACGTACTATTTCGAACATGGCTAATTGTTACAATTTGCAACAAATTTATTTCTCGTTTCACGAATTTCATAAGAAAGTCTTGGCAAGCACCTCTTTGCAAACCAAAGTTCTCACGTGGGCATTTTATTTGAAGATATAAAGTTCTTCTCCATGTCTCTCAATCCTCCCTCCTCAATTCTTCACTTGAAGATGTCAGGTTCCCCATCTCCATGGTCCTCAATTCTTCATCCCTGGCCAGGAGCCTTTTGCCATTCATCACACTGCCTGGCACGCTCTGGCCTTAGATAAATTCCACTGCCTGCTTTCTCTGCCTTTACATCACAGCTCCTGAGCTCTGATGGAGGGAAGCACACAACTGTTCACATGGATCCCAGTTCCAGTGTACGGCTTGCTCATCCACAGGGCACTCACACCCGCCCCGGTAAACCTGCGCTTCCCGGGCACCCGCTCTCCCAGTCTCCCATTGGCAATTTCAAACATTCTCCCTCTCTTCATACCTCTGCCCCCGTCCTCTGCTCTGTCACTCCCAACACAAGACCTGTCCTCCTCCTCAACAGGAGCCTTGAGAGCCTCCTTGCAGCTGAGCTCTCCCTCCCCGCCAGGCCTGGCTGCTCCCACTGCATCCTGGACCCCAGATGTCTGGCCTTCTCAGAAAACCTGCTCCCTCCACCAGGCCCTCCCCTCCTGCTTCTTCAACACCCCTCTTCTGCATACAGCGTCCCCATCCCCGCCAGCTCGGACCCTCCTAAGTCTCACCCATGTTAAAATAAACTTTCTTGACCTCTCTTCTAAACTAGTTACTTCCGCTTACTGTCTTCCCACGCATTTCTCAATTTCTTGCATCCCACCCCACCCAACAAACTACTAAAACTTCCCTTGCTGATGATCTCTTTTTATTGATTTAATAAATGCTTTTTCTTTCTTTCCTTAAAGATTTTATTTATTTATTTGAGGAGGGAGAGGGACAGACAGAGAGAGTCTGAAACAGACTGAGTGCTGAAGCGGGCTTCGATCCCATGACTGGAGACCATGACCTGAGCAGAAAACGGAGGCTCCCAGGTGTCCTCCCATAAACGTTTCTGATTCTTATACTCACATGAGCTTTTGGCCCCACATGACACCTTTTATTGATCCTTTTTCTCCAGAGTTCTCCCTTTCTGCATCTTTTATGACACAACATTGTCCTGACTTCCTCTTCCAATGTTCAGTATTCTTTTTTGGTCTTCATTCAAGGTGCTCAGCTTATCCCTTTAAGGAAGGTATTGAGGCTCCACCCTCGGCCTGCTTCTCTTCTTATGTTAAATATTTTCCCTGGATGATTTAATCCATTGTCATAGACTCATTTATCATCAACATGTTAAAAACTTCCAGAATAACAGCCAAGTTTCCTCTGCTGAAACTCAGAGCCATGTAAACAACCGCTTACTAGATATTTCCACTAGGACATGTAACGGAGGCCTAAAATTCACATGGTCAGAGCATAACTCATCTGGTACTCACATCTGGCCTGTTGCAAGCCCATTACCCTCCCTTGGTTCTCTGGAACTTTTCCTGGCTTTGTAAACAGCATCCCAACGTTCCTGTTTTCTTGAGCCAGAAACATATGCATGTATGTACACATTATGAGTGGCACATAAAATTTTTCTAACATTTCTCATTAAACACAAAATTCATACAATTCTTTCTCCACAAACCCTGAATCTGTCAGTTTCTCTCCATGCCCCTTGCCACTTGCCTAATTCACAGCAGCATCATGCCAGGGTCCAAGTTGGCGGGAGGGACGCTGTACACAGAAGAGGAGTGTTGAAGAAGCAGGAGGGGAGGGCCTGGTGGAGGGAGCAGGTTTTCTGAGAAGGCCAGACATCTGGGGTCCAGGATGCAGTGGGGGCAGCCAGGCCTGGGGGGTAGGGAGACCTCAGCAGTAAGGAGGCTCTCAAGGCTCCTGTTGAGGAGGAGAACAGGTCTTGTGTTGGGAGTGACAGAGCAGAGGATGGGGGCAGAGGTATGAAGAGAGGGAGAATGTTTGAAATTGCCAATGGGAGACTGGGAGAGCGGGTGCCCGGGGAACCCCTCTTTACATTACTGTTACAGCTTCTAGCTTGTCTCCCTGCCTCCTGTGTGATGCTTCTTACATGCATGGAGCCAGAGCCAGGGATTATATTGAAACACACATCTCCTTTTTAAATACTCCAAAGCCTTCCCACAGTCCTTAGGAAATTCTAAGCTACTGAGCATGACATCCAGATGATCGCAGTCTGGGCCCTGCTCAGCCCTAAATCTCATCTCTTGTTGAGTTCCTTCATCCACTCTCCTAGTCAACCCCGAATCCCTTGAAATACCCCAAAAGTGTCATGTTCTCTTTCCTCTCAAGTCTTAGAACATGTGATACCTTTGTCTGGAGCACGTGTGTCTGTCTACCTACCCAGCCTGCCCTCTTCCTCCTTATAATCCCTCCTCCTACCTCTTCAGCCTTAGTCTGGAAGTGATCACCTGCAGAAATCCTTTCTAATGATGCACTTGGTGCAATAGGTTAGTTCTCCCCACGCCGATGCCTCAGTATCTTGTGCTTTAGCCCTTTATCAGCACATATACCATGTTGTGATCTTCTGTGAACTTATTTTTTTCTCCCACTCACATTAGTGGCAAGGCCAGAGCAAGTTCTACATTAACCATTTCGAATGAATGAAAAATGAAGTCACTCCACAGCTGGGTATTTGTTGTACAAGTATTTATACCTTATATATGATTAATTTCCAAAGAAAAATGGAATAGAAGGCAAAATTTGTGTCCTCCTTGGAGGAATGTATACATCCATTTTAAAACAGAGCATTGAAGTACGTGAGAGTCTCTCAGCATGAAAGGCAGAGTACGTGTGGGACCTGGATGTGGTTGAAGGTTGTCCTCGGACAGGTCAGGAGCTGGGGCATGTCTTGCTTGCCATCAGTAATCAGGCCCACCAACCACAACCTTCTGTTGTGGGTAGACAACAGAAATGTCAGCAGCCACAATCTAATGTGTGGCTCCTGTTACCTAGTTCGTAGGCTCTACCTACTAAATACCCAGTAGATTAATAAAAGAGAGCCATGCAATAATCTTCTGCCCAAATGTATGACTGTTGGTTTTTTGCAAGCAGCTGAAGCTGAAGAAAATACTGGGGGAGCGCCCTGATTAAATGTGACAGTGATAGAACTCTTCCTAAAACTTTTAAATTCTTCTACTATTGGTTTTCTTTCTTCATTTTAATATACAAATTACAAAGTCCCTCAATTTGATTCCCGAGCCACATGTAACATTAGTATTTTCTGCTCTGAGTAAAAATCTAATAGCATTTCTTTCATTTTTTCTTCTTATGGTAACTGATCTTTCCTATCTATAACTCCATGCAGAGTTCTTAGGTCTATTCAGGGCTTAGCCTGGTGACTTCTTATGTCAGTACGAAAATGTCAGGCAGTTTTTTTTTTTTTTTTTTAATCACAGAAGTGGTATTACAACCTGGGCAAAAAAAGAAAAAGCAACACCTTCCTTATCCCATGCTGCATGGAAATCTGACTACCCACCTCTGTCTTTACAAACTGATGCTCTGCCTTTTGCTAAAATGCCCTACTTGTCCAGCCCAACTTGTCGAGACAGAAAATCTTGTTATCTGTCATTGTGTAGAGTTGCCAGACAAAATACAGTATAACCAGGTTAAATTTGAGTTTCAGGTAAACAATGACTAATTTTGGTGTAAGTATGTCCGATGAAACATTTGTAATATCCAGATACTAAAAATTATTCATTGATTATCTGAAATCCAAATGTAACTGAGCATCCTCTAATTTTATTTGCTAAATCTAGCAGCTTAGCTGTGAAGGATGTTGTCAGAAAGAAGCCATCTCAAAAACCACCTCTATTTCCTCACCAGGGACCTCCCATCAGCCCCCAACACCACTTCATCCTTTTACCCCTAAGCCCCACCGTGAAAGTCACCAACTCAGGGATGCAGCAGGAAAGGACTTAGTGACCCAGGTCCAAGCCCAAGCTCAGTCTCCTCATTTTCCATTGAAGAAACAGAGAATCAGAGTTCAGTGGCTTGAACAGGAACACACAGTAATGGGATAGCAGAACTGTGAGGATTCTGTTATTCTTGTTGTTGCTGTTGTTGTTAGCTACAAACCTTGTATTCTAAAGGTCTTAGATAGGGTTTGTTTGTTTGTTTCTTAAAAAGGCATCATCAGGATACCACCAACAAAATACAGCTAAGCTTGGTTGTATGGGAGATGCTTATTGATGCTCTTTCAGAAAGTATAAAGGTCGTACAAATATCCATTTAATTGAAATGCATGCAATATAATGCTAAGCAAACCAATGGCTAAATCAGGAATAAGGATATGGGCATGGAGGTGCAGAGGACATAGAAAGGAGAGTTAGCGCTAGAGGTGTTGACATGTCCATGGCAGAAGCCCCTGGACACCCTGATGATTTCTCCTCAGACTGTACAGGAGCCTTTATATCCCAGTGACGGACTATGTGTGGCACCGCAAATACTTATCAATATAAAGGCACATTAGAAAATAATCAACATAAAACGATATGTGTACATCTGAACACATTTCACTCTATTTATGCACCAAGACAGCTGCTTTTGTGGGCTCCAGGTCTGGGCCCGTTCTTCTCGTGAACTCTCACTCTACTCCCCCACAGATAAAACATCATCTATACGAAACCTGTTATATTTTCCTAAGGTGTAATAGAATCTTAATATTGTAAAGTCTCAGGCATATGATTTTCAAGATCACACTCCCTTGCCCCAGGCTCCTGAAGGATGCAGTCATCAAACGAAATCAATGGAAATAACACGCTGAGCAGAGAAAGGCTTTATCATGCATGAAACTCAGAACCTGTCTGCTGTCTGTCCTGCAAGTGAGCTAAAAATAGGCAGCTTTCCTTAAGCAGAAAGAGGGCATTTAGCAAGCAGCCATATGCTTTGGAACAAGAAGGAATAACAGAGTCACCCTGTGCTGGTGATTGGAGTGTTGTGATGTAGACAAGCATGAGGGAAGGGATAGGCAAGGGCATAATTAGAGGGATCCAGCGACAATGACAACCATGCAAAAAACCTGGCTTGGGACCAACCAGCTAACAAAAAAAAAAAAAAAAAAAAAAATCCTGTATCTGTTTCCTAGTAGTGTAATTCATAAAAATTAAAGATGAAAAACCTGGAGGGTGTCATGCTGAGTGAAATAAGTCAATCGAAGAAGGACAATCATCATATGGTTTTATTCATATGTGGAATATAAGAAATAGTGAAAGGGACCATAAGGGAACGGAGAGGAACTGAGTGGGAAAAATTAGAGAGGGAGACAAACCATGAGAGACTCCTAACTCTGGGAAACACACAAAGGGTTGCAGAAGGGGAGGCAGGTGGGGCGATGGGGTGACTGAGTGACGGCCCTGAGGAGGGCACTTGATGGAATGAGCACTGGGTGTTATACTCTAGGTTGGCAAATCGAATTTAAATTTAAAAAATGAAATAAATAAAAAAGAAAGAAATGGATCGCAGGAAAAAAAAAAAAAAACACCTAGAGATATCTAGGACTAAAACTCAGAAGGTGTCTGTAAAAACAGTCATGGTGCTCTGGAGTCAGCTCTTACTGGCTCCTGGGAGGAAGTTGTACGCGTCTCTTCCCAATGCCATGTCAGTGACCTCATGGTAATAGCTTAAAAGGGGCCATGGTAGGAATATTCATACATGGAATTGACACACTACTAATCAGTGTGTGTGTGTTTGTTTTCCTGAGAGCCAGTTCGTAAGCCCAGCTCTGCCCACTACCTAAAACCCAGCAGAGGAAGCATGTAAGGGCACTATAAAACCAACAGGCCTGGGATGCCTTCCAAGAAGATGGCCTGGGGCCAGAGGATGGCTTCACTGGGGCAGAGGAGGCACAGCCAGAAGTAGAATTGGAAAGAAGAGTCTGGTATAATTTTTCCAGACCTAGAAGCTTTACCTATCCAAATTGAATTCAGGCTAGAAATCTAAGTTTATCTCAAATTATGTTGAGGCAGAGAAAAGAGCATGTGAACTTTCAGTTATATATAAAAACCAATGCTCTATAGACACGAACATTTCTTTTAAAGATTGTATTATTTATTTATGAGAGACACAGAGAGAGAGAGGCTCAGAGAGACACAGGCAGGGGGAGAAGTAGGCTCCCAGCAGGGAGCCCGATGCGGGACTCGAGCCCAGGACCCCGGGATCATGACCTGAGCCAAAGGCAGATGCTCAACCCTGAGCCACCCAGGCGTCCTGACGTGAACATTTTTATTTTTATTATATTTGCTTCCTGAATTCTCTTTTGAAAAATTCAAATCCTGAGTTTGCTGTTCTAAAGACTATTGTTTCTAAGCTTTAGCCTTAATAGCCCCAAATGAAGTAACTGCAGCTGGGGCAGGGAGCAAAAAAAGAGACGCCAAAACACACAAGAAGGATGGAAAGTTAAACTTCCCATTGCCAAACAGAAACTAATAGCTGTTTGACCAAGTGCAGCTATACCTGGAATTTGCAAAACTGCCTCCAGAGGTTCCACAGGGCGCCCACACGCCGGTGAAGGTCCCAAATGCAATAACGAGACTTCAGCCTGCATCCTCAGGGATACTCCCTGAATTTGCTCAACAATATCAAGCCTGCTCATTAATTTGCTTTTCCTGTAACTTCAAGACAAGGACAGATCTTAAACAATTTGTGTTTGTAAGGGAAAGCAGATAATTGCTTTTGCACTTTAGCAGGAGGTGATTGCTAAGCCCGTTCCAAAGAATAGGAAACACATTTCTTGTATTTTCTGTATCAAAATTTTTGCCAATCAAAATAAAGAATCTTAAAAACAAAACAAAACAAAAAACAAAAAATATAAAGAATCTTAAAGACAAGTCTGATTATGAAATTACCCTGTATGTGCAAAAAAGAGCATTAATCTATTTGGCTCTGATAAGTTATTATATTTACTATCACATATAAAATAAGCATTTTACAAAATATATGTAAAAGAATGACTAGAGATAGTATCAGAAATAAATATACAATGCCTATTCATGATAAAAATCCTCAACAAAGTAGGTTTAGAGGGAACATAACTCAAACATAATAAAGGCCATATATGAAAAACCCACAGCTTATATTACCCATAATGGGGGAAAAAAAGAGCTCTTCCTCTAAGGTCAGGAACCAGACAGGGATGTTCACTCTCACTACTCATTTAACATAGTACTGGAAGTCCTAGCCACAGTAATCAGACAAGAACAAAAATAAATAAAAGCCATCCAAATCAGGAAGGAAGAAGTAAAACGTTGGTTATTTGCAGATCACATGATACTATATATACAGAAAACCTAAAAGACTCCACCAAAAACCTTCTGGAATAGGACACAAAATCAGCATACAGAAATTAATTGTGTTCCTATACACCAATAATGAAAAAGAAGAAAGAGAAATTGCGGAATCAATCCCATTTATAATCGCCCTAAAAACAATAAGATAGCTAGAGATAAACCCAAGAGGTAATCAGTATACAACACTGATGAAAGAAACTGAAGATGACACAAAGAAAAGGAAAGACATTTCTTACTCATGGATTGGAAGAATATTGTTTAAAGTGTTTATACTGCCCAAAGCAGTCTACACATGTAATGCAATCCCTATCAAAATACCAACAGCATTGCTCACGGAAGTAGAACAAACAATCCTAAACTATGTATGGAACCACAGAAGACACTGAATAGCCAAAGCAATCTTGAAAGAGAAAAGCAAAGCTAGAGGCATCAGAATTCTGGACTTCAAATTATGTCACAAAGCTACAGTGATCAAAACAGTGTGGTCCTGGCAGGAAAATAGATACATAGATCAGTAAAATATAATGGAAAACTTAGAAATGATTCCACAATTATAAATTGTGGACAAAGCAGGAAAGAATACCCAATAGCAAAAAGACTGTGTCTTCAACAAATGGTTCTGGGAAAATGTACAGTAACATGCAAAAGAACGAAACTGGACTACTTTCTTACACCATATACAAAAATAAATTCAGAGTGGATTAAAGACTTATATGTGAGACCGGAAACCTTAAAAAATCCTAAAAAGGAACACAGACAGTAACTTCTTTGACATCAGCCATAGAAACTTCTTTCTAAAGGCGCCTGGGTGACTTAGTTGGTTTGACTTCAGCTTAGGTCCTGATCTCAGGGTCCTGGGATTGAGCCCCAGGGCTCTCTGCTCAGTGAGGAGGGAGTGGGGGTGGGGGTGTCTACTCCTACTTCTGTGCTCTCTCTCTCAAATAAATAAAATCTTAAAAAAAAATAAAATAAATAAATAAATAAATAAATAAAATCTTAAAAAATAAAAAAAGGGGGAAAAAGTTTTTTTCCTAGATAAATCTTCTGAGGCAAGGGAAACAAAAGCAAAAATAAACTATTGAGAATACATCAAATTAAAAAGCTTTGCACAACGAGGGAACAATCAACAAAACTAAAAGGAAACCTACAGAATGGGAGAAGACACAGCTGATAAAGGGCTAGAATCCAAAATAAAGAACTTATAGGGACCCCTGGGTGGCTCAGTGGTTGAGCATCTGCCTTTCTCTCAGGGTGTGATCCTGAAGTCCCAGGATCAAGTCCCACATCAGGCTCCTTGCATGGAGCTTGCTTCTCCTCCTTCTACCTCTCTGTCTCTCATGAATAAATAAATAAAAACTTTTTTTTAAAAAAGAACATATTCAACAGTCCCAAAAATGAATAATTCAACTTAAAAAATGAGCAGAAGACATGAACAGACATTTCTCCAAAGATATCTAAATGGCCAAAAGACAGATAAAAAGATGCTCCACGTCGCTTATCATCAGGGAAATGCAAATCAAAAGTACCATGAGATATCACCTCACACCTGTCAGAATGGCTAAAATTATCAACACAAGAAACAACAGGCGTTGGTGAGGACGTGGAGAGAGGGGAGCCCTATTGGACTGTTGGTGGGAATGAAAACTGGTGCAGCCACTGTGGAACACAGTGTGGAGGTTCCTCAAAAAGTTAAAAATAGAACTATGCTGCAATCCAGCAATTGCACTATAAGGTATTAGCCCAAGGAATACAAAAATACTAATTCAAAGGGATACGTGCACCCAGATGTTTATAGCAGCATTATCTACAGTAGCCAAATTATGGAAACAGTCCAAGTGTCCATCTACTGATGAATGGATAAAGCAGTGGTGTGTGTATAAATACACATATAAATGTATATGTATATATATACAATGCAATATTAGTGATCAAAAAATAAAATCTTGCCCTTTGCAATGACATGGATGGAGGTAGAGACTATTATGCAAAGCAAAATAAGTCAGAGAAAGACAAATACCATATAATTTCACTCCTGTGGAATTTAAGAAACAAATGAGCAAAGGGGAAAAGAGAGAGAGGCAAACCAAGAAACAGACTCAACTATAGAGAACAAGCTAGTGGTTACCAGGGGGTAGGGGGGCGGGGGGATGGGGGAAATAGGTGATGAGGGTTAAGGAGCACACTTGTGATGAGCACCAAGTGATGTATAGAAGTGTTGTATCACTATATTGTACACCTGAAACTAATATTACACTGTATGTTGACTAATTGGAATTTAAATAAAAACTTAAAAAAAAAAGAAATATATGGTATTTTGTGTTGATTTTTCTACTTTGAGTTTGCTCATATGAAAACCTTTTTTTTAAAAGATTTTACTTGGGCAGCCCTCGTGGCTCAGCGGTTTAGCGCTGCCTTTAGCCCAGGGCCTGATCCTGGGGACCTGGGATAAAGTCCCACATCAGGCTCCCTGCATGGGGCCTGCTTCTCCCTCTATGTCTCTGCCTCTCTCTCTCACTGCGTCTCTCATGAAAAAATAAATAAAATCTTAAAAAAAATAAAACATTTTACTTATTTATTTATTTATTTATGAAAGAGAGGGAGAGAGAGAGCACAAGCAGGAGGAGGGCCAGAAGGAGAAGCAGACTCCCTGCCGAATAGGGAGCCCAACTCAGGGCTCGATCCCAGGACCAAAGATCATGACCTGAGCTGAAGGAAGACACTTAGCAGACTGAGCCACCCAGGTGCCCCTGAAAGTATTTTTTGATGTTTCCTTTTTAAAATACACACTTCTATATATTTTAAGTGTATATATATATATATACACACACACACACACACACACACACAGTTTTAGAGGAGAAAAATTATCGAAGTAATCAATTAATTCAAAGTCTAAATGATAAAGAAACTCGGCCAGTTTACTGATGCAAGAGCTTAAGTCCCATCTTTTAGTTCTGAATCTAGTGTTCTTTCCATGACCATGGCATATGCTCCCTGAAAACAAAATGACCTAATACTTATTGACTGAGGTGTACAAAATATTAAAGTGTGTGATATATTTAACAATTCAGGTGGATTGAGGGAAAAGCAGGTGAACTAGAAACAAAACACTAAGATGCCTGGATTATCGTGGTTCCTAACTTCAGCAAGTCGTCGGAGCCTCGGGCAGTAGTTTCACTTAGGGCCATCCTTAATCTCTAGTAATTATTCCTCCCAACTTCCCGCTGAGTGACTGGACAAGTAACCACAGTTGGTAACTGCAAGACAAGATGGTCTCTAAAATGGCTTCTACTACAAAACACTCATCGCTAATTGCATGGTCTCTTTCTTATCCACATGGGTACTTTCCTTTTCACTGGCCCACCAGGTAACTGATGTTAAAAAATCTGTATTGCATTTGCCTGGTATTTGTAAGAAAATGTCCTACTTTCTTTCGGCACATGAGAGGTCTTTATACACACCAACAGAGTATTCTAACCATATTTCTACAGGGACAACATTGCCTCAATTTTTTTTGTCTTTAATATTATTTGATGTTTTCTGGAATAATGACTCTTGGTGCATCAAAATTCTTTTTTATCAATTGTTTTGACAACTAAAAGCAAAGTTCAAGAAGAGGTTTCTAATCCAACATCACTTATTCTATTTTTAGTTTACACTGACGGTTGCATTTGAAAATCACCTGTGATTATAACAGTTAAATGAATATCGAGAAGTTGCTACAGAGGATTATGCAGGGGTGGCACTGCACGATGCCAAAGGGTGCCAAGCATACCATTCGTAATGGATGTGGACGATGCCCTCTCTGGACTTGTGCCATGTACGGCTTGCATGGCCATGGATGGTGGCATCATCTCTATGGGTGCTCACTTTCCTAGAATTATTTAAAGAGCTGAAGAGTCAATCAATCTCACATGCTTTGTTTGCATTCTTCAGCAATTACTTCCTCTTTTCCTTTGTTTTGCGAACTCGTTCCAGGTCTTGAATACATAGACTGCATGCCGAACAGAATCTGAACTTTGATCTGTGATGATGACGGAGGCAAGACTTTTAGCCCAAAAGATTATTAAAAGTAGAGATCTAAATAGGAAGGTACAGGTTCAAATCCCCATTCTGCAATCTGCACAAGCCATTTATGGAACAAGAGATTTTCTCCAGGTGTATATGAAGGTAGAAGAACCTAACTTAGTTCCTGCGGTGAGGTAATGAAATTGAAACCACCCAACACTTTCCTGCCATCTATGGGATGGAGTGAGGGATTCAGCAGATATTTTTTAAAAAACAAACAAACAAACAAAAAACAAAGAACCTTGAAGTAATTTCTATGACAGCCTTGAGATTTAGCCCAATCCTTGACTTAAAGACCATCATTCATTGATGTTAACCTAAGGGATTCAAGCAGAGCAGCTGCCAACTTACGGAGAAACTAAGTCAAAACTTGGAAAGATGGGGGAGGGAGGAGGCATGTATAACCAAATCATAATAAGATAAATATAAATTAATAATAAATAGACGTGTATGATCAACTTGACTGGTAATCAAGGAAGTGCAAATATAAAAATCAGACGAGATCCGGCGCGTTCAGGGTGGTATGGCCGTAGATGCAAATATAAAAATCAATGGGAAAATCTTTCTCACCTATCAAATTAACAAAGATGAAAAAAATTGATGCTGGGGAAGTTGAAATGATATACCATCACCCAGCACTAGCACGACTATAAATTAGCATCATTTTTTAGTAAAATAAAAATAAATAAATAAATAAATAACAGCAGGACACTGGAACATTAAAAAGTTAACGCTCTTTGACTTAGAAATCCCGCTCAAGAGAATAATCCTAATGAAATAACCCCAAAATGCACACGTAAAGATGTCCATGAGGATGCATATTGGCTTGGGAAAAATTGTCCCCCAAAAATCCCCCCTCCAAAACAAAACAAAACCCTACTTATACTTTTAATGAAATAAAATCATGATATATCCTACTTATACTTTTAATGAAACCCTACTTATACTTTCAATGAAATAAAATCATGATATATCCATCCAGTAGAACATGCAGAAACTAAATGACTTTTTAGCAGGACGCTAAACGGCATGGAAAACGCATGCTATCCAGTGTTAAGGGAGGAAGACGGAGTAGACTTCCAATTTAAAATTCATCATTTCGGGATCCCTGGGTGGCGCAGCGGTTTGGCGCCTGCCTTTGGCCCGGGGCATGATCCTGGAGACCCGGGATCGAATCCCACGTCGGGCTCCCGATGCATGGAGCCTGCTTCTCCCTCTGCCTGTGTCTCTGCCTCTCTGTCTCCCTCTGTGTGACTATCATGAATAAATAAATAAAATCTTAAAAAAAAAAAAAATAAAATAAAATAAAATTCATCATTTCGAGTGTACTTTGTGGAAGGTACCTACAGTCGAGGGCAGCATGGGGCTGTACAGCCACGCCTGGGCTATTTTCATAAAGCTCAAAAAGAGGCAAAACTAAACCATTGTGTTCAAAGCCATGACAGGCATCACCTTTGGGAAGTAAAAAAAAAAAAAAAAGAAAAAGAAAAGGTAACAATTAGGAGGGGTTTCTGGTGTGCTAGGGGCGTCCAATTTCTTTCATCTGGGTGGTTTGCTTGCCCTTCCGTGTCCACTTTGTGATGATTCATCGGGCACATTTGCAGTGTAATTCATTCTTCTGCAGGGGCACCACATTCCAGTAAAAAAGGACACCAAGATGCTTTGTTCAACCATGAGGGAAAGCAAGTGTCCGTCACACAATTCCTAACAGTGATGAGAGGAAGGATGCGATCCCCAGGGCGCCCTGGGCTTCTCCAAATGTCTGAACGTTCTCCCTAAAATGTGCGGGACACGCGGCCGCTCCCTGGACACCCTCGAGCAGGGTCCTGAAGTCCCACACACGAGGATCTTAGAGGGAAAATCTCTTTCTTTGAAAAATGAAAGCTGCGCGAGCCCTTACGGAGTCGGCCTCACACCTGCACACGCAGCCCACAGAGATGCAACCCACGCTCTTCGTTTTTCCCTTTAGCACACAGGTCGTTTTCATTTTACGTACGTCATTTTCGAATTTTCCAAATCATCCCTAAACATCATATGACTCTTGGAACCTGAAAACAAAAATACAAACTTTTTTTTTTTTTCAAGATCAAACAAAAACCCGTGGCCCGCACGGAGGAGTCCTGGAGAGGCCGGCGGCAGGTGCAGCCGGTGGGCGGGGCCCGTGCGGAGGGGCGGGTCACGTGACCACTAGCGGGCGGGGCCTTTGCGGAGGGGGTGGGGCGGGGCCGTGTGACGGCAGGTGGGTGTGGCCTGCGTAGAGGGGCGGGGCGGGATCACGTGACAGCCAGCGGGCGCGGCCTTTGCGGGGGGGGGGGGCACGTGATCGCCGGTGGGCAGGGCCTTGTGGAGGAGTGTGGGTGGGCCACGTGACAGCAGACGGGTGGGACGCCTTACAGAGGGGGATGGGGTGGGGCCCGCGTGACAGCCGGTGGGCGGGGCCTCGCGGAGGGGCGGGCGGGCCACGTGACAGCAGGCCGGTGGGACGCCTTACAGAGGGGGACGGGGTGGGGCCACGTGACATTCGCTGGGCCTTTGCAGAGCTGTGGGGCCACATGACGGCCGGTGGGCGGGGCCTCGCGGAGGCGTGGACTCACGTGGCAGCCGGTGGGCGGGGCCTCGCGGAGGGGCGGGCGGGCCACGTGACAGCCGGGGCGGGGCTTGCGGGGGCGGGGCCTCGCGGACGGCGACCGTCGGGCACAGGTGGGGCCGCCTGGACTCCGGGGTGTGCAGATGCTTCGCCCCCGGCTGCGCGGAGCCGAGGCTGCGTAGGTAGGAGGAGGCCACCTGTGCCGGGTACAGCCTTTAGCCTCTCCCGGCTCGGCGGGGGCGGGGCGCCAGGAGGTCGGGGAGCCCTGGGCCCCGGGCAGTTGGAGGCGGGGAGTCCCGAGCGCCCGACGCCCCGCCCGCCCCGCCGGAGGAGGGGAGCCGACGCCCACCTGGCTGCGGAGTAGCACATGCATTTGCCGCTCAGCTTCGTCCCCGCGGTGCTCCCCGCGCGGTGCACGGTGCGAGGCCGGTTACCTCTGACCGCGTGAAGGATGACGACGAGATCACGGACCAGGTTTTGTTTTTTTTTTTTCCCCCCCGATCATTTGCGGTCCGAGCTGTTCCCTTAGCCCCCGGTACTGCGGCCGCCTGGGTGCCGAGCTCCCCTGACCGGGGCCTCCCGCACCCGGGCCGCGCACCTGCCCCCCGGGTGAGCTGCGGACTGCGCGGCGCGGACACAGGGAGCCTGGGGAGGCGCCCCGGGGACCCCGCCCCAACCAGTCCACCCCGGGGGACCCCGCCCGGACCAGCCCGCCCTGCACAGTGGCTCGGCCTGGGAAGGGTCCTCGAGCCCGTCTGAAGTTTCCCGTGCCTGGTCCATAAAGGACCGGGAGGTACCGTCAGGGTCTCCGTTTCTGAAACACTAGCTGAGCGTTTGCCATTTTCAGGGAGCCACTAGGTGGAGAGAAATGCATGAAATCCATTTGTAGAGATGAACTTGTGTGACCGCTTAGGACTGAGCTCAGGGCGCTGGTGAGGTCCTCGTGCACCTGAAGGCCGAGGCTTTGGGCCCAGGCTGCCGGCCACGTGCTCCCCCATGTGCTTGCACGCTGGGGGCGCTGTTTTCATCCAAACGGAAAAATTAATCTGATGAGGGCACAAAAATAATATTTTACAGGGTTATGTGGGGGTTTTTTTTGTTTTTTTGTTTTTTTTTTTAATGTGTGGTAGCAGCTCAAATAGTTTTGTAAAGAAAGGTAAATAAAGGGAGAAGAGAAAAAGAATGTGCTGGAAGCAAGAATCCTTCAAACTGCCTAACTCAGCACCTTCCATAGTCTTCTTCATTGTCTTGATTTGAGTAAGTAATGGAATATTATTCTGATAGGAGAGAAAAGGTTACAACTGCAGGCGAGATTATGTTGCCTGGTGTGTCACAGAGGCTTAAAGTAAGTTTTAAACCTCTCTTCCAAGTGCATAGAA
This sequence comes from Canis lupus baileyi, assembly GCF_048164855.1. NCBI lineage: Eukaryota > Metazoa > Chordata > Mammalia > Carnivora > Canidae > Canis > Canis lupus. Next base: position 38,843,595 of record NC_132868.1, on the reverse strand, counting down.
GCAGCCCAAGGTGGTAGCCGTCCTGGTGTGCAACACAAGTACGTAATCAAGGTGGAACTCAGGGGTTTTTTTTTGTTGTTGTTCCCAAAGTGGACTTTTCTTTTAAGTACCTGTTCAACCCTGTTCCATCTGTTACTCATCAGTGTTATTATAACCAAATGGCTAAAGCTTCCAATCTGGTCATTTTCAAAGATATTTCGAAAGCGAAGTCATTTTAAAAGCCATTCAGGAAAAAAAGACTTTTTTTTTTTTTTTTTTTTTTGGCCACTGTTCAGAATGGAAAATAACTGCTTATAACAGAAACTAACCCTAAATTCATAAAGCTGTCCATCTTCTGAGCAGTGAAACTAGCGCATCGGACGTTGATTACAACTTAAAACAACAAATGAACATGAATCCTAATCAGGAGATGCAGAACCTTAGACTGATCTCCAGTCGTAAACCCATAGTTTATTCCTTACAGTAGCAGAATATTTTCAGTTAAGACGCAATGACTGAAACCACACCTCTGTACTGAAACTACATCCTCTCTAGAATTTGACTCTAATTTCTGCCTTTCTTTTCTTTGATACAACGTCAGTTGAAAATAGATAAGTAAGTGCCCTAATAAAGGTAGGCTAACAAAAGCCATACAAACCATATGCTCAAGGGTTTTTAAACCCTTTGATATCAGGGAACCCAGAATATTATCTCTTAACTAGTGTAAAATACATTGAGTCATTTTTCTGGAAGATACCATTTGAGTTAGAATATTCTGTACCCATGAAGAGCCTTGTTGAATTTTTTCAGTGACATCGATACAATACTACAGCATTCTAGCTTAAAGATTACTAAGGGATGACTATAATTTATCACACCTCTGGCTAAATTTAAAAATGTACACGATAGTGCTCGCTTTGGCAGCACATATAATAAAAATGTATACGATAAAAAAATAATAAAACATACACAATAAAGGAGCCTGATCCATGTGTCCATTAGAAAGAACATTTTCCTAATTGTCCAATTTTTTTAACTTGCTGAGCAATAACAGCAATAGTAAAAATGACAATAACAATATTATGATACTTAACAATTACTGAACACCTACTATTATCAGGTAACCTTCAGTTACTCTTCTCAACAACCACATGAAGCAGATATTATCGTCAACACCATTTTGTAAATGAGGAAACTGAGGATCCGATGATCATGATCATTATCAATGTCATTCTAAATTATATGATGGGAAAAACTTGTAAAATAAGCATGATAGCAGATTCAGCTTTATCTCTATGTTGTAGAAAGCCTTTGGGGTAAAATTATTCGCATACTGTATGATGTGATATACAACTAGTATGAAATATTCAGGATTCATGTATTTGAATCACTAATATTTCACAAATTTTAGGCAACTTTGAAAGGTAATTGAGCTGATTCGACACAGGGTGTATAATAGAGCATGTACTTTTAACCTTGACGAGTTTTTAAAAGCTGAAGTCACATCGCAATCTAGAATTGCATGACAAGTAAGAAATTGATTTGTGTAGAATAGTGTTAAGTAAATAGTTTTAAAAAGATCTTTTAAAATAAAATGTTTCAGAAAGACTAGCATTATAATTACTGAATAGAAATAAAGATCAGTAATATGAATCAAAGCTCTTGAGTTCCAATTTCTTTGCACAGATGAATTAGTTCTATGTGGCTATTAAGTAAGTAACAGCTAGTAAATCTTAATAAATAATAAAATATTGATTATTAAATAATAAATCTTAGGGATCCCTGGGTGGCTCAGTGGTTGAGCATCTGCCTTCGGCTCAGGAAGTCGTACGTCGGGCTCCCTGCATGGAGCCTGCTTCTCCCTCTGCCGGTGTCTCTGCCCCTCTGTCTCTCATGAATTAATAATAAATCTTGTTGATCAATAAATATGATTTATTAAAGTAAATAAGATTTACTTAAATAAGTTGTACACGTGCCCTTTCAAAAGTAAGCATTGATATATGGAACCAAAATTTAGAAAGTAAGATTAAATTTCCTTCAGCAGAGGAAGGGAATCGTATGTAACTCTGTTTGAGCTCGTGGTTTTTAAGTGTGTTTGAAAATATAGACTTGAAAATGTTGGTCTTGCTTTACTTTAGGCACCTTTAGTTGTTACTTATTAAGATGATAACTCCACATGTTAGTTTAGAAGTTCCTGGCATTCAACCTGGCCCGTATTTCTCTCTAGAATAACTTTCCTTAGGAAATGCCACATTGTGGGTGTTCATCTGATTTCACATGCATGAATGCTTCAGTGCTCTCCCACTAGTTATCACTTAAATTCCTATTAGCCAGCATAACTCAAGCAGAAGAATTCAATGCTGTCTTTAAAGATCAGCTAAGTTATAGCTTGGGAGGGCATCGTATTGTCATCCCCCCCTTCCCAAAAAAGCGTGCATTTAACTTGTTAGAAATCAGCTCAATTTTATTAATGTGGAGGTGTAAGGAATAAAACTGTGACATAATAACCACTTCATGTCCCTATTGAGCAGACATTTGGAAACCTAAGCTTTAGCGGTTAAAAAAAAAACAAAAACAAAAACAAAAAACGATTACAGTAACCCATGGCCTCCACAGTCAGCTCTTGTATATATTCCTAGGCTGAACATACCGAGTCTCTACTTTAGAAACGCGTGTGTCTGTGTGTGTCTGTGTTGACAGTCCATGGAACCCTACTCAGAGAAGGAGGGTAATAGAGGAAGGAACACAGAGTTGACTAAATCTCCCTAAGTACTAGGGGCAAGGCTTAATTAAAACATTCTCAGAAGTTCATGTCTCAGTTAATGTCCCCATCTTTTACGTTCGCTAACGTAGTTAACAGTGAAGGGAACATCACGTTAAACATGAGGGTCATTACCACCCAAAGGGACAACACTTGATATACATTAGAAATGACACAGTTTATGGATTTATACCTTTCAGCCTATACAGAATCCCTTCAGCTTTTGCCCATACATTCCCTGACAAATTCCATAAATGTAGAAAAGTAGAGATAATCTGCAGTTCGTAGAAGATTTATCTTCTCATGCAGTTGCCATTGTCCTCCTTTTCCTTGCAGAGATTCTATTTCCATGGGCCTTCATGTTACTTTGTTATTAGAGAATTTGTTCAACTATTACCCACACTAAACTGGTCATCTGGCTTTGTTCTTATCTTCCAATGGCAGATGACCACCTCTGTTTTCCACTTATCTTTCCATCTTCCTAATCCTTAATATATATATATATATATATATATATATATATATATATATATTTATTTATTTATTTATTCTTTCAGATCTTTCTTCTCTACAATAAGGATAATGCATCCCAAGAATAATGGGATGGACTTGGAGGTAGGGGGAGGAGAAAGCTGTAAATTGAAAAAAATTCCCTCCTGTCCTCACTATTGACACATCCTTCTTCAAACCTTTTCCTTAGGATTGAGTGTTGACTGAAATAAGGTTGGTCCTAAAGTCATTGATCTGGTTATCAGATCATCATACTTATCAATTAATATAACAAACAGTTGTAGAGAGAATGGATCATGAGTGAGCAAGTACAGAAGGGTTTTCTTTTTCTTTAACCATAACTAAACTTTAAAAAGGTATGATAATGATAGCAACTTCCTCATGTCCAGTGCAGTTTGTTTAGGCTCTTTAGGGCCTTCAGAAACACATAATCTCTTCCTCTCAATCCACCATATATACACAGTCTAACAGTTTCCAATCCACTTGCATGAACTGCATTTCATTTGTTTTGTGTGGTTGTGCATTTTGTAGAAAAACACCTCCTATCAAATTCTTCCCCGACATGATCACTGACATGCAGAGATTGTAGGTGGAGTAGTAGAGGACATGTGTTTAGGAAAGTTTTACTTTAGGAAAACTCAGTTTTTTTATCTATGAAATTTTAAACTATCTTGGCCTGCCATTTTCTTAATGTAAACGTCTTATTGATGTGTATAACATATATTTAATAAAGGACACAAATTATAAATATACAACTCAAAATAGATGATTAGATGGATGGGTTAGATGGCTGGATTAGATGGATAGATAGATTTTTTAAAAATGGTGAGATAAGTAAACCCAGGAACTCCCTCTTGGCCCATTTCAGTTACTACCCACCCTCTCAAGGGTAACCACTATTATGATTTCTAACATCACAAATTAGTTTTGCCTACCTTTGACCCTTTTATTTTATTTTTTTTAAACTTTATTTATTTTTTTTAATTTTTTAAATTTATTTATGATAGTCACACACAGAGAGAGAGAGAGAGAGAGGCAGAGACATAGGCAGAGGGAGAAGCAGGCTCCATGCACCGGGAGCCCGATGTGGGATTCGATCCCGGGTCTCCAGGATCGCGCCCTGGGCCAAAGGCAGGCGCCAAACCACTGCGCCACCCAGGGATCCCACCTTTGACCCTTTTAAAAATGAATTATACAGTGTATATTCTTTTGTATCACTCAGTATTTTACTGGTAAGATTCTTTCATGTGATTGCATGTAGTTGTAGTTCATTCACTCGTCCACCATATATAATATTTTTTCATTGTATAAATATACCACCATTTATGTATCTTTTCTACTATTGATTGGCATTTAAAATATTTTTAATGTTTTTTTGTATAGTGCTACTGAGAACATTCTTGTCCATGTGTATTTTTGAGCATATGTATGCATTTCTGCTGGGCTGAGAGGAGGAAAAAAGACTACCCAGACATAGAGGATAGGACAGAGCAGGTGTTGCCAGTTTTCCAAAGTGGTCGTACAAATTTGTATTCACATGAGCCATATGTAATAGTTCCAGTTATATGATATACTTTCCTACACTTGGTATCATCTATCTTTTTTATTTTAGTCATTCTGGTAGATTCGTGGTTGCATCTAACCTGGGATTTCAATTTGCATTCTCTTGATAACTAATGAAGTTGGCAACTTTTTAATAAATTTATTGACCATCTGGAAATCCACATCTAAACATTACTGAAATGTTTGGTCCATTTCTCTACTGGATTGCTTGCCTTTTTCATATTGATTTATAGAAGTCCTTTATGTATTCTGGATATGAGTCCATATCAAACATATTTATTACAAATATTTTCTCTTACTCCATGAACTGCCTTTTTTCATTTTCTTCATGATACATTTTGATGAACAGGAGTTGTTCCTTATACTCCAATTTGTTACTTTTTGAGTCCTGCCTAAGAAATTTTTGCTTACCCCAAGTCATGAAAATATTTTGTCTTTTTTTCTTCTACAAACTTGATTTTTTTTTATGTTTAGGTTTTCAATGTATTTGGAATTGATTTTTGTGTATTATATAAGGTGGAAGTCAAATTTATTTTTTCCATTTGACTTAGCCAAGTACCATTGATTTAAAAGACCGTAATTTCCCTCATTTCATTTCATTTCATTTCATGGTAGGGTCACTCTTCTCATAAATTAACTGATGATTTATGTGTGGGTATATTTCTGATCTTTTTATTCTGTTCAAGTGGTCTAATTGCTTAATCTTGCATCAAAACCGTAATACTTTAATTATTATAGCTTTATAACAATTCTCAATATTTGGGTGTTTAAGTTGTCTGGCCTTGTTTTTCAAGTTTATCATAGCTCTTCCTGGCCCTTTGTATTTCCATATAAAATGTGAAGTTTGTTGTGGCTTGGCTTACAATTAAGCTATGTTTGATTTTGGTAAAGTTTTCAGGTACATTTGGAAAAGAAGGCACTTTCTGATGGTCTTTGACGTAGGATTCTACATATTAGCAATTAGGTCCAATTTGTTAGTTGTGTTACTCAGAACTTTCATGCCCTTAAAAGGCTTACTTTTTTTTTCTGTTTCTTTCAATGTTTTAGGAGGAAAGGGTCTGAAATTCAATCAGCTATTGAGAAGGGTGTGTTAAAAAATTTTTTTTTTTTACTATGATTGGAGATTTTTTAATTTCTCTGTTTCTGTGAATTTTTTGCTTTATGTATTTTAAAGCCATGTTATTGACTGAATACAGATTTAGAATTATACTATCTTTTCCTAGTCTAATCCCCTTTTTGTATAAAATATCCTTCTATCAGTGAAACTACAGTCAGAAAACAGAAACTACATTAAACAGAGTTACTACAAAAAATTGTTAACTAAATTAAAAAGTGGTTAACTACTAAAAAGAGTAGAAAGAGAACTCCAAGGATTATAGAGTTAGGACTCACAGCAAGCAGGCTACTCCTGTAAGAGAAAGTGAACAACAACAAAAATGCGGAACCTTGGAGGAGGTGTGGCAACGTTGTCAGATCTCTGAGCAGAGGATGTAGCTGCCCCTGGAACTCAATGCCCACAAATGGTAACTAAAATGAGATTCCCTTGCTTGGAACCTGGAAGAACAGTGAGGATATGGTGAAGAAACTTGCCAAAAGGACACCTTTGCTTAACTGCGAGGGCCACAACAGCAGAGGCAAATGCTGCCTGGATTCTTGCAAAATGCTTCCTGAATCCCCTGGCTACTGGCTGAAACAAACTCTAGAAGGAAAAGTCCTTTCTAAATTTCTTTTCCATCTCTGCAGTGTTTCTCTAGTACCCTCTATTGGTGGCCAGCTGGAAAAAGAGAACTGTAGTATGCAGAATTCAGTTCCAGTGAATACAGAGTGAGGGGTACTTTTGGAGTTAAGAGACAATGAAATTAATGACTAGCACGCTTTTTTTATATCTAGCAATGTCCCCTGCCATAAAGTCTACTTTGTCTGATAGGAATTAGAGCCATCCCATTCTGGTTGATACTGGCATGCTGGATCATTCTGGATAGTTGTGTTGTATTTTCAACTTTCCTGTGTTCTTATATTAGCGTATATCTATCACAAGCAGAATATAGCTGGGGTTTATATTTTTTCCAGTGTGATAATTGTAGACTCTTAATTAGAATATTTACTACTTTTAAATCTAAAATAATTGCTGATAGATCTTGGTTGATATCTAGCATATTCGTTACCTGGTTTTTATTTGATCCTTTTTCTTTCATTTCATGCCTCTTTTTTTTTTTAATTAATCAAAAGTATTTAATTTTTTTCCTAGTTTTTCCTACTTCTATATTATTTTACTATTCTTCAACATTTACTCCCAAAATTAGAATATGAATCCTTGACTTATTACAATCTCTAATACAAATGGTTTTCTTACTAAGGTCTTATTAATTTGAGAACATTAGAATTTTTAAATTCCATTTACTTTTTCCCTTAGATCATTGTTGCCATTCTTTTAATTCTACATACATATTGAACTTGGTAGAAACATTTTTCTTACTGTTCCATATGGTTAATTGACAATACTCATTTTTATGTGTATATTCTCATAACTTTTACAGTTACTCTTCATTCCTTACTACAGTTCTTCCTTGCTTCTTCTTCATTCTCACTCTGTGCTCCTTCTGAGGTTCCAACTACACTTCTGTTAGACTTTTTCACTGTATTCCACATTTCTCCAAAGTTATTTCCTATATTTTACATTAGTTTACTTTTCTACTTAAATTCAGATATTTTCTACTGCTCCTTGAGTTTACTAATCCTGTCTTCTATTGCATCTAAAAATCAGTTAATTTAATCCATCTGAATGAGTTAATCTCAGAAAGCATATTTCTCAATTCTAGAATTTTTATTTGATCCTTTTTTACAGATTCTAATACTCTGGTAAAATTATTTGTCTTGTCGCTCTCTATTGTTTTGACTATATTAGAGTTATTTTAAGTTCCTTAGCTAACTCCAATATCATCTTCATCTATAGATATGTTTCTATTGACTACTTTTCCTTTTGGTTTCTTATGTTATTTTGGGGAGTCTGAGGGGCATACTTAATTTTTCATTAAAGACTGAATATTGTATATAGAATATTATAGAGGATTCAGATATTGTATCTTTCTCTGTAATGAGTTCATTCCTCTCTTCACTAGGCAGGTAACATGATAGTTCATTAGAATTTAATCATGACTTGTTCCATGTTGAGGCTGGGTTGAAGCTGGGAAAAAAGCCTACCTCTACCTCTGGTTTACCCAGGTCCTAAGAATTTGCAGCTGAAAGTCCAATGTTTCCCTGAGGCCCCTTCTTTCTGCCAGTCCTGTCTCATAAGACTGCCAAATTTTGCATTGCTTTTCAGAATCTTTCCACTTAGATCTTTAGCATTCTGCTCCATGATGCCCAGAAATTGGTGTTTATTAAGGTGATAAATATCTCTGTATTTGAGGCTCCCTCAAATATCTACCCAAACATGTGCTGGTTTCTTATCACTCAAGGTTCTCCTTCCTCAGTTGCAATGCTTCTGAGATTCTGTTTCCTCCCTATGCCCAACTGGCCAATACCCCCAGGATAAAAATGGCTGTAAAAGTCATTTCAGTGAAGAAGTTACACCCTCTCCATTTCTCATTGCCTCGCCAGCATCCTAATACACTCAAACAGATGATTTGGTATTTTATCCTGCTTTTCTGTTTATTCTCAACAAAAGTTTGGATCTGCTGCAAACTACTTCCCTCCACCCATAGCAGAAGGCAACATGTAACCAAATAGTGTGAATGATACATTTTGGCAGATTCAGATTGTGAAAATTAGTAATTTCAGAAGTATGGCTTTGTTTTAAGTTTGATACACATCAGAACTTTTTCCCAAGTTCTTTGACTTCATGGTTCTCCTTTTTCAGACATTAATTAGGAAAATATTAGTGGCTAATTAATATACAATCGGTTTTCAAACATTTCTCAATTCCAGAAACCTGTAAATCTTCATTAAGTGTAATTCGAACCTGATGGAAAAAGTGAGAAATGTATTTATAAACTATTTTGATATCTCCCCTATCTTAATTCTAAAATTAATTTCTCCCCCAGATGAATGCATTTCTGCAAAATAAGTATCATTATTTATACCAGAAAAAGATTCAAAGAAATCTTCAAATAATAATGCTAAAAGAACTGTACTAGGAAGAAATTAAATGATTATTTTTCTTTAATATTTTTTGATGAGGGGGGAAGGGGCAGTTTAGAGTGTATGGTAGGGGAGCCCCAGAGAGCCCTCTTTGCCCCTTTCAGCCCCTTTATATCTTCCAGAGGAAAGTAGAGGGAAGCTGGCTATACTCTGAAATGAGGCTATGTGTTTCAAACCTGGGAATGAGTAAGAGGGGATCTGTACTTTGAGCAACCTGAACCAGAGTCAGAGAGGTACTGGAGGGGTGAAGGGAAGATGCATGGTATTTATCAACTTGTTCCTTTTACTGGAAAAGAAGGCAGCAGCCAACAGTAGCCTAGAGGCTTGTAAACTGAGTCTGCTGGCTTCCACAAGGGAGGCAATGAAGTCCAATTAAATATAAAAAAGTTATTTGGGCAAAAATAACTTAAATATATACAAGATCTAAAGAGCTCTGTTTGAACATAGTTCATAATTATATCATCTTTAGCAAAAGAGCAACCTGGAAATCTCGAAAAGAATTAGGGTAAACCCTACTTTTGACTCGAATGTTTATGTGAAAAGACTTGGCACGCATAGATAGGTAGATAAATCTTTTCTCTTTTCCTCTTTCTTTCTCTCCCCTGTCAAGTTCTGTGGTAAGTGCAATACAACATTATGCCATTCATCCTTAGGCAAATCATGTCAACAATCTTGTCCAACAGTTTCTGAAGTGTTAAAAATGACCCTTTGTTCTTCAGCTTTTTTTGTTGTTGTTCAGCTTTTAAGGGGAAGGACAATTCAGAGATTGTTAATTGAAATGCATTGTAAATATATTAAAAATATTATAATGACAACAATAATAGTTTTATTATATAATATGTTGGGAGATTAGAGGATTTCTATGTTCACTCTCTACCTGTCTCCACCCTCACTCCAAAAGGTACTTTATAGAGATTTATAATGATCTTGGTGAAAATAAACATCCAGTTCAACCTCAGGGGGAAATAATTTAGAACCTGTCTCATTTTCATGCCTCAGGTTCTACTTGTGTGATAGGAGTGGCAAATATTAATCATTCATTACCTGTAGTGTCCCCATTTTGTGAATCATGTGGTATTTGGGTTGGTATATATGATAACAGTGGAAAGTAGAGGAGCTATCTCTGTTTCTGATTGGTATTCTCTTATTTTACTGACTGCTCTCCAGGACACAAAATCCTTAGGGGGGGTGAATGTCTTGAGATTCATTTCTTTTTTTTTTTTTTTAATTTTTTTTTTAATTTTTATTTATTTATGATAGTCACAGAGAGAGAGAGAGAGAGGCAGAGACATAGGCCGAGGGAGAAGCAGGCTCCATGCACCGGGAGCCAGATTCATTTCTTATGCAGATATTAATTGCCAACTTATGAAATACAGGGAGAAAAATTGTGTGTGCGCATATAAACAGTTTCGCAATGTAAAGCAAAGCACTGATAATTAAACATTACTGGTATGTTTATGTATAAACATTATGTTTGGAATTTGTTCATGATATGGTACATATAGTATATTTATCAACTCTCCTTTGTAGAGCACTTACTATGTGCCAGATGATGCATTAGTCCCTAATACATGTTGTTTTGTTAATCCTTCAATCATCCCTGTGAGGAATGAATTCATTTTCATGTTTTAGGATGAAGAAACAAAGATTCATCAAAGTTAAGTAGTTTTTGTTAGCAAGAAACAGAGTTAGGATTTGAACCCAGTATCTTTTCAAGTCCGAAAGGTATGTCCTGTCCTCTAAGCTACTTTGATTCTTTTTTTTTTTTTTTAAGATTTTATTTATTCATGAGAGACATACATAGAGAGAGGCAGAGACATAGGCAGAGGGAGACGTAGGCTCCCCATGAGGAACCCAATGCAGAACTCGATCCCAGGACTCCAGGATCATGCCCTGAGCTTAAGGCAGACACCCAACTGCTGAGCCACCCAGGCGTCCCTACTTTGATTCTTAAACTTAGAACACCCTCCCAGGAAAGACAGAGAGCAGCTCTAATCTCTTGTTCCCAAGCTTCTATGAAGCACAATCCATTTCGTTCATCTTTGTTAATCCCCTAGGAATTATCCCAGTATTTTCACCTCTTAGGAACTCAATAAGTGCTTGTTTACTAAAGGGATGAATGAATGTCTACCAATAATGCATCTTTACAAACCTAGTTTTGGGGAAGGTAAGTGTATAGACCTTTGAGTGTTTCTGTAGCATCAACAGCTATTGCAGCCTTCATCTTCCCGGCAGTCTGCTTCATCAGTGCCAACGCAGGGACCAGCTTCAGCTCAGCAAAATAAAGCATATGAATGCATTGGCCCTCGGGCCGGCATGGTCAGACTCCTCTGGAATAGACTGTGACCATAAGCATGCTTAGGGCACTGGCAAAATAGCATTACCCAAAAATAGTTTCTGGAAAAATTTGGTCTAGCATTCAATATTTCAAAAAGTTAATTATCAGAATAATATCTGAAACTTGAACATTTAAAAAATATTTTATATAGTTTGGTATTGATTTTCCTAATGCTTTTATTTATTTATGTATTTGTTTTATTAATACATTTAATTTCAAGTGGTAGGAGAATGGAGTGGGAGTCAGGACAGGTTGAATAGACAGTAACCGTATTAATGCTTTAGACCTCTCGTATTTCTGCTAGAGCTCTTCTCTGCCTATTAAACATGCAGATACCTATATGTATCTGCCCCAGACTTAGGGAATCAAAATCTGTGAGGCCTGGAACCTAAGAGGCCTCAGGGGATTCTGATCCGTACTAACGTAGGATCGCCACTGAATCATAAACTTTCTGAGAGTAGAGGTGATTTCTGGTTCAACATTGCATCCTGTACTGACACAGATCATGACAATGAGTAGTTGCTTAGTCAATCATAGATGAATATTGAATGAATTAATGAATTCTTAAAAGGCAGATTTTTTTAAGTCACCACTGTGTAATCCACCCTTATCTTGCTTACTTGGTGCTATGAGTTTTTGTGTGTGGTTTTTTTTTTAAGATTTTATTTATTCATGACACATACCGAGAGAGAGGCAGAGGCACAGGCAGAGGGAGAAGCAGGCTCCATGCGGGGAGCCCGATGTGGGACTCGATCCCAGGTCCCCAGGATCACACCCTGGGCTGAAGGTGGCGATAAACCGCCAAGCACCAGGGCTGCCCTAAAATGTTTTAAAATAAAGCAGAGCCTACTATTTAAATGTCTTTGTACACTTAATTTGTATTTCCTGAAAACACAGGTTTTACTTTTGTACAAAATGAGGATACATAAAGTCAAGAAACAATATAGTATTTCAGAAAAAGGCTAAATGTGTTTTTATCAAATACTTTAGTGGTCTTCAGCACTCTATCTAAGCATTCTAGTAATATCGTAAATTGGGAAGAGAAAAATCACTGTTTTGCAAATTTTTGGTGAGGCAAAAATCATCAGTAGGTGCTAAATTGGGATCCAGAAGTTTGATGAGGACCAGAATAATTACTCTCAAAGTGTCTCCCTAGACACTCCCTAGAGGCTGCTTTTAAGTTGCCCCAGGGAAATCTAACATCTTGACCAGGTGATTAAAACTGACATCATCAAAGCAAGAGGACATTGTGTGTCCCCGAATGTGATATCTAGAGAAAGACACATCATTCTGTAGTGTCTGGGTATGTTTAACCTGAATCTAATCATGTAGAAGTATCAGTCAACCCCAACTGGGGTAGCTTCTATAAAATAGCTGTTCAAAAATACTGATGCCACGGAAGACAAAGAAAGGCTGGGGAACTGTTCCAGAGCAAAAGAAACTAAAGAGACATGGTAACTGTATGCAATACGTTATCTTAGCCTGACTGTTATTATACTAGAGAAGAAATTCTAAAAGCACATTATCAAGACAACTGACAAAATTGGAATCAGAACTGTAGATTAGACATTAGTATTACATCAGTGTTAAAGTCAATGAATTGGATAAATATATTGTGTTACATATAAGGTATTACTGAAATTAAGAAATGTGCACCGAGGGGAGCCCGGGTGGCTCAGTCAGTTAAGCATCGGCCTTCGGCTCAGGTCATGATTCCAGGGACCCCATGATGAGGTCTCTGCTCAGCAGGGAGCCTGCTTCTCCCTCTGCCACTCCCCTTGATGGTGCTTTCTGTCAAATAAATAAATAAATAAAATCTTAAAAAAAAGAAATGTGCCCTGAAGTAATAAGGGGTGATGAGGTGTGATGTATACAATCTACTTACAAGTGATTCCAAACGAATAACTATTAAGTGTATATATATATATATATGTGTGTGTGTATCTCTCTATACTATGTGTATCAGTCTACACTGAACACATACATTAGGGAGAGAATTACAAATGTTGGCCAAAAATGTTTAAAATTGTTAACAAAGATGGATAAAGGGCAATTGAGAGTTCTCAATATTATTCTTACAACTTTCCCATAAATTTGCAAGTTCCAATACAAAGTTAGATTTTTTCTCTCTCTCTTCTTTCTTCTTTCTTTCTTTCTTTTTTTTCATTCATTCATTCATTCATTCATTCATTTTTTTGCTTTTTAAAGATATATTCCCTACTTCTGGGTGATTTAACTTTAAAATACGTTTGAGAACAATTAAGTAATTTAAAGTGTAGATCAAAAGATATGAAATGTTCATGGTTACTGTTCATTAATTTTGTGACTCTGCAATCAAAACACTGAACTATCCAATATACGTTTTTTCATTTGGAAATGGCAACTGTGACCACAATTCACTTCGTATATTGTGGTAGGAGGCAGTGGAGTAAGGTAAAAAGAATTCTGAGAGCTGCAAGATATGATATATATCTTGCACACTGATTTGCTGTGTGACCATGAACAGGTCATTTCACCTGCCTGAGACTCCATTTTTTCATCAACAAAATGAGATTAGATTTGAGTATGTTGAAAGGTTTTCCTCCTACAATTCTGACTTATAGTTTAAGAAATAAAATCTGAAAATCTAAAATTTAAGAACCGTACCAACAGAATTAAAGAGGTAACAAAAGTTAAAGGGAAAAGAATTTCTTTACACATTCATGCAGTCTCAGCTTCATAAGTAAATAGAAACTTGAATCACTTTTATAAAAGAACAGAGCAATGTTTGCAAAGAAACAGAACAAATCCAAACTTTTTCTCAGGATGTCCATGAATTTGGCAGGCTGATTGCATTTATGTCTCAAAAATGTAGCCAGGGTCCCTGGCTGGCTCAATAAGAAGAGCATTCAACGCTTGATCTGGGATTATGAGTTTGAGTCCCACATTGGGTGTAGAGATTATTTAAAAAACAAACGTTTAAAAAAATGTTGCCGAAGTTCTGTGAGGCACACTGACCTTCAAGTTCCTGCCACAGCAAATGAATTACTATTTTCATAATCAAATTAGATTAAAGATTTTAAGGAAGCAGAGACATGTCCTCACGGACTGCACTTGTAAAGATAGCAAGTTTTATCATTATCACTTTCCCAAAAAGGTCTTATTTTTTCTAATTCTTTTGGTTCTTTATGAGCCATACTTTATTTCAACAAAGAATGAGGGGAAAAATTATTTATTCCTTAATAATGATTTAACTGGAAGAGACCAGGGTAAGTATGTCATAAATATTGTTGACTTAAAGTAGCAGCAATAAAAATTTTAGAAAAAGAAAAGAAAGAGAAAAAGGAAAACAAAAGAAAAAGAGTCAGGATGCCACAGTGCCTGGAAAAGCTTTCAATGATTAAGTCAATTTGTAAAAAGCTACCTTCTATTTAGGCGACTTTCCAACTAAACCACCTCAGCTTTTGTAATGTAGTGCAGCAAGGGGGAAAAAGATAATTTTCAATTCTTCATTTAATGTGCAATAAGATACAATCTTCCATTTGTCCAATCAACAAATTATTGTGTACCTACTGTACATCAAACACGTTCTGAATATATAGCAGTGAATTAAGGATACAAAATGCATTCTCTCACAGAGCATGGTGGAGGAAGATAGATACTAATGAAACACATGTAAGAAAAAAGCACTGTGATAATGGATATGGGTAGATTAGAAATAGATATGTGACTGGGGGTGGTTACTTTAATTCATCAGAGAAGGTTTTTTGGGAACAGACATTTAAGCTTTGATCTGAATGGCATGAAACACAGTAAAGAAAATATTCCAGCACAACTAGCACAAAGGCTCCTGGATGGGAATGTACTGCTAAATTAGCAGAATAAAATAAGTAAAAATAAAATGAAAGCAGGGTGGCTGGAACATAGTAGAAAAGGGAGGAAAGTTGCGATGAATTTTCAGAGGGAGCAGAAGCATAAGGGATTTGTATTCTATTCTAGGTGTTTTGGGTAGCCCTGGAAAGGTTTTAAGCAGGAAAGTGGTGGGATCTGATTTTCATTTAAAAGAGTGATTTGGACTGCTGTGTGTGAGGAAGCAATTGTGATAATCTAGGCAGGAGATCTTGGGGCCTGGAGGAAGGTATTGTCATGGATATGCAAAGAGGCAGAACTTTGAAAGAAAGAGGCTACAGGACCTGATGATGGATTGGAGGATGGTGGGGGATACGTGAAAGAAAGGAGTCCAAGATTATTTGTAAAGTTCTGTCCAACCAGATAGATGTGGGAAGACTGGAAGAGGGGCAATTTGAGGGAACGAAAATGAAGAGATTTGTTTTCAGCTTAATTTTAAGATGCACACTAGACAATTCAAGTAGAGACGTCCCATAGACAGTTGGGTATACAATTTTAAGATTCTGGGAGTAGTGAAGGGCTAGAGTTGTAACACTTGAAGTTGAGAGCATTTGATGGAATGTAAAGCTAGAGGACGGGACAACTCACCTAAGGAAAGAATGTAGTTGGATGAAAGAAGTGGCTCCAGCTCTCAGGTGGAACAGAAGAGGAAGAGCCAACCCAGAAGACTGAGGATAAGTGGCCAATGAAAACAGACAATAAGGAGTGCATGGTGTCAAAGAAGATGCGAAAATGCTGCTCCAGTGTCCCCTGAGAGGAGTGCTGCTGAGAGGTCTGGCAGATGAGGGCCTACGGTTGGCCTTGAGGACCAGGAGGAGAGCGGCCTTTTACATTTTTTAATTTCCTTTAAAAATGTTTTTATTTGTGTAGTCGACACACAATGTTACTTAATCAGTTAGTTTAAAGTGTACACCATAGTGACTCCACTTCTCTATATGTTATGCTCTGCTCACTACAGTGTGGCCACCATCTGTCACCCTGCAGGGCTGTTACAATATCACTGACTCTAGTCCCTGTTATTTCATTGTACAAGAGCAATCTTAATGGAACGGTAGAGACTGAAGCCTGAAGAGAGTGTCTTGGGAAGAGAATATGTGATGAAAAAGCAGATACAGAGAATATAAACAATTATCTTCAGTCGTTTTGCAGTGAATGGGGGAACAACAGGAGAGAGTGGCAGGAGGATGAGTGGCAGGAGGATGTGGAGGCAAGGGGATTTACTTATTTGTTTTTTCTTTATTGCTAGATTATTGCACACGTCAACAGGATTAAGCCAGAGAGGAAGAGGTGATATGGAAAGGTGACAGTTGCAAGAGCACAGTCATTAAGAGGATGGAGACATGGGATCCGTATAAAGGGTGTAGCCTTTGGAAAAGCAAAAGGAAGTCCAAGGAGGCTGCTTGTGTAATTACCTCACCTCTTCTCTTAATTGATGTGCCATCACATAATGATCTCATTTGATTCTCACATAATTCTTGCATATCCAATCATTCTCATTTCCAGAGGAGGAAAATAAAGTTTAGAGAAACTGGAAAATTTCTTCCAGAACATTCAGTTCAATCTAGAATTCAAACCTTTCTTGCAGCTCTAGCCCGAATGCTTTTTCCACTATATAATACCTTGATGAAGCTGTCTTTCCAAAGCTCTCTCCAGTGCAACATGGCAGATATTCACAGTGAACATACAAAGAAGTACAGTTGTTTCGATGCCGTTAGTCCCATTTGGTGACTTAGTGATCAGCAAATTATTTAGTAATTTCAAGTTTGAAATTCCTGGAATCCGCTCATGTGAAAGTTTAACGTCTGATGTCCAAATCATTGTTTTCTGAATTGAATGACTGCTGGAAGGTCACACTTAGACTTGCAACTAACTAGCTAGCTAATGAACTAAATCTAAAACCTAATGCTTTTCTCAACAAATTTAGTTCATGTACTTGCTAACCAGAAATTGCCAATTTATTTTGTTACCATTTTAAATGGAGTTCCATGCAATAAAAAGGCAGTAAAGTTAAATACCTGATTATTAAATTTCAAAAAAAAAAAAAAGAAAAAAAAAGCTAAGGTAGGGAAAACATCCAAAGCCCAATCAAATGGTGGTGCAGTGCAGCGAAATTTACTATCCTATCATCCAAAAGGTATGGAATTTGACATCGGATGTCCTGGGTTCAAGTTTTAGATATGGTAAGCTCTCTTGGTGATCTCTTTCAGGTTGTTTAATCGTTTGGTTTCCTCATTAGTAAAATGGGAGTAGTAATACTATGCAAAAGAGCTGTGAGAAACAAATAGGGTAATCCAGTGAGATAACTTTATAAACTGGAAGTACCTGTTGGTTGCTATTATTATTTATATGGCACTACACGGAGTGTTTTAATTTGTATTTCTTAAGCTTTGCGAGCCAAATTCACTCTCCCATCTGATAATGATGAACTGTTGTTCATTTATGGATCCTTAGATAAAAGAGAAGAAAATTGCCTGCAGAGGGACACCTCTCATTCTTCTATTCTAAAAAGCAAATCTCTTGAAATCGCCTCAGTCACATTTTCCCACAGGAGCCCGTCCAGTATTGCCACCACAGTACGCGCTTCAGCCACGCACTCATTTGAATAACAAATGTACATTGAGGGCCTTTTATATTCCAGGCTCTGAAGGAACTAGACATCAGGAGAGTAAAGGGATTGGGACACATTTCCACTTCTCCAGTAGTTCAGGGCGTAGTATGAGAGTGTCTCCTCTGTATAAATTTATCTGTACATCCCTCCTCCCCATGCTCCACCTCTCTCCCAGCTATGAGCTCTAGAGTGCCAAGACCCTGCCTTGGTCGTCTTTAGTTTCCTTTACATTACTTACTACAATTTGTTGCTCATAGTAGGTGTTCAATAAATAATTATTAAAGAAGTATTTTTAGTCTGTTTTTTAAAATATCAAGGTGTACTAGTGGACTGACAAGCAAGATGTTTTTTTTTTCTTCTCATAATGTTTCTCTGGTTACATTTAACAGTAAGTTAAAATTAGATCCTTTTCTTTTTTTTAAGAAAGAAAACCATAGCAACTGTGATGTTGAATGTTTCAGAGAGCACATTTTTAAGGGTTTTCTTTTTCTGAATTGCCTCTGTTTGTGGTGCCTATTTCAATCGAAATTCTAATAAATAATTTGTGGTACTAATAGCCATGTAAACCACTGATTGTATCGATGAAGCTGTGGAAACTCCCACATAGAACAGAATGCTTGAAAAACGCTTGAAACAAAAAATAAATGTGTTGAAAAATCCACTGTATATATTTAAATGGTTACTCCCTGGAAATGGTTGAACGTTAACCTCTCTTTATTTCTTGTACCTGCATTTATTATAAAACCTTGGAGATTGTTCTAATGCTTCTTATAAATATTTGCCAGAGATCTTTTTTTAAGGCATGTCTCTATGAGGAAATCAATTTTACAGTGCTGTCTTCTAAATTAAAGAATGGGCATTTTTACAGAATGTTATCAGTGAATACTTCTTTGACATACATAATGATGGTCTAAAGTTTTCTCTAAGAGTATTTTTATTGAAGTAATGATTAAAGTGCCTCAGGAACACTGACTAATGTCATGTTAATCAACTTGACTACTAAAAAAAAATGAAGAGGTTGATAGTTTAAATCTAGTTGGTACATGATTCACTTGAACTATGAAAGGAGAAAATGTACTTCATCCAGGACCAAATTTGAAATAAAATTTTAAAAAACTAGCAAAACACCTCAAAAACAACTTTTGCACAGTTACAGGCCATATCTTTATAAAAATCCAATTTTGTTTCTCCTAAAATGTGTAAATTAGCTTTGGACTCCCTGCATTCATATTGATCAACATCTCTTGAATGGCTATTCTATGCAAAGCACTGAGCTGATGTGAAGATAAGTAAAGCATATTTCTGCTTTTAGGGAGCTTATTGGAAAAAATAAGTCATTCACCCATAACTGCAATGTAGAAAATAAGTGGTATAAATGCCGTAGGTATTCTGAGGGGGGAGAGATGGATAACTTCTGGCTACGTTTGGACAGGTAGAATGAGGTGGCAACAGTAAGATGGAGAATTCTTAGCAGACAGACTAGAAACCAGTATCTCTTGGAAGTAACAAGAAGTTCAGCTTGACTTCAGAGCAGTTTATAGGAGTGCTATATAAGTCTGGAAATACGCACTGGGTTAGGTGGTGAAAGGCCTTGAATTCCAGATTACTTAAATGGAGTTTTATAATTTTTTTTTAAAAAGTTGTAAGTAAACAGTTGCGTAACCCTTTTATAGATATGCAACAGTTTTTATAAAGAACAGGCTCTAAATCTGAAGCTGAAGTCACCTGATTTGTAACCAACATTGATTGATTGAGTTTAGTCATACTTGTTCAGCCTGCACATTTAGGCCACTTTTAGACATTAGGATATTTATTCTGGGTTTTTGAGGGGGCTTGGATTATTATTTCTTCTCTAAATTTGGAATAATTGATCTTCCAGATGTTTGAAAACAAAACATCTGCCCTCAGATTTACTCCTGAGTGCTCTGTGTACCACGTACACTTTTTCCTCCTGTATTATTGTTTCTTATACATATCTGCACTGAAGACCAAAATTATGATTTCTATAAGTGGTTAAAGACTGATGCAGAAAATAGCTGTTTCTTAAAAATAATAAAACCTTCCTTCTTGCAATGAAGAAGGGTGTGGGAAGGAAGATTTGAGTGGGGAATTTGAAGGAAAAATAGAAGAGAGAGAGAAAGAGAGAGCAGTGGGTCAGGAGGAGAAGAAGGGAGGGAAAGCAATTATCATCTAGAAGAAATGGTCATAAAGATAACTTTATACATGCATATGTTTCAATAAATGCAGAAGAGATAGGTAATGCTGCTGTAGATGCTAAAAATATTACTAGTTATAACCAACTACAGATATTCTGATATATTTTAATAATTGGTTCTTGAAAGTGGAGAATTTAGAAAAGCTACCTGGGAGGGGCACTTGGGTGGCTCAGTCTGTTAAGCCTCTGCCTTTGGCTCAGATCATGATCCCAGGTTCCCTGCTCAGAGGGGAGTCATCTTGAGATTCTCTCTCTACTTCTGCCCCACCCCCCATTCACATGCTCTCTCTCAAATAAAAAATTTTAAAAAAGAAAAGAACAAAAAAAAGAAAAAAGACGATAAGGTAAGATACCTGGGAGATACCATGAAAATTTTGGAGTAAGTCACTCACCAGCAATTCTTGTTTATATTTTGCAGTCTATTGTAAGAATGAATAGGAATCCTTAAAATTGAATATTTTGAGTTTTAAATGAGTTTCAACAGCCTCACATCTCTTTTGCATCAGAGATAGTATTAGACCAAGAGGGGAACCTAAGTATAATTTCTATAGTATTTGTAAGAATCCATATTTATTTGGAATTTAGCCTCATCGTGGTTTATAAATTTTACTCAAAATTTCATACAATATTTAAAAAACCATTTAATGCATATGGGGGGGTATTGGAGTTATGCTACTTCCATTTCTTTATCTCTGCTACTGAAAGAAATACTGGTATAAATGTGTATCCCTAGTGTCCATCCACCAGAGATCCTAAGTCAAGGACTGAAGCTTTTACTCAACCCAAATCCTATGTAGCATAAGAATAAACGTAAGATAGAGTGATTGCCAAGACCGTTTTCCCCTCACCACTCTGACTAGCCACATTAGCGGTCCAAGAAATGTATTAGACGCCAGCCATAATTCTAAGAGAAGAAAAAAAAAAAAAACAGCCTTGCAAAAAGTAATGCTATGTTGATGGGTCCTGTGATGCCCAATCATGGTAATCTTCTTCAATATTGAGCATAATACAGACTGGCAAAAATTTTATTTTTTTAGATATCTTCCTGCAGAGACACATAACTCAGTATAAGTCATTGGGGAAATATTCTAATATTAAACTTTTGCAAATTGGGGCACCTGAGTGGCTCACTGGTTGAGCATCTGCCTTCAGCTCAGGTCATGATCATGGGGTGCTGGGATCAAGTCCTGCATCAGGCTCTTTGTGGGGAGCCTGCTTCTCCCTCTGCCTGTGTCTCTGCCTCTTTCTCTCTCTCATGAATAAATAAATAATCTTAAAAACAAACAAAAAAACCAAACTTTTGCAAATTAACATCCAAGACCACTATTACTGGAATTATTGGAACGTGATCTTTCCTATGAGATAATGTGGACCATCACAGTAGGGTTTTTTATATATCCATGTTTGAATGAAGCCCTTTCTGATAACACAAATGTTCAATGGTAGAGGGAGAAAAGTGCCTGAAGGCTACAGCCATATATACAATTTTGCTTCTTCTTCACTTTATATAAGAATTACCAGGTCAGCGTTTAGAGTGTTTTAAATGTTTTCTATAGGCAAATTGCTTTCTCTTTTTTTTTTTTTTTAAGATTTTATTTATGTATTCATGAGAGACACAGAGAGAGAGAGAGACACACACAGGCAGAGGGAGAAGCAGGCTCCATACAGGGAGCCTGATGTGGGACTCGATCCCGGGTCTCCATCACACCCTGGGCCGAAGGCAGAGCTAAACCACTGAGCCACCTGGGCTGCCCAAATTTCTCTTTCTTACAAACAAACAGATAATCAGCGATTTTAATAAAATCATGTTTTGAGAAGCTACTCAAGACTATCTTCAGTCAGGTACTGTCCTTGTGGTAGATGAGAAGAAGCAAGAAAGTTAGCTTTTATGTCACTGTTGTCCTATTGTTATCCTCAGCCCTTCTTGTGTTTTCTCTTCTCTGTGTTCCATTAGCTATCCTAAAGAACAGCATCCTAATAGAGGAAGAGAGTAGAGTAGTGAGTAGGGAGGTAATAGCATTCCAGGTTGTATTATACAGAGATTAGAAAAACTAATGACCAACAGCATGACCTGGATAAGTAACTTAACCTCTTTCTCTCTCAGTTACTTTGGAAAATGCAGTTCTTATTCCTATATACCCTACATAGTTGTTTCCATGACAGAGACTGAGAGGTAAAGGAATCTTTAAAAAAAATAGGAACCACCCATACTACATAATCATTAAATCTCAGGGTATTTTATATTTTGAAATTAACTAGCATCAGAGACAGTATACAAAAGACCATTAATTATTAAATTTTTTGAACAATGATGATTTAGGAAAATGTCTCATCTTTATATAAGTACAGCATTGATATCACTGCTACAAAAATACTAAGATGGTAGACTTAAGATGAATATGTGGCTCCACATTAATGTGAGGTAGAAGGTCATGTTCTGCTATCAAATTAGTTCTGAATAATAGTTATCTTTAAAGCTGCTTAAACTTGAGATTTTCATTACTAATAGAAGAAATAAATTGAGGAAACATTGTGCTTACAACATTTCTGGAAGCTTTTCAGAGGAAGCAGCTGTGGTTTCTTTAGACTCCCGAGTCTATTATGCAGGTTAGCAGTATATTTTATAATGAGTTCTAGACCACCTGCCTTTCCAAGGAAATTAATATTGAGATGGATTTTTTTTTGTTCCCAGTGCCTATGTATAAGGTTTTCCTATTCAGTGAGTTTAGGCACCCCATAAAAATGTTCATTCAGTGTTGTTCAGCTATAGATGATTATTTTTAAAGACATCATCTAAATGTGTTTGCAACAAATTCTTGGTGAGTTTTGAGATTGAAACATCTACTTCTCTAGTAAAACTGTCAGCAGATAATGTACGTACAGTTTTACTTTAAGATAATAAACACCTATAATGAATAAAACAAATATAAATGAATTTGACTATAGTCTTAAACCACTGGAACTTCAAAATATTGTTTTAATCATTTTCCTTATTCTCTTAACCCTTACAGGAGTTTCAGGGGGGAATCAATGGATTCAGGAAGTGATAAGAATTTGGAGAATACAGTGAATAGGATCTATCCTGATCAACTTGTTCCAAAGATAAATACAAGCAAGAAAATGTCTACCTTAGCAAATCAACCAAACATCCTAGAAATGTCACAAGAGGTTAAGAAAAGTTGTGGAGATAAACAGGTAGAAATCACAAGTGAAAGAATAAAAATGGCAAAGAGCATCAAAGAAAAACAAAGCAATGATTCAGAGAAAGTGGCCTTTAAAAGGAAGGCAGAAAATGAAGAAAAGCCAGCTGGAAAGAAAGAGGCAAAGATAACTGAACTTGACAGCATGTTGATCAGTATGCCTTTGCCTCACATCCCCTTAAAAAACATCATGGATGTAGAGGCGAAGTTGGTCTACGTTGATGAAGAGGATGTGAGGTATGAGTTTGTAGAGTCCTTCATGTCCACTGGCATTCGACCTACATCAAACCAACGTGCTGCTGAAATAGTAGACCCTTTGCATGTACCTAATTTCAACTTCCCACCTCAGATTGACAAATGGCTTCAGGTAGCCTTAAAGGATGCCAGCTCTTGCTACAGACAAAAGAAATACGCTGTGGCAGCAGGACAGTTCAGAACAGCATTGGAGGTATGGGATTAAAGAATGTACAGGTTGGTGACAAGCAGTGAAATGGCAAGTAGGATGATACTGAGTAGCTCTGATCATACTGTAATAAACACTGATCATGGAGTGAAAATATTGAATGATATCAGGATTATACGATTCCCAGTAAATATAAAAGCAAATAAGATATAAAGCAAATAAGATATGTCTACAAATTATATGCCTGTGTGTATTTGACATAGAGAAATCTCCCCAAAAACATACGTCCTGCTTTTTCTCTGCTAACCAACCCTGCAGTAAATGGTAACATATAAAAATGCAGTTGGTTTTGTAATTTAGGTGTATACCTATAAAAGCCATAAAGTTTTAGTACAGTGGTGGTGGTTAGAATATAGATTCTCTCTCTAGAAATAGGCAGTTAATGAGTAAATGAATTTTCCCACTTTGATATGTAGTCTTCATGATTACATGCACCCATCTTTACTGTTAGCAAAGGCTGATAATTTATGCCTGATATTTATTAAAAACAAAGTAGCACCATTTTACTTTATCATCAAACTTTGCTTTCCTTCCCATTCTAGTGAGCTTTATGAATAATTACTTTTCTCTCTGCAAGCAGGTAAATTCGTCAGTATTGTTTATGGCATAAAGAAGTAGCCTGCGGACTAAAATTTATTTGGGAATCACCACTAAAACACAAAATAGGTAGTGGGAAAAACTGTTCCCTCTTATGACTCCTGAAACCTATAAAAAGACCAGAGTGGGTTACTAAAAGTCATATTGACCTGTCTGTATTGGTGACTGCATATTTTCATTAATTACAAAAAATTTTTTTTTCAATGCATTCTGTATGTGCTTGGTGGCCCCTGGAGATATAAAAACATGAGTTAAAACATGGGCCTTTCCCCCCAAGAGTCTGGTGAGGGAGGCAGACCAGTAAACAGTTAAGTGGAAATAGTGTAAAGGGACAGTGAATCCACATGAGATAGAAGGCATGAGCAGGAGTCAAGTGTGAGATGTTTGTGCTGGAGATTTAAAGAGTAAAGTGTTATTTCCACTATTACTTGCAGGTTAAAATGACTACATCCACAATTAATTATTAATGGATAATAGCAGACAATGGTGTCCCTAAATATTTAAAAAGAAACTCTAAACAGAAAAGGAGGCCCAAAGAGGTATGAAGTGATGAGGTAGTGCACAAATAGATGCATCTGTAAATATTTCTGTCCTCACAAAGGGTCGTCTACACAAAGAAGGGAAGAGTAATGCATTATGTAAATTTGTGAACTATGTAAAAAGTGCCAGAAAATTAAGTTATCCACAAACCACTGAGATTCCTATGCTGTCCTTTGAGCTTAAGACCAGAAGCCTCTGGCTGAGGAAAGGATGCTAAGGAAGGCTTCAAGAAGAACCCTGAGATCTTTTCAGGGCCATTTTCCACCGAATATATTTTTAGGGTGGGGGACCAGGGTTTAAAGATATAATGGTAAAGATGAAGAAGAAGAATCATTTTGGAAATGAAAAAAGAAAAGTATAAAATAAGAAAGGATATAAACTTCAAATTAAGTCTAGGTAGAAGCAAAAAATATCTGCATTAACTGGAAGAAAATACCTGGTTTTTCATAAAACCCAGTGTTCAAAATGATAAAATTTGAATCAGGCTTTAATGACCCCAAGATATAACTGTACTAGAAAATGCTTTTGTTCAGATTCTCTCTTATGTGCTCTCTCTCTATCTCTCACTCTCTTTCTTTCTCACCGTCTTTCCCCACCTCTCTGCGCTCCCCCCCACCCCCCAACAAGAGTTTTTAGGAAAGTGCTGGATGCTGACACTAATTACTGGTAATTAACAAAGGTAATTATTTTGAGACCAAAACTTAGCTTAGACATCTGGTCTAGCTTTTGTCTAATTATCTTGGGAGTTAACTTTGAAATTTTACCTAGAATGTCTCTTAATAAACTAGAGCTGCTGGGAATAGAAAAGATTTTTAACCTCTTTAATCCTTTCTTCTCCTAAATTTAACTTCTTCAATACAGACTGTTTATGGGTATTATTTAATGCATCTCTCCCTTTTCCTTATGTTTTAACATGGCTCCAAGCAGGGTAGAATGGATAACAGAGACCAGGACATAATGATAAGGATCACACCTGGAAGACAGATGCAGCAACAAATATTCGAGTGTATGTAAGCTAGGATTAGGTTTGGCTGCAAGTGACAGAAAACCCCAAAATAACAGTGTCTAAAGCAAGAGAGTTTATTTTTCTTTCATATAAATGTAGGTAGTCAAATGCTGGTATGATATGAGCTCCACATTCTACTTTGTTCCTCAAGCTCATGATCCAAAATGTCAGCTCCAGTTGGTGTCGTCATATCTACGTTCTAGCCAGCCAGAAGTTGGGAAAGGAAGGAGAGAGGCATGCTCTGTCCCCATGAGCACAATTCACAGAGGTTGCACACACTATTTCCATTTCTTTTCCATTGACCCAAATTTAGTCATGTGACCATACAAACCTACAAGGGAGGCTGAAAACTGTGGTCTTTATTTTGGCTAGCCCTAACATCCAGAGGTTGTATTCCTAAGAAGAGAATGGATATTGAAGGATAACTAACAACTTTCCCATAGAGTGCTTATTACTTGGGAGGCAGCGCAAGGCATATGGAATGCTTGCTAAATGGGCGGTAGCAAGCTGGCTATAGGAGGACACAGAACACTGGTTGTGATTGAAAAGAAACAATAAAAATTGAGGAGAGGCTCTGAAGATTAATTGACATGATACTTTTCAATGTTTTTAATAACCCCACTAGGAATATTCTATTTATATGGTAGTTTCCTTGTACTCTTGACAAATTATTAGCTCCTTTTGTTTTCATAACATGGTTACTACATAGATAAATTTATGGTAATATTTTAGAATGATTGAGATAAAATGATAAGCAGTGATTCGGAAGAAAACAGTTTAGCTCCCCAAAGCAGTCAATTTTAATATTTTAGGATTTCGAACATAGGAGGCATTTATTTAGATGGACTTGATGAAATAATTTATTTTTTATGCTTTACTTTTACTACATAAAGTTAAACCAGTTCTGTAGGTGAGATTAGTGCTTAGTCCCGTGACCTACTTATCCATCTGTGTTAAACTTTGTTAAAATTTATTAAATTTTATTAAAATCAGTCATTATTTGCTCTTGAGTTTGTATTCACATCAGAAGATATACCAATAGGGCAAAAGATACAAGCTGAAGATAAAAACACATTTATATTAAATCACATTTGTATGCCTAGAGTCTTAATCTTTAAAGGACAATTATTATTTTTTTCTATAATCAAAGACCTGATGATAAAGAACACAGGAAATCATTTTGATAGAACATAAATCTTTGCTTTATAGGCAGATTACTTAAAAGGTAAAGGAAGAGAACCTTTCACAACATCAGGAGCAGACCAATAGTCCAAGAAAATTTTGTCATTCTGGCAGATGAAAAAATATGAAGTTCTAGTTTTTCTTAAGCATAAGTACATCAATCATCTGAAAGCTTATTTTAAAAAAACTTAAAATAAATTTATTTAATTTTATCCAGCTTGATCACACATAAAATTCCTTTCTCAAGGTTCCTTTTGCAAAATCTTTCTAAAACTTCTTTAGATTCAGATTTTTTTCCTATTTTTTCCTCTTTTCTACCTCTCTCTAGAATAAAATTACTTTTTCTTTAAAAAAAATTCATCTCCATTCCTCATACCTTCTTTTACTGAAAACACACATCCTACTTTCCCTGCATACAGAGATATTTCCTTTATTACTTCTAGTAGTTTTATTTATATATTAGAATTTTAAAACCTTAATTTTAGTAAAAACTAAGTAAGCAATTGTGAACTGTTGCACCAGCATTCTTTAGATTGGCAAATTTACATTTTATGACTCCTAGAGACATATGCTTCCTTAGAGTACAATTTCTCCAATGTGGCATAAAATATGTTTACCGATAGATCCAAATATCTTTAGTTCCTTTGTAAAAAGGAAACCAAAAGAGGATAAACCTATGTTCAGTAATTAATTCATGTTTCTACCTTATTTGGAAATGAGCTGGATATTTAATGAATTTAACTTAACTCTTCATTGAACTAAGCCAAATTTTCAGGTTTCAGGTTACTATAACAACTATTTGAAAAGTTCACCTAACAACTTTTTACCCTTCCTGATACAGGAAAGACATTAGGGTTTGAAGCTGACGGCCAAGAAAGAATTCTTGAGACGTCTTTGGTGCAAAAAAGATGGTTTTATTAAAGCACAGGGACAGGACCCACGGGCAGAAAGAGCTGTACTGGCTCATTATATACTTTCAAATTGGAGGGGGTTAGGAATAGTGTAAGCCTCCCAGGTATTTTGGAAACAAGGTTTCCAGGATCCTGAGGGGGCTAGCTATTGTTACGAGAGGTCATTTATTATTGTTTAGTAAAAACTCAGTCATGAGACCCTTCAGATGTATATTGGTGGGTCATCTACTTGGCGGATGATTGCCAACATATATCTTGGGGGTGGGTGATAGAGATAAAGGAAGTTTCCAAAGGAATTTTTATATGTCAAAGTAGACTTACAGGGTCCTCTGGGTTGAGCTAAGACTGCCTTTTGCCCTTAGCAAAGTATCAACATCAAGGCGGTTGAGTCCCTAGAGGAAGGTCACTCAGCCTGTTTCACAGACTTGTCAACGGGCTGTAGGTAGTAAGAGAATTTAATACTTTTTCTTCAGCCTTTGTTTCCCACATCACTACCTACATGTATTTTAATTTACTTGTTCTTGACAATTATGTTTAGATTACCCACAAAAATTTCATAAAACATTAAACAAAGTCAGTCATCCAGAGTATTTTCAGGCCAACAAATTTTAGTAGAGATAGTAAGAACTTAATTAGTAAACCCAGGTAGAATAAAAATTTTATGTTTAATGCTGATAACAATAAGGAAATGCCTTAAACTAGCTTTTATGCACTAGAGATTATAACTCTAATAACTTTAATTTGCCTTAAATTAGCTTTTATTTACTAAAGATTAATCCTAGATCATGTGAACTTAAAAATCATTTGGATTAATTTCTATATTTCTGAGAGTTTTAGAATACCCGGCCCTTACAAGCGCTTGCCTTTAAACCAGCTAAATTGAGCTCTTTTATAAATTAATTTTGGCAATATCTATCAAGCAGTAGAAAAATATCACACCTACAATACCCATAAACACACAGACACAGAGACCTTATAGTTTCATTCAAAAGTTTTAACCATAAAACAGGCACAGTAATGTAAAATTCATTAGTTATAAAAGAACAGTTGGAATAAATTAAGTTTACTCAGATTGGGGATCCCTGGGTGGCGCAGCGGTTTGGCGCCTGTCTTTGGCCCAGGGCGCGATCCTGGAGACCCTGGATCGAATCCCACGTCGGGCTCCCGGTGCATGGAGCCTGCTTCTCCATCTGCCTGTGTCTCTGCCTCTCTCTCTCTCTCTGTGACTATCATAAATAAATAAAAATTTTAAAAAAAATTAAATTAAAAAAAATAAAATCTTAAAAAAAAAAGTTTACTCAGATTGCTAAAGCTTTTTCTACTAATATTTGGAAAGACACTTAAGATTTGCACTTGACCTTGACCAGTAAACTGGAAGCTATAGAGCAGTTTGTATTTAAAAAAAGGGGGGGGGGGAGGCAGGAGGAAGGAAGGAATGAACTTTCCCTCTGTCCCCCACAATCTTTTTCCTTCAGTAAGAATTATTACCTCCCTGAAGTTTTTACTTTAAAGAGATGGCCTAGATAAAAGTTTCCATCTCAAAGGCACAGGGAAGGAATATAAGTTCCTCTAAGAAGGACTTTGGTTTCCTAAGGCCAATATTTACATGTCTTTTGAGATAAATGGGGGGGGGGGAGGACATTTTAGGATTGGTTGAAAAGAGTAGGTGAACCTTGAGCTGCCCCTACAGCTGCATTTTTAATGTTGCAAAGATACGTAAGATAAGGACAGCTGTTCTCAATTCCTCAAAGAATCGGCCTACAGCCTCCAGGGACACCAAGGGTTGATCCACCAATTTAACTACATTATCTTTTTTAGTAAATTCTTTTTTCAAAGGCCTCAGAAGTTTTTTTTTTTTTTTCTTTCTCTCTGGGTATAGAGTTTCATTTTGGCGTAAGGGAGGAAGCCTAAAAATAAATTCTTATCAGGCTTTGCAATTGGGCCAATTTTTGACCACAGAGCTACTTTGTAGTTGTTAGCCAAGACAAATAGTAAATATTTCTGACAGTACCAAACAACCCCTTAGATTTAAGAGGTGTCCCCAAAGAGGGTGCAAAAGATATTTTAATTTCCTCTTTCTACCCAGTACTACAGAGAGCTGGGAAAGCTGAATCTAGTAAGAATTCTCACCCTTAGCTGGCTTCTGCCAGTTTTTTCAGGATCCCATCTGCAGATTCTGACTGGGGTTTAAAATGGAGAGTGTAGCTCTGATATTTACTAGAATTTGGCAAGGTTTTCCATTAAATTTAATTTTAGTTTCCTTTAGCTGTGTAAGGCAATAATGTAGCAGTTTACCAGAAGATGAGTGAGTCCCATCAATTTGAGGAGGGGCCCATATGGGGGCCTTCCTTTGAAGGTATAGATATGGGAGCATTTGAGCTGGTATTAAAGAATTTGCATAGCGCCTTTGAGGACAATCTGTTTTCCAGTGTCCCAGATGATTACACCTGAGACAACAGTTTCTGAACCAGTGTTTTAATGATGGATCTTTAGGAGGGTATAATGGGAGAGGCATAAATGTTATTTTAGATATCCTTCGTGTCTTTAATTTTTCATCAGTCTTTTGCAACAAAACTTTAAAGTTATTTTAGAGTTTTGAAGCCTTTTGGAAGCTTCTATATACCAACTAAGATAGGTATCCTATTCTGTTTGATTTGGGAGGCCTAGCTTTTAAGTGTATTTCTTAAATAAACAATCTTATCTAAATAAGACCATAATGGCCATTGTAATTCCAGGTTGTTGTTAGTAAGATTTTGCCATTTTTGTAGATATCTGTCGCTTCTGTGTCCATAGTTCTTAGATGTAAAATGAGCTGCATGCCAAAAGGTGGCATGCTTAACTCTTTGGTTTTTAAGGATCCCGTTTTTATCATTCATTCATTCATTCATTCATTCATTCATTCATAGTTTAGCCTTTGGGTCTCTCAGGGCCAGATTAGTACCTGAAAGGGATGTGCTGCTGGGTTAAGAACTGCGTGATGATGTTTTACAGTGTACCTCATTGAAGTTGGCAGATGATCCTAGTGTCAATCTCACCCATTCTGGATAACCAGCTTATCCTTACATGGGAGTCTTTGGGTTACATGATGAGCACTCTAACAGCCTATCAGTGTTTGACTCTTACCCACCAATTTTTGTGGCTTTTTTGTTTTCTAAGATTCCCATTAGCAATTAGCTTTTACCTCATGTCATACATTAACATACTGGCAGTAACCAACAAACTGGGGACTGGGGAAAGGATTAAACCAGCAAACTTCAACAAATGGGGACTATGGACTAGGGATTCCACCTGAATGGGGAACTGCAAACTGCGACTAACAGTTCCCTCGTGGATCTTGAGATAGAATCAGGGGCTGGGGTGTAGATATTCCTGCAGACTGACCAAGAGAAGGTTGTGCACGTACCACCAGCAGTTCCCACCTTTGAACCTGGGACCAGGGAGAGGATTGAGCCAACAGAACCCAAAGACTGAGGGCTGCAGACTGATTCCAAACAAATGGAGGACTGCAGCTGCCTCCAGCAGTTCCAAGTGTGGAATCTGGGCAAGGATTCCAAACAAACAGGGAACTACCATCAGCAGTTTCCAACATGGAATCTGGAGACTGAACTAAAGTCTGGGTTTTTTTTTTACTCAAAGACCTGGGAATTGCAGACTGAAAAGCCAGCTAGGTCTGGAGCTCCACACAAAGTGAGCAGAGCTCAGAACTAACAACTAACCCACAGCCCTCAGAAATGGCAAGAAAGACATTGGACCTAGAGTGTTCACGGGTATCCTGCCTGTGTTTCTCATTGTCCCTGAAGCTGTCGAAGACTTGAATCTCACTGCTGCCATCAAATCTGTTAAAAAACAAAAATTCAACTGAATAAATTTCAAGATCTAATTGGCTTTATTCAACAGTTCACAAAACTGGCAGCATCCTATCTAGCAATAGAAAGGAGCTCGGAAGGGCAAAAGGCAGAAAAGGGGCAGGAAAAGGAAAATGTTAATAAAGAATGCATTGTTTTTGTCAAGGTCGCCCCTAGAGAATAGAAAGGGTTCTTCAGGTGGATTATCTAAATCGTGCTGCCCAGCTAAATTCTTGTTGACTGGTCAAAGGTTACATTCCTAGAAGGTTGAAACTGCAATTAGGGTAGGTATTAAGTGGATCTGCTGACATGGGGCTTAGCACAACTGATTCTATTTGGGGCCTGCTATCTCTTTAACGGATGGGACTATTATTCTTTTGTTACTAGTGAAAAAACTAAGTGACCAATGGGTTGAGTAACTTCTCAAGGGACGACAGTTAGAAATGATAGAACCAGAAGCTGAGCCAAGGATGGTCTAGTTCCCCAGTTAACCACTACGCCTTTGCTACTCTAAGTATGAGTTTGTTGGAAATACCCAATTTTGGGTTGTGCCAGACCTATAGAATCAAGATGCCAGGTGATCTTTGTGTGCACTGTAGTTTAAGGAGTGTTGTACTCTGATATGTCAAAATTAACCGATTTGCCCTTCAGTTAAACTTCACGGTCTGGTTCTTAACTTAAAATGCTCTACGCCTTCACTAATTTCAAAAGAAAGAATTTCCTTTAAGCAGTTTTTTTTTTTTTCCTATAACAATGATTTAAAATTTTTGAATTTCAAGGACCTGTAAACTAAAACAAAAAGTTAGTGGAGGAAGAGAGGATTTACATTGTATTTGTATTGTATAAGAACATTACAAAAATTATAATCTATTATCATCATCATTATTTTATAAAAATATGGAGCAGTTCAATGCCAAAGGGATAGAAAATAGAAAGGGCACACTCCCAGGGGGCACCTGGGTGGCTCGGTTGGTTGAGCATCTGACTTCAGCTCATGTTATGATGCCAAGGTCCTGGGACCAACCCCTACCCCCACCCCCGCTCCGCAGGGAGTCTGCTTGTCTCTCTCTCCCTCTCCCTCTCCCTCCCACTCTCGCTCTCTGTCTCTCAAATAAATAAGATCTTAAAAAAAAAAGAGGGCACACTCTCAGAATGAAGGATATTTTTTAAATAGGTTATATGTTAATTTTATGAAAAGTTAAATTGTCTTTATTTTTTTGTTGTTTCCCCTTGGATCAGTAAAGTGTTGGTCTGAGAACATGCTTTTGGGAATCATTGTTCTAGAACACATTCCCTTTATGGTAAATGGTAGGTATCCAGTTGATTGAACCTGCACCAGGGCCTTCTTATGTGATTACTTCCAATGTAATGGAATTTGGTATGAGGCAGGTCCATTTTGGAGCCCATCCAAAGGGGTTTATTTAATGAAGTAGCAAGGATATCTCATTATAGGGCAGCCTCACCTATAATTGCTCTGCTGAGAATAATTCTGTAGCAAATCTCTAGGGCATGAAAATGTGGACATCCCAGAAAGCTTAATTTAAATCGATTCTAACACAGATAGTTCTTAGTGCAATATAATCAAGAAATTGAGAGTTCACCAAATTCTTTGAGTGCCTGTGCAGTCTTTTTAAACATCTGTGGATTTGCATATGGATTCAGTATGCATTTCTTAAACTCTTGCTGGGATCCAGGCCCTCTTATTCAGATGAGCGTCACAATAACCCTTGAAGATGGGTATCATCAACTCCATTTTGCAGATAAAGAAACTGATACTCTTAAACATACAGAGCTACATACAGCTAGTTTGTGGCAGGGCTGAGACTGAATTCAGGTACCCTGATTTCATATCTGGAATTCTTTACACTCTTGCTTTGCACCTTAGAGTGGGTAAAAATTGTATAGGAATATTACTAAAAATGCAGATCCCTGTGCATTACATTGGCGACGGGCACCAGATACCTTATTTCAAATAAGCTCAAACTCCTGGGACCTCTTTCAGTAGCAAGGGTTTATGCTGTACCATGTTCACAAATGCCTGGCACTGTCCTTCCAGCGAGTCCTCCATTCATATATCTAGTTCACATACCCCTGGGTGGCCGTGTGGGTCCAGAGCTGTGACACAACACTGAATCTGGAGTCAGATTATCTGTGTTTGATGCTGTTTCTGCTGTGTAACTCTGAGCAACAAACACCCTTCAAGTCCTTAGAACACTGTTAAGCAGGCATGATGAAAACTAACACCCAACCACAATGTGCTTTCCCATAGAATTGCTTGCTGGGAAACGTGATGAACTCTAAAGTTGCGTTGCCACTGTACTTCTCAAGTACCTCATTTCCTTGAACTGTGTGTATGTAACCAAAAGCCTTAGTACCCCCAAAACATTCTGTCTCATTATTGTTTTAATCCATATCCTCTTTCCCCTTTACCATTAAAAATTTCTAGTCTTCTTTTAACAATACTTAAAATTCACTCAAAGCAAGGGGCCAAGATAATGCATGTTTTCTACTCTGTTCCCCCTTTCAGAACCAGTGATCTAAATCAAACACTATTTTGTTGGGTTTTTTTTTTTTCAAACACTATTTTGAACTATTAACTGCTTCCTGCAAAAAAAAAAAAAAAAAAAAAAAAAGTAAGCTTTCACTTAAATGCACAAATTGTTACACTAGAAATACCTCATTTTCTCTTTTTTTTTTTTTTTTTTTTTAGGATTTTTTTCTCTTAAGTTATTCTTGAGAGACACAAAAAGAGGGGCAGAGACACAGGGAGAGGGAGGAGAAGCAGGCTCCATGCAAGGAGCCCGATGCAGGACTCAATCCTGGGAATCCGGGATCACGCCCTGAGCCAAAAGCAGATGTTCAACCGCTGAGCCACCCAGGCATCCCTCATTTTTTTCTTAGTTGTCAGGTATAAACTGAGTGTTGAACTTCATGTTCAGGATTAAACATGTCAGTTCTTGATTGTTGCCATCTTTGTTCTACTCAGGGACACCATAACTAACAAGTATTTAATCATAAAAGGTATTCTTATATGCTAGCGAATTTACATAGCAGGAAAACAAATGCCTTTCTTTACCTCAAAAATAAAATAATAAAATTAGATACATCTCTATAATTAACCATTAGTTAAATAAGATGACCCTCTAGAAAAGCAGGATTTACCATTATAAGAAAAAGAGGTATGTTAATACCACTAACATTTACTAGCTGTTTCAGCCTGTCACAGTCCTAAAGTGCAAGGGATACAAATATAAGTAAAAGTTAGTTTCTGCTCTCAGGGAACCAGAGATTAGAGACAAAGAATAGGGCCCATGGCCTGCCTTCTAAGACTTAATTTGCATTTTCAGGTTATGCATTTTTTAAATTTTAATTTAGTATGTTATTGTTTATATTTAAAAGATTTTGTTTTCCTGAGATGTGTCTTTTAAGTGGACATTTAGAAGGACTTCCTACAAATTTCAGTGTAATTTAATTAGTGTTCATCGTTCCCATCCCAGGGAATTGAAAAGATTAAAAGACTCAAGCTACACAAAGGAGAGTTGATAATTGCTTAAAGGAACACAATATTTTTCAGGCTGAATATTATTAAAAAGATAGAGGAAATGGGAAACATATCAAGGCCATTCCTCTATTTGATGGGCTCCTGTTACTATGGAGGCTTTTGGTCCAGTTGGCCCTGGCTCCCCTGCACACCTGAGTCATCTGACTCCTGAACCCGCTTCCCTTTCCTGCATAAGAGCACAGCCGTTGACACAGTAAGGGAAGGAGCATCAAGTCTGATTTGTACACAGCACCTGTAACATGGAGAGCTTGTGGGGAGGCATGTGGGGAGAGTCAAAAGAACAGTGGGAAAGGAGGCAAGTGAGAGCTGCAAGACATTTACTATCTCAGGGAGAACAGAGTTTTTCCCTAGTGGTGGAGTGTGGGGGAGGGGTGAATAGGAGTATTTTCAATAAAGAAGATACTATAATTTGTATCACTTTACAAAGGAAAGAAGAATCACATTGCATATAAAAATATTATGAACCTCATAGATTCTTGACATAATTACAACCAGCTAGGGAAGCTATTAAATTATACATAGAGATAGATGATAGATAAATATATATAAATATATATTTATACATATATAAATTTTATATATATATATATATAGAGAGAGAGAGAGAGAGAGATGCCTAAACCCACCCTCAAAGAGTCTGATACAGTTGTAGGGTTCAGACAATGAGCATCCCTGGGGCATTGGTATTTTTAAATTCCCAGGAATTGAGCAGGTAACAGCTGAGAACTGCAGACATAGAAAATGCTCATCACTCTTTTCCCCTTTAAAATCACCTACAATAGATATGAATCCATATATGTTTTTTTAAAAGGAATTAAGAGAAGTAGTATCTAAACATTTAAAGCTGTTAAAAGGCATCAGAAACATTTAAAGATCATTGTCATGAAAATGTATTCCTTGGAAATTCACACTTACATAACCTTAATCCTATTTACTTAAAGAGCAAATTCACTTATTGAATACTTTCCTATTAACACCAAGAAATACATGATACTAAACTCCAGTCAGTGGTTAGTATGTGTCTCTGAAATATTAAATTTATTACACTAGTGATGACCTCATACAAAGCAAATTATTATTTTTTAAGATTTTTTATTTATTCATGAGAGACACGGAGAGAGAGAGGCAGAGACACAGGTAGAGAGAGAAGCAGGCTCCACGCAGGGAGCCCAGTAATCCCAGGATCCCGGAATTGTGCCCTGAGCCGAAGGCAGATGCTCAACTGCTGAGCCACCCAGACGTCCCCGAAGCAAATTATTAATCCATGGAAAACTGAGGGAGATCTTTCCATGAACAGGATCATTTCCATAGTTCACAGGTGTTTCTTACGGATTCCACCCAATGGCAATAAATGTTAGTGTAGTTTATAAATGTAGTTCACTTTGTTTACCTTGTTGTAAATTAAAACCTGACCAACTCAATTATTAAAGTTTTATACAACTAAATTGTATTTCAATTGGATGACTCCATGTTGAGGTTTACACACACACACAAAGATGATTCTTATCCAAATATTAGGTAATGTTGCCCAAATTTCCCCCACTGTCCGACTTTCCAAATTTATTGCAAGACTTCCAAAGCCAAATAAAGTTAAAAACAGCAATCCTCTTTTTTCTCCATGCCTTTCATACACTCTACAATGTGATGTTCAGACAGATTCTGCAGGTGCTGCTGAGTAGATGAGATCCACTTGAATTTGTTCACAGAAATGTAACGCAGAGTTAGTTCGTGGTTACGGTTACTCTTTTGATTCAGATTATCTAGAAGAATGGCAGGGGAAATTTTTTATTGCAACATCTAGTTATTTAACTCTTCTGTTGCCTCATTTGACATTCAAGAAAATAGAGAAGGCTCTGTTTCTTCTGTTTCTACCTGGGAGATGATCCTGTTCCTATCAGACAATAGGATATAGTTAGGCAGGGGGTAATATGAAAAGAAAATAGATTTTCATTGTACTGTCTCAGTGTGGTTTCCTTGTTTTGTATGAATCATTATGAATACCTAGAACAGTGGATTCACACATACCTGAATGCCACCGCCAAAGTGTCTTTTCTTTACGGAAATAAATAATTTCCGGAGTACTTGTTTTAGTCAATGATGATGATGATGATGTGATGATGATACCAATCTATGAATATGTAATTATTGATTTTATGGGGGAAATTTATAGCAAGAAATCAACCACAAATTGTTAGGTGATCACTTTCTCACTACTTCTTACAGTAGACATTTTCCTTGCCGTGACTCAAGTATTGCTTTTAGAGGAAAGCAGCAGGGGGATGAGGATATGAGAGGACCAGAAAAAGAAAACTCCAAGGTAAGTAAGAAGGAGTTGAGTGCTGCCAGGGTAGAAAGTGCAGAATGAGGAAATACGAAACAGGAAGAGCTGACAGCTTGCCAGGGGGCCATGCATGGCTTTTCAAGGTATTGCACATTATCCAGGAGGCAACAGGAGGCCTTCCAAAAGGATTAATATGGAGAATGATAGAGTCAGATTTTTATTCTTGCTATATCAATCTAATGAATACGGAGGGCAAAACTAGTATTCAGTCTCTGGGTTATAATCTATTACTGGATTGCGAAATCAATTTAATGAGTTGTGACCAGCATTTATGCTTAATAGAAATAGAAATAATAGAATAGGATAGGATAGAATAGAAATACAGTACAATTGGATATATTAGAGTTCACAGAATATTGGAAGGGAAGTCTTACATTGTGAAATTTCGGTTTCTGTTCTATATCTAGATCTATCTATACCTATAAATAAAAACACAGGAAGAAGAGTGAGAAATAAATCAATTGTCTGGGCTCTCTGCTGTGTGTGTTGGGGGTGGGGAAGATGTCCTGGTTGTGATGTAGCATACACTCCTTACCATGGAACTTGGTCAAAAATAATTGAAAGTCACTGATTTAGAGGCAGATTTGAGAGGGGGGGGGGAAATAGAGGCTATTTGGAGGCTAAACCTGTGATTACCTAAGTGAGAAAAGTAAAGAGCAGAATCAGATGAGCAATAGCTAGTACAAAGAGGAGAGAGTGGGCAGCCTGGGTGGCTCAGCGGTTTAGCGCCACCTTTGATCCAGGTTGTGATCCTGGGGTCCCAGGATCGAGTCCCACATCGGAGTCCCTTCATGAAGCCTACTTCTCCCTCTGCCTGTGTCTCTGATGAATAAATAAAATCTTAAAAAAAAAGAAGAGAGAGAGAGACCAACATAAAGGGAGAAAGGAAGGAAAGAAAATTTTTACACATTAGTGGCAAGTGAGAAACAAAGAAGCATTTTCTAAGGATCCAAGTGCCACCAGCTCAGAAATATGAGCACACATAAATGGTTGAATAAAATTTTAGACGTATTTTGTGTGAAGGCAATTGGCGGAACAGCACATTTGTTGGATAGAGGCATGTAGGAAGCCAAAAGTAGATAGAGTGTGGACTCATCCATACCTGATGTGTAACAGGAAAGAGCAATGGGGGCACCTGGCTGGCTCAGTCAGTAGACCACAGGACTCTTGATCTCAGGGTTGTATGTTCAGAAACAGAGGGATAAGAAAATCCTGGAGAATGTGAGCAGCAATATCAAATTAAGAAATGAGACAAAATTAATTAAGAGGGAATTCTAAGAATAACTCCTCATGGACTGGAGGCTTTGAGAAAATAGTTACAAAGTTTCTAGAGGTAGCATTAAGAGTGAAAGAAAAATAATCTGTTTGGCTGTCAGGGTCTATGGAGAGAACACTTTCAATGGTTATCACTGTAACTCAACATGGAAACCTTGGTTACTTGGAATGGGACTATGCACACTCAGTTTAGCAAGCCTGGGGAAATAGTTTGGACCCCAAAAGTTAGATTAACTATATTTATATATCTCCTATTTAGAATGCGGACTAAAATTTAGCATGCATAATTTGTAACTTAAAATTTCACACACTGGAAAAATTAGTCTTTGGGCTCATTATATGATGGAGTATATGTTATAATCACAATTACCTCTGTTAAAAGAATAAACCATTATCTCAAACTGACACCTGATTCCATTATATAATCAATTGAAAGCTGTGCTTAAAAAAGAAGCTTGGCTTATTTCTCAACAAAACAGAAGTAAGATTGAAAGGGGAAATGAACACAGTGTCCAAAATACCAAAACCTTCACCTTGGAAGGAAGAGGAGAAATGGGACAATAGTTCAAAGGGAATATAGACTGATGGGCTGATTTTCACTTTAAGAATATGAACACTGGAAGTGGTGCCTGGGTGGCTCAAGCTTCAACTCTTGGTTTTGCTCAGGTCATAATCTCAGGATCATGAAATGGAGCCTTGAATCAGGCTCTCACTGAGCACAGTCTGCTTAAGATTCTCTTTCCCTCTGCTGCTCCCCACCGAAAGAAAAGAAAGAAAGAAAAGAAAGAAAATGAACACTGGATATGATTATATTGGAAAAGCCCATAGAAAGAGAGAGAGAGAATAATGGTAATAAAAGATGATTGAAGGTGTGAGATTCCCAAGAACCTATGAACGGATAGGGGAGTGGAGACAGGTGGAACTTGAGCAAACCTATTTCACTAAGACAGGAAGGAAGATATGTAATGGGTGGAGGGTAGGTTGAAATAATTCTTAACTCAGATTTTTTTTTTTTAACTCAGATTTTTTAATTGAGTTGAAAGCAGTTGAGGGATATGAGACTTGAAACCAAAGATTGGATAGACAGCAGAGACAAATTAGAAAAGGGCTATATAGGATTAAGGAAGAGGATTTGGGGCCTCTCCAGGGAAGAGGGATCATGAATCTATGATGATAATGAACAGCAAGGTTCTATGGTTTTCTGTAATGTGCTTCTGGGAGTCCAAAAGTTTTGACTCAGACATGAGGCTCCGACAGTGAACTAGCTGAGAGGCTAGGAGGTTTGGTCAAGGAGTAGGACTGGAGTATAAGATTTGAGAAGTTAAATTCTATGGGATTGTGCTGCTAAATTAGAAGAACTGAGGAGTTGAGGAGTTAAAAAATAAGTGAAAGACCAGCATATTAGATGTTGTCTACAGCTGGATGTCACTTAGGGTGACATCAGGACAACGAGCAAAAAGGAATCATGATCCAGGTGACTACCTTAGTAAATGTGGGGAAATAATCCGGAGTTGGTGGCTAACAGAATTGGAGAGGGCTAGAAATAGCTAGATGACATGGTATCCTGGGATACTGAGCTAAGGGGACAGGAAGGACAAAAACTGTCTATGTGACAGAGGCTGGGGTGGGGGGGGAGGGTGGCTGGGCTCCTCAGGGAGCCTGGCTTAAATGGAAGAATTTGCAAGAATATTCAACCTCTTGATTAAGGGTACCATGTGATCTGTTTACAGCAGGAGGGACCCTGTACATGAGAATGAGCAGCAAGGGGAGGATGATTTCACAGTGGGGGGGTGGAAGGGGGAGAGCCAGAGAATGGGGGTCGCAGTAGGAGCCTTTGGGAGTGCCTCATTCAAAAAAGGTTGAACCACACTTAGGGCAGCAAGTATTAATTATCCCTCCCTTCCGTTCTCCTGGTCAGTGATCTAACCCAGGCAAAGGTCAGTGCATAATCCATTTGTGCTCAGTCTTGGAAAGCTCAGCAAGCCTAAGTCTGAAGGAGAAGGAAAGTGTAAGAAAATTTTCTTCTTTTTGTTACTCATACGTCTCCTGTGTCCTTTTTTCTTATGGATATAATACAGCACTAATCAAAAAGCGGTAACAGTTATTAGAATTATGTAAACTGCTGCAATGATAAATTGCTTTTATAATACACCTTTAAGGTTAGTCAGCAGGGTTATTTGTATATTTTGGCGTGCTCATTTATATTTATTGGATTTTTCTCTTGTTTTTGATATTTGAAGTATTA
The DNA here is from genome assembly GCF_048164855.1 of Canis lupus baileyi. Classification (NCBI taxonomy): domain Eukaryota; kingdom Metazoa; phylum Chordata; class Mammalia; order Carnivora; family Canidae; genus Canis; species Canis lupus. Next base: position 38,802,426 of record NC_132868.1, on the reverse strand, counting down.
CTGAATAATCATGTACGACTACTTAGAAGGAAGCATATTAATACATATAGTGGTGAGCACGTCTTTTTAATGAAAGAGTCACCCTAATTTACCTTGAGTGTTTAAAAAATTAATTTAAAACATTGATAAACAAGAATTCTCAGTGACTTTATTAACATACCGTGTGTGTATGTGTGTGCGCGTGCTCTGTGCTTTTATTATCCTCTATTTGGGATGTTTCCTAGAGCACCGGTATGAGATAGGGTGAGCATTATTTGTTGGCATGTAAAGTTTTAAGCACAACAAATAAATATCTTTAGATACTAAGCAGAGTGGTGAAAAATAAAAATTAATGCAACAATCAATATTCACACTTTCCAATGCCTTCACAGGGTGTGAATGTTGAAAGCTGGTAACTTCACACCAGTTGGTTCTTTTGTTTTTATTTTAATCTTTTTATAACTTTAAAACTTCACTCAGCAAGGGACTGGAAAAAGATACCCAACATAGTTTAAAGGGTGGCTCAGCCCGGATACTACTCTCAAGTCAGGAATGAACAGAATGTCCTATCATTTGTGTGGGTTATGGGAGCAGCAATCAAGTATCCACTTAAGCAAAAGAAGTAAGTAAAATATTATGCTCTCTAACGCCAGGGACATATGTCATCTTCGAGTACAGGAAGCCATCACGGGCACTAAGGGCCGTGCTCAGCATTTCTGGCTCCAGCAGAGAGTTGTCCTCACAGATACTTTAGAATTGAGTTATTATATACTTCTCTCCACTTTAGTGGCACGAACACGAAGGGTGCATTCTAACGCAGGTCCCGATTGCTAAGTGATGGATTCAGGCAGAGTTCTCAGAGGGGCCATCCAGAGAACATGAGCTTACACGTGGGAATGCCCATCTAAGGCATCCCACAGGTCTGCCGCTGCCACTTGTTAATTTAGACTGTCAAAGGAAGAATATGGAAAAATGAAAACAAATGCCAAAAGGCTTAGCTGATGCTAGAGAGAAGTGTAGGTGGTTAGGACAAGCTTTTGACCTCCACTGAAGTGCATCCTGGCGACAGAAACATGCACGGTGGGTGGAATCCTCAGGTCAGGCATCAGCTCGCCCACACACAGCATGACTATCACAAGTGAGAGGTGTGCGGGACCACTGGGTGCATTTGTTTTATGTATTTTAAGTTTCTCACTGTTTTGGGGGGTAGGTAGGTAATATATTTATACAGATGAAAATTAAAGAGTTAGAAAATAGTATGCAGTGAAAAGTCTCCTTTCCACTCTTATCCTCCCTCCCCTAATTGCCACCTACATGGGCAACCATTATTTATCATTTAAGTTAATAAATATAAGAAATGTGGTAGCCCATAATATTCTTTCTGGACTTGACTTTTACTAACCCTTAGAGACCTGTTCTTTATCAGTGTATACAGGTTTCCTCCTCTTTATCATGGCATAGATTGAAGACATATATTCACCATTGATGAACATATGGGTTGTTTCCAGTGCTTTCTTCTTAGAAATAGTGTTACAATTAAATAGAGTGTTTTGCTCTTAGAAACAGTGCTGTAGTTAACACATGTCATTTTACATTAATGCAGGCATATCTGTGGGATATATTCCTTGAATTAGAATCCAAGAATTTGCACATTTGAAACTTTAGTAAATATTGCCAAATCAGACACCTATCAGCTGTGTATGAGACCTATTTTCTTTTTTTTTTTTTTGACCAAACTGGTGTGTTACCAGATTTTATCTTTTCCAAAATCATAGATTAAAAAAAATCAGAGTGTAAGACAAATTTGCATTTCTCATGTGATGAGAGTCGAGAATCTTTTCCTATGTTTAAGAGTCATTTGCATTTGCTTTCTGTGTATTTCCACTTCTGTGTTTATGTACCCGGGTTGTTGGTATTTGTCTTAAAAGTGCAGTGTTTTAAATTCAAGACAAATTTGAAAAGTTCCTTTATGCAAATAAGTTTTCCCTTATATAATTCTGATAATTCTTTGCAGAGTAGAAGAAAATGATTTCCCTTTAATTTGTGTTGGGTTATAAACTTGCATTAGGAGCCAATTACCATCCTTTAGTAATGCCAATGCTGACCTGAGTGGCCATTGCTTACAGTGTGAGGTAAATGTCTCTAAAACAAAGTGCATGCTCATATTTTCCAGAAATGAGATAGTAGTTAAGCAATAACATCTAGGAAAAAATATTCCTAGTCTATTAAAAGCAGAAAGCTCTTTATTAGTAGTAAGGTTCTTGTATAAAGGCATTATTTCTCTTATATTTGGAGATTGTAAAATCTTTGGCAATTGAGGAATTGTTACTCAAAATTGTAACATTTTAGATTTTGATGTTTCTAATGAACCAAGTCAATGTAGTCACCTCTCCTAGAAAATCCTTAGAGGAAAAATAAATATGGAAGAGGTTAATAGCTAGCTAAAGGTAGAACTCATCGGGAATATTTATCTAATAATGTGTTTTACAGGTAATAAATAGTAGCACAGTATATTAATTCTGGGTGACTTTCTTCTTGTTAAATTTTGTTGAAACTGTTATATTTTAATTAGTGTCTGGTACAAACCATTGATTTCAAATAGGAAAATAATTTGATTCCTCCTACTACAAATTTTCTCTAGAACAAGAAATAGAAAGACTGCCAATAATGGCCAAGTCAACCATGATACCCAACTTGGAATTCTCTGACTGGTGGCAGTGATTTGATAGAAAAGGCTATTTTCCCTCCATGACATGAGAAAACCAATGCTGAACTGAGTACCAACTTGCCTCCTGTAATGCTGTTTTTTAAAAAATCTGAAATTTATAGATTATAGATATATAGTAGATTTTTAAATTCTTTTATTCATTCTTCAACTCTAAGATGTAAAAAAAAAAAAAAGAAAAGAAATACATCTTCACTTTCGTACCCAGAAAAAAAAAGGACAATTTCTTTATTGTCCTCAAATTGCAAATTGCTTCGATTTAAATACTTAGAAGTATGGTTTTAACTCTGACTTGTTTTGTTGTTTGTGTGTTTAAGTCAGCATTTATCAAGCGGTTAGCGTGTGCCAGCAGATGACTTATTAGACCTCCGTCAATTCTTACATTTCCCCAAAGAAGTAGAACAATCATTAGCCCCAACTTGCAGGTAAGGAAACCAGGTCTATGGGAAGTCAAATAACTTGCTTAAGATCATCCGTCCAGTTAGCAGCAGAGTTACAGCTTGAACTTAGGTCTATGTGATTCCAAACACATAGTAACTATAACCACTACACAATACTGCCTGCTTAGCAATGGAGTCTTTTTTTCAGATAAAATTATATCAAACCATGAGTGATATTCAAAATATTTAATAATCAACATAGCCAAATCACTGAACAATCATAAAAAAGGTGCATGCTAATTTGAACACATACCTACAACCTGTGTCTTCACACCAGGTCAGTTTATTTAGGGTGATAACATGGAACTGTTCTGGGGCTACTGTGGAGGGCCTTTGACTTATTCCTGTAGACTGTCCACCACACACTCTTGGAAGAAGTTCATTCCTTTCTTATTTCTCTTTCCAACCCCCCACCTTACAGAAACTGGGGCTTGATATCAAAAGAGAAAAACACTCATAAAACCTCATACTGTTAGTATTAATCTATGATCTAATAGAAGAGCTCACATTCCTCTTATATATATGCTTTATGAGTAACTGGAGATAAAGATGTAGACTCATTCAAATTCCTTTAAAATATCTTTTGACTAGACTTAATTCTAATATTTCTAGTATCGTTTCATATGGAAAACTATCCTTATACATTTTAGCATGCACCTGCTGGGAAATATATGTCTGTCCTTTATGGTCATTTACTGAATGTTCACGACTATATACTTAAAATTGCCCTTTAACTCAAAATTACTTCTCTTTTTGAAACATTGCGTAGGGAGTACATGTCCTAGAGGGGATTTGGCTTTAAACATTCATGTTTCATTTATTTAAATAGTTGCCAGGTAAACTACACAGTGAGAAGATGACCTTGGATGTTATTCTTACTGTGAGAAAATCAGACAAGGCCTAGAGGAGAAGAGTGTAGGAGAGGCCTAGGAATCGTGAAAACTCCTACACTGGGCCCTGCATACCTCAGTGATTGAGCCAGTTAGTACTTTAACTTTTTTTTTTTTTTCCCCAGAAAGTACTTGTGTTGGTTTACTATACAAAGGAATACAGTTAAAATAAGAACAAAGAACCTAAGTCAAAAAGAGAATCAGACAGGGAACTGGCCAGGGGAGTAGGATAGGAAAGAAGAAATAGAGTAAATTATGGTTGGTGCTCCTGGCCCGCACATATACAAAGTGGTAGCTTGTGCTTTCTAGGAGCCAAGGTGAAAAGAGAAATGTTTATTTAACTAGCTCACATTTACTAATTTCAAATAATACCGATCATGATAAGAGAAAATCCTTTTATTAATACTGAACTTTTAAAGAAGTTTGTTATGTAAGAATCTGTATGAGGACTATCAGTATCTTTGAGGTCGTTGATTTGGGAATAGAAATATAATTTTAGGAACATGCTATATGCAAAAGCAATGGCTCTGTTTTTGTCTCAAGGTGTAAAACTTTTGTATGTTTTTTATGTTGAGGTGTTTGCATGGGGGATAGGATTGTAATACTTAAATATCATCATATACATGTTAATCTTGTAGAAATTTTTATTCCCTAATGCAGTGTCGTTCAATACATTTTTGTTGTGTGCCTGTTCTGTGCCTAAGGATATAACCAAAGCAGTCATGTTCTTTTCCTTCATAAGGAGTCTAGCTCATAAATGAAAAAGCAATGAAAAAAATGCAGTATGCATTCCAGTGAAGGAGGAATGAGATGTTATGACAACACAGGGCAGCCTGGGTGGGTCAGCGGTTTAGTGTCGCCTTTGGCCCAGGGTGTGATCCTGGAGACCCGGGATCGAGTCCCACGTCAGGCTCCCTGCATGGAGCCTGCTTCTCCCTCTGCCTGTGTCTCTGCCTCTCTCTCTCTCTCTCTCTCTCTCTGTCTCATGAATAAATAAATAAAATCTTTAAAAAAACAAACAAAAACAATGCATGGCATAGAGGTTGGTGCCTGATTTTTTATTTCATGTTCAGCCAAGAAAAGACATTTTGAAAAGAAAAGAAAAAAGAAAAAACTAGTGCTTCTTAACAATAATATTTTATTTAAAGGACATTTTAAATTAAAAATTTAGGAAGAATAGGGGCACCTGGGTGACTATCCATGAACTCTGACTCTTGATCTCAGCTGGGGTCTTGGTCTCAGGGACATGAGTTCAGGCCCCAAGTTGGGCTTCACACTGCATGTGGAGCCCACTTAAAATAAATATATATGAAGAATATAGTTTTAGAGTGAGGGACAGACTGTCACCAAAAAAGACAATAGACAAAGACACTTATCAATCTTAAGATATATATAATGTTTTAGCTACAGAAAAATTATAACAAAACTTTAATTGCAATTTATGGAAAGTGCCGCAAAAACACAGGATAGAAAATAACAGGAAAGGGCTACATCATAAAGACAGAACAGGGAAAGTCTTCTTAGAAAAGACAGAACCTTTAAATTGAGGCCTAAAGAATGAGGCCCCCAAATTTTCCATGTCAGAAATGTTTAACACTTGCCCCTCTACACTAGCATTCTATGATTGCTGTAAAAAATGACTGCAATTTTAGTGGCTTAACACAATTTTTTTGTCTCACTGACTAGATGAGGCTCACTGGTCTGGAGTCAAGGCATCCACAGGGCTGCAGTCTTTTCGGAAACTCTAGGGGAAAATCTGTTTCCTTGTCTTCTCCAATTTTTATGGGTTGCCTGCATTCCTTAGTTCATGGCCCCTTCCTCCCTCTTCAGATCCACCATGTAGCTTCTTCAAATCTCTCCTGACTTTGACATTGCCTTGTCTGCCGCCCTATCCTACAAAGAACTTTTGTGATTGCATTGAGCTAACTCAAATCATCCAGGATAATCTCCTTATTTTAAAAGAAGTTTAATTATTAACAACCTTCATTGCATCTGCAACCTTAATTCCTCTTTGCCATGTTACAGATATATTAGAAGGTTCCAGGGTATAAATGTAGACATCTTCATTCTGTCTACTATGCCCTCTGAGTAACGGAGAACATTGTACATGCTCAGTGCTTTCTTCTAAACTACCGACTTGTCAAGAACTGTGAAGGGTACGAGATATTATTTAACTTGCAAGCTAACAGGACAGAGTTCATGGATGGCAGGAGAAGACATGCGACTCCTGGTCACAGAGGAGCTTTCTGAAACCATGGCAAGCAAGCACCATGAGCATTGTCACATTTGCATCAGCTCCCCTCACCTCCAAGTCCCATGGGGGTGATACAAATGAGACCTGATGGATGCCTACACCCACCCTGGGCTGTGCTACTGGAGAGGCACTTCAAGCCTGTGGAAGCTAAATAATTTATAATGAGCAATAAGCCTACCTTCCCTTTTTTTTTCCCCAGAAGGAAACGTGACTCACTCTTCCAAGGCTGTTTGATATGCCAATATTCTGAAAAGATAATCTAGAACAAAGACCAGTTACCACCTCTTTTGCAAGATGTACAAAAACAGTAGAGACTCTTGGAAAATTGCTCCCCACTATCCATAGGCTGCATATACAATTTAATAACCTGGTCTATAGTTTCTCAAATGTAGGGACTAGTTCTTTGAAAATCATCTTGAAAGCAGTCAGTTTTAAATTAAAAGATTTGGTTTTCGCTTTTCAAATACTATTTTTTTCATCTTCTTGTTTAACTCAACCTCTATTTATTTATACATTGGACTTAAAACATCTTTTTTTTTTAAAGATTTTTATTTATTCATTAGAGACACAGAGAGAGGCAGAGACACAGGCAGAGGGAGAAGCAGGCTCCATGCAGGAAGCCCGATGTAGGACCCAATCCCGGGTCTCCAGGATGGGCCGAAGGCAGGTGGTAAACCACCAAGCCACCCAGGGATCCTCCTAAAACATCTTTCTAGTACCTACCTTGTTCCCTCTTACTGACTTATCATCAGATAATTCTCTATGAAAACAGGTTGACTTTTTAGCTAATGGAATAACCAAATGACTAGTAAAAAAATAGCTACTAATTACCTATGCTTCTAGTTTTCTTTTTTTCTAGTTTTAAGGGCAAAGAAGGCTACAAGGAAAATATTAAATTATCTAAAGTTAAAAATGAGATAGGTCAAAAGAAAATAATAAAAAGAAATATATTGTATCCTCTATGTGCAGAAGTGATGGTAGTAGATATATATCAATAAGATATATTCTTTGAGCAACTTTTTCCCCAGAAGTGATAATACATAAGGTGAGCTGTCAACGTCCTCCCATCTAATAATCCTGAAACCAGCATTATGATGTCAGACCAAAGGAAAGGTGGCTCGGAAGTCACGTAGCTTGTATTTATACTCCACATATGTAGTGATTACAGTCTTGCCACTCATAATTTTCTATCGCATTAACTGTTCTGAAAAACCAAGGTAAAGTGCCCGCCTTACTTTTACCATATCCTTACGCTGTAATAGATCGTTGCTCCTACGTTAAATTCATCAATTTGAATATCCTGACAAAAGAAGCACTCACCAATTGCTAAGGAGCATGACAAACCGCAGCCGCTTTCCGTGACAGGTGTAACGCTGCAGCCACACAGGGACAGGCACTTAGAAATCGCAATATGAAAACCTGGGTTTTGAATCTGGCTTTTCTCTGTCTGATCTCTGTGAGCTCCAGCCCTCAGTTTCCTCATGTGCAAAGAAAGGATGAACACGTGTGGTCCTGTCTCTGAGTTCAAGATGTTACGATGCAGTGTTTGGGGAAGCCTCTTAACCATAAGTGTAAGGTTTTTGTTTTTTGTTTTTTTAAACCTGGATTTTATCCACTTTGATTTTTGATTTAGAATGTCTTTGAGGGAGTTCTTCAGCACCTGTCATCAGCAGGCTTTTTAGGAAACAGTACAGTTGGGAAAAAAAAGGGGGGGAGGAGGGATTGTTAACTATGATCTACAGTTTGTGACCTGGTCAGGGCACAGATCTAGCAAAGCCAGTCGCACCTTAGGCCCTGCTGTGCGGGAAGAGCCACGCTGCTGAATCCAGGAGGAACCACACTTTGGCATTTTATTGGCACCTTCCTACTTCCTCCTGCCTGGTGTCCCAGTGCCTTCCCTCCTGCTCACCGTTTTCCCACTAGTACCCTTCTCACTTCCCATGTCAACGACACACAGTAATCCTTCCCTGTGTGTGACAGCTCCTCACCTTTGCCTTTCACATCCTGACACAAACTGCCACCACCGTTTCTTCAGGTCCCCTCAAATCACAGAGACTCTTTTCTTGAGAGCCTCTGCTGGCTCACCTCCTGCAGAAGCACACGGGCCCTCCTCCTTGTCTTCAAGGATGACAGCTCTCCCCGATCCAGGCCAGCATGCTCTCCAGCGCAGCTGGCAACTCCATGACCTCTTCGGCCTCCTGCTGCTTTCCTGAAGCTTCCTATTAGGTACCAGTTTTCTCAGCCATCCAAAGATAAGAATATTTCAGTAGCTAAGCTGAGAAAAACTTGCAGGAGCCACTTGACGTGGCCTCCTGCCTCTGGAGGAGAGACCGCACCACACCAGCGGTGTATTTTCACACCCACTTCCAGAGTTTTTGCTAACTTCCAGTCACAGCCAGGAGTGCACTATTACTGTGAAAGTACGTTCTTTCCTATGTCCAACCAATTCTCTGCTGAGGTAGTGTGGGTCTTATTTTTCCTCTTTGGTCTCCTCAGGAGAACCAGTTTCTGATTTGGGTGTGAGCGAGAACTGATCTCAAAGTTGAAAAGTCATCTAGTCCAATGACCCATCTACTTTTTAAAACATCGTCACTGCCGGTGGGTCCCTGCAACCCGACAAGGAATTTGCTTGTGGCCTGTCCTAGGTGGCCTGTCCGTCCTTGATTCAGCTCTGATCAGGAGAAATGTTTAACCTGAATTGACTGTGATCTGCCTTCCTGAATGTTCCATCCTCTGGTGATGCTCTCCCACCAGGATGTCACAGTAGCTTCTGTGGGCAGTCCCCTGTCTAGTACCATTCGTCACTCACTGCTTCTCCAGCACTTACCCGGGCTCCTAAAACACAGTAGCTCCTAAGAAACAGTTGTTGAGTGAATGAACGAGTGAACAAATGAATGAATGCTTGTAGTCTCTTCTCCAGGACAGCACTTCGTATCTAATGCTTTTCTGAAATACAATTTGGGTCATCTCCAGGCCAGAAGTCCTTAGTTCTCGCAAGGAAAAGTGTCAAGTTCAGCACAGTTCCCTTCCTCTGATCTTTCTCCACTGTATCTAAATTCATCTAGGTAAACATCAACGAATATATTACATATTCATTTTACATATACAGTTGTATATAATCGTGTGTGTATAAAATTCAGTTAATCTATTTTTCTAAATAAAGCTACATCAAAGTATAGAGCAAGAGTGGAAAGAAACTAATTATAAAAGCAGTCTGGTTAACTTATAAAAAATATACTTTGGCCCTCAAAATCTACTCACAGCTAAGTGGTCTCATTTAGTGTTATTAAATTATTTTTTCTAATTTTTGGACAGAGTCTTTGTTATAACGTTACTAAACTATTAAAAAAAATATGAGCCATCATCCTACCACTCTGCTGCAACTGTTACCATTTTTCTGTTTTTCTCCCATCTTGTTTAAGTTATTGTAAGTATATGATATACATTTTGCATTGCACTTTTTTCCACTTAAATTATATTGTACTTATTTTTCATGCTATCATTAATCTTTATTATTATAATTTCATTCGCTTAATAGCACTTCATCAATTTGATATACCATAACCATTTCCCAATTAGTAGTGATTTAAAATGTTTCCAGTTTTCTTTCTTATTGAAAATGCTGTTAAGAATATTATATAATATAGATTTTCATGCTAAATATCTTGCCATATTTAAAAATATACCCTTCTCTCCATTATCATTTGAAAGGGTTTTTCAGTTTCTATGTGTGTTATTTATATGAATGCTATTTATTTCCAGTTTTATATCAACGTAGTAAAAGGTTCAAGACTAAAATTCTGACTTTTAATTAAAATTATTTATTAAGCCCTAAAACATTACAATTTTTTAAAAATGTTACAAAGTATACTTTAAAAGATATAGTCCCATTTAAAAATGACTACCATTGTTTTCTCATTCCAAAAATATTTAATAAATACCTCATTAATGCCAGGCACTATGACAGGAATTGGTGATCCCAGAAGGACAAGGTAGATAGATCCCTGCCCTTATGTGGTTTAAAGTCTAGCAAGGAATAAAGAACTGAAAATAAACTGTGATGAGTGTTAACGATTACACAGCCCGTCACTACTATCCTTCGACCCAGGCAAAAAGAACCATTGCCCTTGGCCTCCAGTTTGCAAAGAGACCATAAACATCGGTGGGGCATCCTGAACGTGCCCATTTGGAGCCCACAACCCTGACTAGACCCATCTCTGTGTAGGAGGACTATCAGAATTCCTTGCTCAAACAGATCAAAGCCATTTGTAGGGCCAGAGCAGATTCTCTAAATCCACCCTGCTTATGTGTCCACCAACACTTAGGGGAGACTGTGAGCAGAGTTTCAGTGTGTGGTCATATAGAAGCCCCTTGCAGTTCTGGATAGGGGCAGGAGGGGAGAGGGAAGGAGGAGTAGCCACAGCCACCGAGGATGAGGGCTTGGGGCCAATTCTCCTCAGAGGCATAATCTAGCACAGAACCTGAAGATTCTAAAAATTCTAATTTGAACCTAGTTTTCCAGGTGGTTTTGAGGATATATTTGTCAAGATAGGAGAATTGAATGCATTTTATTTAATGGTTTGTTTAGATTGATTTATAGCTTTTTTGGAAAAAAAATTATTTATTTGAGATAGAAAGAGCTCAACTGGGAGTGGGGGGAGTGGGGGAGAAGCAGTCTCCCCACTGAGCAGGGAGCCGGATGCGGGGCTCCATCCCAGGACCCTGGGATCATGACCCGAGCTGAAGGCAGATGCTTAACTGTCTGAGCCACCCCGGCGCCCTGAGTCATAGCTTTAAATTACAGATGTATGGGCTGTGTGGGCCTCTGTTGTATTATCCTTTCCTCCGGCCTTGCTGATGTTCGGGCGGGCCTGGTACGGGGAGCAACGGGGACACCTAACAGGGAGAACTCCACTTATTGGAGGGTGTTGTAGAGGCTTGTCAGAATAAATCATGGTCCAGCAGAGTATGCCCGTCCGTAGAATCTTCTACGTAGGCAAGCTACTACATTTATTTTATAGGCTAAGGGTGAAACTCATTTGCTCATCTTAATAAATGCCAAAAATGCATTTGATGGAATTCAAGAAACAGTTGTGTTTGACACTTAATATTCCACAGGTACAGCATAGCTAGCCTAGTGAATGACATCTATATGAACTAAACACTGACATCGCACTCACATGGTAAGTACTAGCAGCGTTGCCTTTAAATTTAACCAAAGACAAGATTATAGCTATCACTTAATTTAGTGAACGTTGATCTTAAATTTCTAGCCAGTGACATTTTGGCAGATGTTAATCTCTTTTTCCTTTCTCTGTGGGTTTAATGGAGTTTTAAGTAAGAAGAACTGGTTCCATTTATTCCACCACGTTTTAAAATTCCTTTACCTCCCGTTCTAGTTTGTTGTCATTGCTGTTGCTGGTCTGTACCCAATCTTGAAGGCACGAGGTCCATAAAATTACTCCCTGTTTGTTAAAACACACTCTTATTTATCTCAAGTACTCCTCTTGCAAGATTCAGTGGGAGCCTCCATTTTCCCCTTTATGATTTGGTATTTGTTTGGTCAACTATCGCCTGGAGCTGATGTTTGGACCAGGAAGTGACTCATTATTCTCCCAAATGGTTCCTGTGTCTCAGTTATTAATCTGCATCAGCTGGAGGCAAGTAGCATTCCCTACACCCTCCGGTCTTAACACATAATCAGGAACTTGGCATAGGAAGAGAGTGGTGGTGGAAGTTCTGGCCTGGCTGGCTATGAGGAGCAAGCAGCTAATCGAATATAAACAAGTCACATGGCATTTTTAATTTGAGTAAGAATACAAGTCTATTTTAGAGTTGTTTGCCTGCCCACTGCCAGGCATCTGTTAGCTACTGTGTTTGCGGATTCGTTCTCTCGCTCCCTGGTTTTCGTCGTCGTCCTCTCTCGTGTTTCTAAACTAGACCTTTCCAGATCAGGTTTTAATATTTTGATGTTCACTATTTGACAGAGGGTTGTTACTGAACAATGCCTAATGGAAGGAAAAGATGGCACCTTATCACGGCAGGGCTGGTGTTGCTTTCTGGCTCCTTCTCAACTCAAGTTTTACAATAGAAACGCTTGAGTATCTGGATGCCGTCTCTTCTCACAGCACGGTTTCAGAGAGCATCTCATTCCAGGCCTGTATGAGATATAATTCATTTCTCCTCAACAACTTAGGGCCCTGATCATTTTTTTGGACATCAGACATATTTATGCAGAACTCTCCTACATTATCTAGAAGGCAGGGCTTTTAGACATGTGCTTTTGATCCTCCCTGCAGTACCATTTTAGAAGTTCATAAATCAGGGAATCCACTCAGAATTTGTCTAGCAGTGCCCTATTCACTTAAATTCAAAGCCTTGGCAAGACCAGAAATTGCCTAAAACTGATTCTTCCATTATTCATCAAGTATAATTTTGACAACAAAAGGCATTTCTAAGATACTGTTTTCATAAAATAATGAAATTCTCCACAGTGGTTCCCTGTATGTCTCCTCTGGGCCTCACTTCTTATTACTCTTGATCTTCCTTTCTCTCCATTCCCATTACACCCACAACTGTAGGTTTCAGAAAGAACAATCAAATGAGCCAAGGGCACTGCAATGGCATCACCTAGCATCTTGGAGTTTCAACATGAAAAACTCCTCCTTGGCTTTTCTTCCTTGAAGGAAAGCATTCCATTCAGTTCTACGATTTGCTTGTCTGCCTTCTGACTCACTCCACTTTTTGCCTAATCCCTATTTGATCCTCTGAGGAATTTCTCCACTTTTTTTTTTTTCCCCCCCGACTCTTCTTTCCCAAAAGGGTATGCAGTAGGTTCTGGTAAAAGGAGTCCAGGACCGGGCCCAGGGAATCTCTTGCCTTAGGGTAGTCCCAAAAGGCAAGGCTTGTGTTCTGTCCTCTTCCAAAAATCACATTGAATACACCCCACACACTGAGCGGGTCATCTCCCATGACCCACAAGGATAAACATTGCTGATACTTCTGGGTATGTTACAGATGGTCTGTTGTGGTGTGCTGTGGCATAGTAAGGTATAGTATAGTATAAGTGACACGTGGGACATAATTACACTAAGCAATTATTCATTATATAAAATTCAGTTTCAACTAGGTGTCATGCATCTTTATTTGCTAAATCTAGCAACCCTCTAATAGCTCTAATCCCAACAGGCTTGTGTTCCATTGTATATACCCTCACCAATAATCTCACATTTTTAGAAATCAAGAATCAGAAGAATAACATTTCAGTAATAATTTTGCTTAGGAAATTGACTAGATTTTGCTACTCATGCGCTGGGTAGAAAAATTCTATCCTTTATTGATTAGCAGTATGTTAATGAAGAAAACAAGAGTGATTTTAGTTTACATTTTATATGTTATTGATTGAAAGTTACAGCTTCAGTATGCACTAATTAGTCGATTGGCATGTATCAATTATTTCAGGTGACTCTGAGCACTAAGTGAAGGGAGGAGATTTTTATTTAAGAGAAAATAAAAGATCAACTTGCCAGACTGAAGTCCTTAAGAGATAAATTCATGTGGGAAAGATATAATGATATCGTTATTTTTATTCCATAATGTTTTAAAAAAATTGAGAAATGCAATTTCTGTAACCCTCTGCAAAGGAAAAAAGTTTATTTTATCAATGATCATGGGGTTTCATTTTGGAGAAGGGAATTGGAGATTATTTTTAATTTTTTGAGTTATGTTAAATGAGGAGCTTATCATGGACATGGTTTTTCTCATTTATGTTCACCATAACATTGTCAGTAATGCACTCCCAGAACCTAGAAGTGATTTCAAGTGATAATGAGGACTGCACATAAGATATTTGTGACTTGTCAAGCTCACAAGAAATACAGAGAATCGCACCTGAACTCCTACCCTATCTAAATCAACTCACTGTCACTCTTTGACAGTATCATATTTCAGACAGTAACTTTATAAATTTGGGCACCTAGAGATATTCCTTGACAAACTAAAACATTTTCAGAGTGACATGTTAATGATAGACATTTTTAGGTTTCACATGCAGACAAGAATCGCAAAATGGGTTTGTACCACAAACTTTTCTAAGTTCTTGTAATTAGTATGACTATAGTAGATGGAAAATCATGCCATGAAGATTTCCTTGTCACCTGCAGGCCTGTTTCCATCTAATCATCATCACCAAAGACTAGTGTGGACGATAGTCGTAAAGGTTGGGCATTGGAGGGAGTACGCAACTGGTGACAGGGTGTGTTTGGACAGTGACATGGCATCAGGGCTCACCAGGAGCCTGACGGAAGATCTGCAATACTAATTAAGGGAAAAGCAATTCTCATTCATGTGGCTTGTTCTGATATCACTTCTTGGCAGTAAAAGGCGACTAAGATAATGTGCAAATCTGACAACTGGGAAGTCTCTAAGTTAATATGGATACTTGATATCATCTCTCTTTTCTGGCCATTGGGCATTGGTGCTATTTTGAATATTATTTTCAGTGTTGAAATGACTTTACATGATCAGAATCACTCAGGTATGGTCGACAATTAGTATGATGTGGCAGCAATGAAAATCAGAATCAGTGCATGTTCCTTTATTTTTTTTTTAAGATTTTATTTATTTATTCATGAGAGATACAGAGAGAGAGAGAGGGAGAGGCAGAGACACAGGCAGAGGGAGAAGCAGGCTCCCTCTGGGAAGCCCGATGTGGGACTCAATTCCAGGATCTGGGATCAGGCCCTGAGCCAAAGGCAGATGCTCAACGGCTGAGCCACCCAGCCGTCCCTCAGTGTATGTTTCTAGTTGGTAGAGTCTTTAACTATGTTTAACCAACTGGCATGTTTTTATTCAAGAAATTCCCCATCCTAAAAAATATAATGTTTTTAACTCCTTTTTTTCCCCTCAATACATCTGTCCCTTTAACTTCGTCCTATTGAAGGGAGGTCATCAAGAGATGTGACCTCTGGCTGACTCACAAGCCGGGCCCCTACCCTTGTCCTTGGAATGCACATTCTACCTGCTGTTCTCATAACTGAAGCTCAAGGTTGCATCGTTGAAAGAATAATGTGTTGCGGAAACCCCCTGGACTGAATATAGGACTGAACCCCCTGGACTGAATATAGGACTGAACCCCATAAAGGTCTCTATGTAAACTTTTAGGATTCAAGCAGCCAGGTGCATTGGCTACATACCAGATCTGTATGTAAGTTCCCTTGTTTGTTAAACCTACCACCTACCAATCTGGAGTGGTCTGCCCTTTTCTTCAGCCTTCCCTTGCCTTCCATGTATGGCGGCCAGTTTGTGAACCAATGGCTATAACTGATAAGGAGCAAGTTCCAATAGAAAGGTGTATACATATCCTGCCTAGGAACCAGTCGTGTAGGACCACTACTGTAGCACTGACTACCAAAATAAATACCAAAGTATTTAAGAATTCAGCAGTTAGGTGAATCCCCTCTGGGCTCCAAGCTATGTGAGTTGGAATCCAAGTTTAATTGTTTACCATTGCTTGGCCACATTGAGGACATGACTTAAAATGCCTATGCTTAAGTTCTGTATCTATAGGTGAAAATAATATTGATTACTCATCTCATATGGTAACATATGTAAAGCACAATACATGGCATGTGTAAATATTCAATAAATAATTGCTATTTTTATGTAAGTAACGTTAACAAATTTTAAGTTACATTACCCTGTAAATTCACTGTAGAAGTGTTATCACATTTCTTCCTGAGCTTTTTCCCCATCCCATATGACCAGCCAAAATATTGAGGCAGAAATAATTTTTTTTCTTCCATACATGCTCTCCTAGGGGCTGCCACCATTAGCATAGGCATATAGGCAAATAAGAGATGGGAAGTGATGTCTTCAGGTTAAACCTGTATTTCCTAAGTAAGGTCAATACGGAAACTCACTTCCTATTCGTTTGGATGAATCAATCTTTCCCTTTCAGAAATGGAAAACATTTTCTCAGAGCCTTTAGGAGACTGTGATATGAGGGTATTAGTTTTTGAGAGAGAAAGTAATCTTTCCCTTCTTGTACACTTGGACTGAGAGCCATCAAAGTAAGTTATCACCTGTTCTCACATCCCCCAAATCCTGATTAGTTCTCTAGCAAAAGTACTCCTCACTGTTATGTTTCACCACCAACTCTGGGAAACAGCATGCCTGCCTTTACACTGAAACTTCAATGGTCGTGCTTTAAATAAAGTTTTATCCTTGTACAGAGGAATGACTTGCATTGTAACTATAAAAACTTAGTTTTCTCTGCATAGAACCATAAATATTGCTTTAAGTCCCTTTCAGGAATTCACATTTTCTTATCATTGCTTTTATGCCTCTTTTCTCCTAAAATATTTAAATCTGAAAACAGTACTTTCTTTTTTCTAAACTCCCACCCTTTCTACCATTTCTCATGACTGCAGTCATAAGAGAGAAAGATACAAGTCTAATTTATAATATGAACTATATATACTTGGAATCAGAAAACCTTGTGAACAAAACATTTCAGAAAAAAATGTACAAAGATGAGGAAAACACTGAATTTGAAATCAGAAGAATTATTTTTAGTTCTTTTTCAACTATTTATGCACTGTGTGACCTTGAACAGGTCACTGGGTCTCTCTGAATCTCAGTTTTATAATCCACAAAATGGGATCTGCCTCTTAGAGCTTCAATGAAGAGAAAATGAGATAATGTACAGGAGTATTATATAAATTCTAAATCCCCATTCACGCATTTTTAACAGTACGGGATTAGTTATTCAGCTGCTCTTCAAAAACTCTTTTTAAATGTTGTGAAGAGTTTGCCGTCTTCTTTAATCAGGGATCATGCGTTGCCCTGCCGTGATGGAGGGATTGGGGTTCACTACTGCCAGCACACTTTATACCAAGTCATTTTTCTTTCAACATTAGGATATATTAGCGGGATTATGCAAAAGCATACTGACATTTTACCTAAAGGATTAATGCATAATTTTTCTTTATCCTACTTTTAAGAGAAAACTCTTAAAAAGTCACAATATTGACTAATATATTCCCCTCATCTACATAATATAATATATTCTTCAAACTTTTTATTATCCCTGAGTGGCTATAAAATCTCAGCTGTTTAAAATTATTTTTTTCAGATTTATAACATTCCATAAAAATTTTCAGTGTAAAAAATATTTTCTAGTGAGCTAAAACTGTCCCAGCCTCATGGATTTTTTTTTTTTTTAAGTATTATTCTTCATAGTATGACATCCAGGTGTTAATTTAAACTTGCATTCTGAGAAGGAGAATATCCATTGGTATTGCTGATATTTTTTTATTTTGAGTTTTTTATACTATCCAGAATTTTACACCTAACGTAACAGTATGGATTAAATGACCCCAGAGCTCCATTCTTTCTGGGCCTAGAATTAGAAATTTCTTGGTATCCACAAACATTAACTGCTAGCATACTTTAAATATGCACATAAACATATGAAAAGTTTAAAAAGGAAATTTTAAAAGACAGTGACACATACCTGGATTTGACTAGCTTAAAAGTAAATAGGTTGGGATCCCTGGGTGGCACAGCGGTTTGGCGCCTGCCTTTGGCCCAGGATGCGATCCTGGAGACCCGGGATCGAATCCCACATCGGGCTCCCGGTGCATGGAGCCTGCTTCTCCCTCTGCCTATGTCTCTGCCTCTCTCTGTCTGTGACTATCATAAATAAATAAAAATTTTAAAAAAAAATAGTAAATAGGTAACCTGGGTAAATTGAAATAGAATACACAAGCTCATATCAGTAACATAATTATATAGCCTTGTGATCATATTTGTTCAACCTGCTTCCTCTCCTCAAATTCTTTTTTAAAAAATTTTATTAAATTATTTTGATTCCAGTTAGTTAACATACAGTGTTACAGTCTCAGGTGTAAAATGTCGTGACTCAACAATCCTATACATTATTTAGTGCTCATTATGATAAGTAGACTTCTAAGAAAAATGTATCTCAAAACTGGGGTATTAACCAGATGCCAGCCCCATGTGAAATAAGAAGTAAGGAAGATAGAAGTTGCCTTAGGACAGCATTTCCCAAAATGAATTCCACAAAAGTAGGCCCTCAAAGATGTCCTTTTAAATTTTTTTTTTTTTTTTTTTTTTTTACGATTTTTGTATTTATTTGAGAGAAAGGGAGATAGAGTATATGAATGAGCAGGGGTGGAAGGGGTAGGACGGGCAGAAGGAGAAGAAGAAGTTGACTCCTGGCTGAGCAGGGCTCCAGGACCATGTCCTGAGCTGAAGGCAGATACTTAACCAACTGAGCCACCCAGGAGTCCCCAAGATGTTCTTTTTTAAAAATGACTTTGTTGCAAGAAGATTCCATAGTCAAATAAGTTTGTAAAATATTGTATACCATATCTTCCTCTGAGATATTTGTAACATGCATTAGTATGTTGAATAGTCTTAGTAGTCCAGTAGTCAAGCATGTCATGAGCTTATTTGATCAGAGAAAAAAATTTAATATATTAACTCTTTAACATTCTGTGGAACATACAGTTTAGAATTGTCAATTTCTGTCTTGAAGGAATCTGTGGTACTAAAAGAAAAAAAGAACAATAGTAAAGACCTAGATTTTTTTTTCACATCATAACCTACATTGCACACTTTCACATAACAGTGTGTAGATGAGAAATTTGAAAAATAAATTTCTAGAGAGATCTATTTTTCTGCTTGTAGTAAATTAAGTTATTGGTCCCAATTCTTCACCTCCAAACCCCCCCCAGTTCATAGCATTAAACCTACATAAGTCCTCACCCCAGCTATGGTATCAGCCTTTGATGTTGGACTTGGCCATGTGACTTGCTTTGACCAATAGAATGTTAGTGGACCTGAAATAAGCAAGGCTTTAAATGTGTTTACCTAGTTCTCTTACCCACTTCTATTACTGCCTTTTCTGTGACAGAACATGTCTCAAATAGTTGCTGCTACAAGTCCTAGTTAACCTGGAATTAACTATCATCTTAAAGCCAAGGCTCTCTGCATATACCCTGATTTGGCCATCTGTAGTGAACCTGCAGATGTGTGGACAAGAAATAATTGCCTACTGTCATATGCCAGTGAATTGTGGGTGGTTTGTTTTGCAGTGTTTTCATGGCAGTTGCTGACTCATACACTCCTCCATTAGTGTTTGCTCCAAAATAATTAATACTGCTATAAGCCAATGATAACTGAAAGAGCACATGGGAGTGAAATCAAGTGATATATATCTTAGGGCATTGAATTTGGGGATTTGGACTTTTTTTTATTCCCTAAATTCTTATGTTTTTTTTTTTTTTTTAATTCTTAAGTTTTTGAAAACTATGTCCTGTCAGAAGCATACATTTTTTTAAATATCTTACTTGTTTTATATAGTTATCCCAAAATTTCCAAGGAAAACATACCCTCTCAGACTGCCCACCTCTCCCCACTTAAACCAAAGGAAGTAATGGAAAACATTTAATTAACATGAATATAAATTGGAAAAGAAATAAATCTGCAGTTTATATATTAAGAGCAAGGGTCCCACAAAAGTCCCAATTATTATCAAATGCTCTCACAATACTAATTTTAATTTGATTGTTATTTAGCAAAGGAGGTGAAAGAGTAGAAAGTCCCCTACCTAGAGAACTGGTAATTCTGGTTTGACAACCATTGGCCTACCAGACTCCCACTGCTACTTACCTAGGCTCCTCATCACTGGACTCCAGACAAAGACCCCTGTGATCCTGACAAGCAAGAACTGTGCTCCTTTTCTCCGTATGGCACCTCTACCATCTGCTCTTTGTCTTACTTGTATGCACCATATCTAGTCCTCCTTCTCTCCACTTCTACATGTTTTAGCTTCCTCTGCTTCTTGAATTAGTCAACTTTCTGTCTATAAAATAGGTAGGAATGAAGTGATTCATGTTTATGAAAGTCTGTAACCTGATTGCTCAGTAAATGTTGACCCAACCCTCTTTATTTTCCTGCCTGTCCTCCCTATCCTATTATTTACTTAATGGTAGTCCAGTGAGATATAGGCATAAATATAGATATATATCACTGAATATATGAATATGAATGAAGTGGTCATGAATAAAACAGCTGTGTTAATTAAGTTAAGCTGTTGAGATTCACAGCGATCCTGCTAGGATTTGACTGTGACTAACGTTAATGGCTAGCTGAGGGGCATACTATCTAAGAAAATAGGATCTAGGTGAGACAGCAGGTCTGGATTTGAATTGTAGCTCTAGAACTTACTTTCTGATAAGTTAGTATCCTCCCTTAAACCCAATTTTCTCATCTGAAAATTCGAAGTGAATAATATTTAATAAAATGCCATGTATAAAGGATAATATTTGATGGGCCACTGTATAGAAAGAGCTTAGGACAATGCTAATTGCATAGCCAGTACTCAATAAATGCTAGCTATTATAAGTATTGTACAAGAGCTGAGTTTATATGTAATAATATGTTTATTTTACAATACAAATAACAACCTCAAAACAAGCATGTTATTAGCATTATCTTCATTTTAAAAATCACTATCTTTATGAGCTGAAAAGCAGAGGCAAAAAGGAAGGAAGATTTCTTGTATTAATTCATTTCACTCCTACCATGTTTCCACTCTGCCTTAAACATCAGATAGCTTGGAGTTTAGGGGTAGTTCTGAAAAAACTCTGAAGGTTAATGTGTATCATCTACATGCTCCAGAGCATAAGCATATTGCTGGCTGGTCAGATCAAGGTGAAACACAGTGGAATAAACCTAGGATGGCCACACCTCTATTTTAAGGCTACCTAGGGGTGAGAGGTTACTGAAGCATAGCTATTTTAACAAATAGGAGTAGGAGTGATTAATTACTTTTTACTGTCATTCAACAGCTTGTCACCCAGGGAGTAACCTCATTTCTCCAATTCCCATAAATTAAATAGAGGTCACATAGTGGCCTACTTGGCTGAAAAACATTGCTCCTGAAACCCTGATGGTACTTTTAAGTCTGCTGATGTGTGAACATAATTCTCTGCATCTCTTAGCCCCACACACTCTGTCTCTCCCAGGGAGACACTTTAGTAGATCTATGTGGCACCATGTGGAAAGTTACAAGTGATGAGCTCTTGGATTCATTCCTCTTTCATGTAACAAGATGATAGAAAATTTAAAACCAATGGGTGTTATTCTACAGTGTAGAGCTTCTTTCCACTTTGTTAAAGGAGTATAAAAGGATATTTATTGAAATTTAAAACCGTTAATAATGAGACCCTTGCAATGAACATCTAGTTTGGGATCTAAAAAGGAATTTTAAAGATCCCATTCAAAAATTTGCAGGTTAAGATGGTGGTTAGCTCTTATGACTAAATCTCAGCCCTCCAGATGCTTTAACCCAGATGGAGAGATTTCTAAGAAGCAAAATAGCTGCGAAGATGTGCTAGACACCAGATAGAATTTAAAAACAAACAAAAGGAAGAACAGATGATAAAAAAAGTAGATTATTATCTTTAACTATTGTATGCCCAATCAGAGACACAAGGCCTTTTGTAACTAGAATGCTAGCAGTCCCCAACTTTGTTCAAGGACTTTTTGGGGGATTCTCAGTGCTATTTCATCACTTAATTCCACCTCTAGTACCTTTTTTTATATATGCATAAATGTTCACCCCTTTAACATTTGGGAAATAAAAATTGAAAAGGAGTGATTTATTTCACCTTGAGATATGAAGTTGATGAGAAGTGGTGAAAGAGCAGTGAACTCTGGAAGTTAAATTTCATTTTGTTTTGTTTTCCCTTCCAATTCTCCTGGCAAAGACAGTTGTGTAGGTTCTAACAGCACCACAGTAAACAACAAGGACAGCTAAGAAGAAACCACCAACCAATCTCAAGCAAACGTTTGATTTGGACCAGTCTCTTATACAAAGACAGGACTTCGGAGAGATTCTATATGGTAGGAAAGAAAGGGAAGCATTAAATTCAGGTAGAATCCAGAAGACATATTTTCCAAAAGAAAATCGTTACAAGTTGTAATGAGACAGTCTACCCAATGTCTAACAGAGGTACGAGTACTAAAATTTTAGGAAAAAAAAAAAGTGAATAGAATAATTTAGGACCATGTGCCTGATATAGAGGAAAGAGAACTGTATATTAAAAAAAAAAAATCAATTCTAGCCTCTACTACTAACTAGGGCAAATCACTAGATCTCTTTTAGCATAGGTTTTAATATTTATCAAATGGATCAAATTATTTTATCTACTTCATGGAGATACTAAGAAGCTAAATGTAATTACATGCTTGAAAATGTTTTAGAAATTATCAGAACTCATTAGCAATGGAATCTTTAATATCTTCCATTTTTTTAGAGATTGTCCACATTTCTGATTTGATTTTGTAAATTAATCTTTACTTATTGCTTCTGGTTTAAAATTCATTTTGCAATTTTATTTTTAGTTCTTTATAATTTTATTTCCTCTAATCTCACTTTTTCAAAATAACCAAAGAATACTACCTCTCAAATTATCTTTCATATTTTGAGAGATATCAAAATATCTCTCCAAATATCTTCAGGATTCAGTGTTGGGCTTTCTACTTTCTCTATCTTTGGCTCCATTCTTTCCACTTAGGCTCATTCTCAGACAGACATTTATTTGTCCCATATAGCAAAAAAATGATCCCTTAACACTGAGCTCGTACAATTAAAACATCTTTATCTTGAAAAGGGCTACTGCATGGGCAGCCCCGGTGGCTCAGTGGTTTAGCATCGCCTTTAGCCTGGGGAGTGACCCTGGAGACCCGGGATCAAGTCCCACATTGGGCTCTCTGCATGGAGCCTGCTTATCCCTCTGCCTGTGTCTCTACCTGTGTCTCTCATGAATGAATGAATGAATGAATGAATGAATGAATAAATAAATAAATAAATAAATAAATAAATAAATAAATAAATAAATCTTAAGAAGAAAAAAGAAAAGCGCTACTGCATGGGTAAAAGCAGTTCTCTGGAGTTGTTCAAATGTGTAGAATGGGAAAAGCAATCAGAACATGCCAAAACACCAAGCTTCCATGACTGAGCTCATAGAAATTAACTAGAAAAATAGTTAGAACCTAGAAGACAAATGACGAAGGATCTGAGCAGAGAATCCATCAATAATGAAGTATAAATGACTAACAAATATGCAAAAAAGGTTTAGTCTTACAAGTAACTAAAGTAAATAGTAAAGTTTCAAAGAATACTAATAAGCCATTTTAAATAGCTGTTGGAAAGAGCTATGAATTTTTTTTCCTGAGTGAAGCACAGAAGGATACAACAAACTTGCATATAGAGAAAAACTAAAATAAATGAGTTATGTATTTAAAAAAATTATTGAAAGAATTTGCAGGGGGGTGGGACCCTAAGGAAAGCAAGAGAGAAAAAGTAGCCAACATAAATAGCCAAAATCAATAAATTAGCACAACAGGAGAATTAATAAATTAAGAGTTTGTTTTCAGGAAAAAACAGGAGTCAAACCTCTGGGTATTCTAGTTAAGAAATAAAACAAAACTACAAAATACTGAGAATGAGAAAGGGAATGACATTAATAAATAACAAGCATTTAAAATGTTCTAAGAATACGATGTTCTTCACTATAATGACAGATTTTAAAATCTGAGTGAAACCAAAAATTTTCTAGGAAAATATAAATTAACAGAATCAATGCAAAACAATGAAAACCTGAACGAACAATAATCAAATAAGAAAAGAGAAGTGAAAGGAACGGGGTTCAAATTTGTTTTTCAACTATTTATTTAAAAATGTTCCACAGTATTGAAAAAGATCGGAATCTTTCTAGTTTGTTTTACAAAGCTAGCATAAGCCTGATACCAAAATGTGATAAATATAACTCATTAGAGCAGCCCAATTTAAAAATGCATAAAATTTATGAACAAACACACCCACATACACATCACCAATCAACATAGGAGGTTGAGCTAGTAATCAAATTAAGGTAAGGTGCCATTTTTGCCTATCTGATTAGCAAAAAATAAATAGATTAAAGCATCGCTAATACCTAGTGTGGGTGAGAGTAAAGAAAAACAAGAATTTAAATATTTTGTTGGGGCTGGGGGGATCCCTGGGTGGCTCAGTGGTTTAGTGCCTGCCTTTGGCCCAGGGCGTGATTCTGGAGTCCCGGGATTGGGTTTCACGTCGGGCTCCTGGCATAGAGCCTGCTTGTCCCTCTGCCCATGTCTCTGCTTCTCTCTCTCTCTCTCTCTCTATCATTAAAAAAAAACCTTTAAATATTTTGTTGGTTAAAGTGTAAAACTTTTCTGTAGGAGCATT
The DNA here is from genome assembly GCF_048164855.1 of Canis lupus baileyi. Classification (NCBI taxonomy): domain Eukaryota; kingdom Metazoa; phylum Chordata; class Mammalia; order Carnivora; family Canidae; genus Canis; species Canis lupus. The sequence goes on along the minus strand of NC_132868.1, from coordinate 38,777,834 downwards.
TTCATAATATATATCCTAAAATGTGTTTTTTGGATTCTGATGTATACTTCTGACTCAGCAATTCCAGTATGTAAGAAAATCTTATAACATACAGAATAAAACAGTTTGGAAATAATCAAATGTGTGGGCAAAGATGTATATACAAGGCTGTTCAAAGTACATTATTTATTTATGACACTGAGAAATATGTCACTAGAGAAATTTCTCACTGGAGAAAACATTAAATGGGAATCTAGTGAAATTATGACACCAACTAGAAAAAATGGTATGCATCTATAATTATTAATGTCCATATATATTCAAAGAAACAAACAAAAAAGCAGGTAACATAGTAGTATGGATAATGAATAATATAATTTAAATTAAAGGATAAAGACATGATAGATACAAATATGAATAGATATATCCACACCAATATCTAACCATGATCATTTTTTAAGTAATATAACTGTGAATGATTTTTTCTCTTTATATTTATTCATGAGAGACACAGAGAGAGTAAGGCAGAGACACAGACAGAGGGAGAAGCAGGCTCCCTGCAGGAAGCCCAATGCAGGACTCGATCCCAGGACCCCGGGATCACACCCTGAGCCAAAGGCAGATGCTCAACCACTGAGCCACCCAAGTGTCCCTCTTTATAACTTCTTAATTTTCTAAATTTCTAACAGTTTAGTAGAGTTCTTTTCCCTATCCATGGTGGACAATCAGTTCTGTTTCATTTTGTTTTTCTCCCAGTTGTGGATTGATACTTTATAAAATACTGTAAAAATGAATTACTAGGAAAAAAATAAAAATAAGATAAAAGTACAAAACCTAACTTTTTATTATAAATTCAACAGATACAACATTTCTCTGCTGAACTGCTATAAAGGTTTCTGAATATTTAATCTCTTTCTTTCCTACTTCATCATAAATCTGTAGTTCTTGGAATGACATTGTGTAGTGCTAGTGTGGTGATTAAAGGCACAGACTCCATGGCTAGACATCTAGGTAAAAACCACAGTTGCTAACTCTACAGAGCAGCAATCTATGGAGTAATCTACAAAGGAATCTGGCCGAGCAGATTAAACTTCCTGAACTTCGGTTTCCTCATCTGTGAACTAAGTTCTATGTACTGCAAAGTCATATGTTGAACCCAATCCCCAGTGTGAGGGTATTAGAAGGTGAACCTTCATGGGGGGATTAGTCATGTGGATACAGCCCTCGTGAATGGGATTAGTGTCCCTATAAAAGAGACGCCAGTGATTTCTGTCAGTCTGGTCTTTTCTATCATGTGAGGTTACGATGACAAGTCAGCAGTCTACAGTCTGAAAGAGGGCCTCACCATAACTTGACCATACTGGCACACTGATCTTGAACTTCCCAGTCCTCTAAGAACTGGGAGAGCTAACGGTTTCATTTTTAAGCACTCGGTCTATGGAATTTTGTTATAGCATCCTAAACTAAGACAATGGGCATGAAAATAGTGCTTTTTTATTACTATTAAATGGGATAATAGATGGAGAACACTTAGAACATTACTTGTAACTGTTTAAGCACCATTTAAATCCCTGCATTTGTTACTGCTAGTATTGCTTTTATATAAAAAAAAAAAAAAAAGTAGAATTGAATACTGGGCAAAATAAAGCCAACAATATAGTAGTCAATCTTGAGACTATCCTAGAATGTCGAGGTGAAAAAAGTCAGAAAACCTGAAGAACAGAGATATAAGATGCAATTTAAGAATTACTTTCTTCAGAAAGAAAACAAAGCAGTTGGAATAAGACCAATAATCAAAGATGTAACTGAAGAAAAGTTTTACAAGTTAAAAAAAAAACTGAAATTGGAAACACAAAGAACGTACCTCTTTCCAGGTAAAATAGATGAGAATAGAACACATCTGAACTCATGAAAGCAATAATTTTGAATTATAAGTAGATAGGAAAAAATACTACAGGCTTTAGGAAAAGGAAGAAATTTCAATACAGCAAGTTTTAAAAAATTATGTCTGGTTTCATCTAAAAAAAGTGCTGTTTTTTCTTCTCTACCTGCTAAATATAAGAATATAGATAGAGAACTATGTATTTGCAGAGAAATGGTTATGTGTCAAGAAATGTATATTCAGTCATGTTAATTTGCATGTGTAATGTTAACAAAAATACATTCTCAGCTGTGCACTAGCTCAGAAAAGTTACCATTCATATAACCCCTCTCGAAAAAATTGCTTGGAAGTGGGTGCTAACAAACTGAAAGATGATTAAGAAAAAAAATAATGAGATCATTCTACAAAAGAACTTGCCAACTTCCCTCTGTGATTCCCTCTATCACTAAACACAGCCCTCCTCTCATGGCAAATATCCTCAAATGAGAGACCACAATGACAAGAATGTCGTCATCCTTTCACAGTGGCTTCTGAATAAAACTTCAGAGCAAACCTCATTATTAGTTATTATTCCTCATTATAGGAATCAGTCAATAATTTGACACAGAAAAACCCTATGAAACAGTACCTCAGATATGATTTATCTTCTCATCCAAAACCCCAGTTAAACATGGTCACGTTCTAAAAAGAAGGCAGGGAAGGGAAAAATGAAAGACACCTAAATACTAACATGGTAATTTTTAAATTAAACTTTACTTTGAGATAATTCTATATTTATATGCAGTTGTGAGAAATAATGAAGAACTCTCATGTATTCTTTATGCGGTTTGTCCCAAGAGGAAGACCTTGCAAAGTATAGTACAGTATCACCACAGGAATATTAGAATTGATACAATCTATCAATCTTAGGATTTCTCCAGCTTTGCTTGTACTCATATGTGTGTTGTGTGTGTATTTAGTTCTGTGCAGTTTTAAGACTTGTAGATGCACATATTCACCCAAGATAGAGTGCAGTTCTATCTGTACAAGGATTCCTTCCTCTTGGCCTTTTATAACTGTAACACCCATCCCATCACTAACCACTAATCTTTCACAATCACTAGTCTGTTCTCTTTTCTTATAATTTTGTCATAAAATAATGCAGTACGTAGCCTTTGGGTTGGCTTTTTTTTCATTCAGTGTAATTCTCTAGAGATTCATCAGGTTTTTGTATGTATCACCCTTCTTTTCCTTCCTATTGCCAAGTAGTATCCATTCATCCGTCCTTGCCGTATCTCATAGTAATGGATGTACCCCAGTTTGTCTACTCATTCACCCATTGCAAGACATCTAGACTGCTTCCAGTGTGGAGCTGTTATGAATTGAGTCCTAAAAGAATTCATGAATGGATTTCTGTGTGAACATTCATTTTTCCAGGGTAAGTGCCCAGGAGTGTAATTGTTGAGCTGTATAGTAGTTGAATGTTTAGTGTATTAAGAAAATGCCCTATTGTTTTCTCCAGTGGCTGTACCATTTTACATTTCTATCATCAACGCATGACTGATCTCATTTATCAGCTTTCTCAGTTTTTGGTATCATTACTATTTTTTATTTCAGCCACTGTGTAGTTATAATTTACAGTTTTAATTTGCATTTCTCTGACTAATGGTAAACAAAAAGCTGTCGAACATCTTTTACATGTTTATTTGTGTCTGTATGTCCTTTTTGGTGAAATATCTGTTCATGTCTTTTGCCCACTTTCAAATTGGATTATTTTTTTCTTTTCTAATGATGAGTTTCAATTCCATTATGTTCAGAAAATATATTTTTTGAATGATGTCAGTATTTTCAATTTGTCGAAGTTTGTTTTATGCTTCATAATGAAGTCTGTATGTGTGATTTATACATGGGTGCTTGGGAAAAATATGTATTCTGCTGTTGTTAGGTGGAGTATTTTATATATATGTGTCAATTACATCTTGTTTGTTGATTGTGCTGTTTAGATCTTCTGTGTCTTTGGTGATTTTCTTTCTAGTATTTTACTATTTGCTTAGAGGGGGATATTGAAATACCCAACTATAATTGTTACAGGAGTATATTTTAATACATTTTAGTTTTTTAATTGATAGCATAGAAAAAGAAGCAAAGCATATAAAAAAAAGATACAAAAATAATATACAACTTATGATATAAAAACATGAAAATTATAGAAAGAAATATGCCATAACAAATTTTTCACTTTACTGTGTGTGTTTTTTTTTATTATTGAGGTATAGTTAACATACAGTATTATATTAGTTTCAGGTGATGTGATGCTTTCAGATGATGTAATGATTTGATATTTTTATATGTTGTAAAATGATCACCACAGTAAATCAAGTTAATGTCCTTCTCCAGATATAGTTACAGAATTTTTTTTCTTCTGATAACTTTTAAGATTTAATGTCTTCACAACTTTCATATACGCAGTAGTATTACTAACTGTTGTCACTGTAGTGTACATACGTTACATACACCTCCATGACTTACTTATTTTAAAACTGGAAGGTTGTACCTTTTAATTCTTTTTACCCCTCCCCCCACCGTCTACCTCCTAACTCTGGCAACAACCAGTCTGTCCTCTGTATCTATGACTTTGGTTTTGGTTGTTTTTGTTGTTTGTTTTTTGTGATATTGTGATTTTGAGATTCCACATGTAAGTGAGGTCATACAGTTTTTTGTCTTTGCCTGATTTATTTCAACTAGCATAATGCTCTCAGGGTTTATCCATGTTGTCACAAATGGCAAGATTTCATTCTTTTTATGGCTTTCATTTTAAAGCCTTCAACTTTTCATGGAGTATGACGTTAGCTGCAGGCTTTTCCTATATAGCCTTTATTATGTTGAGGTACATTTTCTCCACACTCATTTTCATTGAGTTTTTATCATACATGGATGTTGGAATTTTGTCAAATGCCTTTTCTGCATCTATTAAGATGATTATATGATTTTTAATCCTTCATTTTATCAATGTGGTGTATCACAATGATTGCATATTTTGAACCATTCTTGGATCCCTGAAAAAAAATCTCACCTGATTAAAAAAAATACGTAGTGTATGATCCTTTTAATATATTACTGAATTTGGTTTACTAACATTTTTTGAGGATATTTACACCTGTGATTATCAGGAATATTAGAAATACACCAAAAATTAGTGGCAATTATACATTACGATAAGATTATGGGTAAATTATTCTCTGTCTTTAGATTTTTTTGTGATTCCAAAATCAATATAAAAATCTTAAAAATTACTTATTGGATGGATGGCATACACTCTTATTTGTAGATACTTGATAACTAAAATAATGCCACATTTATTGTTCCTCCCTATATCTTCAGGAATCACTCAAAATTATGTTTCAGAAATACAGTGGGCAAGCACTCATCGTACAATATCCTAGGGAGGGAGAACCTATTAGCAATATTAGCCTTGTTAATGATAATTTAATTTAAACAAATACATGGTTGTGTTTTTAAGAATGGGACCCCAAAATAATATTTAATATTGGTTATTTTGGCTATGAGTAGATTTTATGTTTTTTATCTGTGTTTCTAAACCTTGTGACTTCTTTTATGACGTAATTTCTGAAGATAATTTTAATATTTATTTCTCAAAAGAAACAAGATACACTGTAGTATTATCTTCTTTTCAGAAAATTATCAAATATATAAATTAAAATTTGAGCCTATGATTCCAATTTCCTCCTGAAATTTTAATATTTAGCTCTTCATCAAAACAACAAAACCCATAAAAGTTGTATTTTCCCTTAAATAATATGCTTTTAGTTTTCTCCATACTTCATTCAAAAATATTATAGTCTTCCTTTGGAAATAAAAACTTAACACCTAATATTAATTTTTCCCAGTTCAAAGTATCCTCACTGATACATTATCAGGTGGTTTAAAAGTTTATTCCATATGCTCATGACTTATTTCACCAAAGACTTGTGTGTATAAGTTGAACAAATCACTCGTCCTACATTTAAACTCACACCACATTAAAGTCCTTTGTCTCCTAGAGAATTAACTTCTGTACAAATGTCTCCATGGAAATTTTAAAAATTCAGTAAAATATCTGGAATTTTTAAACAATACGGATACCAGTGTTTTGTCTACATTTACCCATAATTCTACCTTTAATTTCAGCATATTTGATAACAATTTGCCTTATCGTGAAGCTTATTTCAAAGACATCTAAAGATGATCATTTTCATTTTCATTCTTTTCCTGGCCTTCAACCTTATAGAAGTAGAGATTATTGCAGTTGTTAGAAAACCACACATTTATTTTTTACTTTCTTTCAGTGTTTGTGGAAAAAGCCTTTAATATTATTAAAGTCTAAAGGTCTGCTTTCTCTTGCCATGTAGAATCTGAGTGTCCTCATGGAGGTTATCCCTTAACTCCTTTCTCAATGGCCCACCGATTCATCCCACAAAACGTCTGCCTGAGGATGGAGGCGTATATCTGACCCATCACATCAGAGAGGAACACAACAGGAAGGAGCACTGTATGCACACAATGTGTGGCTTGTTTGCTTCTATTTTATTTGTGTAAGATTTTCTGTGACTTCAGGAGGTTCAAGTATTTTGAGACTTGAAAAAGCATTGATTTCATTTTGAAGATAAAGTTAATCAAGAAGGTCTAGAATTTTAGTGATTTGATATACTAACAAATAAAACTACACAATTGTTACTCATTTTATTTTTTACTGATTTGGACTTCATAAAGAGCTATGCCATTCACAGATTTTTTTTTTCTGAAAAGTTGTCTATTTAGGTATTTCTGGGTCCTGTAGGATCAGATTGGTAGAGAAGGGGAGATTCTGTGTACTAAGCTGCTATGTTCAAACGACTGTTTTTTTAAATTATATTTCAAGATTTTTTTTTACAACCACCTTGACATTTGTGAGGGTCAGACTCAGGAAAAGTTACTAAATCAGTGTTAAATGTTTTGTCTCTTTTATTACCAATTAATTAGGTCATCTTTATAAAACATCCAACTAGCATTGACTGAGGTCATCCACAAATAGTGTCTCCTTTTTTTCCCCAAAAATAATTGAGTGAAGACTTTTATAATATATCCTCTCTCTCTCTCTCTCTCTCTAAATATATATATATAGAATATATTCATATATACATATGAATCCTCTTAAGCACAATAATATAATTTGACTATTTTCTAAAAGATAATTTGAGAGGAAAGACCCTTATGTTTGATTATGTATATATAGTTGTTATAGGAAAAAGGAAAATAGCTTATACATCTAAAGACCTCTTATAATTAATAAGAGATTAGCATGTCAATCGAAATAGGCAAGGAATAAAAAACAGGAACTTATACAGAGCTAAAACTAGCCAAAATTCATTTTAAAAAGACCTAACTAATGCAAATTAAAGTGTAAAGTCAGTAATTTTTGTCTGGCAATTAGTATTAGATTCAATAAATATTTATTAGCCAAATAAATGAAGCAACATTTTTCACCCATCACATTGGAAAAGACTTTTAAATGATATGAATTCTTAAAATTAACAGGATATCCAAGCAAAAGATAATAGTGTCAGGTAACTACCAATTCAAACTATGATATTAAAACATCTAGACTCTAGATTTTATTTTATCTTACAGCTTTCGGATAAAATTAAGAAGAGAAATACATTTTAGAACAGAATACAGTCATTCTCAGGCAAATTTCACTTTAAAAAATAATTGACAATAATGCAAATGTAAATGGCAAGCCAATCTCAATCTATAAAAGAAAAATTATTTTAAACTATATCATTTAGGGCAGCCCCAGTGGCCCAGCAGTTTGGCGCTGCCTTTGGCCCAGGGTGTGATCCTGGAGACCCGGGATCAAGTCCCACGTCAGGTTCCCTGCATGGAGCCTGCTTCTCCCTCTGCCTGTGCCTCTGCCTCTCTCTCTGTGTGTCTGTCATGAATAAATAAAATCTTAAAAAAAATAAAAATAAACTGTATCATTTAAACAGGATTTAGACTACAAGAAATTTTATATTAAGGTATATATAAATAGGTATTAATTCCAAAAATTACTTTGCCCAGTGAGAACATTTTCTCCAGTATATAGTCAGATGGAGATAGAAAAGAGCAAAAAAGTAGATATTCTGAATTAGGTAACTAACAAAAAGTGGGGTCTTCCCCACTTCCCCATCTTCCCCATCAGCCTTATTTCCAAGGAATAGTAGAAAACTCTGAGGGGGAAAAGTACCAATCTATCCTTGTCATATAATTGACACTTCTTAATGTTTGAGATTCTCCTAAAAAATTAATTATTTTCTTCATCTACAGTTTATCTATGGTGCCCAGAAACCATTGACTTCCTGGAATTTTTATTAAGAATTCCATATTCTTGCCATGTTTTTCAGATACTGTGGCCTCTGCCAATAAATTCTAATAAATTTTCACTTCTATTCTTTCAATAACATCTTAGAGAATATGATTCAGACTCAAATTAATCACCGATCATGTTAATGGTTCCTAGGAGTTTACTTCCGATACCCCTTATTATATTAAATCAAACTTGATAGTGTGCTAGATCATTGCTCAGCTGGGTTTTCATAAAAGCACTAGTATTTAATATGATTTATACCTGGTTTTCTGTTAATACTTTGCTTATTGTATGCTTTATTTTTAAAACAGACATTTTTAGCAAATGGCACCTCCTTAAAATATATCACACTATCATACTTTTAAAATATTTTACAGGAAGCATTTTACTGTAAAATGTGTTACTTATTTTATACGATAGTCACATAATAGTGAACAAGAACAATTTATTTAACTTACAATCAAAATATTAATATTTAACTTAGAGTTAGTGAAAAGTATGTATACATATTATATGCCAATATTGTTAGGAGATTTAAAGTATTAATTTTTTTTTCAAGCTTTGCAGCAAAGGGGCAGCTCTGGGAAAACCATTCGAAGCATCTGCTGAAGATATAGCAAGTGTGGCAAGTTTCATTGAGACAAAGCTTGTTACATGCTATCTACGCATGAGGAAACCCGACCTTGCCCTGAATCATGCACACAGGTAAAATGAAGTATTAATAACTGCAAGTAAATACTGTTCATGCAAACAGAGGGCACTACATGAGCTTGTATGATCAAATTCCATTTAATTTCAAAGGCAAAACAAAAAACATTACTACCTGGCTAATGTTAAGCTAGACAATCATAGAGAGCACAAAGGGCATCTCAAAACCTAATGGAGGAAATAGACACATGAACAACTACTCATAATGCAGGGTTAAAAAATAAAGCAGATAACTTGAGTGGCGAATTACTACCGCAAGAGAGGAGAGAGTGAATAAGGTAAGGGATGAAATAAGGATTTCCAAAAATGCATAAGATATGGAGAATGGCAGAAGGAAATTCAGACTGTAAATTCTAAGCAAAGACTTGACAGTTCCTGGCTTATCTGGTGATAGGATAGCTGATTCAGAGGATCCTGTGCAAGGGTAGGTGTGAGAGCTGTCCAAAGGTGCAAAAACACTTTTTATCATGTCATTAAAGAGTTCTTTTTCGTATTTCTATCCATCTTCAAAAGTCTGTATCATTACATGATCTTGTCCCCAAGGTTTCCCAGGCCTCCTTTTCTTCTATAAACATATACCTCTCATATACCCTGTTTCCTAAAGGCCTTGTTCTTACCATGGGTAATATGCAATTTAATCTACAGCAAAGATAGAGTGATTACATTATGCCTTCCAGGTAACTTTTTCCTTAGTATTATGGTGTCTCCTCCCCTCCCCACTTAACTTTGAACATTTACCTAGAATTTTTGTCTTATCCATTCTCTGATCTCAGACATTCTGTACTTATTTTGGATACAAATAACAAAAATAACATGAAAACATAATGCCTGCCTTGTTAATGACCACTAGGAAACATAGCTATCAGTTATACTAAGACCCATTTTGTAACTAGGAGATCTGCCAACATGGTAAACATCATTTAGAACTCCACATCCACAAGTATATAAAAGATCTACCCAAGATTCCTCACATTCCTCAGGAGACATCGAATTTGTGGGTTTAACCTTGCCATGAAGGACCTGCAGACAACAAAAATAATTTTAAAATTCACAAGATAACCTGCTTGAAAGAAATTTTCCTGCTTACGTAAACTATAGAACCTAAAGGCAGAGTCTCTTTGACATCAAAAAGAAATTCAATCCTATACTTTCTGGAAACATTTTATGAGGCCATTGTTTCCAAACCCAATATCAGGACATACAGTCTATCAAATAATTTTATTCCATTTCCACTTGAGAGGCCCAATATTGGAAATGTAACATATATTTCAGGATGTCAAAATATTGGAGTTTCTGGGCTATTTGGATGACCCATGATCACAAGGGTAAAAATATTTGAAATTGGAACTGACCCAGAAAATCTATAGGCATATGTAAACAATAATAAACTGAGAAGCACTGAAAGTAATTATTTATCACCTTCTCCATGATTTTCACCACACATAAAAAGAGTCAGCAACATGGCCTACATTTTAAGGAAAATATCTCCTGGATATCTGAGTGGTTTGATGGATTTTCAAATCATTTTTTTTTTTTAATTTTTTATTTATTTATTTATGATAGTCACAGAGAGAGAGAGAGAGGCAGAGGCACAGGCAGAGGGAGAAGCAGGCTCCATGCACTGGGAGCCCGATGTGGGATTCGATCCTGGGTCTCCAGAATCGCGCCCTGGGCCAAAGGCAGGCGCCAAACCGCTGCGCCACCCAGGGATCCCTCAAATCATTTTTAATAATAAAAGAACTTCAAATGGCATAGTCATGTCAAAATTCAATGTTATAAAAATAAGTAATGAGCATAAGTAAAAAATTCCACTTTAATCTAAATATAAGAAACAATAAAATGCTACAGGGCCTAAGAATGCAAAAATAAACTTCAATAGGTTTGCAGTAAGATTTAGCAACTTTTGTTTTAAAACTAAGAGTGCTCTTTCAATACTTGAAAATTGTTGAGAGAAGGATATGTAATGATGGATAGTAAAATGATCTTACCTATTACACTTGGAAAACTTTTAACTTTTTTTTCTATCGTAAAATAACTTTTGCTTCTGTTTCTAAGTTGAACATTAAGTAAGAAATACAAATCAATAGAGGTTAAACAGTCAATTCATACAATTAATAATGTACCAAGTGAAATAAATCATTTTTGGGGGCTTGTCATACTGCAGAACTGCAGAAGTCAGTGTATATAATTCTACTATTAAAGTGTTTTTAAAGATCTCAGATTTTAAAACAGAGTCTGATATATAATCAATAACTATATTTCTCAAAATAAATTAATCAGAATTCTCAATCTATAAATAGCTTACAACCATTAGTTATACAATGAATGCAGAATTTTGCTTTTGTATTATTACCACTTTGTGATGGTTGCTACTAATCATGAATCAAAATTAAAATATTCCTTTTTTGCATTTATTTGCATTTGCTAAGCATTCTTTCTTTAATTTTATGTAAATGTGAGGTCTGCTGCATATCTTTAGGAGATTTGTTAGCACAAAAATTAGCTTAAAAATCATCATGTAGTTTTGCTTCTGATAAAAATAAGTACACATTGTTTTGTCATGTCGAAGACTACAGAAACCATAACTTTATGGTCTTAAGTTCAACCAAGATACATTTTGAAATCAATCATCTGTGTATTGTTATTTAAAATATAATAAGTGATATAAAGGCTCTAGAAACAACTATTAACAATTGTTTTTCCTAATAACATGTCCAAAGTGGCAGATATGTGTATCATGTTTTGTGGGGTTTTTTGTTTTTGTTTTTACTTCAACCAAAAGCTATGCCTAGTTTCGTCAGTTGACCACATCAACTCTGCTTACCTCATCAGACTGGTGCCATTGTTTATCAGGAAGTGTTTTGAATATTCCTAAGATTGATTTCTAATTACTACAGTCTTATCAAGAATAAAAATTCTGCTATAACTTTTTCAATCATATAATTATATTTTGATGTATATAATTGTAAAGATTTTAATGATGCATATCACTGTTTTACATGTTTCTCACCTGTAGATTCTTATTTGTTTTTGTTCCAGAATTTTGATACCACAGGTAGAGGGCAAGATGAAATCTAAAATATCAAATATATGGAGAGATCCTATTTACACAATTGTTTTATAATGATGGCATCTACATTCATTCAACAAATATTTATTGAATGCCTACCAAAACCCCCTATGCTATGCAGTGGGGAAGCAGTTGTAAACAGGAAAGGTATTTATATACATTAGAATTGTCAAATTGTAAAAACAAATAAATATTAATAAATACACGAGAAAAAAGGATGTGATAAATGCTATGAAAGAAATAAACATGATTTCATGTTCCAGAGGCAGTATAGTATATTGAATCAGAGCAGAGTCTGGAATCTGACTGTCTAGGCTTAAATTCTGACTCCCCCACTCATTAGTCTGATTTTAATTCTCTATAAAATTGGGTTATAATTATAGTATCTACTTCACAAATATTATTTCACAAAGTTTTGTGGAAATTAAATATAAACCCATGAATTTTTCATTCCATCTATGATAGAGTTACTGGTATTGGACCTGCCTTTCTGCTGTAAAGAACTAAAACTGGAAAAATATATGAGGCAACTCTTTTCAGGCATTGGGCACAGCACAACTGTGATCCTTGAGAGAAGGGAAATACATGTAGTGAGCCCCACGATTTTCAAGTTTTTTGCTGGGGTGGTTTTCTTGCCCTAATTCAGGGAGGTCGATATCATGTTAAACTGCAATCTCACTGAGCTGAGGAAGCAGAGATTAGAATACTAGGCTGAAAAAGAAGCTGTAATTTATAGGATAAGTGACCAAAGGAGAGGTAGCTATGTGAGGGCATGGGAGCAGAAGTTTGCATGAGGATTTATTCAGGTTCTTGGCCAATGTAAGCAGAGATTTCTTGGGGCAGGACTAATTGCTGAATGGAAATAAGAGAGGACCTGCAGTGATGGGATATGTTGGAGTGTCAGTGTGAAAAGACCTCCCTGAGTATCTCAGGCATTCAGTTGAGACTCTAGAAAGGCCATGCTTTACGAGTAAGAACCATGACCTCTAGAAAGGGCCACACTTCAGGATTATAACAAGAACAAGAATATATACCACAAAATTGCTTGATAGGGAAAACAAAATAAGTTTGTAGAGACAAACAATAAGTTTGTCTAATAACAAATAAGTTTGTATAGATGATGTCATAATCCTAATTCCTTATAAAGGTTCAACCAAAATGTCTGGCATAAAATTAAAAATTAATACACATGCAGAAAAGTAGGTAAATAAAACTCAAGTCATAGAAATAAACAAGCCATAGAAACAGACCCCAAGGTGACCCATATGTTGGAATTGGTAGAAATTTTCAAGAAGCTATGAAAAATAGGTCCAAGGACCTTGAGATAAAAATTGTAATAACAATTAAAGAGATGAGAATCTCAACAGAAAAATAGAAACTAAGAACCAAAAGGAGATTTTAGCATAGATTAATCTCTGAAATTTTAAAATGTACTGATTGACCTTGACATTAGTTTAGAGACTGGTAAAGATTGAAGATAAATTTATAGAAATTATCCATTATGAAGAATGGAGAGAAGAAAGATTTTTAAAAATTAACCAATTTTTAAAAATTCAGTGACCTGTCTTTAGGGACAATAGCAGGAAATCTAGCATACATGTAATTGAAGTGTCAAAGGGAAAGGAAAGAGAGACTAAGATATTAAAATAATTACTGAAAAATTTTCAAATTTGATTAAAAAAACAGGTATATCCCATTAGCCCCAACCAGGATAAAAACAAAAAGAACTAAAAAAAAAAAAAAAAAAAACAAAACAAAAAGAACTACATCTAGGAACTTCATAATCATATTCTTAAAAATCCAAGATGGAGAGAAATATTAAAGGTAGCCAAAGGGAAACAATACATTACATATAAGGCAACAATGATGTAAGTAACAAGTGACTTTTAATCAGAAATAATGGAGGCCAGGGTGCCTGGGTAGCTCAGTTGGTTAAATGTCTATCTTTAGCTCGGGCCATGATCACAGAGTCCTGGGATTCAGCACTGAGTTGGGCTACCTGCTCAGCAGGGAGCCTGCTTCTCTTTTTCCCTCTGCCCCTCCCCTGTCTTGTGCACACATGCTCTCTCTCTCTCTCTCTCTCTCTCTCAAATTAATAAATAAAATCTTTAAAAAAAAAAGAAAGAATGGAGGCCAAAATACAATAGAATAACTTTAAACAGATGAAAGATAAATTATAAATAATAAGATTACATACTCTGATATGAAATATTTGACTACAATACCACAAAGGCCCGTGAGAGGGAGCACAAATGGAATTTTACTACGTGATTTTTATGTGAGATAGTACAATATTAACTCTAAAACATCTATGTTAAATAAAGGATGCATGTTATAATCCCTAGAGTAAACATTAAAAGATAGAAAAAATACAACTAGAAAGTCAATAGTGAACTTAAAATTATATACTAAAGATTTGTGTAACTAAGAACAAGTCAGAAAGGTGAAAAAAAGGAACAAGTAATGGATGGGACAGTGGAAAATAAAGCAAGATGTTAGAGTGGAACCAAACTAGATTAATGATTACTTAAATGTACATTGACTACACATTCCAATTAAAGGGCAGATATTGCCAATTTGGATTAAATCACAAGATTCAACTATATGCTACCTATAAAAACCTATAGAAAAGGGAGTAAAAGGGAGAAAAATGCACTATACATTAAACATAAAAACTTGTTTTTCTGTCAGGCTCAGATACGTTAATATTAGACAAAGCAGAACATAAGAAAAGGAGTATTACCAAAGATAAAAATTAAGACTCAAAAAATTTTTGAAAATGTGAAATCTGACAGAGTTTGTTCCCTAACCACAGTGGAATATGGTTAATGGAATTATATCAGAAATCATTAATAGTAAGATATCTAGAAAATCTCTCCAAATACTTGAGAATTAAACAATACATATTTAAATTACTCATGGGCACTACATAACCTCTTCTTCATAAGGGAGACAGACAAGAGCACTATATTATAATAAAGGAGATAATCCAACAGGAAGATACAACAATTGTAAATATTTATTTATGCACCCAATGTAGAAGCACCCAAATATATAAAACAGTTAATAGTAAACATAAAGGAACTGATTGATGATAATAGTACAATAGCAAGGAACTTTAACACCCCACTTATATCAATGGACAGATCATCTAAACAGAAAATAAACAAGGAAACAGTGGCTTTGAATGACACACTGGACCAGATGGACATAACAGATATATTCAGAACATTCCATCTGAAAACAGAAGAATATACATTCTTTTCAAGTGTACATGGAGTATTCTCCAGAACAGATCATATATTAGGTCACTAATAAGGCTTCAACAATTACAAGAAGATTTAAATCATACCATGCACCTTTTCTGACTGCAACACTATGAAACTAGATATCAACTACAAGAAAAAAATTTGAAAGACCACAAATACATGGAGGTTAAATAATATGCTACTAAACAATGAATGGGTCGACCAGAAAATAAAAGAAGAAGAAAAAAAGAAACACTTGAAAACAAATGAAAATGAAAACTCAACAGTCCAAAACTTTGAGATGCAGCAAAAGTGGTCCTAAGGGGGAAGTATATAGCAGTATAGGCCTACCTTAAGAAGCAAGAAAATTCTCAAATAAACAACCTAACCTTACACTAAAGGACAACAAAAGAAGACTTTATTATTTCTAGTTCCATACCATTGTGGTCAGAAAAGATATCTGACATGATTTTCAGTCTTTTTAAATTTGTTAAGACTTACTTTGTGGCTCTATTTATGGCCTTGGAGAATGTTCCATGTGGGCTTGGAAAGGATGTGCATTCTGGTACTGTTGGATGGAATCTTCTCTATATATACATATACATTTTTATTTAATTACTACTGCTTTGCCTTTTTAGCTGGGGTTATAGATAAAGGGCCTCTGTATATAGTTGTTAGGTCCATTGGTCTGTAGTATTATTGAAGTTTGCTTTTCCTTATTGATTTTCCATCTGGATGATTTACCCATTTATTGAGAGAAGGGTACTGAAGTCACCTGCCATTATTGTATTTCTGTCTATTCTTTCCTTCAGTTTGGTTAGTATTTGCTTTAAACATATACTAGAAATAATAAAGGAGGAATATCAGAAAGTTTACAAATACATGCAAATTAAACAACATACTCCTGAAAATTCAATGGGCCAAAGAAAAAAATCAAAAAGCATCTTGAGACAAATAAAATTGAAAACACAACAAACCAAAACTTATGGGATCCAGCAAAAGCAGTTCTAAGAGGGAAGATTATAGAGATAGATACCTATATTTAAAAAAAAAGGAATATGTTAAATAACCTAACTCTATACCTCAAGGAACTTGAAAAAGAAAAACAAACTAAACCTAAAGTTAGTTGAAAAAAAAAGGAAAGAATAAAGATTAGAGCAAAAATAAATGAAATGTATACTAGAAAAAGAACAAGAAAAAAATCAACAAAATTAGGATTTGATGTTTTGAAAAGATAAATAATATTGGCAAACTTTAGACAGATTAACCAAGAAAAGAAGAGAGGACTCAAATAAAATTATAAATGAAAGAGAAGACATTACAGCTTATACCACAGAAATACAAAGGATTATAAGAGAATACCATGAACAATTTGTACACCAAAAATTCGATAACCCAGAAGAGCTGCTGGACAAATTCATAGAAACATACAACCTACCAAGACAGAATCATGAAGAAATATATAAGATCTGAATAGACCAATAAGTATGGAAGTTGGAAGCAGTAGTCAAAAGTCTCCTATCAAAGAAAAGGCCAGGACCAGATGGCTTCACTGGTGGATTATGCCAAACATTAGAAGAATTAATTCCAGTGTTTCTCGAATTCTTCCAAAAAATAGAAGAAAATACAATATTTCCAAACTAATTTTACAAGGCCAGCCTTACCCTGATACCAAAGCTAAATAAGAACACTACAAGAAATGAAATTATATTCTAATATCCTTGATGAACATAGACACAAAAACCCTCAGCAGAATACTAGCAAGCTGAATTCTGCAGCATATTAAAAAAATCATGTACCATGATCCAGTGGGGAGATGAGTGATTCAACATATGCAAGTGAAAAATCTTAATATATCATCTTAACAAAATAAGGTAAAAGTCTTGTGATCAGGGGATCCTGACAAGAATGACAAAATTCAAAAGCCTGATGACAAAAAAAATAAATAAATAATCTCTCAACAAATTAGGTAAAGAACAAATGTGAACTCAAAATAATCAAGGCCATATATAACAAGCCTACAGCCAACATCATAGTCAATGGTGAAAAGCTGGAAGCCTTTCCTCTAAGATTAGGAACAAGACAAGGATGCTCACTCTCACCACTCACATTCAACATGGTATTGGAAGTCCTACCCAGAGCAGTTACGCAAGAAATATAAAGGCATTCACATGGGAAAAGAAGTTAAATTGTCTTTATTTGCAGATAATGTGATCTTATATAGAGAAACCCTAAAGACTCCATGAAGAAACTGTTAGAACTAATAAATAAATTAGGTAACATTAGAGGAAACAAAATCAACATACAAAAATCATTTGCATCTTTATATGCTAACAATGAATTATCTGTAAAAGACATTAAGAAAACAATTCTATTTATAATAGTCTCCAATATAATAAAATACTACTTAGAAATAAATTTAACCAAGAAGATAAATGACCTGTACGCTAAAAGCTGTAGGATATTAATGAAAGATAAAAGACACAAGTGAAAACACATCCTGTATTCATGAATTAGAAGAATTAATATTGTTAAAATATTCTTACTACTGAAAGTAACCTATAGGTTTAATGCAATCACTGAGAAAATTCCAGTGGCATTTTTCACAGAAGTAGGAAAGGCAATCCAAAAATTCATATTTAACCTCAGAAAACCCTAAGTAGCCAGAGAAATTTTGAGAAAGAACAAAGCTGGGGCATTGTGCTTTTGGTTTCAAACTGCATTACGAAGCTAACAAAGAAATCAAACCAGAATGGTATTGGCGTATAAACAGACACATAGATCAATAGAAGAAAACAGACAGACAGCCCAGAAATGAACCCACATGTCTATGAAAAATGAGGCTCTGACAAGGATGCCAAGAGTAGACAATGGAGAAAGGATAGTTCAGTAAATAATGCTGAAAAAACTGGATCTCCACATGTGAAAGAATGAAATTAGACCCTTGTACCATATACGAAAATCAACTCAAAATGGATTAAAGACTTAAACGTAATATCTGAAAGCATAAAAGTCCTAGAAGAAAATGTAGGGAAAATGCTACTTGACATTGGTCTTGTCATTGATTTCTCTTTTTTTTTTTTTTGTGGGGGGGGGGGAGGTATTGACACCAAAAGCACCAGCAACAAAAGCAAAAATAAACAGGTGGAACTATGTCAAGTTAAAAAGCTCTGCCTAGCAAAGAAAACAATGAACAAAAAGAAAAGGCAACCTACAGAATGGGAGAAAGCATTTTCAAATGACACATTTGATAAGGGATGAATATCCAAAATATATAAGGGACTTTGTAATTCAAGAGCAAAAACAGACAAACAAAAAACCAAATTAAAATATTGGCAAAAGAGCCAGGTAGTTGTTTTTCCAAAGAAAAGATACCAATGGCCAAGAGATACATGAACAAGCCTCAACATTACTAATCATCAGGGACATATATATCAAAATGAAACTTCATTTTGAAGTATGAAGTATGAAACTTCATTTTGAGATATGAAGGTATCACTTCATACCTCTTAGGATGGCTATTATCAAAAAGACAAGAGATAACAAGGGTTGCCAAAACAAAAGGGGACCCTTGTGCACTGTTGATGGGAAGGTAAATTGGTATAGCCATTTTAGAAAATGGTATAGAGAGTTCTCAAAAATTAAAAATAGAACTACCATATGACCCAACAACCCCACTACTGAATATATATCCAAAGAAATGAAGTCAGTATCTTGAAAGGATATCTGCATTTCTGTGTTCATTGCATCATTTTTCATGATAGTCAATATATGGAAACAATCCCAATGTCTATTGATGAATGGGTAAAGAAAGTGTGATATGTGTACACACACACACACTCACACACACAATGGAATATAATTCAGCCAATAAATGTAGGAAACCCTGCTATTTGTGACAACATGAAGGAACCTGGAGAAATAAGTCACACCCAGAAAGATAAATAGTATATGATCTCACACATATGTGAAATCTGAAGAAGTCTAAGACCATACAACCAGAGTAGAATGATGACTGCCAGGGCCTGGGAGGTAGAGGAAATGAAGAGATGTTGATCAAAGGGTACAAACTTTCAGTTACAAGGTGAATAAGCTCTGGGAATCTAACATAGAGCATGCTAACTATAATCAAGAACACTTTATTGTATACTTGGATTTCCCTATGAAAGTAAATCATAAGTGTTCTCACTCGCCCCCCCAAAAAAGTAACCACGTGAGGTAATATTGCATTAGTTAACTTGGTTGTGGTAACTTCTCAATGTGCATATGTAACAAACCATCACATTTTACATCTTAAATATATACAATTTTTGTTAAGTATTCCTTTTTTTAAAAAAATTTATTTATTTATTTATGATAGTCACAGAGAGAGAGAGAGGCAGAGACACAGGCAGAGGGAGAAGCAGGCTCCATGCACCGGGAGCCCGATGTGGGACTCGATCCCGGGTCTCCAGGATCGCGCCCTGGGCCAAAGGCAGGCGCCAAACTGCTGCGCCACCCAGGGATCCCTCAAGTATTCCTTAATAAAACTAGGGGAAAATTAAAATAAAAATTGGTAAGTAAAAAGTAAATAAATAAAGTTTGGCCATTAAATTCAACAGTTCAATAGCTTTAGGTGAGACAAAGTAATTCTCACAATCGTAGGTGAACTTAAAACCACAATACTAATAGTAAAACAGTGGGAGCATTGCTGGTGCCAGTTTCTTGATATGAAAAAGTCTGTAGGCTACCAAGTATCAGTGTTGATACTACTACTTATAGGGGGGTATTAACCAGGACACAAAGAAAAAAGTTTGATCTTACCTGTATATATATATATATATATATATCCCTGGGTACCTCACAGTTTCTTGCTTTGAGAAAACGTATGGTTAACTGTTTTTGAATACATTGCCATTCACTTCAGAAAAACATTACTGCATTCATACTCATTTTTCTCACATCTTAGGCTTGAGCTAGAAAATGTTTCTTCCTAGTTCTGTCCTTTTGATAATCCCTTGATTGCTGTTATTCCTTCCAACTGAATGAAATTAGCACAATTTGTATGTGTCTGTGTGACCATGTGTGTATGTATGGGTTTTTTTAAAGATTTTATTTATTTATTAATGAGAGACACACACACAGAGGCAGAGACACAGGCAGAAGGAGAAGCAGGTTACATGCAGGGAGCCCAATGCGGGACTCGATCCCGGACTCTGGGATCACGCCCTAAGTCAAAGGCAGATGCTCAGCCACTGAGCCACCCAGGTGTCCCTGCATCTATGTTTATATGAGTTTAGAGTTTATCTGCGTGAAGAAAACAAAGGGAAATCATGACTTAAGGATACCTTGTTGGACATTTTGCAAGTGCGGCACTTTGGCTCTTCAAGAAGTTAGGCATGTTAAAAACACTGGATGGATCATTACTACCTTTATGTCTCTTGCTTTTTATCCCCACAAAAATATATTTACCTGTAAAAAAGATACTTCCACTCAAGATTATATGAAACATAACTCTAAAAGAATATAAAACATTCCAATTTCTCTGGAAGGGCAAAGTATTCACTGTACCATACTGCAGGGAACAACCACAATAGCTTTCTGCAATGCAAAATTGACCATGTAAGAAATAGTTCTCAAGCAGGAATGAGAACAAGTATTTATTGAACATTTATCATGTGGCAGGTGTGATTAGGCACTTCATATGCTCTCTCAGTTAATTCTTCCAATAACTTCCTAAGTTTTCCTTCTACCATTTTCCCGGATGAAGGAACTACATCCCAGCAAACTTAAGACAATATAGTGATTTTTCTTTGTTCTAAAAATTCTGCATGTCATCTCACTTCAGCTTGAAAATAATTAAAATCATAGTATCTTTAAAATTGGGGGTATTGGGGGTGTGTTTTCCATACAGATTGAGGTAGCAGTGGAATGTGTAGTGGTCATTGTCCCTGAAATCATAAAATATAGGTTCACCTACTACTTATCTGATTGGTTTGAAAAAGCCTTGCTTTCCACGTGTATGACTTGTGGATAATAAGATCTAGCAAGTCTACTGTGTAATATTGATGCAACACAGCTTTTAAATCACAAGACTCGACTCTAACATAATCACTCTCTTCATTTTTACCTGAAGCCCTGCCTCTTCATTGTGATTATCATATGGATTAGTAAAATTGTCTTGAAAGATAAACACATAAACTTATTTGTGCTGAAAAAAATTAAGTGAGAATAAAAGATAAGTTTAAAGCAATAAATTCCAGAAAATAATTAAATATGGTCATATGTTTTATCCAAGGAGTAGAGATGTGTGTCTAAGACTCATTATATACTTAACGAGAACACAAGAGACATACGCTGATGGTTCAGACATCGTATTTGAAGTTTCTTTTCTGAAGGAGAAGCAGAAAAAATAAGAGAAGCAGGAGAAGAGGAAGAAAGGAAGGAGAAGGAAAAAGAGAGGAGGAGGAAAAGGAAAAGAAGAGAAGGTTGTAGAGGAGAAAAGAAGGATGAAGAAGAGGGAGGAGAAGGAGGAGATGGAGGAGATGGAGGACAAGTAGAAGAGGAGGAAAGAAAGGGAAGTGGGAAGGAGATGAAGAGGAAGAGGAGAGGAGGCAAAGGAAAGAAAAGAAAGGAAAGGGAGAAAGAGGAGGCAGTGATGAGAGGAGGGAAAAGGAGACGGCAAGGACTATGTCTGATCAGAGAGGAAAAGTTAAGACCTAGAGAAGACAGAACAAATCAGATTGACTGACTTTCTCTTGAGTTTTCAATAATGGATTCTGAAGCCGGATCAGATTTCTTGAGTTGCTTGTCCAAGTTTCAAAAGATATAATAGAAGGATTTTATTCTATTTACATTAAATACATTCACAAACTTTTGTGCTTATTATTTTTATTATAACAGAGCTTGCAATCAATTAATTATGGTCACGCCTGCCTTCAGCATTCCTGTATCACCTCCATTACACTTGACCTTTCCTCCCACGACTCTTCACCCAGATGGGTCATCGTCTGCCCTTATATTCAGGTTGACTGCATTTTGGTTTATAATCATCTTGCTTAGTGTTTTATGTCTTGTCCTAGCTTCCACTCCTTCTCTTCTAATAATTTAACCTCGTCTTAACTCTGAAGTCAGTATCCATTTGGCTTTTATCTTTCCTTTACATTTTACTCATTGATACAGAAATGGCCCATAAATGCAGAAGCAGGATATTAATGTAATGGAGCAGTATTCTTATGCAACACTGCATCTGCCTGTCAGGACCTCTCTTTGGAATGTGAATCTCTCAGTTATTGTTGGTTTGTTACCCTACTTTTGATTTCCGTGTGATTCTCAGAACACAGACCAGGGGTGCTAAGGCATGATTCCCATGCTAAGAATGGGAACAATTCCCACTGCCTTCAGGAAATGTTCCTTTTGGTCCTTGAAGCTGGCAAAACAGCTGCATGGGCACTCCTCTGGTTGGGTGTATTCTTATGTCATTTTAAGATGCTTCTTTTATATTTATTTCCCACTTTCTAATACACCAGCTCTAAAATCCTTTCTGAAGGAATGAACAAGTCATTTAGCCTTTCTGCAACGTCTTCTGTAAATTCTCACTGGGATATTAAAAGCAGTCTTGTACTTAAAATTTTGAAATGTTCTAAAACATGTAATTGGTGTGGATGGGGGTGACTATAAATACTGAAAACAGAAGTGATATGTTTGTTTCTGCAAGGTCAACTGATTTTTTTTAAAAGAATTCTAGATTATCACGGATTAATTCTGTAATTATAAATAAAATAGAAGAGCTCTAAGTTTTCTTGTACTGAAAGAAGTTTCAACAATCAATGGCCTGGATTTAAATCATTGCAACATCCCTGACTAGCCTTGACTCACAAAGCACTTACTTTCTCTTTGTCCCAGTTTCTCTGCATTCTTCAGCATCTCTGAACGAGGTGTAATGACAGTATCTTCTTCAACCTTGTGAAGGGGGTCAAATGACATTATGGGGGTGTGTTTTACAAATGGAAAATTTTTGTGCAAATCTTAGCCTTAAAGTCACCATTGTGTTTTATTTCAACCATATCAGGTGATTAACCTGAAATTTTACAAGCATAGAACTCACAAACTTCTTTTCATGAGCATCTTTGCTCTGTTCAACACAGTGAGTCTTCAGTCCATCTAATGCTCATCCACAAAGTAAAAGTCATTTTGATGGTTCTCATTGGGACATAATTGCTTTTACCCTCCTAGTTTGTCGCTCTACACACAAAATATTTCCAGACAAGTAGTTAGAAATTGAAGTAAGTCAAGGGGCACCTGGGTAGCTCAGTCAGTTAAGCACCTGACTTTTGACTTCAGCTCAGGTCATGATGTCAAGGTCCTGGGATAAAGCCCCAGGTCAGGCTCCCACACAGGGAGTCTGCTTGAGGATTTTCTCTCCCTCTCCCTTTGACTCACCCCCCTCTCTAAAATAAATAAACAAGTCTTTAAAAAAAAAAAAAAAAGAAAGAAAAGAAAAGAAAAAATGAAGTAAGTCAAGACCAAAACTAAAATTGAGGAAATCTAAGAAAATACAAGGAACTGATGTTTAATGAACACCATCTTAAGTAATTAAATTTATTCCTATGAATCTGCCTCACCCAGCCTAAACTGTAAAACTGATATTTGTGTCTTATTCTTGAAGCAACTAATCTTGATGTTGTCCCACCCTTTCAGTCCTAAGAACCTTTTCTGGGATATTTGGCATGGAGAAATATTGGCTATTACATATAAGGCCAAAAGTAGCAAGAGACAAACTTGGGCAGACCAGTTTTTATTGGATCAGGTTAAAAAACATGGCCTAGATGCCAACGCCTATTCATCTGATAGCTCTTGCCAGCCTGTGTTGGATATTTTAAATTTTCTCTTTGCTTCTTTTCAAGATAGAAATCTCTTGTTGAGTCTTCCTGACTTTCTCTGACTCTATTAGGTTACCTTAGAAGAGCTGACTACCTTCTAAATATAGGTACGAGTCTAGTATCCATTTTACTTTTCATAATTTATGAACATGTATTTCATGGATGTGGACATTTTATATCATTGACAACATTGTGTTAGCCTCAAATAGCATTTTGCAAATCCTGAGGTTATACTATTACTGCTGTATTTACCTAAACCCTCTCTCATTTCCTCTTCTGTTGCTATGGCAAATATTCTTTCTGTTTATCCTCTCTCAGCCCTGTGAACTTTCCTCATTTTTCATAGAAGTCTGAAGAGCAACCATATGTTAAGTTATAACACTTTTAGTTTGAGAAGAAATGTCTCCTTGATGGCGCTGCCTATAACTTTGCTCACAGGTTATAGCTGTCACAATTCTTAAGAATCTTCCTCACTAGAGGAAATGCAGACCATGTGCCTTTCCTAGGTTACCTGAGGCAAAATAATTTTCAAATTGGATATAAATGTTCTCTTTTTTTTGGATATAACTGTTCTTACGGTATTATCATTTATTAAACTTTTGTTAGCAATACAACTTTTATACAAGACAGTCGATTTCACAGTAGCATTTGCTATTTTTGTGGTATTTCACCAAAGATTAGCAGATGAAAGAAATCTAATATATAACTTGACTACATAATTAATTCTAATCATTTTGGTTTTTTACACTTTTAGTTCCTGTAAGATTTTCTTGTAGAACCTATTCAACAGATACAGTTTCTGAGAAAGTTTTGGGTTTTGTGGAAAGAAAATAATGTGAGAATAACAATGAGAAGTCAGATGTATGTACCCCAGAAAAGGAGACAGAATTGTTTTGGTTTTAGAAAAGAGGGTGAAAGGATGGTGTGATATAGTGCAAATTATTAAACAATAATTTGCCTCTCCATCTTCATTCTTGATGTATGAAGGTAGAGCCTTCATTAAAATTTTGACTATTTGCTATACAGTAGTACTTTATAACTGGCCTTATGAACCATTCTGTTTTTAAATATTATTGAGGATCCCAAAGAGCTTTTGATTTATATAGGTTATATTTATAAATATTTACTATATTAGAAATTAAAATGTGGAATTTTAAAAATATTTATTCATTTAAAAATAATAAACCAAGTACATGTTAACATGAAATACATATTTTATTAAAATAGCTATATTTTTAAAAATGCATAGAGGAATAGCATTGTTTTACACATAGCAAATCTATTTAATGTATAGCATCATAAAAGGAAACTGAATTCTCAGACCTGATTCCACATTCAATCTGTTGCTATATGTTTGCACTGTGTGAAGAAAATCCAACCTGACACAGATGTATAATTAGAAAAGGAAAGAGAATGTTAATAGACTTTTCAGATAATCCTGAATATTCTTCTTTGATACTGACCAAGACCTGACAGGTGATAGTTTCTTAAAGATCAATTACAATGTGGGTTCTGTAACCATTATCAGGCAACTTGCACTCTGTTATATTGGAAGTCATTGGTTTTGCTTACACTCTGAATGGATTGTTGTGAGTTATTAATATCATACATTGGTTATTTGGAAAATAATGCATTATTTGCAGATTTCTATTATGCAAATTTCTATTACGGAATAGTAAATTTTTTAAATTGCACATGTTAGTATCATCAATCTTGTTGGAAGGTCTTTAAGTATGGGGTAGCTGTCAAACTCATAGTGACAGATATAAGTTTTCCAAAGTCCTAATTTTTGCTTGAAAGCTCAAACTTCTATCACTGGCAATAAATACTGTCAGTTGTGTTCCTTTAAGTGACAGACACACTTATTTCATTTTCCAAAAAAAGTGTGCCAAACTCAAAGTCTGATAATCAGTTTGTTAGTGGTTCTTCGATGTAAGATACAGTGTTCCATGGTAACAGTAGCTAAGTCAGCTCGCAAATGCATACCATGGCACAAGTACTTTTCCTTGACAAGCATACTATGTCATGCAGGAAAGTGCTTTATGCACAGCACATATCCCATCTTATCATGCCAAATATTAAGAAGACATATACTCAAGGGTTGAGACTGATCATTTTTGGCGGATGAACGAGAGCATACAATGGTGAAGAATGCACTCAATGAGTCCTACAACAGTTTAATATCAATCATTTGATTCCTGCAGTTTTACCCACCATGGCTTTTGCAACATTAGTACAAACGTCAACATAGTGATAAAGGAAAATAATATCTAAATATTATTAAAATAATAATATAATAATAATAATGATGATAATATGAGGGCCCCAAAAGGGCTGAAGAATCCTTGGGAATCTGCAGGCTACACTTTAAGAATCACTGTACTAGTTAATAGCATCCTTAGTATCCTTCCAGTTTCTGTATCTCTTATCTTTCTTCAGAATAGTTACAGTGATTGTCTTCTTAAAACATGTTTCCATCAAGTGCTTGCTTAGTAATCCATGAAGCATTGTTAATTTCTTCCACAAAATTAAAAATCCTTTTAACTAATGGACAGATCCTTAATAGGCTCCTGCCTTTCTCTATGGTCAATTTATTACTTTAGTCAAGCAAATTTACATGGCAATTTTTAATATTTTCTATCACCAAGTCATTTGGGGGGCCACTCTTCCAATTTGGATTTTCTACCTTTTTTCCCCCTAAATGTGACCATTTTAACACGCAGCTCACTTCTTTCCAAGTTTTACATTTTCCTGTCATTGCAAAACCTTTGTTTAAGCCTTTTGTTTTTCCATCTTTTTTGTATACCTTTCCCAATTAACTACTTCAAATTTCAGTTCATTTATTGTTGGTTATATAAGTATCTATATAATTGTTCACAAGTGGGCTAAAACTTTCATTTGGGAGCTAGTTGCTTAGTATCTAACATAACTTTTTAAACAAAAGGAATATGATACATGCTGTTGTTATATTCACAGAAAAGGCAGCACTTTTGAAGATATCTGGAAAGTGTATTCTTTCCAAAGTATTGTGCTATGACACTTTATTTGGTACAAGTCAGAACAGGTCACGCCTAAATATTTTGAGCCAAAGAGGATGTGATGTATAAATAGGGTATTTGTCAATAAAGAATCAATAAACAAATTAGAAAAGCCCTTTTTATTTCAAAGAGAAATCATTGACATTCTTATTTATAGTCTTAGTAATTAGTAGACTTTCATAATTGGAGTCACTTTCAGTAATGGTAATTTGGTCTATAACTAAAAATTGAGCTGGGTGGCTCAGCAGTTTAGTGCCTGCCATCAGCCTGGGGCGTGGTCCTGGAGTCCTGGGATCGAGTCCCACATTGGGCTCCCTACATGGAGCCTGCTTCTCCCTCTGCCTGTGTCTCTGACTCTCTCTCTCTCTCTCTCTCTCTCTGTTTTCTCTCATGAATAAATGAAACCTTAAAAAAATTTTTTTTAAATAAAAACTGAATCCAACATTAGAGCTCTTCCCATAATCAAAGTCCATATCCAATTCAAATTTTGGCTTTAATCTAGGGATTTAGGCAGGATGGACACTCTATACATAAATACAATGCCTACTGTGTGGTATGATCCCACTAATTTTCTTAATTCAAGAAAGGGAGATCATGGATAATTATCAGAAGTCCTATTATTTCATAAAGCATAAGTGTTATATTAATATTTCTCCTTTGCTGTGGGAGCTACAGGGGGCTCTATAGTTGGTAAAGTATTGTTATCTGCATGTCATTTCTTAGTCTCCAAGCCAAAAAATCATGATGTTAATGAGTGATATTAATACTTGATAAAATACAAATGGCTTTGACTCTGCTATCAAAAAATCTCTCTTTATTCTCAGATTCTAAAAAAAAAAAATAAGCATCCCATTTCATTAACCACTGAACTTATATATAGAAGCCACTATAATTTAAGTTCATTTTAAAGATTCTTACATAATTGCCAATTGAAGGCGGCATGAAAAAAATAATAAAATTCAGGCAGACATTTATTTCCATACAATAGGGCTACTCAAAATCTTGTTTAAGTGTGTATTTACCCTTCTGGCTCTTTTCCTTAGAACCTGTGCAATGTCTGGAACATGGTTTACATTCAATAATTGTTGCTGAATGAATCATAAGTAATTTCTGGTAGGTTAGAACAGAGGGAAATTTATTAATTGTACTTTTCAAAGTAATCATTCTAAAATGCATCCCACCCAAGCAACACAGAGAATAGAAAAATAAATATGATATTTGTCACACTGTTCTTGAACCATAAGCACCACTTCTCCACCCACCTCTCCCTCAATATTACACAGACAGATGAATAGAGCCTTATATCTACATCTTTGTCTCTGAGTCTTGATAGCTTTTCTACAAGAGAGTTGATAGCCAGTATTTGGTTCACAGACCTTAAAGAAAAGATAATAGGGCCAACACTGTATTATTTTTTTAAAGAAAATGTCAAGAACAAAAAATGAAAATGTCAAAAGATAGGTTGATATACTGTATTACTCAAAGATGGTTGTGTTGGGAGAGCTGACCAAGTGATTTACTAACAGCTTTTACTGGACATTCTTTGGATTACAATGTAGATGAAAAATAAATGGGAATCCATTTCATGTTTACTCTATCCAGGCATTTGACAGATGGAGAAAAAAAATAGGAAGACACAATTAGAGTCTACAAAAACGTGGAGATTTTTTTTCAGGTTTCAAAATTATGAAAAAAAATTTTGTCATGGAAAATTTTTTCAAGGGCCTATTTATCTACCTTTATCTTTATATCCTTTGATTAAGTAAACTGCCTTTCATTACTGATCACATGTGTATACAGGTAGGGATTATGAAATTGTGTAAATCTGATGTTCAACTGAAATATAAATGCAAAAATCAATAGAAGGGGCCCTTGGTATACTCAGTTCATAATAGATGTAGATCTCATTGGTGAATCTTAGATAAGATTAGGTTCTCTTGTGGCTCTTGAGGAAAAGTTTTAGTCACTCAGTAGTACTTTAATCCATAAACATTCATTGAGGGTCCATTATGTGTCAGGAATTTTCTAGGTGTGTACATATAAAGATAAATAGTATTGGTGAGCATTACTTCCCATTACAGGGAGGTCTCCACTGGATACAGAATAGTTAACTGAGTAAAAATATAAAAGAAATGTAGACAAAAATAAATATTCTACATTGTTCAAAAAGGCATATAACTGCACACTTGTAAAGATCTACTAGGATGTCCTTCTTATTTTTGATGATTATTTAATGCATGTTCATCAATGATCTTTATGTTGGTGAAGAATATGGAAGGCTGAATGCCTTAAGAGGCCTCCTTTTAAAGGTTCCTGTTTCCCGGGTATTCATGACTCATTAAATTTATTATTTGCATCCCTTAATCTTCATTCCATTTTTCTAAACAAGGGAATCTCATACTGAAATTCTAAAGGAAACTATACTTAAACATAGATTCTAATCACTCTTTAATGTATGTTTATTATTAATTCTAGAAAGAAGACAGATAATATAATATCTCCCTTCTGACTATACATTTTTCAAATCGGTGACAATATAGCAAAATTTTCAAGTCTTTATCCCATTGACATTGGTTATGTCAAGAAATAAAGTGTTACTCACTTGAGTAATTTAATATTTTCCTCATATAATTAACGGTAATTTGAGTGGCAAAACATCAGGGGTGACGTTTGAATTTGTCTTCCCTAAACTTGTTTTCTGTTGTTCATGCGTATCCTGGGATTTCAAGAAATATGTAAGAATTCTTTCTTACATATTTCTGTTTTCCTAAACAATTAGATTTTACTTTCATGCTTTTGCAGAAACATACTTTGCTACTGTTTTGGCAGAGCTATAATGCTTTGTTTGACAAGAATCTACAATAATTTTCTTATTTCAAAAACCAATGCCTTTAATTCTGATTTTATGCTCTAATCTTAATAAAATAGTTCATTTCTCCCACATAAATTAAACTAGGTCATTCTGTTGTCCCAACTTGCTTGTCAAGGTGAAATATTTAAAATGAATACATGAACTCACATCCCTAAGACTTCACTGAATCCTTATGTAGTGACAACACAATTGCATAAATTCTCTTTATATTCCCATTTTTTCCACCTACTCTGGAATTTAAGTCATTAGATTGAAATTTGATTTTAAGACAACAGCCATGTTGACAGAAGCTCTAAGAGGCAACCATATAGATCCCTTACTGATTTGTCTGTAAATCTGTTACTGAGGACACAGATTGTTGCATTATAGAGCATCTTTGAATAAAGTGAACTTTCTGATTATAAGAAATATTTGAATTGAGCAACTGGCTTGTTTAAAACTTATACATCGCTCTTTCCATTAGTTACCAGCAAACCAAGAAAAAGAAACAAGATACAGTTCATCCCAACCAAATTTGTAAGATCTTATATTTTGTGTACTGACCTCATCCATGCTTCATCTTAACATCCCTACTTTTAATATTGCTTTCTCCATTCAGTTTTGCTTTCATTTCGCATTTAGTTATGCTAAAGCACATGTAAGACAAAATTTGCCATCTTAACCATTCTTTAAGTGTACAGTGAATACATTCACATTGCTATACAGTCTATCTCTAGAACTGTTTTCATCTTGCAAAACTAAAACTCTGTTCTATTAACAACTTTGCATTTCCCTTTCACCTCAGCCCCTGGCAATCATCATTCTACTTTCTGTCTCTATGAATTTATCTACTTACCTCACATAAATATTTGCCTTTTTATGATGGGCTTATTTAACTTAGCATAATATCCTGAAGGTTCATCCACGTTGTAGCACGTGTAAGGATTCCCTTTCCTTTTGAGGCTGAGTAATAAATATTTAATTGTATGTATATACTACATTGTGTATATCCACTCATCTGTCGAAGGGCATGGGTTGCTTCCACATTTTGGCCATTGTAAATAATACTGCTATGAATGTGGGGGTACATCTTTGAAACACTGCTTTCAATTCTTTTGGGTATATACATAAAAGTGGAATTGCTGGATCGTATGGTAATTCTATTTTTAATTTTTTGAGGAACTGCCGTACTGTTTTCCATAGCAGCTGCACCATTTCATATTCCCACAAACCATTTACAAGGGTTCCGATTTTTCCACATCCCTGTCAACACTATTTTCTGGTTTTTTGACAGTATCTCTTCTAAGGAGTGTGAGGTGGTATCTCATTGTGGTTTTGATTTGCATTTCCCTAATGATTAGTGATATTGAGCATCTTTTCATACGCTTATTGGCCATGTGTATCTTTTTTGGAGAAATGTCTATTCCAGTATTTTGCCCATATTTAAATTGGATTCTTTGTTTTTCATTGTTGAGTTGTAGGAGTTCCTTATGTATTCTGGAAATTAACCCCCTTATAAGATATATGATTTGCGAATATTTTCTCCCATTCCATCTGTTGCCTTTTCACTCTGTTGATCATGTCCTTTGATGCACATAAGTTTTTGATTTTGATATAGCCCAATTTATCCATTTTTCCTTTTTGTTTCCTGTGAGTTATTTTTACTTTGATTTAACCTCATAAGTATTCTACAAGCTACCTCTTAAACTCCTCCTAGAACAGAATATACATAGGTGAGAATGTAGTCACTCTTCAATATTAGCTATCCTGTCATTTTCCTATGACATTTTAATTATTTGTACCTTGTTATGAGCCCTTTTTTATTTGTTAATGGCATGAATATAAACAAATAGTGCCTTAATATCTGAACAAAAGTTATCTATGTAGAAACACAATTTTCCATGGGCCTCCCACATTTTTTCATATCTTGTGAACAAGGCACTGGCTGGGCTTTGCTCTGGACTCTCTTTTCAAAGATGATTGCATAGTAAACAGCCTTCAAAGAAAAGGCAAGTCGGCTCACATCCTTAGAGAGGATGGAGAGAGTGTCTCCCTCTAGAATTAAAGACAGGCATGCTTATAGCCCATTGTAAAAGATTTACATTCCCTAAACTCAGGATTCCTCTCTTGTAATGCAAACTACTGCATCTGAAGTATCATCAGGCTCTCTTTGCATTGCCATCTGGGAATTGTGGCTCAAGGAATCAGTACGACAAGATTTACAGACTACCTATTGCTATTGGTATAAGAAACCGTCCTTTGTTTCCAGCCTTGGAGGTTCATGTATTCTATGAGCATCCATGAAACTGCATCAGGCCAGCTTGTTAGCTTGCAAGTACGGAAAAACTCAGACCCTTCATGGTGCTTGGCAACATATTATAAGGATTTTTGTGAATATACTTGAAAGTCATTTAGCCTAATCTCCTACTCAGTCAAGACTTTCTTCTACACATCTTGACAGATGGCATTCTAAATATCACTTAAATGATTCCAGTAAAAGGAAAACTCTTCTCAAAACCTATTGCATCATTGGTCCCTCCTTATGTGAACTGAACTATTAATAACTCCATAATACTGGGTTTTGCCTGGACTCATCTGGTATTGCATAGAATAATTATTCTATTTTCCACATGGCAGGTCTTTGTATTTGAAAGTACTTACTTAGTCTCCACTAATCTTATTTAATTCTCTAGACATATCATTTTCATTCCGTATCTTCACACACTATGTTCTCCAGACCCACTAGACACTCCGAGACACACTACAGTATGGTGATATTCTCACAGATGCTCAGAACTAGAGATGAATTTAATAGACTTATATGGCTAAGGCAAAATTTAGTGAAAATATTATTATTTGGACAGAATGCATTTGATTGATTTAACATGAGTTTTATGTACAGTTTTTATAGTTCAGTCATAGTGTATCTGATTTAGCTTGTGATGGTAAAAATATTCAGACTTTTTCCACGTGGTCACTCTTAAACTATGACCATATTTGTAAACTGATTTTGTAAAACTGTAACATCAGATTTTTATTTTTAACCAGTCCAGATCATTTTTAACTTTGCTTCTGTCACCAAAGATGTTAGCTCCTTGTTAGGTAAAATTTATGCCATCTGAAAGTTTTATAGACATCCTTACAATCATTTAATCTTAGTCACTAATGAAAATATTGTCCACAAAAAAAAAGGCTAAGGACAAGCCATTAAATTCCTTCTTTTTCATAGTAACACAGACTATACTTCAATATTATTGATCGGTTGTCTAGCTAGTTATAATCCACTGAATGATGCCATTATCTAGCATAAATGTCACCATCTTATCCACAAGAATATCTTGCTTTGGTGAAATAAAAATGATCCACATTTTTGAAATTCTCTAGATCTACCGACTATTTCTAAAAGAATATTCAACACTTTACTAGAAAAGTGAGAGGAATGTCATTCAGGAGGATGAATCAATGCTAATTTACCTTGCTACTGGCCAGATGAGATAAAGGGAACTGGATTTAAAGTTTTTTGCCTAGACAAAGAATTGCTTTTCTGATCCCTAATCTCATATAAAGCCAAAACCTTAAGTCCCTGAAGGAGTGATAGCTAACAGTCTCATTCACAAAGTCCAGACAAAAATCTATGGCTTCTGGTGGAGACATAGAAGCAAAAACATATCTGTCTCTGGGGAAATACATAGGAAACTCCTACTTCCATTGTGATTTTTTGGTGCAGTTGGAAATATACTATATCTTTATTGTGGTGTGGTTATAAATTTGTCAAAATGCAACAAACTATAGACATAAAACTGACTTAAATAAAAGTATATTAAAGTAAGTTAATTTTCTAAATTTAGAGAATAAAGAGGAGAATAAAGATCATGAAATCAATATTGCCTTTAAAAACAAACTGAATTTTGAAATGTTAATCATTACCATTAAAATTTAGGTCTAAAAAGATCTCCTAAGGAAACTGAATGAAACAGGTACCTATTTAGCAATTTTATCTAGATCATTAAAAATCTTATAAGTTCTCATATAGCATTTTCTAACTAATAATATATTACAAATGAGGAATGTATTATTTCTTCTTCATGCCTTTAAAATGTTTGCTAACTCCATCATCTAGTACTCATAATGTGTATGAAAAGCAGAAAAGTACAATATATTCTCTGTTCAAACTGTAATAAAATGAGAAATTTACAGTAAGAATTATAATAAGAAAAACTACCCTTTGGAAATTGAACAATGCTATCCTATATAATTTTTTAATCAAGGAAGAATACAAATTTACAATTAGAGACTAGGAAAAAAGTTATAAGCATAAAACATACTCTATCATTCTTAAAGATATAGTAAAAATCAGTAAAAATAATTATAGCTATAAGTGCTTTCTTTATTTAGAAAGAAAACATAAATAAATTGAATATTAAGTGAAGAATAAGAAGGGAAATAATAAAATCCAGAGAGGACAAAAATGAATTAGTAAATATAAAGTAGAAATGAATGAACTAAAGACAGAATAGTAGAAAGAATGGCTAAAACTAAGATTAGTTTGGTTCAAAGACAAAATATTCAAGACTTCTGGCAATACCAGCATGATATTTTATAAAAATCACAGTATTATAATAATAACAATGCCAATAAAACCACTTTATTTTTATGCTTGTTTACTCTTTGTCCTGGATATAGTCATTCTATTACTTACTTGCTTAATCCTTGACTTTAATATTGTTTCTTAATTTCAATGTGCTTTTGAATAAATAATTAATACAAATCACTCCTTCAAAAAGTCAAAGGACAAAGTCCACAAGATCATGCTGATAGATCCAAAGGATATTTGAAAAAAATAAACATTTCTTTCTGATAATAATTCTTGGAAAAAATAATTCTTTATCATATCAATCCATAATCATAATTATCAATGAAATATGAAATCATCCCTAGATTACTTCACTTACTTGAATTCCTTTAAAAAATATTGTACCTGAGACACCTGGGTGGCTCAGCGGTTGAGGGTCTGCCTTGGCTCAGGTCTTGATACTGGGGTCCTGGGATCAAGTCCCACAGGGAGTCCGCTTCTCCCTCTGCCCAAGCCTCTGCCTCTCTCTCTCTCTCTCTCTCTCTATGTGTCTCTCATGAATAAATAAAATCTTAAAAAAAAAATATTGTAGCCTATGCAGTAAGAGAAGAAAACAGATGTAAATGTTGAAAAGCAGCACCAACCATCATTATTTACAGATGTGAATAAAACCACATTTTTGCAATATTAAATCAAAAGGATACAAAAATAATATTTTTAAAATGTATATGTAAATACTAGCAATAAGAAATTAGGAAATAATGGAAAAAATCCCATTCTTACTATGAATATAGGCAATGTTTCTCAAACTTTAAGATGCATACAAATCACCTGACAGTTTTGTTAAAATGAAATTCAGGGACACCTGGGTGGCCCAGGAGTTGAGTGTCTGCCTTTGGCTCAGGGTGTGATCTGGGGATCTGTGATTGAGTCCTGCATCCGGTTCCCCACGGGGAGCCTGCTTCTCCCTCTGCCTGTGTCTCTGCCTCTCTGTGTCTCATGAATAAATAAAAAAATCTTTAAAAAAAAAAAAGCAGATTCAGCAGGTTTTTGTTTTGTTTTAAAGATTTTATTTATTCATGAGAGACACAGAGACACAGGCAGAGGGAGAAGCAGGCTCCACACAGGGAGCCGGACATGGGACTCCATCCCAGGTCTCCAGGATCACGCCCTGGGCTGAAGGCAGGTGCTCAACCTCTGAGCCACCCAGGGATCCCCAGCAGGTTTGAGGTGGAAATCAAGATTTTACATTTCTAATGAGTTCTCAGTTGCTGCTGATCAGGCTTCAAGTAGTAAGGAATATATATGTGTATATGTATATTCTCGTGTATAATTTTAAAATTTAACACTTAAGAAATTAGTGAAACTTCTCTTTTTTAAAAAATAAAAAGCAAAAGGAAGTAAGTTAAAAAGTTACTGGGAGACAAAAAAACAAACAAACAAACAAAAACATTTGAATGAAGAAAATAAATGTCACATCCCTGGATGGGAAGACAACAGTACAAGAATGTCTATTCTAACTAAAATTAATCTAGTGCTTTTATCTTAACACAATGAAAACTACCAAGTGCTATTTTTCGTGACTTTTAAAGATGAAAAAGGTTTTTTTTCCACAAAGAAGGCATTAGGCAGTTCTTCTCTTCCAGGAATTAAGGTGTCTTTTAAAGTGACAATAATTAAAACAATTTGTTCTGCATGGAAACAGATTAAAAGTGTGGGATACAAAGTCCAGCCATGGATCCAACTGTGCATATAAACTTATATACAACAGAGGTGGCATATCAATCTCTGAGAGAAGAAATTATTTGAAAACTTTTATCTATTATAATATCGATTATTTTATATTATCTCATTCTGTTAGAATAGTGCTGTCACGTGAATGAGCAATCATGGCCTGTCCCTACCACTATCGCCATTCTTCTGACAAAAAAATTCAATGAGTTCTATAATTTAGCTATTCTCTTTAACATGATCTTGTTTTTTTACCAAAAGCCCTATCAACATAGCTAAATTAGAGTTATTTCCTCTGTGATAAAATCAGACCCATCAGCACAGAGTTCTTCTCTCTCTGATTATAATTGTAGGGTTGCAGGGGCTTTTGTTTGTCTCTTTTTTCGCTATAGCCCCAGATTGTCCATTTTGGTCCTAGACTGCCTCCTACTGCTCCCCAAATGACATCAAAAGATAAATGATTAAGAACTTTTATTATTTTATTATTTTTTATTTTTTGATTAAGAACTTGTAAAGGCTAAATCAACAGCTCCTTTACAAGTTGTATGCACATAAAATACATCTTTAAAAAGGATATGTTATTTTAGAACGTATCAAATACATTATTAAAAGTGTAAAACCTAGGCTTCAATAATCACCACTAGCATTTCTTTGCCAAATATCTAATAAAGCATATCATAAGCACAGTGAATGCTGCAGTATGAGAGCCAGAAATAATAAATTGTCAAATATATCTCAAGTTTCTAAACATTCTTCACCTCCCAGGTAGATTGGTTCCAGGTCTTCTTTGGGTCCCTCAGATAAAGCTATGACTCGCATGGTACCCTTTAGGGTTAAATTATGGCTAAAGGAATCTATTCCAGTTTGCTCTAGTGATTTCTAAACTCCTGTCCTCTATTTGTATTTCTTCAACACCAAAAAAGAGGACTTGTATTTACAAACAATTTAAAGAAAACAAAAAATTAAAAACTATCCTTTTTAAAAGTCACACTGAAATAGTTCCCATGTTGTTTACGTCATCAATCTTCACTACCCTTGAAAATCTTCTCTTTCTCCTACATCCCGGACAATTTTGATGACTCCTCCTTTTCTTCCTCCTCCTTTAATGAAACCTTTCCCTCACTACTACTCGTGTCCACCACACTCCAACCTCCTCTCCAGCCTTTATATTTTGTCAATAGAACTTGTCTGGAAAAAAACAAAACAAAACAAAACTTGCTTGACAAAGCAAGATTCTTAGAGAATAGCTCAGCAATACCAGAATACTACATATCATGGTCAAAGAAGTGTCAAAGGCTAGAAACATCCATTCCCATGTGAGGGGATTTTGTCCCCTTACATTTTTAGGCACTTAGTAAAAATGCACAAGTGAATGAATGATTATAATGATAGAAGGAAGAATTAGCTATAATGTGAAAGAAAAATTTTAGTTCGTCAGAAGTCCTAGGCCCCTGACAGAGCTCTGCTCTTACTCCCTCTCATAATACTTTTATAAAATGACTTTTACAAGGATAAAACATATAAACATAGTCTGTTCCTGAATTAATGTAAAATATTAGCAGTTCAGTATTGATATGGAATGAACTCATGTAATAGCTTTTAGATTTCCAACATTTTAATAAGAAATCATCAAGGGAAATAATGTACATTCTTGGGATTTAATGTATTCATTTGTACAAAATAGGGTGATGTAAAACTTCACTAACCTAGGCCCCTTTAATTCCGAAATTATCATAGGAAAAGTCATGGGTGTAGTATGAAGGACTGTGGCTAGAGATAGGAAACACAATAAACTTGAAACCTTTCTTTAACTAACTTGTGTATGATTTTAGAAAAGTCCCATAACCCCTCTGGTTTCTGTTGTGTTTAAAGTGAGCTGAATCATTCAATCAATCCATCTCAGCATCATATAATTCCATGATTCTACATGGACCAGATAGATGTTCCTTTTCTACGTTATCCTTTCTCTAAGCAGTGGCTCTTGGAATGAAATTATTTTTGTTGGCATGTTTTTTTCATCTGGACGTGACTAGGCTTCAGGGATCACATGAATTCCCTAAACTTGGGCAATTATGTTTGGGTGCATTTTTCTGAGCAGGGGTATATAGTTTACATTTGATTCTCAAAAGGGATAAAAACCAAATTCAATAATGAACTAATTCCAAGTGATTCACATTAACTTGTGAAAACAGGCTCAGAAGAAGTTTGCTTAATAATACTGTGTTGGTTTTATAACATTCTGTGTCCCACATCAGTAACAAGATACACTCTAGTAGTAGAAGCTACATTTCAAACTTTCATTAATAGCTGTCTCCCCATGTGGTGATAGGCCCTGGACTATGTCTAGTTCACCTCATTATATCAAATGCCTTGAACAGTGCCTAGCTTCTGATGAATCAAAGAAGGCAAATGCCTACCAGTTTATCTTTAGGCAAGAAGACAGCTAGGGAATGATCATCTTTTCATCTGGGCATGAATCAAGATTCCAGAACTTAGGGGATAGAAAAATCAACAAATAAGGATAGATAGATCATCTTATCCTCAAGCCAAGCCTTATAATTTCAGTAAAAAAGAAATGAAGCCCAAAGTGAGGAAGGCCTCCCCAGAAGTGGCAAGGTCAAGACTAGAGTCCTTTTCCAATGGTACAGGTTCCTTTCATTCCACTAAGCACCTAATTATTGAGTGCAAATGAACACATCATCCAAATTCCAGGTCCTTTCTTTTAACTGAAATTCAACAGCTAACAAACCCATCCTTCATTATAAGTACACATACCATAAATAACTTCTGATTTTTGCCTGGTTTATTAACATAAGCAAATAAAATAACATCAGGTCTTATATGTAATATAAGTTGGATTCACTGTCATATCTACAAAAGACATTCAGTACTATAAATAAAATTCTTTTATCATGCAAACTTAATTAGTTTTTCCATAATACTTGTTTATTTGTCTTAACTGACAATTACAGGAAGACAGGGGCTTCATTCATTAGTACCTTTTAAAATACACAGTACATAAAACTGAATACATGTTATTTCATTCCTACACACTTCTGGTAATTGATTTTTAAAAACCTAATAATATTTGCATTTCTTTTATCTTTTTACAGGAGCATTGTTTTAAACCCAGCTTATTTCCGAAATCATCTTCGCCAGGCAACAGTGTTTAGATGTCTGGAGAGATATTCAGAAGCTGCCCGGTATGTTTGTTATAACTTTTGTGAAGATTTATTTCAAGTTAAATTAATTTTATTCTCAGCTTCTGGTAATAGCATAATAGAACTTTCCATTTCTCTCATGGAGTATGATTTTACCAGAATTATTGTCTTATAAACGTCAAACCAACAATTATTGACTATCTTTTTCTTTAATTAAAGCCATTTCATGTTCATAGCTCTTAGTAAAATTCAAACTTTCCAGCCATGAGGTCACTGATAATGATGGGAAAACTTCCAGGGAAGATTAGAAATGAACTTGACCTCTTGCTCTCAAGTAGCTTCCTGGTCCTGGTTGTAATGACACAATTCTGTGACTCTCTCTTTCTTGAGTTCTGGAAAAATGAAATCCAACCACATGAAAAAGACCTTAGGAGCTCTTTCTAGAGGAGATGGCATCAGTTATAACATCAAGGGTTGTTAGAGCTGTTCTAACATATTGCCTCCTGGACCCCAATGTATTTTATAAAAAACCTTGTGAAGCAGTCTTTAATATTCTCATCCCCAGAACCTAGACTTACAGCAAAAAAAAAAAAAAATATATATATATATATATATTACAAGAATTGTGCAACATCTTCAGTGCTACACTCAGAGTTCCTTCTCACCTATGACAGCCAAGGCTTTTTTTCTACCTGAGTCAAGCTCATCATATTGGATTTCCCTTCCCTTTGATGAATCTCTCAGTGAATTTTCCCCATCTCCAATGAATAGCTGCCATTTCTTACTTGTCCACTTTATTATCTCAGGAATTTAGCAAGAGAATGTGAGTGGTTTTTACGCTTATCTCCAAGCACAACTCTCCAAGATCTGCAGTAATAGGGATGAGAAGCCTATGTTGCAGGTGGTTATTGTCCTTAGAAACTTTGCAAATAACACTTGGAAAGTGAAGCTTAAGGAATTTAAATGGATAATAAAATGGTTCCATAAAATTAATACCATGAAGTCGACATTAATTCCATTTTTATAAGATGGTCCTAAGAGTTTCCAAACTGAATTAAATGACGAAGGTAGAAGACAGAATTAATCCCAATTACAATCACTTTGCAGTCAAATAACCAAAATGCCACCTGTGTGTTAATGTGCATTTTTAAAAATTAAAATAGTCCATTTATCAATCTCATTTTTTACATTCTGTTTTTCCTTATGCTTTCTCTACTGTGTTCCATCTTTTGTACTCATTTATGACTTCTTCCTACATTTTATTTTCTCCACTGAGTTGTCTCTGTGACTTTCATTCCACCCACATACTTTTCCTGACTGTGTGAATGAGAGAACATTTAAGAGGTAAGCTTCCTTCAGTACCATACTTTTTAAGTCCCTAGCTACAAATGAAGCTAATAGGTCCAAAGTAAACAGATACCACTATTTGTAAAATAGTATTTTCTAAGAAACGGTCTATTAACGTGTCTTCTGAATCTAATCAGAAGATCAATGGAAGGATAAATGCAACTTCAGAACTAGATTACAACTAGTAAAAAAACTGCTAGTGGTGTGCTGAGGTCGGCCTTTATAAATTTCAGAAAGCCAAATATTGATTTTCTGGAATTTGAGGAGAGCCAATTGTTAAAATAGAGCAGAAATTAGCAAAGCTGGGAGAATTTACACTCTGGAAGTTAGCAAATGCTACAAATTTAGGCTTTTTGGGTCCGGGGAGAGTCAAGTCATCAGCATATCACTGACTGTAACTTAACTATATCAAGCATGGCTGAGTTAAAGTTGTGACAAAAATTCTTTATGGATCCTAAACAAACAAACAATAAGAACTTGAAAATTAAGAGTTTGTTAGTATTTGTCATGTAAAATTGGAACCGAATAACCATTGTCCTTGAAATGTATATCCCTGCAGTGAAATTAAGTGTATCTATTTAATATACAATGACCCACCTGACAATATTCCTTGAGGGAGTTCCTAATAATTGTTGGTTATACTGGCATGGACTTTCCAACAGAGAAGCAGATACAATTAATTTGTGATACAAGAGTTTCACCTTGGCTTCCTTGGCAAGTATAGTCCTCAATATACAGTATTAGTCATTATGGTTTCTCCAAGGGAAAGAATGAACATAAATAACATAGTGTCCCTTAGCTATTAGATTTGCAATGTAAAACAATAAGTTGCAAATCCATATATATAAGATTCATGTTTATCAATTAACTTCTTGGAGATTTGGGTAGTTTGGTTCAGGCCTCTTACGAGGACATTACATTAAAACTGGAAAAGCCAACACCTCAAAGTTATTTCCTCTAGAATGCCAAGTAGTCATGTTTCTGAAGTTGAAAGACACTTAGTAAATACAAGAGAATGCCATTACTATGTGACTTAGGAAGTCTTCAAATCATGATTTGCAGTGAAGTGAATCATCTCTTTCTGATTCACATTAGAGTATTTATAACCAGTCCCTAGAAATTAGGCCATCTAAGGTTTTCTGAGCCTAACCAGCTCTACCCAGGAAGGGATATCTAGTAAATACTCCAGAAGAGATTCCCAGGATAGCCTCATAAAAACTGAGATTCTCAACCAGAAAGGCTAGAGAAAAATGCTATGACCTGTAGTGGAATGGAAGGGATCAGTCAGCTTTACAACAATGAGCAGGTCCTTTTATTTTATGGGTCAATATTCTTTTAGTTACATCCTACCTACCAGAGGAGAGAGCAAGAATATATAGATGGTAGAAAATTGAATAAAAATAAGGATATTTTATTTTGGTTTAGGCTCTGCAGGGATGCTGGTCATCCTTGAGCAGACAACTGACACTGGTAAAATTGATGAAAGCACATTTTCAGGCCATAAATCTAAATTGAAGTTGCTGTAACTCCCCAAGAAACAGCCAACCTGTGAGGTCTTACCTGAAATAGCAAGTAGCCTAGCTCTTTAACATCTCTTTGTTTCTATCCACATAAAAGTATATGTGTTGAAGTAGAATGTCTTTACTTGAATCTGTCTTTTCTTTCCCAGCACTCACACTGGCACACACATACATACACACATCATTTGACTCTACCTTCATAACAAAGATGGTAGACAAGAAAAAATATGCAGAGATGTGAAACAAACAAAAGTACAGACTATTTTTATTTTGTGAAGAGAAATTCTAACTCTTGATAATATGAATGGCATGTCTTTTACTTCTGTTTGTTCAATGACTTCCACAGACTTTGGCACATACCAAGCACCAGGTCAGGGCTTGCAAATTAAATTAGCCAGTTTTGAGTTTGTGGTTAAGAACCATTTAGCTGCAGCAGTAAGAAGATATTACATGAAATTAGTCAACCCTGGTTGAAAGATAAATATGAGTGTGCACATAGTAGTTATGGTGGTAGTATCATGCCTCCTATAGTAAATACCTATATGGCAAAAACTAGATGGTATTACACAGAATCTTTAGTTAGGACCATGCTGTGTAAGAGGAAGCAAACAGAAGGTAATACTAATGGGGAAAGTACAACAAAAGCTTCTATCCATCATGAAGGCGGAGTTTGTTGTGTATTTCTACATGTATGAACTAGATGAGGGATACTAGGACAGTAATAATACATTTAAATGCTCACAAATCTCAGGCTGATGGTGTGTGAAGAAGGCCAATTGTAAGAAAAAAGAGTTGTATGAGTTACAGAGAACTCAAGACCACTAACTACAATGACCATATAATTTATCTTTAAAACTTAGTGAAAATGGGCACTATTAAGAAATACCAGGAAAATATGAATAAATTAGGGCTGCTATGACCACACTGGCCATCTGGTCACCATAACCACAGCCTTTCTGAAGGGAGTGGCCATATTCAAGTCCAGTTTGTGTTGCTATATACAAGCTCAGTGTTGCAGATTTTTGAGTCTTCAAGAAATAATATCTTTCAGAACTTGGCAAGAATAAATTTCTTAACTTTTAAATGTCAATTATTTCAAGTTTGTCAAACACAGTGTCATCTTAGAAAAGCTGAAGTAATCCCATTCATGAAAATGTAATTCACTGATTTGTTGCATTAGATCTTGTCTCTTCTACCTTTTATTTGTCATAGTATTGTATAACGCTATATTATATATAATACTGTGAGAAATAGATTAGATAATAATAAACTATGTGGTCTAAAATTTTCTTTCTTGTTTTAAAAAACATTTATTTATTCATGAGGGATACAGAGAGAGGCAGAGACACAGGCAGAGGGAGAAGCAGGCTCCCTGCAGGGAGCCCGATGTGGGACTCGATCGCAGGACCCTGGGATCATGCCCCAAGCCAAAGGCAGTGGCTCAACCACTGAGCCACCCAGGCATCTTGGTATCCCTATAGTCTAATATACTCTTATCTTTTCCCTTCTTAAGGTAATACACAGGCAGTAGGTTTCTGTTCAGCCAAATCAAAACACAATATTTTAAGATGACTTAATTCATGACTACACTCATTGAGAAGCCAGATAGATAGTAGAGGTTAGTAGAAATGGAAGTAGGTGGGATGCTGAGGATCCAGCAAAGGATTTGGGACTTTGGTTGTGTTATTGCTGGTATTTTGTTATAAAAGCTGATCCCACTGGAAATTGAAAATAATGCATACATAAATCACAACTTTCCAAAAAAAAAGAGTGACCCCAAAATAAATTTAAGTGTTTGTTCAGAAATCTAGTAACATAAAACAGTGATATTACTATTTTTTTTTAAGATTTTATTTACCCATTCATGAGAGACACAGAGGAAGAGAGGAAGAGACACAGGCAGAGGGAGAAGCAGGCTCCCCATGGAGAGCCCAATACAGGACTCAGTCTTAGGACCCCGGGATCACACCCTGGGCCGAAGGCAGATGCTCAACCACTGAGCCACCCAGGTGCCCCAGTGATATTACCATTGATAAAAGCAATCACTCAGGAATAGTGCTACAACCACAAGCAGCAAGAAACCACGTCAGCTGTTACAGCCTCATAGAACTCTATGATTTTAAGAGATTATTGTGTATCTTGCAAGGGAGGAGAATATACTGACAGGTAGACTCAAGACAAGTGATTCTGAAGAGATGATAGTAGTGTTAGGAGTTTATTTTAACTTAGTTCTGATTTAATTGAAAGTGTAAAATCCATTCAAACACCATGCAA
Organism: Canis lupus baileyi; assembly: GCF_048164855.1. Taxonomy (NCBI): domain Eukaryota; kingdom Metazoa; phylum Chordata; class Mammalia; order Carnivora; family Canidae; genus Canis; species Canis lupus. Next base: position 38,733,227 of record NC_132868.1, on the reverse strand, counting down.
GATACTAAAAATACATCACAGTTTTTTTGGTTAAAATAAGTTCTCACTTATGCCTTCAAATAGTATAAATGAAGACTGTAGGCTAATTTTTATTCTTAAACTGGCCATCTGCCTGAAGGGCTTTCTCTTTCTTTATTGGAGACAGTTTGCCTTTACCAGAACAGCTTTAGTGTGGGCTAGCATTAATCAGTCCTATGTGACATATAGTTAGTTGTATGTTGGAAGATAGACACGATCATACCACCATCAAGTGATTTTTCCTTTCCCTCGGCATGACAAAGCTGTATGAACCCTGAGCACTATAAAGTGTTGCTTCTTCACATATGATTTCTATAACAGACACTAATAAAGACAAACGTAGTCATTTCATATAACTTAGGTTAAATATCTGACTAAAAGACTACAACGCACGCAGCCTGTACATATGTAAGGTCTATAGTGTTTGTGACTTCAAGGAAAAAAATGAAGGTTAAAATACTCTAAAGCTTCAAGCTTCTAACCATCTTTTACATCTTAAGGATTTAAAATTACACACTCATAAATGTCTAATCTTACAACAAAAGTACTAATCTTAAGGTTGCGATGATAACTGATGGCTTAAAAGTAACTGTTTCCCTTAAGAAAAGTTGAATCTTTTGGACATGATCCAAATTATAAGTAAATCATTGGAAGAATAAATAATTTTACATGCGTATAGAAAAGAAATTTAACACCGGTTGTTGCAACGGACGTCCAAAACTTCATTAGAGAAAACAAACATTGATTGACTTTGTGAATTCCTCCATTTTGCTGATGTATATCATGATAATTACTTTTGTCCCTTTTCTGTTTTGAATGATATGTGCTATGTATTTGCGTTACCTATAGACATGTCTAATATAATTTAGAAATGCACCATCCTTAGACTTTGTGTACTTTCTGCAAATAATGACCTAGAAAACTTGTGGAAGGATACAGAGAAAGAGTTTTTTTCTGTCCTATAAATCCAACCTTGCATCTTTAAAAAAAAAATGGTGGAACAATAAAGTCTACATAAGAGGGAATGCAGAAAGGCCCTAGGGTGTCACATTTTGTGTGTGAAGAAATAAAGATGTTCTCTTCTTATCCTTTTTTTCTTCAATCAGATGCCCATCCTATTCCACATTTTCTACAATAGTGAAATGTAGAAAACCAATTAAACATAAAAAAAAGTTTAACCCAAAGGAGCTCAAATTTAATTCCAAGTGTTCTGTGCTATTTTCTAATGTCTAAGTGTTGCCAAGTAAATTAGAGTTTACTCTGAAGATGCTGAAATTATGACAAATGGATCAAAACTTCCATGTCTTATTCTATAAATTGCAGATAGTAATAGCATCTATGTCCCAGAGGTTATTATGAGGATGAATGATGAGATAATCTATGTAGTACACTTAGCACAGTACTTGGCACATCATAAACTCTGAATAAAAAATATCATTGCTTTTGTTGTTGTTAATAATGAGAGCTCTCTGAAGATAGATGAAGATTCCTAAAGAGACAATAAATTTCTCAACTTTGACGCCAGAACATGTTTTGCAATCATCACCTGAGGTCTTGCACAACAAGAAACAGATTGCACCACAAATACTACTAGACCCTGTCTCACTCTGAGAGTCATGTCTGTGTTTGGAGGAAACCCAGTATTAACTAACGTGGGGGTTTGAAAGGCATGATTTTGGTTGGTTTAAGGAGTTAAAAGGGGTGAAATTGACTTTTTAAAAAGTTTTGCATATGAATATATCATGAATGTTAGCATCCTATTTCATTCTGAGAGATATTCTAATTATTCTTGAAGCGAGTTAGAATGTAGAGCTCCCCAGAGTGGGCAGGTGGAAGTTCCAATGACATAAAGAGAACTGTTCAGGTCACCTGGCTTTGACTCCAAATTCTCCCTTTTTCCTTTCCTCATTTCTGTCAAAAATAGCAATACCCTAACAAAAGATTAGGCTGGAAATCCTAACAGCACACTGCCAGAAACTCTGAAATTCTTCACCGGTCCCCCTCCCCTTTCTTTTTAAATACTGGCATGGGTTCATCACACTATTTTGCACATAAATTAATCTTGATGCCACTAATTGTGAAAATTGCTTATAAGTCAAAAGCTCTGTTTCTGTGTATCTGTCTGCTGAAGAGGAATTGTCTGCATTAGAGAAATATAGTCAAGCCAGAGACCCTGGCTTGTTCCACTCCTAGGACCAGGACTACCGATGACTAGCTATGTGTGACCTTGGGCAAGTTAATTAAGTAACGTCTTTCAGTTTCAATTTCCTCAACCATAAAATGGAGATAATAATACTTACTTTGTAAAGTATTGCATGGACCAATGAATAGAAAACATTAAACTCAGTGCCTGGCACATAGTAAGCCCTCAATGAATAGCCCTGAAATTATTATTGTTGTCGTCGTCATTGTTGCTGCTGCTGTTGTTGTTGTTGTTATAAGCTTTGACAGTGATATTTAAAACCCTAAAACACTCACTCCAAAATAATTATGTCAAGTGCAACTTTGGTATAAACACTATACTCCCAGGCTACCACCCCAATTTATCTCAATTTTGGCAGCCATCATCCATGATCCCTTCTCTTTGCCAAATTCTATGTCAGATGCTGGTGGTGCATTAGCTTTGTTCCTCAGAACTCTGCAAAGAAATTATATTCTGCATGTTTTAGGTGAAAGAACTTAAGGTAGAATTTGCACGACTTACCAAATACCGTTGATAAGTAGCAAACCTGAAATTTGAGCTTAGTCTTATCACCAAGACACCAACTCCTGCACAAAGGATGCACTTGGTATCGTCAGACTTTGTATCTGCCACTTGGGTGAGTTTGAAATGGTATTGCCTCACTCTGGTTTACATTTTCACTTTTCTATTATTAGTGTGCTTGTGCATTTTTAATATATTTATTGGGCAATCATGTTTCCTCTTCTGTGAAATTCTCCATTTGTGTATTTATCTTTTGTTCATTCCTTATTGGATTGTCTTTTTATCAGTGGATCAGATTCTTTATATACTCTGGGTACTAATACGTTTTAGCAATACATGTTGCAGGTAATTCCTTCCAATTTATGGTTTATATAATCATACTCTTCTTGGTATCTTTTGATAAAAAATAAATCCAAAGACTTATTTTTAGCATAGTCAAGTATAGTCAAATTCTTTTATGATTTGCACTGTTTTCAGGTCTTTAAAAAATTCTCTCCTATCCCAAGCTCATCATATAGCTTTTATATTGTCTTCAAAAATTTTATTTATTTCTTTCTTTATTTATTTTGTATTCAAAAGTTTTAAAGCTTGTCCTTTACCTTTAAAGTTTTGACCCTATGATAATTGCTTTTTATACATGGTGGGAGGTAGGACTCTCTCATTATATTTTTCCCTTAATGACACTGAGCCAATTATCTTGCTATCTTATTAAATCCTTTTGCTATTGATCTTCCATGTTAGCTCTGTTTATATCAGTTCTCCATGTATGAATATGTCAGTTTGTGGTCTCTATTCTATTCATATATCTATTTGTCTGTTGCATTGCCAAAACCACACTATCCTACGTAGGATGGTTTATAATATATCCTGATATCCTGCAAAGGAAACTTTACCAACTGATTCTTTTTTGGGGATGTCTTGTCTAGTCTAAGCCTTTTGCTCTTCCACATAAACTGTAGAAAGTGTGGATTTGACTTCCAAACCAGGATAGTGTAGGTTCTAGTTAGGAATTCCCAAGGAAGACTTTCTTACTTTCTTTTTTGTGCTTCACCGGGATCCAAGGCCAAGGCTGATATGCTGTTCCACTATTTTGCTCTATTAAGAGTTTCTCCTGGTTCTTTCATTTAACATGTTATTTGTAAGAGAAACTTTAAGCAGGTTGTCTATTCAGTCTTCACTCTGCTGAAAACCTCAAGATTTGTCTACTTTTCCCCATATACATGTCCCATCAAAAGCAAGTGACTAGATCAGTAAATACTAACATACATCCTCAGAAAAAAAAGAGCCCCTTTACTTATGTAACACTATCTACATAGTTTTTAAATGACTGACACAAAAAGCCAAGCAAATGGCACACTCAATGGCCAAAGCTAAAACAATGTGAATAACTGGGGCACCTGGGTGGTTCAGTGGGTTAAGCACCCAACTCTTGATTTCAGCTGGGGTCATGACCCTGGGAATGAACCCTGTGTAGGGCTCCTGCTCTGCAGGGAATCTGTCTCCCTCTCCCTCTGCCCCTCCCCCAGCTCATGCGTGTTCTCTCTCTCATAAGTAAATCTTTAAAAAAAATACAATTTGAATAACAAAGTAAATATTGATGGCATCAAATTATAACCCATTGAATTTTTTTATAATCCATTGGATTAAATGAATATTCATATCTGAATTTATACTAATATAAAAATAATTGAATAAATATATGGGGGATAAAATAAAACTCTTCCTTACGGAGGAATACCAATTAATAAATGTAGAATAAATGAGAGAAAATCAGTGTTAGCAAACACCACAGTAATAATCGTTCCAAGCAAGATCTACTAATGGACTTTAATTTCAGCAATTCCACTTCCGGTACTTATCTGAAGACAACAAAAACATTAATTTGAAAAGATGCCTGTACTCCCATGTTCATTACAGTGTTATTTATAATAGCTGATATATGGAAGCAATCTAAGTGCCCATCAATAGATGAATGGAGGGGATCCCTGGGTGGCTCAGCGGTTTAGCGCCTGCCTTCGCCCCAGAGCGTGATGCTGGAGACCCGGGATCGAGCCCCATGTCAGGCTCCCTGCATGGAGCCTGCTTCTCCTTCTGCCTGTGGCTCTGCCTCTCTCCCTCTCTGTGTCTATCATGAGTAAATAAATAAAATCTTAAAAACAATAGATGAATGGATAAAGAAGATATGGTGTGCATTTGTGCATTTGTCTGTATGCACACACACATACACACAATGAAATATTACTGGCCATTAAAAAAAGAGTAAAATCAAGCCTTAACATGGATGGACCTAAAGGGTATTGTGCTAAGTGAGTAAGTTAGACAAAGACAATTACCACATGATTTCACTTATATGTGAAATCCAAAAAATGAAACAAACAAAACAAACCATAGAAACAGAGAACAAACTGGTGTAGGCACAGGGGGTGGAGGAATGGGTGAAATAAGTAAAGGGAATTTAGAGGTATAAACCTCCAGTTATAAAATAAATAAGTCACAGGAATATGATCTACAGTATAGGGAATACAGTCCATAATATCGTAATAGCTTTGAATGGTGACAGATGGTAACTAGACCTATCATGGTGATTCTTTTATAATGTATAAAAATATCAAATCATTATGTTGTACACTTGAAACTAATATAAAATTGTATGTCAATTATAATTCAATAAGAAACAATTATCTCCTTCAAGTATTTATCAGATGAAGAGGGAATCCTAGTCACTTTATGGTGAAATAAATGAACAAATATCACCATAATCAAGTGATCATGGTTAATACCACCAGTAATAAAACATGTACATTACATACATCCCCCATTAGTATGCAATCAGGACATCCATCCCTTCTCTAGCATTCTTACCTAAAATGCATAGTTTCAGATAAATCATGAAAAAATATCATACAAATTAAATTTGAGATAAACAGTCTACAGAATAACCAATTAATTCTCATTAAGAGTATCCAGGCCATGAAAGGAAAGAAAAGAATGAAGAAATGTTAAAGACTGGAAGACACTGATGATACACAACAACTAAATGTATTGTGGGATCCTTAATTGGATCTTGGAGTAGAAATGTGGCAATAAGGGAAAAAATGGTGAAATTTAGAAAAATCTGTAGTTTATTTAGTAGTACTGTACCAATATTAATTTCCTGGTTCATTCACTACTCTATGGTTTTGTAAGTTGTCAAGATTAGAGGAGGCTAGCTAGAACAATATACATAACTCTCTGTACTATTTTTGCAAATTTTCCATAAATTTCAAATTATTTCAAAACAAATTTCCTTAGAAACTTATTTTTTATGTTTGTTTTCAGTCCATCTTGTGTAAAAGTATCAGCTATACTAGGTAGTGTTTCTCTGATCATCTCATCCACCATATTCTTAAATTTGAGACTTAACATTTTAAAGACATTTTTATCATCTTTCTCTCCCAGCCTATTTTGGGATATCCTTTGCCTGCTATAATTTAAGAACATGTTCTTTTTCTACATATTATATCTCCTACAGATTCCATCTTAATTTTAGCTTCTGGAGCTTATTTTGATATACTTTTATGCTCTTCTTTAATTACCTGAGTCATAAAATCTGGTGCTGACTCCATTAAGATTTGGGCTAGCCAATCAAGATCAGCAGTTCAGTTCTATTGTTACAATTGTGTTGGCCTTGGCAAGAGCTTTAAACCTCTGTGGAATGAGAATAATGGTAGAACCCAGTCTGATGTCTCCAAAAGTTATGAGAATCAACTCTCTTCCTTCCCCTGGATTCCCTGACATCATACTCTCTGGATTTTTTCCCCTACTTCTCTAACTTTTCCTTCTTAATCCCTTATTGTTCAACCTACTGCTTAACAATTACTGTTTCCAAAGGGCCTATCTCCTTTACTCTTTTTTTAATTGTGCGTCTACTTTTCCTTGGCCATTAAATGCTAGTTTTAACTAATCAATCTACTTATGACTCCCAAATTTATGCCTACTTTCTCAGATCTTCCTCCCAACCTCCACATTTATATATTCAAGCAACTTCTGGATATTCCCACTTGACTGTATTATAAGCATCTCAATCAAAACATATGTTCTAGACTGAACCCTATTGCTTTCAAAAACTTAACTCTCCAGTATCTTAATTATCTAACATAATGGATTGATTAATTAAATACTGGAATTACCCATGGAATACAATGCTACCATTTTAATTACTGCTACAGATGCAAATTTACTAATGTGCAAGCTATCCTCACCATATTTTTTATTTTAAAAAGCAGGTTAAAAAGCAAGGTGTGTAGTATGCTCTATTTACAGAGCAAATTTGAACACATCTCTCTCCAGACTAATTACTTTAAATGACTTTCCATAATCTACAAAATAAATCCTGGCAAAAAAATTAAAAGGTCTCTTGTAATTAAGACCCTGTTTGTCTCTCTGGCCTCCTTTACACACACACACACACTCACACACACACACACACACACACACAGTTTTGTTTTGTTTTTTAAGATTTATTTATTCATGAGAGACACATAGAGTGAGCGGCAGAGACACAGGCAGAGCAAGAGGCAGGCTCCCCACAAGGAGCTGGATGTGGGACTCGATCCCGGACCCCAGGACCAGGACTTGAGCCGAAGGCAGATGGTCAATCACTGAGCCACCCAGGCATCCCACACTCACACTTTAATACTGAAATACTACCCAAACACAGCATGCTGTTTCATACTTATATACATTTGCATATCCTCTTCTCAGAATACCTTTTCCCTCTTTGGTTATCTGTGAAGCCCTTCTTGTGGTTCACCTCCTCCAGGAAGGTTTCCCTGACTCCTTCTGATAAGATTAATTATTATTTTTTCTGTATTATTTCTGTGCCTTGTCTTTAATAGCTATTAGCCCATATGCCCTGTCATAATAATTTCCTTAAATGTAAATTTATCTTAAAATACCAGGGGTTTCTTGAAGATGAGGAACTGACTGATTCACCTTTTTCTCCTTCACTACCTATCTTCAGGACTCAATCACATTAATCACAGTATAAAATATTTGTGGAACATAATTAGAATTCATATGACATACCACAGTTAGCACATAACATACCATAGTTAGAGTACTCTGAACTGAAAGATAGTATTTATTGCTATTTAAATACATACTATAACACAATGATATTTTAAGTCAGAATTAAAAGGAATAAATTCTTCAAAAGGGGACTCCTTACCTAGATTAATGTAATCTGAGTGTCAAAATCTTGAATCTAATGGTAAAGTAGGTAAAATCCCCTTAAACCAGACATCTATTAAAAGAAATACAGAATAAAAAGGGGAGCTTCTTATTCCAGAACTTTATAAAAGTCAACAAAAGGATTTATTGGAAATAATATGATCCAGACTCTTTAATGAAAACTTTGTAATTTTTACTCTACATCTCGTATGATTTGAATTTTTCTAAGCCTTACCAACCTGTGAACACAAATCAAATTATAATAATGGAAGAAAACCTCCATATACTGGCTTATATCCCCACGTGCATAATACAAGATTTTACTTCTCCCCCAACTAACTTGGGATTTCTGGGATCTGACTCAGATGCACTCTGGAAAAGGAAAGAATGGCGTTGCATGATATGAAGAGGTTAGTTTTTAAAGTTAGCATGTAAAGCATATATGGGGTTTTGTATATATAATCTATGTATAAATATGCTCACAAAAAACATTTAATGCTTATTGTAATATCCATAGAGATATTACATTCAGAAACTGTCACTCAATTTCTCTGCTTGGAATATTTTGGCAAATTAATGAAGATTCTCTTCTATTGGCCCTTCCTGTTCATTGTCATCATTCCATCTTCCATATATGACTTTGCCAGTTCGTCTAACTCTTCCTTAGCCCTCCGTTAATTATCAAAGCTCTTCCTATAAGACTTGGACCACCCACTTGCCTGGCAGATGTTTGGTTTTTTTGCCACTGATCAGGGAAATCCGTAACATCTTTCTCACATTTAAAAAATAGGTTTAAAACTAGCAATGATTTTATTGCTGATTTGACGGATTCCATTCATTGCCTGTGGGCTTCAGTTTTTTTAATAAAATGGCAAGCTGGCACTGGGTTCTATGTAAATTTTCATCTTTCCTTTTGTTTTTTTCACCAATATTATGGAATCCAATTAGGTTAAATGCATGTCTGATGTGACTTTGCTGTTACTGGGTTTTATACTAGTCTTCATTTTTGGGGTTCCTCATCAAGAAACTGGGAACAAGCCCAACCCCAAAGGCAAAGGGAATTACCTCTCTGCTAGTATAGTCTACATAATTCTCTTAGGGATCCCATAAGATTCTTCTTTTAGGTTTGTTGTGTACCAAATGTTAATTTTTCAAAAGACTATCGTTGAATTATGGAGTATCTACCAATCGATTTCTGTAAAAGATTTTCCTTTCCTCAGGTGAATTCTGTAAAATTATGGCCATGGCAGTAGATTTTTTTTAAATCCTGCCTCTCTCTGAGGCACAAATGACTACGTTGTCTCTTCAGGGATACAAACCCCAGCACTCTCCTGATTCAAGAAAATCTGAAATGGATCCCATTAATATAGGCCTTGGGACTTCCCGAGTCTCACATTTGATCAGCCCCAGGGCTATAGTAGCAGCTCAGAAGTACATTAACAGGGTTACTATTAACTCTTTAACTCTATAACTCTTTATACCCAGAATCTAGTGGAGTATATAAATTTAATAAGAAACAGGGTCTCCCTTACATTCACCATGAATATTTACCCTTATAATTTATCTAGCGCCCCAGACCTCACTCCCACCACCAGCCCTAGACATACCCTAAAGCCCCACACCTTCCTTCAGAGTATACACTTATTCCCTTAAATTTATTTTTAAAAATAGAATTTTGTTTATAGAGACTCTTTCTGTGCAATCTATCCCTCTGCAAACTAGTTTGCTCACAGAACTGTTTCTTCCCTTACAAACAACTCTCTTGAAAAAATACTTGCCAGCTGTTATTGCTTTCCAAAATTATTTATTTATATTTTAATTTATAAATATGCTGCCATTACTTAACTCCTCTGGGCACATTTTCAAAATTAAAAACACAATTAAAAAAAGAAGACAAACACCATGCAAACTGTGGTTTATGGGGGGGGGGGGAAAGAGCATCATCTCTGCCTACATTAAACCCCCTTCAAGCAAACATCTAAATAAACAGATATTGCACTGTGTCTCAAAAGAAATGTAAAAGTTTCCTAAAATCAATACCATGAACCAGTTCAAGAATACAAAACTTCTCCTAAGAGCAAAACTGTTATTACCTTGTAAACTCAACAATTGTAGTCCTTGAATCTAGCATCTGGTTTCTGACATCTCCATGTAGTCTGTCCCAATAGCTCAATAATATAAATATTACTTGTAATTGGCACATAGTCAGTGCTCAATAAATTAATAAATGGTTGATTGCCTCTAATCTGTATACCATTTTCATTTCTAATCTTGTAGCTTTCCTTACACTGTTCATACCTGGAATCCCTCTTTTTTTCTTCTTCAGCCCAGCCTGTATTCTCTTTTCATCTAAGAAATAATGTATAGAAATTTTACTTTGGTTAATCGTTTGTGTGTATTGGCTAACCTGTGGAGTAGTGAAAATATGTCTTTATTATCTAATAGCCAAGTTTTCTGATTCCAACCTATAAATTTAAAACTACAAAATAAGCATTTGGAAATGAGTTTTAGCATAAAAATTAGAGTTCCTATGGATTACATCTCCCGATAAATTCTATAAGAAAGTCATCTAGCAAACTAAAGATAAATACATTTATCTCTAAGAAAAAACATACCTTATTGGAGAAAAAGTGCACATATATAAGCATTTTTTCCACAGAATCTTAAGTCTGAGAAAAAGTTGAATAGAATTTAATAGAAATGTATTACAACCTACTATATAATCAGCTTTTGCCAGAAAGACGAAATAGGAGAAGCAAAAAATAAGATTCCTGCTCTTCAAAAGCTTATAATCCTACTAGAGATAAGATAAACAATTCTCCTTACAGAGTATTAACCATGTATATTGAACCAAGGAGGGTGACTGTGCAACATGCATGCATGCTTTAAACATCTTCAGTGAGAAAACAATAGCTGACCACACCATTTATCTTCTAAACAGTGACAATTTTGGTAGTGAAAGGGGCCCTTCGGACAACAGGAATAGCCTAGGACTGTCCTGAGAAAACCTACATGTATGGTCACCATAAGTGTGGAGCCAAGCATGTGGCATCAGGGTGCTGACCATTCTCACCTGAGGTCTTCCCTGAAGCAGAACAGTCATAGCCGATGTACACGAAAGGTGTTTATCAAGGGGTCTCAGAAACTGCTTAAAGTGCCTCTTGCTACCCAGTGTTTTTTTCTGTTTTGTTTGTTTTGTTTTTGAATGTCCTACTTCCTATATATCTGTGATTGCTAGTCATGCATGTTTCAGCCAAGACATTTGGTCTGGGTGATAGCATCAGTTGGTAAAATGGACTGCGCGTCCTGATTGAAAGAGGAAAGAGGACCAGGATCACCTGAACCTGCTCCTCCATCAGGGGTCATAGGCAAGACAGTTTCCCTTAGAAGTGGACTGTGTGAGACTGTCACACTTTATTCATGAGGTCAGGAGCACTATACTTTATTACAGCTACTCAAACTAAATGCCATGCCCAACAAATTTGTGTATCCTTTCTGCCTCATGCTACCCATTATCAGCCACAGTGTCCTTCATCAGCCAAATGGCCAATAGCTTTTGGTTGAATGAGTGAGTAAACAAATGAGGTAGTAGCTACGGCTAAAGACAGAAGAATAGAGCTAATGGATAACAACTATTACTGCCCTCCCCTACCTGCAGAAAAATATCTCCAAAGGAAGAAACAAATGTCCTACTCCATGTACCATTGTTTGCCTCTCCAATGTACATTTTTTTCCAGAGGAATAGATCTAATTCAGTGGACAATTTGGTTTTATATGCCGAATCCCATTTTAACTTCAATAGCACATCTGTGTCTTCCTTCACTTAACAAAATCATCAGCAAATATTTATTGATGACCTACTCTGTGCCAGTCACTGTTTTAGATGTTTGGGGATACAACGATGAGGAAACCTTCAAAAATCTCTGTCCTTACCGATCCCTCAATCATTCATTCATTTGATAATCACGTAACAAGTGCCTACACTGTGCAAGTCTCTGGCGAATTCATAATGATGAATGAGGCATGATCCCCACCTCCACAAAATCATACTATATCAGAGATGCTTCTAAAGAATACCAATAGCTCATCTACAAGGGACAGTTACAGGGCTCTAAGGGAAGACCCACAAACAAAATGGAATACAAGAATACAAGGGTGGAATACAAGAATATTTAAGTATAATAAGGGTTCAGGAAGGTCACACCAAGAAAATAGCATTCTCACTGTAGGCTCACAAAACTACACTACCTATGTTAATTATTTCTATAAGCTTCTATAAGTCTTTTAAGTTCAAGAAAAAAACTTTTTAATAACAACCTAGAAAATCAATACATTTTGGAAGCAGTCTACACCAACCCTGTTTGGGCATAAGCTTTTCAATAAAGCAATGTGTATTTCATTTTCCTAAACATCAGTGTTAACGCTTGGGTAGAATAATAATTTGCAAGCTAACACTTACTGAGTGCTTCCCAAGTAATCATGCGCTCTATTCTTCTGTGTGCATTACATAGAACAGAACATTTCATCCTTCTGCCAATCCTGTGAAGGTGGCGACTATTATTATCTGCATGGTAATATAAGGAAACCGAGGCACAGAGAGGTTGAGTAACCTGTCCGAAGTCCTAGAGATCGCAAATGACAGCACTGGGATTCAAATCAAGGCAATCCAGCTCCCGTGTCTGCATTCTTAATCCCTGTGCTGTATTGCCTTCCTATTAATCTGATGAAAATAACTTATTACAAGCTATTAACGAATGATAATGCCTTCAACTTCAGAGAAAACACAAACGTGCAATGCTGTTTAATACTTGGACCTAGAGAAGAGACTAAGGTGTCATTTTGTGGCACTTCAAGTCATTGAGAGGAGCACTTTTGGAGCAGAGGACTTTTTGATGCCTTCTAAGTTGCCTGTTTATATGAGAAGCTGAATGGATATGCTTGAAGATACTGAGAAAGGGAGACACTGAATCCTGTAATGCTGAGTTGAGGCCAGGAGAAGGTGGGTTTTACTGTGGAGGGTCTTCAGTGGCTATAACACAAAGCACACTGGAAAATAAGCAAAGAGATGCCACAACAGAGGCGTGGACTATTTAAAGGGGTCTAGAAAAGTGTGAAAAGCAAACTAAACACATCATAATTTTGCCAAATGTCCACCCTGAATACATATCACTCCTAAAATCAGCAAATGCCTATATGTTATTTTTATAGCCCCCTGGAAGAGAGAGCCAGCCCCCCTCCACCAGTGAGCTGTTACTATTTGGAGAACAGACTCTCTCTATTATATCTTCACGGGGTTTTCACAAAAGGTTTTGTCGTTAGTGGTGGTGATGGTGTTTTGTTGTGGCGGTTTTCTGAGTTGGATTAAATTGAGAATGCTACCTATAAAATTGTTTTAAAAATTCATTTAAGTGTCAGGAATCCCACGTAACAATTTTGACCATATTAATAATGTGAGGACATTCCCCAGGTATAACATGCCTCTCTTCCTGCTTCCAGCCAACTTATTCTGACCTTGTTTCACACCACTCCTGTCCTTTCAGTATGGGAATCAAGCTTCCCTGAGTTGGGAACATCTGACTCAGCTTCTGACCCTCACCATCATCCCCCACATTCACCCTCAGGTTGGCAACGATCATGTTAATAATAAGGGCCTCAGCCTGAAATCTGTAGATTATTTCATATATTTCAAACTGTTTTACACATATTGTTATGCACACAAACACACGCAACTGCAGAATACAGGTATTATTAAAATAATCTGCGTTCTAGAGACAGACCATAGATTGTTAGGATTAAGGGACTTGTGTAAGGTCAAGCAAGTTATGAAAGAGTAAGAGGCTCCATGGCCTGGGTTCAGCCCTCACATAGGATCACGAAAACAACACTTCCCCCTTCCTTTTCTTTCTTCCTACTTGGTGCTTAAATTATTATACCTCAGGGAACTTTTCTAAGCTACACATCCTCTTCCAACATTGGAATCCATTTTTCAATTGTAAGATTTTCAAGGCGGCCTACAGACACCCATTTAAACCACAGTTCAGGGCGCCTGGGTGGCTCAGTCAGTTAAGCATCTGCCTTTGGCTTAGGTCATGACCCCAGAGTCCTGAGATCAAGCCCTGCATGGGCTCACCGCTCCACGGGGAGCCTGCTTCTCCATCTCCTTCTGTCTGCCACTCCCCCTGCTTGTGCTCTCTGTCAAATAAATTTTAAAAAAATCATTAAAAAGAAAATGAAAAATAAAGCACAGCTGACTAAAATGATGTACATTTAATAATCATGTAATGTTTTACTAATGAAATAAAAGCAATTAAAAGCATAAAGTGACTTAATACATCTGAATTTTTAACTGAATAGAAACTTCCAGCAGTTTTCTTTTGGCTTGTCTCTTTTGTTCCATTCGGGAGCCAAAAAATTATGCTGCTCAAGACTGATAAGGAAAATGCTCTGGATAATATGGTCTTCAGCTAAGAAAAATAAATAAATAAAAGTTAATCTAAAAAAAAAAAAAAAACCTTTAAAATCTGTCCCATCAACCTTTGAAGTACCTATGATTCCCCTTCAGAATCTCAATAAACAAATCTGAGTGGTTTTCAGACCTTTTCCATCTCATTGGTCAAAGTAATTGGCAAGCACCCCTGGCATAAAGAATGGGGTGCTGGGAGAAGCCGACCCCCCCTGCAGTGCACAGGACAGTCCCACACAACACTAAATGCAACTACCTAAGATTGCCACGAGCGGCCACGATCGAGAAACACTGACAATGAGACCGACTCCTATTCCATTAAAAATTCAGATGCATTCAGTAAGTCCCTTTTCTCTTTTCATTTGGTCTTATTTTATCAGTAAACCATTGCATAACTGTTAGCTATATATCATTTCAGTAAACGGATTTAAATGGGTGCCTGCAGGCCGCCTTGAAAATCTCACCAGAGTGTACGCACGTCTACTTTGATCCAATTGGAACATTAATTACCAGGTCCAAAACACCACCTTTACCATTACCGAAATCTGCCTCTGCCCACGAATCCCTCTTTTCCTCGCTCTCCGTCTTTACCTGTAGGCCTCTGGCCGTCAAGAACTAGGCAGCTGAGTTTATGATCGCAGGCCAGTTGCGCAATATGCTCATCATCAGGATGGTTTACCAGACTGTACAATCTCCGTATATTCTGCGACTCTTTCCTACCCAAGCAGAAATCAAGAGATAGAATGGCAAGCGGGAAGACGGTACTTTTTCCCTTACTTCTAGGGCCTAACAAGAGTTAGTTCTGGCTACTTTCACTGAAAGCTGTTCCTCTGCTGTGAATGGGTTTATTTTCTGCTCCGTGTACTCTTCTTTCCAACTGTTTTGCATTTTATATTGGCTTCAGAAACTGCTGGTGTGAACTACTGAAAGCAAAATTAGACTCAGGATTGCCTGGTTTTGTATAGCCAGACTCTCCTCTAGCTTTTGCCCCTTTTTCAGATGACCTAAGATGACATACCTTGTTTTTTTTTTTGTTTTGTTTTGTTTTCCCCAGATTTTGCTCCCTCCTTTGATCCCGCAAAATGTCGAATAAAACTTGATAATCCTACTCATGATTCGAGAAACACAGGTTCTGAATTTTCCCAAACACCAAAAGGTGAGGGCGCCCTCTGCTGGTGATGAGATGTTCCAGGGATGGGCACATTTCCTGATCTCCCAAGGATTGGTCCTGGGAGGGTGACCGGTGTGACACGATGAGACAGGAGAGGAATGCCTAGAGGAATGCTCCAGAAGGAAGCCTTCAAGAATGAGCACCAACAACACTTAGGTTTATCAAGCTCCATCGACGCTTTTCAGGGAGTCAGGGCAGCACATTACTTAAGTTGATGCTGGTTTGTGGTATCAGTTACTTTCTACCCAAGAACTATATACTGTTGGCTTCAGGTCAAGCCCATTATTGTCTCATTATTATTGATGATTTTCTGGAGAATCAGATACTTTCATTCATCTGGAAAAGGAGAGAACTCATCTTTAGGTTTTTCTTTCTCACAAGATTAATAGGAAAATAGGATATGCCTCGACGGAAACAGCTCCTAGTGCATGACACCAGGTCACCACAGGGCCTGGAATGTTTGCCATATTTAAGGACTCAAATTCCTTCTCACTTACCTTTTTCATTCGACTTTGCCCTAAGAAACGGTGCCAATGTTTCAATTTCCCATTTGTCCGCAGTCACTCCCTTGTTAAGGCTCATCCGATGTCTCTCAGAACTCCAGCAATATCCTCCCACTTCCAGCTTTCTCACTCTCAAATGCATCCTCTACAAAGTTGCCAAGATTCTCTCTCTAAACCATAGAACTTTCCGTGTTGTTCTGTATTTAAAACCCACATGATGGGCAGCCTGGGTGGCTCAGCAGTTTAGCCCCGCCTTCAGCCCAGGGCCTGATCCTGGAGACCCGGGATCGAGTCCCACATCAGGCTCCCTGCATGGAGCCTGCTTCTCTCTCTGACTGTGTCTCTGCCTCTCTCTCTCTCTCTCTCTCTCAAATAAATAAAATCTTTAAATAAATTAATTAATTAAATAAAATCCACATAATGAAATCCATCTTCCTTTGTGCCTTCTTTGTGCCTTCTTTGCCTGCTCTAAACTCAGAAAATTGATCCTGCTGGGCATTCCCACTCACCCTCCTTCTTCTAACTTCCAAACCTGTGTTCAAGTTTTATCCTATGCCTAAGGTGCCCTTCTCAGTCTCGCTCTCCTATGTTTGGCTAACTCCTGCTCAGCATTTTAGGCTGATCCAGACTTTCATATGTTCTAGGTCCCCCTCTCCAACACACCAACCCTCTCATCTGCATTAGTGTATATATCAATTTTTCCATTTTACTCATTGTAACATAATTATCTGTGTATCTTTGCATCTCCACTAGACCCTAATGATAGAAAATAGCATATTCATCTTAGAATGTCCTTCTTTGTGGAATGAAATAATTCATGAAGTATGCAGCTATGGATCTAATAAAAACCTTTCTCAGGCCCCTTTCTATATCTATATGGCCAATCTGGTTCTACAGGTCTTTTCTTCATCCCGGAGAGTAAGTGGGTCCAGATGTCAAGGGATACTACTTATAAACTCATATAAAAGGAGACACCCCAGGAAGGCTCCCAATATGGCCACAGGCTATCATTGTCCCTGCTAAACACAAGTCTGAGAAGTCTTGACTGGGATAAGATGTCTTCCCCATCATAGAATCCGAAACCAGCAGTGACTGACATTTTTGAAACTAGAAGTTTTCATGTTACTCTCCCTGCCAAAAATCCTTCAATTGTTCTCCATTGTCTATAAGGCAAAAAATTCAAATCCATCTGTCTGGAATCCAAAGCCTACCATAACCCGTCCGAAACATAATTTTCTGGACTTTCTTCCCTTTCTTCTTTTACACAGACCCTCTGCTTCTTCCCAGATCCTGTATTATACTTCAAAGCCTCGCATGTGATACGTCTCTGGAAAACAAAAAACAAACAAAAAACAAAAGCAAAGCTTCCTTTTTCTTCAGCATCACTTTAAAATAATGCTAGCCATCCTTGAGGTCTCAGGGTGAATCAGTCCATTCCAGCCAAGAGTAATCATTTCCCCCTTTACTGCTCTATACTTCTTAGTTAACATTATATACTTAACATTTGCATAGCTGCTTGTGGGTACAAAACTGCCTTGTATTTTGATTACTCTTTTCAAATATTGTCATATCAATAGTTAATTTGGCATCTCATAAAGGTCAGTATCATGTCTTTTATACATTTCCATGTTACCATGACACCCAGTCTTGCCTATTGTAATAAACATAATAAACATTTGCTGATAATGATGATAACCATATTTGGGTGTTCCACACAGAAAAAAAATCAATGTCAATATCTAACCTTCATATGTAATCTAAGATGAGCTCCATTCATCTAGACTTCTTCAACCAAACACACATTTATTTCTGTAGAAGAACCATATATCTCTTGACATGGCCAGGAAAGAAAAGGTAACTGTGTCAGATTAATAAGCCAGAACTAACAAGAAGACATGACTACTAGTGAGACAAGTGTGGAATGGCAGTAGAGGAGGAGGACCAGGTATCAATAGGCAAAAATAACCACGTGCCACACAACACACTTAACCACAGGAATATGATTTTTAGAGAATGTACCACTGGTCAATAGTTTAGCAAGAAATTAGCATCAGGGAAGTCCAACCAAAGATAATGGAGTCTTGTAAAATATGCACAGAAAAAGAATGACAACATGCAAGTAGTACAGAACCATGCTTAAGAGGCCAACATTTGATGACATATCTGGTTGAATTCTGACCCTGCTGTTAACTTTTTGGAAATTAGCCTCCTCAATTTAAGGAAGCAGACTTTCCTCATTTCATAGCTTGGTTTCAAGGATTAAATGAGATGTTAAAGCACTTACTATATGTGTGGGAAGCCCTCTCTAAATATTGGTTGCTGTTACAAATAGTAATAGTGATACTATTATTATTGTTTTTTATTATCAACTGAGAATCAAGAGACAGGCAATATTTTAAATTCCAGATTAGAAGCAGACAACAAACAAACAAACAAAACACCCCACTATCCATTGCCAGGCAATCTTGCAGGAGCAAGCATGGCTAGAACCCCAGGATAATAAAAATCTGGAGTTACAGTCAAGGCAGAAACACATTAACTAGATTTGGTCTGCAAAAGGTAGAGACTTGGTGTCTGACAACTCTCAGCTATTAGAGTTAGGCAATTAGGCACAGAGGCAGACTTGTTACAAAGGTAGAGAGACCAAAGTATACCTTTCTTCAATGCTCACCAGCCACTGAAATACGTGAACTCAGAACACTGTATGGGCTGAGGCCCGTGATGAAAACCAAATGACCAGGAGTAGTGGAGTGGGGGGGGAAGCATAACCAGAGCAAAGTGCAAACAAAAGCAAATATAAATTATTGAGCACGAAATTAGTCAAGGTTCTCCAGAGAAACAGGAGGTAGAAGTATATGGAATTGGCTCATGCAATTATGGAGCCTGAGAAGTCCTACAATCTGTAGTTTGGCAAGGTAGAGATTCAGGAGAGCCAGAGGTTTGGTTCCAGTCTGAAGCCAAAGGCCTGAGAACCTGGGGAGCCGATGGTATAAATTCCCATCCACGTTCAAGTCCAAAGGCAGGAGAAGGCTGATGCCCCAGGTCAACAACAACCAGAGAGCGAGTTCTCCTCTACTCAGCATTTTTGTTCTATTCTGGCCTTCAGTGGATTAGGTGAGCCACACCCACGTCAGGGAGGACAATCTGCTTTACTCGGTGTACAGATTCAGATGTTAATCTCACCCAGAAACACTCTCCCAGACACGTGTTTAATCAAACATCTGGGCACCCTGTGGTTCAGTCAAAGCTGACACAGAAAATCAACCATCGCAAGCACCTACTATTTGCCAGGTATTGTGTGAGGCACTGTAATGGCAGGCACTGTGGCTTAGAGCCCACAGCAGCGTTGCCACTCAAACTCCCAGTGTTGATGGGGATGCTCTGTGTCAGTCAACGTAGTAGCCACTAGCTGTGCATGGCTATTGAGCACCTGAGATGTGCCTCCTGTATCCGAGAATTGGGTTTTAAAATTTAATTTTAATTCTTTTAAAAACAAAGAGTCACATACGGCTGGTGGCTCTCATACTGGGCAGTACAAGTCTAGGAAAAGAAGGCAACAGGTGATTCCAAAATGGGAGACTCAAGCAGGAAACAGAAGGTTTGGGTTGAGGGAGGGTAAGATGGAATTTACTTACACAGAGTGGTCAGGGAAGGCCTCACTGAAGAGGTCACCAATGTTTAAGCTAAAGCTGAAAGGCCCAGATCTTGAGAAGCAGCAGGCAGGTAGAAAAAAAAAAAAAGAAGGAATAGATTCCAGGTAGGAAGAACTAACATGCAAATGCTCCAAGACAGGAAAATCCATATTTGCTCTGAGTGACGAATAAGCCACATTGATGGGCCATCTATTGAAGAGGAAAACAAGGGCAGCCTATCACGACAGTAGTAATAGACCACAGAGGGAGCGTGGACTCTATTTTGAGGTCTTTTATATTTACATAGTTTTTAAATATCACTGTGGCTGAGGGCTGTGTGGAAAATATGTGAGCCTGCAAAAAGCAGCTGTGTACAGGTGTATGTGTGTGTTTACTTGAGTGGATTTGATGGTTTGGTTTCCCTCCTGATCAGAATACAATCTCTTCAATATTAGTGTATGTTTGTCTTCAAAAGGAATATACACCGTAATCAGTCTTAATCAACCTAAATGAACAACATGCCTATACATGTGTTCTTCCTTAGGAGAAAGGAAACAACCTCCTAAGTATGATGACAATAGGATTCTGTGGTTAGAACTATCCAGTAGACCCGCTTCCTAGAAGTGTGTATACCAGTTACGTAAATGCAGTAGCTGCCTACAAACCCCGTAGGATTATCCTTAGACTCTTGGGAGAGGTCAGTTTCCGAGTGTAGGAGAAAGAAAAGGAGGAACTTAAACAAGTTGAAAAAGACAATCATGAAACTCACTAATGTCAAGCAAAGGGGACCCATCGAGAAAGATTAAAGCTCCTGAGGTTAATTAATTAACCTAGGGAAGAGAGATTAATAAATTTTGGTGAGGATATGTAGAACCGCTATCCAGAGGATAAGGTCCAGGTGTAAGTTGCTTTAACCCTGGAGAAAAAACTGAAACCAGCAGACTAAAACTGCAGAAGATGCTATTTATGGCTGTGAAACTAAGGGATCAGTGAGGAAGGCAGAGCAATGTCCTTCTGTGGAGGTCTTTAAAACAGAATAGATTCTCATCAGTCTCATTTGAAAGGTTTAAGTGTGATCCTGCCTAAAGGCAAGGTGATGAACGAATGACTTTTCAAGGTCCCAGCCAGTCAGCCCTGTGAGAACACACAGCTGATTGTGTGCTGTGATTTTCTTTTGTTTACCCATATCTTATTGTTTTACACCACCAAGTGGCCACACTGAGTAGAAATGTTACGGATTTTGAATATGAATGTAGGCCCTGAGAATTGTCAAGAGTATACTCTCATAACCTTAGAACTGCACAGACCGTTTGGAAACATCCCATCTGTAAAATCACCTCGCATGAAAATGCTTAAACATCGTGATCCATGTATGGTATTAATTTGGAAAGCAAAACGGCGGGTACCTATCTTATTAATAATAACATGTCAAATTCTTGCATCGTGTATTTGCTGTTCTGTGGGAATGGGATTTGATTCACGATAAGCTGAGTTAGGGCAGAAAAATCTTTTATTTTAGATACATATATATTTAAAAGCCAGATTTTGGCCCTTTTACATTTAACAGATGTATTAAGTAAATCAAATGTGACTTCAGAGACACTTTTCTAAAATGTAATCAAATATCGTATCAGAAGAAGAGTACAGTAGGCTCGCAGGGAAGCTGACATGAGTGAAGGCATCATGTTAGAAAATAAGTTCAGATACAGCACAATAGGCTAATGTGCTTCTGGTACGTTTCCTCTTCAATTTATGTTAAAAATACATCAGCATCCATGAGCATTTATTAAACTCCAATGTGAGCTAAATGTTGGGTTCTACATCGGGCAAGCCCACCCCCCTGTCACTCCATTCCCACGCCCCCTCTAGAACAAAGGCATTGTTAATGCGAGCAGTGAGATAATCCAGGGCCAGACTCCTTCTGGTAGGATCCTACCAAGATACGTAACTCTATAGCCCTCAGATTTTTGTAACAATAATTTAATTTTTTGACTTTAAAATATTAGGTAATGTGTGGTCATTAATTCAACAAATATTTATGGTGTGACTACCACACCAACACCGTTCTAGGCACTGGGGATAGAGCCGTGGATAAAACAGACCAAACTCCCGGCCCTCAGGAAGCTTGCATTCCAGGAAAGACCCAGATAGCAAATATTTTTGGCTTTGGTATGGATAGTATTGGAATGTGGTCAGGGGAGTCCTCACTGAGAAAATAACATCTGATAAAGTCCTAAAGAAAGGAGTGAGTATGTTCTAGAGAAGGAACATCCCAGAACAGGGATTGTCCAATGCAAAATCCCAGAGGCAACAGTGTACCCATTCTTTTTGAGCAACAGCAGAGTAGGCAGCTGGTCTGGAGCAGAGTAAATCAGAAATGAGATCAGAGACCATATGACAGGGGGCTCAATGCCATTTTAAAAACTGGCTTTTACTCTGAGATAAGAAGCCTTTGCAGTTTTAAGCACAGTAGTGATCTGCTCTGGAGCACTAATTTTAATTTTTTTTGCCTGAGAAACTGGATGGTTGTAGAAGACTATTAGAGATTGGAGCAGGAAAGTAAGGGAAGGTTAGAGTCTCAGGTATAGAAATATTAAGCTTGAAATAGCTACTGAGTATCCAAGTAGAAAAGTGAAGAAGACAATTTCTACAAGTCTTGAGACCCAAAAAGAAGTTTAAGTTCGGGATATACGTGTAGGGGTTGTCAACCCATAGGCTGTATCTAGAACCATGAAACTGGTGAGATCACCAAGGGGTCACATATAGAAAGAGAAGGGGTCTAAACATCGCAGCCTTGGGCATGCCAAAGGTAGGCTTTCAGAGAGATGAGAAGATACTAGAAAAGGACACTGAAAAGAGCAACTAGTAAGATAGAAGGAAACAGGAAAGAGCGGAGATGTGGAACCCAAGTGGGAAAGTGTATATTGAAAGAGGGAAAAAAAAAAAAAAGAAAAAAAAAGAAAGAGGGAACAAGCTGTTGTATCACTTGCACCTGAGAGGATGTGCAAAATGAAGACTGAGAATTAAATCACTGTTTTAGCAGCATGGAAACCATTAGTAGCCTTGACAAGAGCAGTTTTCAGTGAAATGGTAGGAATAAGAGACTTGCTGGAGTGAGTTCAGGAGCGAGCAGGAAAAGAGAAATTAGAGATAAGGAGTATACATGGCTTTCCCAAAGAGTTTCTGTGGGCTTGTTGTTGTTATTTGTTTGTTGTTTTATTGTTGTTGTTGTTTTTGTGTGTGTGTGTGTGTGTGTGTAGAAGGAAAGAATTAAGATGAGAACTGGGAGGGAAGTGGATCACAAGAGGCTTTGGGGATGTTTTATTTTAAGACGGCAGAGACAACAGCACTTCTGTGTGCTGGTAGAAGAGCTCCAGGACAAAAGAAGAAAATGAAAAAGAGGAAAGAAAAGGAATGAGAGCGAGAGTGAGAGTGATAATGAGAGAGAGAGAGAGAGAGTGTGTGTGTGTTACTAGAGCAGTTCCATGGGTAGGATGAGATCTGATGCAGAAGTATGGGCGAGTGGACCAGGTTCACGCTCTACTGTGTAAAATGCTTAACCTGGTGCCAAGCACTAGCAAAAGCTCAAGAGGGACAGATAGGAAACCACCCACTGTCATTGAAAGGGAGTTGGCTAACGTGATCCTCCAGTTTCGGTGCAGCCACAATATTTAGTAGATTAATGAAAGTAAGTTGAGTAGAATAACGACAATGAAACAAAGACATTTAGAAGCAACGTTGGGTCACATTGACTAGCCTCCAGGATGTTGGTCTAAAGGTAAACAGAGATACCTGAAGGGAAGTAGGAAGAATGACGGTTACTGTTTACATTTGATTCATGAGGTGAGTGTGCCAGAACCGGGATCCCACAAGGTACTTGACTCCCCGTAGACGCTGAGTTGATGAATTAATTATCTTTGCCCTTTATAAATTCAACGTGATTAAAGACCCCTGTCTCTTGCCTCACAGATGCTGCATGGTATAATGTTATTTCCATGCTCTTTTCATGTTCTTCCACTGAATTTTATACTGATTTGTAAAGGCTCGCCTGGAGGACAGAGCTATGATAGGGAACCAGACAAAGGAAGGTGGGTGGTGAAAACATAACTGCCACTTCCACTAGAAAGAAAATGGGTTTGAAGCAACTATTATATAAATTGTGTTCCCAACATTAAGAGAAATAAGTTATACTTATTTATATATTAGCAAACACGTAGCTTTGTGAAACCATACTTTGTTGTTTAATACTAGTATCTTTTTTACTATTAGAATAATTGTGCTTCACTGAGGTCAGGTAATAAATTTCAATGAATCTTAATTCTTCACTTGTTTCAATACAATTTTGGAGATGTGTTCGTTTGGAAGAAGACTTGAGCCCCCAGGTGTTTGGAAAACATTAGTAAAAATACTAAAACTTCTTTTTTTTATTTTTATTTTTTTATTTTTTTTTATACTAAAACTTCTGATTTTACAATGGTGAACTCAAAACCAAATCACCAAAAGCATTAAAAATCCAGGAAAGCTCTAGAAACCCACTGTTGTGATCTTTTTCCCTCACAGCTGTTCCAATCTAAGAATGGCGATCATGAACGTGATGGAAACTGCCCATTTACCGTTTACTTAACTCAAGCCTCTGTACCTAGGATCCAGGATTTATCTTTTACATTTTTCGCATGTTTCAAAATTGTAAAGTTTCTTTCTTAAACTCTGCACAGTAATCTGAGCACAATGCATATACTGTCCCTAAAGAGAAAACAGTAGACTGAAATATTTAAGGGGGCCTGTGGCCAGAACCTATAGAAGCTGGTGCCTAACTGTTGATTGGCAGTTATATCAATGCTCGCCTGATGTTGCTCAACCTCCTAACTTATCTTACAATTAGGCAAACTATACCAAATCCAGCGTTTATGGAAGTGAAGTCTTATGGAACACAACCCCACTCATTTGTTTACTTATGGTCCATAGGTCCTTCCACAAGGCAGTTACCCCATGGCCCACAGAGCCTAAACTATTTACTATCTGACCCTTTACAGGAAAATTCTACTCACCCCTGGTTTAACTAATGGCTGGTGTCCTCATTAAACAATGTTTGCTGAGCCATATCTACACATCCAAATGGTAATGAGAGGAGAAATCAGAGTGCAGAATCAAGTCGTCACCTAAGAGTACCCAACTTCTATAAATACGTGCGTGCTGTCTTTGAGAGTGAGATTTTTAAAATTTTTCATTGATTTCCTAAATTCAGAATTTGTTAAATGGATTTCTATTAGGTGACAGGTACCTAAGTAGACTTCCTTTTTAGGTAGTCATGAGAGGAAAATTTTTCCAAGTGTTTCTATCAAATGCAAATTTTGAAATTCACTTTTGCCCCCTCTCATCTATAATTTTCACAACTTTTTTTCCTACTTCTTACATATTCACACAACATCAAAACCTCCTAGCTCAGTTTATCTTATCAGTAAATTAGGGCTTTGGAAACTATAAAAAGGGCTCTTAAAAGATTATATTCCTAAATTATTGTCATTTATTTTGAAATGTCAGTGGACAGCTCCTTTCCAATACCACACATGTAAAAAAATATATTGAGCTGCATAACCCTCCAAATGGTGGTATTTTTTCCCATTGTTTTTTTTTTTAAAGTCCTAATTTTTGTCTGTCCTGAGCCAGAATCTAAACATTTTAATTCTTCTAACAGAGTACCATAGTAAGTTTATAGCTGCTGTGCTTCAGACAACCTATATTTAGGGAAGGAAAATTTCTAATTCAATTTACAATGATGTCAAGAAACAACACATATCTGCAGGCAAAGATAAGAAAAACATTCAGGGGTACACCATGATAGCTCTACTTAAATAAATAAACTTTTGGTACTAGTGATTTGGTACACAGGATTATTATATGTTTAATTGGCTAACGTGACAATTTGGAATTACTTCTAGTCACATTTAATTGGATTTGGAATCTCTGGAGAAAAGAAATAGAGAGGCCTAGCAGAAACAGTCATAAAAGTAAACTGTTTTTCCAAAGGGTGCTAAGCAATGAATTAATATCAATTGCGCAATAGTTTTTAATATCCTCTCAGCTTAATAAGACTAATTCAGTGGTTGTACACACTAGATACTAAAACCAATTCAATTAAACACAAAAGTTGGGGGGAGGGGAGTGTTTGTTGAATTGGAAAATTTTTTATTTTTACTTTTAAGGAGGCCAATGTAATCACAGGTGAATGATCTTTAATTCAGGTAAAATCTGAGATATGCTTAAATAGCACTACAATAGTTACCTGTACATGCTAAGCTAGGTTTGAAGGCATTTTAGAGTCCATAAAATATGTGCTGCTCTATAAATGCTTTGAAGCTTAATAAGGGGCAACCAAAACAATGCATTCCTTCATAGTCTTTAAGTATTCTTACACCGTACAAGCAGAAAAAAACATCTAGAAGACAAATGGCTGGTTGTTTCTCTTATAGTTTTACTTTAGATTAAAAGAAACAACAGAAAACAAAAACCACCCTACTTTCTGCAGTCTAAAATGTGCCGCGGCTTTGCTTAATATTCATCTAGTCAAATTGATACATTACAAAATCTTCTTCCTCAGTATTTATACATATACTACTTGTTATGGTTTTCCTTCTGTCTTATAAATTTATTTTTTTTAATTGTCCTTGTTCTTAGGAGTGCCATGATTGCTGACTACATGTTCTGGCTCTGTGGAGGAAGTGAGCAGTGTATAAGCAAGCTCATCAAACTGTATTGGCAGGTAAAAATTGATGTCCCAACTAGGGAGGAGGAGCCCATCTCATTTTTAGAACCAGAATGAAGGATTGGTGCTTAAAAGACTGCTGAAAAAGGTAGCTCTGGCCATATCAATCAGAAGGACACTACTCAGTAGTAATGTATTTGTAAAGAAGCAGATTGTCTGTGACTAATTTTAAGGGCAAAATTCAAGGTTGTTAGCCCTTGGCCCATACTTCAGTTTTACAACCCAATATAAATTTTAGACATCCCAGAAACTATTTTCCCAAGCATGCTGCCCTAATGACACGATCCTTTAAAATATGAACATTGTATTTTCATAGATTATTTTTGATCTATGATCTGTAGAAGCAGACCCTAGAAGTAATACCAATTACGTAACGAAAGAAAATGCGAAGATCAGTTGTATTTGTTGGGTAATATTTAGTGTTTGGAACACTTATGTAATAAATTGCAGATCTTTTTTCTTTCTTATTATTCAAAATGGCATCAAGAAGTCATATCAAAGGTCAATTAGATCCCAAGAAGAGAGTGGCAATCTCTTAGAATTATAAAGAGAATTTAAAATTCACTGGTTCAATCTCCTTCACAATACATAAATCTATTCGCTTCCTGTCTGCTCTCAGCAAATTGTCAACAACTTTCTACTGAAATAGATCCAAAATGAAGAGCTCATTTATTCCAAGAAACAACATCTGATTTGCTAATTACTAAACTGTTTACCTCATGTAAAATGAATTTCTACCCCTTTAGAACTTCAATCCAATGGTTCCCGGTAGGGAAACGTGGACCGAGGAAACCCATTTATTTCCAAATGAAATTGTTTCAAATATTTGAAAGTCAGCTACAAAAGCCAAATCCCTCCTCTGTATCTTCTCCTCTCTAGAGTGTGTGGTGTCTTTTATTCCTTATGCATCAAGATGATTTAATTTAATTTTCAAACCAACTAGAATAAGATCTGCTAAAACACAAATATGAAAGGGAGAAATAATTATTAATAGTCTCCTGATGCTTCCTCACTTTTCCCATATTTTCAACTACTGTGTCCTGGCCCTCAGTTTTCTGTCTCCCTATCATGTGTTATCTTTATCAGACAGTAAAGTATTAGATTTATCATCTAAAGTGCTCAATAATTTAGATAGTTCCATCTAAATATTTGGAGCACAATTTACCTATTTATAAAAACTAAAGGTTTACATTAGTCCTACTATACTTGAGACCTGTGATTATTTGGGAAAAAAATGACCTAGTGAACAAAATATTAATCTCAAAAAAATTTATTAACTTCCTGATAAGTTTGAAACTTTCCTCAGGGAATCTGGAACATGCAAAACAGTAGCAGTTATTTAGAGCCATATAATTAAATAGTTGTAAAGAATTGCTAGATATAAAAATATAAGCAAATAATATGAGCTATAAATATAATAAAGGAAGACTTTTTGTTAAAGGATTGAGAAACTTCTGGAGAGAAGTGGAAAGGAGTTGAATCTCAAGGATTAGATAACATTCAGCAAGCTTGGCATTTAACGAGTCCCAAATGAATGTTTGATTTAACTTATTCACTAAACAAAAATTCAGTACTTACTGTGTTTTCTACATTGAACTAGGAAAAAATAGATACAGTGTTGGTGCAACTGGTTAAGATTTACTGTGAATATTTTATTTGTTTCCTTTAGCTTTCAAAAAACACTAGTATCCCTAAAGAACGCTAATTTACCTCAAAGTAGGAAAATAATCTCCACTTACCAATACATGCATGTTTGCTACACAAAAAGTAAGAAAACAAATTCCGTTAACTATTCTGTATTTATAAAAGATAAGAAAATATATTTCTCTTTGTAGTCTCTTTTTATTTTTTTAAATAATTTTTTAAATCCTCATTACCTAGTAAACCCATACCCCTACCCAGCCTCTCTTCTGGTAACTGTCTGTTTATTCTCTGTAGTTTAGAGTTTGGTTCTTGGTTTGCCTCTTTCTTTCTTTCTTTGTTTTTCCCCCTTTGCTCATTTGTTTTGTTTCTTGAATTCCACATATGAATGAAATCATATGGTATTTGTCTTTCTCTGACTTATTTCACTTAACATTATACTCTCTAGCTCCATCCATGTCATTTCAAATGGCAAGATTTTATTCTTTTTAGCTGAATAATATTCCATTGTATGTATGTACCACTTCGTCTTTACCCATTAATCAATCAATGGACACTTGAGCTGTTTCCATAATTTGGCTATTGTAGATAATGCTGCTATAAACATTGGGGTGCACATATCCCTTTGAATCAGTATTTTTGTACTCTTTGGGTAGTAAATACCTAGTAGTGTGATTGCTGGATCTTAGTATAGTTCTATTTTTAGCTTTTTGAGGAACCTCCATAGTATTTTCCACAATGGCTACACCAGTTTCCATTCCCACCAACAGTGCAAAAACGTTCCCCTTTCTCTACATTCTCACCAACACCTTTTGCTTCTTGTGTTGTTGATTTTAGCCATTCTGACAGGTGTGAGGTGATATCTCATGATAGTTTTGATTTGCATTTCCCTCATGATAAGTGATGGTGAGCATCTTTTCATGTGTCTATTGGCCATCTGTATGTCTTCTTTGGAGAAATGTCTATTCACGTCTTCTGGCTACTTTTAATTGAATTATTCATTTTTTGGTTGTTGAGGTATTCTTTTTCTCTTTTAATTTGCAGCAACTTGGAATATTGGAAAAGGGCCCTTGTTTGGAAGTCAGGTCTGATTCAGTCCAAGTTCTAACACCAAATAGTTATCTAACCCAAGGCAATTAGACTCTAGAGGAACTCTAACTAGAATATAAGAGATGACTAGCAGAAAGTGCTTGAGAAGGTCGATTCTTATAGCTCATTTTAGCACTGAAATATAATATTTTAAGCACATCCAAAAATGTCACACATATTAAGATAAAAAGAAGCAACATAATTAGAAATTTCATCATGCAGATAAACTCCGTAAACTGAATCTCTCTAACCAGCCTCAACATTAGCACACCACACCATTCTCACCAGTTACATACTTCCTTATGCAAGCCTGCCTCTCCCCAATCTTAATTTAAATGTATATATCTTCCTCTCTAAACCTTGTTCTGTCCTAAATCAAAAGAGGCTTTTGGATATTGCCAGAGAGTGCCCAGTCCATGTCATCTTTATTTTTTTATTTTTATTTTATTTTGTTTAAAGATAGAGAATTTTTTTTAAGAATTTTATTTATTTATTCATGGGGACAGAGAGAGAGAGAGAGGCAGAGACCCAGGCAGAGGGAGAAGCAGGCTCCATGCAGGGAGCCTGACGTGGGACTCGATCCAGGGTCTCCAGGATCACGCCCTGGGCTGCAGGCGGCGCTAAACAGCTGCGCCACCAGGGCTTCCCCCATGTCATCTTTTTAAATACAAGGGTACTTCACCCCCCAATCCACCATGGCAATTGAGTTTATAATGCTGAATTTACAAATGCCCCCCAAACATCACAGACTAGAAACTGTATCTGCATATACATTCTTAGACATTCGTTAAGGCTTAGGCAGAGACTATTTTCACTACCATTGTAAGTGATGAAGTTACCTTTCAACCACATAAAATATCCACCACTCTGGTCAATTATTCTTCTCAGAGTTTTTTTTTTTTTTAATTTTTTTTTAATTTTTATTTATTTATGATAGTCACAGAGAGAGAGAGAGAGAGAGGCAGAGACATAGGCAGAGGGAGAAGCAGGCTCCATGCACCGGGAGCCTGATGTGGGATTCGATCCTGGGTCTCCAGGATCACGCCCTGGGCCAAAGGCAGGCGCCAAACCGCTGCGCCACCCAGGGATCCCACTTCTCAGAGTTTTTAAACAGGAAATGGAAAATTTGGGTATGTAAAAATTTAAGAGCCGGTCTACACCTACTCTCACAAATTGTTGGCTTACAAACTCTTGGATACAAAAGAACAGACCTTTGCTTTGGTGAGCTCAAGAACACTTTTCAATTGTATTAGGAAGGGTTTTCATATCATCAACCCAGCAAGAAAAAAAGGCATAAAACTCTACACTACATGACAGCTCACACTGGAATATATCACTCTGAATAAAAGTGTTTGCACATGTTATTCTATAATAGCATCACCTCTTCAGAGCTAGAGAGGGTTGGAAATAACTTGTCACAACTGTACTTGCATGTAGGCTTCCACAGCCTGATACCCAGTCTCCTATTATCAGCCACTCTTCTTTTTTCAAACACCTTGAAACTTCATCACAATTCTGAACTAATTAACAGACTGAAAAGTCCCTAATCAGGCTGGAAATTAGCTATTTTGAGGCAGTGACCACTATGTATTTACTGCTCCTAAAGTAATATTATTCCAAGAAGATTTTTACAGTGAACTGTAGTCCACCTCCTAAGCCCCTGCCCCTTAGATCCAGAGCCAGATTTTTATGTCCTGCAGTGTGGGTAACAGAGCCAACTCCAATCTGCACCACTCAGCAAAAATGGAGTAAGAAAAGATGACAACAGCTAATTTTGTGGCAGAAGTCCCACAAAACAAGTACAGAAGAGCCCCCATAAACAGGGGCAAGCTGCTTGATCAGCTTATTTTTCACCTTAATTGTTCTTTTAAAATTTCTTTCTTTCTTTTTTGAGTCACAAACCCCTCTGAGAATCTGATTCAATTTACAAGCATCCACCTAGAAACAGTATTCGTAAACATATACACAAAAAATTGTGCTTACTATTTACCTCATTGCGTTGGAACTCCTACACATAAAATATGGCAAATTATAATTTTATCATTATTATTAAAAAGTAATGCAATTTTTCTGGAGTAATAAATTGAAATATATTTGACATCATGCCAATGTCAATGCTTCATTTTAATAGCAATAAGAGGAACAACCCTGATTCACAAATCTCTTATAGCAAATGGAATCAGAGCTCCTGTAGCTCACAAGATCTCATATGGATAGGCAGGCATCAAGAATAACCAAAATTCACATTGCATCATTTCCTTTGTCCTCAGGTCAATGAGATTATCTTCGTTAAGTCTATATAATCAAAGTTATCTATGTCAGCAATTTGTTTCAATTTTAAAGCCATCTGAACAAAAAGTGACCTTCATAAGAGATAGAGCCAAGTGTCTGTTGATTTTTGTCCCTAGAAATTCTCAAGACTTTGTCAGTCTCATCTCCAGTATTAGAAAATTTATATTGTTATTTGACTCCAACCACCTCATTTGAGTAGCAGCTTGACCAAAACAAACAAACAAACAAACAAACAAACAAACAAAACTGATAGTTTTTCAGCAGCATTTCTAATAGTAAATTCAGCATTTTAATCAAAAGATTTGCTTCATTTATGTGACTAAGATTTCAGCCATTATAAAGCTAGTCCTGAAATGAACTTCTCACTATCAATCTGTTCTAAGAAGGAGTTTTCTTTTCTCTTAAAAAATTTTCAAGAATTAATCAAACTAAATCACTTCTAAATTTCTTCTCTGAATTGCCAACAAACTTCTCTATTAAGAAAGAGCCTCATGGTGTGTTCTTGTATCTTGACAAAGATCTACTGAAAAGGCACTGATTCGAGCTCTTGGCTCTGAGGAAGTTGAAGACTTTCACAGCAACTGAAAGACCTCTTTTGGGATTGTTGGAGGGGCTGTTGACACCAATACAGGCCCCCGTAGAAAGCCTGACATGTGGAGCATCTTTCCTTAGTGAAGCAGCAAAGGCTGAGGCAGTGCCAACTTTCACAGATCCTCCATCTGTGCAGAGAATACCAAGACTTCCCATCCAATTCAACTTGTACTTGGCATTGAATGTTCACCATCTTAAAGATATCAATGGCCTAAGTGGTTTCCAAAGAGGGCTCACCACAAGAAATTTTTCTTTGGTGAAATTAGTCTACTCTCAAAGGACAAAATCAGGAACTGGCTGCACTGAGATGAAAGAGATTTTCCCTAGCCATATGCTTGAGGAAGATAGAGCACAGTCTGTGGGCCCTAAAGCCCTTCCATTGCTTTCCAGAGTTCAACAGACCACAGGTTAAGCCCCTGTGTACTCCTTCTCTTTGCAACAGTCCTTTTTCTTCTTGATATTGGGCCTAGCATGAGACATTTGCTGCTTCCAAAACTCAAAGACAAAAATAGCACCCAGGATGCTAGCATCATCTAGTTCCTCCTTAAACTGCATTATAGTCATTCAAGCTTAAAATCTTTCCATTCCAGTGTGTGCAGACTACTCTTAAATTAGTGGGTACTTTTCTTCTTTACTTTCAAATCGTTTCTGTCATTCATACTCATTCGTATTTATTGAGCACTTATTAGTGGCTGTGTGTCAGGCACTGTGATATGTGTTAGAAGTACAGCAGTGAACAAAATAGACATTGTCCTGTCTTCAAGAAGAATGTATTCTAGCACAAAATATTTATTAACAGGAAAAAAAACCTGGTACTTAAATTAGAAACTACTTCCTAATCTGTTTTTCTTCCACAGTACTATCAAAGTGCGTTGTGAGTAATGATTTAACACATATTTGTTAAATTCAGTTAACCAAATTAAATATTATTTTACATGAAACTCAAACCAATAATATTAAGAATATTTTGGAATAGTTTTTTATTTGCTATATAAAAAGTTCTGTGCTTATATGAATTCAACAAGTATTTCTGTGTGTCTGTGTGTGTTTTAAGTTTACAAATGTGTACAACTTTGGGCTCTAGTTGATTTGGGATATATCAGAATATTTGGAGAAGTTTGCTGATTTCTAATATTCTTTTGGCTCATTGGTTTATGTGCTCATGGATGTCTCTGTGCAAATCCTAAGGTCTTAATCTATTTGCTTCTCCTTTCAAACATAGCAATTAAGACAGAAGCAAACTAATGGACTTCTCTGCACTAACCAGAGAATGACACAGGTTAACTTAACACTGAAAGTTACTTGATCCCTTCTACCAATAATGAAGACTAACCCTTTCACTCCGTTCTTTGTTGTTATTCTTCTTGATATTGCAAAATTATCCCAATATTAGTCATTTACGTGATACAGATTTATGATATCTCAACCTTAAAGTAAAAATAAAATCTTCAACATGAAACTACAGGCAAAGTAAGGTCAAAGAACCAGAAATTTTTTTTATTACTTTAACAAAACACCTACATATTTTAGAAAAGAAAAATGTGTTCTCTCTAAAGATTTGCTTCCATGTGAAAAATGTTTCCACAAAAAGGAACAAAATAAGAATGCCATATGAGTATTTCTCCCAATGACCTTTGCTTATAGTCTATTTACTTATTTATTTGGCCCCATCAGGCATATAGTTTATAAAATATTTTGACAAAGAGTGTCTGAAAGTAACTCGAACTTTATAGAATTTAGTTTAGATGTAATTTAAGAAGCACCAAACTCACCCACCTAAAAATATTTTTCCTACCAACTGCTATGTGTCATGCTTAAATTCCCACTATTTGGCACTAAGTCTCTCGTGAGCCCCACATCATATGCAGAAGAAATTTTATCTGTAAGTGTTTAACTCATTAATGGGTGACTCCTTAACACAATCGGGAGAATTATTTTGAGACTTCTTAGTCCCTTTGGAAACATGAAAGCAGAATCTGAAGGAACAAGATGGAAGGAAAGGTAAGCTCTGATAAGGGAAGGTGACAGAGTGTTCTGGAATATACAGATTGTAGGCTGAGCAGAAGGACCTTAGAAAGGCAATGGATATAGATATATGTGCTTAGCTCTGTGAAGGAATGAAAGCAAAGGAAAACAGACATTACAGAGCAGGAGAAAGAAGTCAGGCCTAAGATTCACAAGCTATAACTTCTAGTTCCAATGCTAGAATTCAGTTTTGGATAAGTCACTTCATTTTTTTGTTAGTGCGCTACTGCTATAATACTACCGCGTGACAAATCATTCTTAAATTCAGTGGCTTATCATAGTAATAAGCAGGTTGGCTTACCAGTCATGATTTGGCTGATTTAGGCCCATCTTGGATGGAGTTGGCTAGGCTTAGGTCTAAGCTACAGAGAGGCACAATGATCCACATGTGTCTCATCCTCCTTTGACCAATGGTTACCTGATTTCTGTTCATCCTATGGCAAAATGCAGAATTCCAAGAGAGAAAGCAAAATCATATAAGCACATTCCAAGCCTCTGTTCATACCATGCTTGTTAACATCCCATTTGCCAAAGCCAGCCATATATGGTCAAGGCCAAAGGGCAAGGGGTATGATTCTTCTGTTCACTGCAAAGCCATGACAAAGGCATGGCTGTGATATCGTTAACAGGGAGGGGAAAAATTAAGACCAGCAACTCAAACTGCTGGTTTACCACAACTGCTCTGGGCTTTAGTTTCTACTGCTCTATGATGAAAAGTCAGCCTTGGTCAGTGGTCCTCAAACACTGGCCTAGTGACCAACTGCATCAAAATCACTTGGGAAAATATTTACAGTATTGGATTCCCAGAGTTGGGTGAGGTTCTAAAAACTGTCTGGTCTCCTACCTCCCAGCTAGGTGATTCCGATGCACAACCTGAGCAAGATGGTCTCTAAAGCTATTTGAAATTTTTTAAGTTTATGTCCAACTTAGCCTGCCATAGAATTTATCTAGGACTTTGCTAGGTATGAAGGTAGAGTGTCCGAGTACTAGCACTGAAAGAATCCATGAGCCCAGACTCTCCCCTCAGTCCCACCACGTAGATGCCTCTATTAAGTGAGGCAGCTTGTACTTCCTGTTTTTAAAGGTTAACTGCTCTCGCCTTGTCACCATGATGCAAGTCAGATTTTCCTGCCTAACTCCCATCCCCAAAGCAAACTCTTCGGCTGCCTCAGGATTCCTTCCTACCTTCAGTTTTACATCTAGACAACAAACAATAGGCATTGCAATCGGTTTTAGTCACTTGCCTACAAAGAGCTTTATCTATTAAGTGAGGCAATATTAAGATTCTCATTTTATGAATTCTCATATTTTTCTGTTAGAAGACAGGCTAAGGAGGAAGTGTCCAAATTGAGATGAGAGGTAAAAGAGAGCTTCCTTTCCTGGGTCTTGGAAAAAGATAAATGTAGAAATGAATTTCTCATCTAATTATTCATTCCTGTTTATATATTCTTTAATGATATGTTTCCATGGTTACCAGCGTTGTTAAATGCTGCCTGTGTTTCACTTTGCTTTGATGCTATTTGAGGTAGTATGCCAGTAGGAGAGGTTCACTTTTAAATGAAAGATGTAATTGAGGCATGTATTTGATCTAAGGTTGAGTGTTCCTGTGAAGAAGATAGTGACCGTGACATTATTTTCTGGTTGTATAGTTTAGTGTAGTTCTTCCACTGATGTTCTGTGAGTGTCCCAGGCATTAGGAAGGAAGGGAGGGAGGGAGGGAGGGAGGAAGGGAGGGGTAGAGGGAAGAATCTGAACCATATGCATATTGAATTTATGTGTACATCTCAGTACTGTTGTATATACTTAGTGACATTGATTTGGCCAAACTGCCAAGTAGGTGAGGTGGCTTTTTACGTGCCAGTCCCTCTCTTCTCCCCACGCCGTCCCCCCTCCTCACTCCCCCTATACCTACCAAGAGCCACAGTTACCTCACCTTAGTGTGAATTTGCATCAGAGTGCCACCCTTTCAGAGGCTGTCTGCTTTTGAAGTCCTAATGGCCCCTGAGAAACACGCAGCTCCGTCCCCAGCTCCAACAGTGCCAGGCTTCCAGATCATACAAGAATTCGCGGGCAGTGCCTCAGAAGGGGCCCTGCAGGCGGACGGCATATTTTCACTTTGTATATCAACCCTCTATCTGCAAGTTGATAATTCAAGCTCATTAGAAAATAGTGGCATCACATCAAACAAGAAAAGTAATCCTCAGCCACTCCAAGAAATATTTACTTAGTATTCATCTTCAGAAATATAATTATATGTACGTGGTGTGTGTGTGTGTGTGTGTATATATATATATATATATATATATATGTAATTTTTTAATGGTATCTGGTTTTGTAGGAATATCAGTGGAGGGAACTCACACTTATTTAAATAGAGTCAGCTTTTCCTTCTCTATTTTTCCCTTCTAAAAAGCTTTTTGGGTTTCTGACAGTTCTTAGCTGAGAAAGAAGTAACCTCCAAATTTCATTTTCTCTCATTTGAGAATGATACGGATTTCATAGATTTAAGGCAGTTTGGGCCTTCTTTTACTTGAACAAATTTAGGGGTAGCTATTTGGTGTCCCAGGAGTCCTGTGCTATTTTCCTAGGTTGTCATGAGGCTATTTTGTTTACTTAGAGACTGCCTTCCAGTTTAAGCTGGTGAACATGTTGATTCCTCCTTTGTTTTGTTTGCATCTAAAAATCAAAAATTGTTATGATCAAAGTTAGAGATTTTTATAGTTATCTTTTATATTTCCCATAGATTTTTATGGGTTATTGATTTACAAGCTTGCAGAGAAATTGAGGTCACTTTTTTTTAGCAGTTGGAGATGCGGAATAACTATTCCATGAAATCATGAAATTTTTTAAACTGTGTGCGCCCAAGTATAAGATAATCTGTAAAGCTCAAAGCTCTTAATGTTTTTATTTATATTCAGCCATCTTTTTGATGGCATTGCACACCTATTAAAAATGAATTCTCCTCTTTTCTTGAATTCACATGATTGTATTTTCCTCACTAATTTTTGAAGTTTGTGTACACTACCTGAACTGTAGTTTCTGGTTGAATCATTTTCTTTTTAATTTCTTTTTCATATTTTCTAATCTCTCCTCCTCTAGATAATGAGGCCCCAGCATTTTAAATGTTTGTCTTCAACAAATGGCATGCTTTACTTCTTTTTTAGGATCCTAAAATAACTGTTAAACTGACCTATTTTGGGGGGGACCTTCTTAGAACACTATCAGTGGGACTGCCAGCTGGTGCAGCCACTCTGGAAAACAGTATGGAGGTTCCTCAAAAAGTTGAAAATAGAGCTGCTACTCTGCAACCCAGCAGTTGCACTACTGGGTATTTACCCCAAAGATACAAAAATGTACTGATCCCAAGGGGCACCTGCATCCCAATATTTATAGCAGCAATATCCATAGTGGCCAAACTATGGAAAGAGCACAGATGTCCATCAACAGATGAATGGATAAAGAAGATGTGGGATAGATGATAGATAGATAGATAGATAGATAGATAGATAGATAGATAGATAATGGATTACTACTAAGCCATTGGATAAATGAAATCATGGGATGCCTTTGGCTTAGGTCATGATCCTGGGGTCCTGGGATGGAGTCCCTCTGCCTCTCTCTGTGTGTGTCTCATGAACAAATAAAACATTAAAAAATAAAATGAAATCTTGCCATTTGCAATGACATGGATGGAACTAGAGTATATTATGCTAAGTGAAATAAGTCAATCAGAGAAATACAATTAAATGATCTCACTCATGTGGAATTTAAGAAACAAAACAGAGGATCAAAGGGGAAGAGAGGAAAAAACAAAACAAGACAAAATCAGAGAGGGAGACAAATCATTAGAGACCCTTAATCATAGGAAACAAACTAAAGGTCACCGGAGAGGGGTCGTAGGGGGATGGGGTAACTGGGTGATGAACATTAAGGAGGGCATGTGATGTAATGAGCACTGGTGTTATATACAACTGATGAATCACTGACCTCTACCTCTGAAACCAATAATATATTTTATGTTAATTAATTGAATTTAAATATTTTTTAAAAAGCAATAAAAAGTAAAATAAATAAAAATAAACAGACCTGTTTTTATCCAAGAGAGTGACATCCTTCAAGAAACCTCGGGAGGACTATTTCAAGCCCAAACCTAAAGAGATAGAAAACACCATAATTAGTATGGCAAATCTTCACTGTATTTACTCTCCATCAGGTGGGGTTTGTCCAGCCTTAACAATCATGTATAAGACACAAATCAGAGATAAAACTGGAGACTGGATACATCCATAACTTGGAAGTGTAGTGGCAGGTCTCTTAAAAATAGCACCCCATTTCATTTCATCTAATACCACTTGAAGTTGTAGTTTGTTGTTGCCATAGAGTGTGTTTGTGTGCGTACAATAAATATTTGTGTATGTGTATATAAATATTTGACCGGTTCATCACATTTCTCACAGATGAAAATATGCCACATCTGAGACCTGTTGATGATGAAAAGTTGCATATAGAAGGATACCTGCCCTATAATAGCAGCCTCCTGCAATCTCTTACCTCCTAAAATATAAAGGCCTCCAGAAGGAGCCACAGCCTGAAAGGGATTAATTACAGACAAATGAGAGAAATAAGAAAGAAGATGTGTCTAGTTGCTGGGGCAAAGCTGAAACTTGATAGAGAAAAGAAATTATGGGGATATAAGAGTATACCTAAGACAAACTTTGAGTAATAGATGAAAGCACTATAAAGACATTTTTTTGACACAGCCCACAGTCCCCTTTCCTGAGTTCCCAGACAGACCATCTCCCTCCTTGGTCTGTGGACCACCAGGGCCATGGGGCTACTAGCTTCCAAGATGAATGGTTCCCCCATGGGAAGGCTCTGTTGAACATTTTTCCTAATGCTGAAGATTCCAATTCTGCCCTCCAAAACTTGATGGAAGCCATGACCCTCATTTGTGAGTCTGCACACCACACATGGCTCAGAGCAAGGGGCTCTGACTGGGATAGAACTGGCTTGAATCCCAGCTCTGTCACAATGTAACCCTGTGAACTACTGCATATGGAGTTTTCCTAATCTTTCAAATGGGATAATGCCTATTTTCCAGTGTTGCCTTAACAAGTAAAGAGAGTAATGTATCTACAGCACCCAGCCGATGTCCAGAAAGACTCCCTTAATTGTTAAATGAGTTTTACAGATTTCTCAGTGAATTAATTGAAGGCTGCCCAGTCAGAGTACAACAGTAGGTTGCACTCTGATGACAGAAAGTTAGTCCCTGCAACATATTTCTTGTCTCCAAAATGAACATCCTTGGATTCTTTCAACTTTTCCAAAGTACAGTTTTTCAAGGGCATCCTAGACTTTTCTTCTCAAAGGCATCTCACATAGTAGCCTAGGAGATAAAACAAATGCTTGTTGGGGGTAAAAAAAAAGTACAAATCTAGAAACCAGGTCACCGAGTTCTTGTCCCAGCTCTGCCATTAGTCAGCATTGTGCACCAGCAAGCCCAATCTAAAACTACCAATCAAGAAATACAATCAGAAAACAATATACATTTAGGGAAAGTAATATCTACCTTCATATAATTAAACTAAATATAGAGAAGAAATGCACAATGACAAAAAAGGGTCCAAACTGTGCTGACATTTGCCACCAAACACAGAGGCTAAAGCCCATTAGTAATACCCATTTGTGCTTATGAAATAATTACAGGTAATGTAGCTATTTATTCCTGTGATACCTTTTGGTGACTCATTTTAAGTCATCAAGAATAAAAGCTCTGTGGCATCCTAAAGAGTCTGGAGGCTGCTGAAACCCACACTTGTAACTCTGAGTTTCTATCAGCTGGTATTTCTCTAGTGTGCAAGCAGAAAATTATTCAGGGTCTTTAGAACAAGAATGTACTTTAAAAATTCTATTTATGAATTATATGCGCTCTGCCATTAAATAAGCTAGACCAACCCAAGCACATTATTATTTAAGTTCCCTTATCAAGAAGCCTTTCATTTAATTTTTGTAAATGTTTCTCTTTGAGACAGGCCTGCTAATTGATAGCATTCCTTAAATCTAATGAAGAGCTGGTGGGCAAAACAGTCTTATTGTGGTCAGTAGGTATGGAGGATGAATATTCTGTTTTGTGTTAGTTATTGTTGTAAAGAGGATCTTGACCTGGTTTAGGTTTGGTGTGGTCTATTTGGTTCTCTGTTAGAGTTAGAGTCAAGTTCTTGTTGTCTTTGAAGATAGGAATGAGATAGTCATGGAAAAAGAAAAAAGAAAGGAAAACTTGATCTTATACTTCTAGGAATTTGCATTCTAACTAGAAGGATGAAAAGTCACTGAGTGGGAGAGAAAGCATTAGTTTAGGAGACATGCACTCCTCTCCTGCTTCCTTCCCTCATTTTGTGACCTGGGTTAAGTCATGAGAACTCAGCAAACCTCAGTTTCTCTGGTTATAAAGTTGAGTGATTTTAAAATAATATCTTGGATTCCTTTCATCTCTTTAGTTCTATGCTAAAGGGACATAGATACAAAATTTTACTACCGAAT
The DNA here is from genome assembly GCF_048164855.1 of Canis lupus baileyi. Classification (NCBI taxonomy): domain Eukaryota; kingdom Metazoa; phylum Chordata; class Mammalia; order Carnivora; family Canidae; genus Canis; species Canis lupus. The sequence continues at coordinate 38,692,584 of NC_132868.1, read as the reverse complement.
GTGATTAATAATTAAAAATTAATACAGAGTAAATTTTAGGCTTAAATGCATATATATATATATATAGAGAGAGAGAGAGAGAGGGAGCCTATAATGCCTATACATTATACATGCCATTAAATGCCTATACATATATATGTTAAAATTTTATAACCCTCACATACACTACTAAAGTACTAAAGTAAATTAAAATGCTTTAGAACTTAAAATGATATTTATTGTGGCTATTTTTAAACAAGATGGATTGCAAAGTAGAAATTCATAACAGCTGTATAAAAATTTGTTCACCTTGGTATAGGTAACTCATTCATACAATCTGGTCATTTCCAAACACTGCAAATAAAAATTTAAATATCTTGATTTAAACTGCATCTAGACATAACTTTCACATCACTAGACTGATAAATGTAATGGCAAAGCTGCCAAATATTCCCTTATATTAGAAAAATACAGAACTCACAGTGAGGGTTGTTTAATAAAAGAACTCCCATAAATCCAAGGTAATATTTCAGCATTAAAAAATGTTGCTCATCAAGGCAGGGGCAAACAATCAATTATTACATATTTTATTCTGACATACCATTATATTAATAAAATCATTGTAAAAATGTCAATCTGGACTATTGCACAAGCGATACAGTGAATAGGTTTATAGGGAAGTCTCAAAGTAAGGTATTTTGCTCTTTAGCTAAATTGGCTCTTTAAGTTAATTCTAAATTTCAGGAAAATTGTAATCTTTCAAATTGAACCCATATACATGCAGAGGGTTGAATTTGAAAATTATCGGTCACAAAAACTTTCTTTTTCCATTTTCTAGAAAATTCTAGTCATCATTCAAAATTACATCGTTACCAATGTAATCGCAAAGAACCATATTTAGCCACTAAAGACTAAAGATTCCCATCTCATCAATCATTTATAGTCTGCAAGTAGAGCCCTGCTTCCTGTGTCTAATGCTAACTCTGAAAATAATACAATCATAATATTCATCCACTAGTAATACCTACTTAGATGGACTTTATAAGGATTAAAGGAAATAGGATATAAAAAAGCATTTCTCACACTACTGAATAAAAAGTTATTTTATCTCCTAAAATACCATGTTTTTTTTGTCTACATTTTAAATAATACATAAAGCTTAGTAGAAAAAAATAGATTATGAAGGACATACAAATTTTCTTTTATTATTGTTTGTGAATTAGGATAGACTAACTGCTATAACAATCAACTCCAACATTTTGGTAATTTAAGACAATAATAGTCTATTTCACACTCATGCTGTAGTTCATTCAGTGTGGGTGTCCCTGATTGGTTCTCCTCAAATCAGCAATAATGAGAACAACCCATAGTTCTTCCACCATGTAGCTCCATCATCCTCCACGTCCTGGGCGTCCTCCCGCTTCAGGAAGATGATAGAAAAAGAAAATAGAGGATCCATACGAGGCAGCATTTTATGGGCCAGACCTAGAAACAGTATCATTCCTGCTTACATTGCACTGATCCACACAGAGCCACAGGCTACACTTAACTGCAAGAGGGACTGAGAAATGCCAACCATGTGCCCAGGACACATATACATATATATGTTCTAAAATTCTCTAACTCACATACACTGCAAAACTTAAGTAAATTAAAGAATTTATAATTTAAGCTGATGTTTATTATGACTGCTTTCAAACAGGAAAGTAAAACCCAGGAGGGAAAGACACAATTTTTTGAAGACAAACTGAAATATAATATTTGAGACCCTAATTCTAAATTCTATGGCATTAAAAAGCTGCTCATCCTGAGAAAAGTCACTTAAGCCTCTTCAAGTCCCTCAATTCATCTCCAATTCAGTGAATTGAGCTGGAAAATTCCCAAGGTCCTTCCAGATATAATCTTATAAGTAAAGCAATTTACTGCAATTATGGTCAACCCTGATGTTGGAAGCATTAAAGGAATAATTTGATAATAATCTATAATAATTTGATCACATTTTCTAATTAGAACTGACAATATTTCTGCTACTGAACGACCATCACTGGACACATAGTTAAAAAGGTTGCAGTTTGTCCAAATCTTCCAGCAAAAATGTAGGGGGAAAAATTTCATAATCGCACCATCCTGAAAACATTTGTGGTTTGTGGTTTGCCAGATTTATCCTAGGCACCTTGAGAGCTCTTAAAAAATTTACCAGGAAGAAGCAACCTTCTTGGAGTTAGAAGAAGGAATGAATTTTATTTGTTTCTTTTTTGCTAGTCATCTTTTCCCTCTATTTTGATGGCCTTTCCTTTACTCTTGATGAAGTATCTCTCTTTCCCTGTCTCCCCCATCATCTCCCTCGTTATAAAATTATCCTGGGCAAATTGATTTCCGAGGTAGCAAATGGTTCTTTTTGCTCAGCTAAAGAACAAGGAGAAATTATTATAAGTTACTGTTTGTAGAGAAAATGAGCTGCCCACATACATTCTTGGTTTATGTACCTATAAGCTTTAAAACTTGATAAATGTGAGGATAACAATAGAGAGAGTTATTAGAAATAACCCAAATGTAAACACATAATTTCAAAGCTTTTTTGTGTGTAGCACCAGAGAAAGCATAATTAACAGCAATGTACACTTAACCAACAGGACATGTAGACTGACTGTTTTCCCCTTCCTTGTTCACATGTGGCATCTATTGACACCAGAGAAACTCACACATTGGGAAAGAATAACTCAGTTGCAGAAAATGTTTGTCAAATTAAAAAGTATCACTTGAAATCTACCTTTCCTTTTAGCACAGCTTACTTTTTTTTTAAAGTTTTTATTTACATTCCAGTTAGTTGACATACAGTCTAATATTAGTTTCAAGTATCAAGTACATTATAATGATCTAACAGTTCCATCACCCCAAGTGCACTCCTCAATCCCCATCACCTATTTAGCCCTTTCTTCCCACCCACCTCCCTTCTGGTAACCATCAGTTTGTTCTCCATAGTTAAGAGTCTGTTTTTTGGTTTCTTTTTCTCTCTCTTTTTTCCCTTTGCTCATTTGTTTGGTTTCTTAAATTCCACATATGAGAGAAATGTCTTTCTCAGACTGACTTATCTCACTTAGTATAACACTTCCTGGCTCCATCCATGTCATTGAAAATGGTAAGATTTCATTCTTTTTTATGGTTTTTTTTTCCCCCTTTCATCCTTTTTTTATGGAGTAATATTCCATTGTATATGTTATACCACGTCTTTTTTATCCATTCATCATTCAATGGACATTTGGGCTGTTTCCATAATTTGGGTATTGTAGATAATGCTGCTATAAACACTGGGGTGCACGTATCCCTTCAAATCAGTATTTTTGTATTCTTTGCATAAATACCTAGTTGTGTGATTGCTGGATCATAGGATAGTTCTATTTATTATTTTTGATGAACCTCCATTACTACTTTCTGCAGTGGCTGCACCAGTTTGCATTCCCACCAACATTTCAAGAGGGCTCCCCTTTTTCTACACCCTTGCCAACACCTATTGTTTGTGTTGTTGACTTCCATTCTGACAGGTGTGAGGTAATATCTCGTGGTAGTTTTGATTCGCATTTCCCTGATGATGAGTGATGGTGAGCATCTTTTCATGTGTCTGCTGGCCATCTGTAAGTCTTCTTTGGAGAAATGTCTGTTCATGTCTTCTGCCCATTTTTTTAATTGGATTATTTGTTTTATGGGTGTTGAGTTGTATCAGTTCTTTATAGATTTTGGATACTAACTCCTTTACCAGATATGTCATTTGCAAATATTTTCTCCCATTCCATAGGTTGTCTTTTAGTTTTGTTGATTGCTTCCTTCACTGCACAGAAGCTTTTTATCTTGGTGAAGTCCCGATAGTTTATTTTTGCTTTTGTTTCCCTTGCCTCAGGAGACCTATCTAGGAAAAGTTGCTATAAGCCAATGTCAGAGAGATTACTGCCTGTACTCTCTTGAAGGATTTTTAGGTCTTTAATCCCTTTTGAGTTTATTTTTGCGTATGGTGTGAGAAAGTGGTTTAGTTTCATTTTTTGCATATGGCTGTCCAGTTTTCCCAACACCATTTTGAGGAACAGTCTTTTTTTGCCATTGTATATATTTTTTCCTCCTTTGTTGAAGATTAATTGACCATGTAACTGTGGCTTTATTTCTGGTTTTTCTGTTCTGTTTCATTGATCTAAATGTTTAGCTTTATACTGTTTTGATCACTACAGTTTTATAATATAACACGACATCTGGACTTGTCCATACGTCCAGTTTTGTTTTTCTTTTTCAAAATTACTTTGGCTATTTGGGGTCTTTGGTGGTGCTGTATGAATTTTAGGATTTTTTTTTCTAGTTCTGTGAAGAATGCCATTGGTATTTTGGTAGTAGATTGCTTTGCATAGTGTAGACATTTTAACAATATTTGTTCTTCCAATACACAAACATGGAATATCTTTCCATTTCTTTGTGTCATCTTCAATTTCTTTCATCAGTGTCTTATAGTTTTCAGAGTACAGGTCTTTGACCTCTTTGGTTAGGTTTACTCCTTGGTATATTATTATTTTTGGTGCAATTATAAATGGGCTTGATTTCTTAATTTCTCTTTCTATTGCTTCATTATTGATGTATAGAAATGGAACAAATTCCTTAGTACAGCTTACTTTTTACAAGCTGCAGTTCCTTATCTGGTATCTTCCTCTATTTATTTTCAAAATCTAGGAGAATCTTACACTGATGATAAAAAATAGATTATAATCCATATTTTAATAACTATGATTATTACAAAATATTCTAGCATTTAAAATTCCTGAAGTATAATTTTTCAATTTACAGATATTAGACTCTTCATGAAAGACAAGCCCAACCCTACATTACTAAATTATTACCATCTCAAAATGAAAACCTGATATCTTGGTGTCTAACTCAGTCAAAAATTCCTTCTATTTTAGCAAAGCTAATTTTCTTCTAGATCATTTCACATAATCTAGGTAATGAGTCACTCAGTAATGCACCAGAAATGTTATATATATAAATGTTATGTATATAGACATACATATACATATACATATAATAGAGTATATAACATATACCCGATTCCTTTACAAGGCCTTGTGAGACAGGTTCAAAGCCTCAAGAGTGTCTATCTCTAGAAGGACAAAAAACATTAATACATTAAAACGCAACAAAGATATGTCAAGATCTGGTGAAAGAGTAATGTGTATTCTCATTCTACTCTGTATTACAGTAGTTCTTCTTGGAGTTATAATAATGTCCTTTGAGAAAATATTTCTATGGAGAATTCAATTATTATTCTTACATACACACTTATGCTCACTCAACCACCACCTTACTCATCTTCAAGATGGAGGGCAGAAGCCACAAGAAACAATCCCATTTCTAATGGTTCTGATTAGGGAGAAAGGGAAGCCATGCTCCAGCACATACCCTTGTGAGTGGAGAGCCCTGCGAAAGCCTAAATGCAATTTGTTGAGAATCAAGCCAAGAGTACAGTGCCTTAAATGAACAGATCAAGCTGCCACACAAAAGACCACATTTCTGCCACTTGCAGAAAAGCTGGTGTAGGCTCTTGGGCATGAGTCTTACTGCCCTGCTGTGAGATGGCTTAACAACATTACCCTGCCAACAGTCACTTAAGCTGCCAGCAGTTGGAAAAGAAATGGGATGGAGGGAGTGTTTTCTTCTACCCTGGCCTTCCTGGGATAGTTAATGTCTCTCTGGAAGCAAACTAAAGGATTAAATAAATTCATTAATATTTTTTGATCCAGAATTTAAAGCAAAATACCCTTCATCAAGGTATTTAGAGAGACCATCAGAAAAGCTATTTGGGAGTTAGGAACTATTATGAACAGAATTGTTTACCCCCCAAAATTCATATGCTAAAGTCCTAACAAGGTGCTGCAGATGGCCACTGCATTGCAAATAGGGTATTTAAAGAGGTAATTAAGTTCAAATGAGGTCTTTAGGTGGGTTTTAATCCAATATAACTGATGTCCTTATAAAAAAAAGGAGATTAGGAGACAGACATACACGGCGGGGGGCGGGGGGGAGAACAATGTAAAGACATATGGAGAAGCTACACAGCCATGTACAAACCAAGGAGAGAGGCCTAAGGAGAAATCGACTTTGCAGACACCTTGTCTCAGACTTCTAGCGTCTGGAACTAGAGAAAATGAATTTCCATCATTTAAGGCACCCAGCCTATGATACTTTGTTATAGCAACTCTGCAAGCTGACACAGGAATAGTTTACCAAAGGTAGAAAAGTCAGATTGTAACCTTAGAACTGAGATCTAAAACCGCTCCCCTCTTGCGCATATCCAGGTAGGACTACTTACATTTTTATCTTGCCAGGCCATCCCCTGATGGGTTCCAGCAGTGAACATATGTAAGCCCCAAATTAGAGAAATTATTCTCCTACTTAGTATAAAGGATCTTTATTTTTGCTGAAGGACCGGAACCTGGTACCTAAACACCACGTTTGAGTTCTTAAATCCATATCTCTGAATTCCTAGACCTGCTGCCTGCATTACCCTTGTTAGCTTTCCACAGCTGATACCCAGGCCTCAGCACCCGGGTCCTGCTGCACGTGCATAATCCATTGCTCCCCGGCTGTGTGCTGGCTCTGGGTTTGGAAACACAGTACTATTCTTGGTTCCCCTGCAAGTTCCTCAAACCTGGAAAGGGCAATGTTGCAGGCAGTGTAAGTTCTTTCATTCAGCCATTCAGAAATTTGCCCCAAATTTTACAAATTTAAAATGTAAATTAGAAAGCTTCCAGAATTTTCTAATGAGAGTCTTGGAGAAAGGAGGACCCTTTGCATCAAGAAAATGCTTACAAAGCTGCTCTTTTGCCCACAATACAGACAGTCAGAGAGGCCATTTGAAATCACTAAGAAATGGAATAGGCAGTGAACAAGTTAAATTAGGTCGCTCAGTTTAAAATCAACCCCTTATTGCTCTTAATATCAATCAGAAACTTGTTTACAAAATGCTATGCCAGTAATAAGAGAAATTGCTGTTTGTTAAATGGTTTTTCTTCGTTGGACAGTTCAAATCTATTATTTTTCCTTAGGGTTGTTGGCACTCTTAGTTGTTACTGAAAAAATTTATTCCTATAAATACATATAAATTCTTATAATATGCTTGTATGCTATTTTCAGAAAAATGAGATAACTATGGACGTTTCCACTTTTTATTCAATGTTTAAGCCTCATTAGAAGGAAAAGTTGTAGAACAGGAATAAATTCCTTTTAAAACTTCACATAACTTTCTTTTTTGGTCTGTTTCAAATAGTAAATGGACCTAGTTAAAACAGGAAGTTCAGGGTGATGGCAGGCTTTATCAAGAATGGTACATGAGCAAAGAACATTTAAAGAAATTCTTAAATAGCAAAATCGATCTCAAGTGGCTCTTGTGATCTGGAGGGAAGGGAAGCTTTAGTGGGAGGAAGTTGAGAAAGGTTTTTCTTATTCCAAAAGGCTTTCCCACGTATTAGAAGAAGAAAAAAATGTACTTTGTCTAGTTTGTTGTGTTATTTATAGAAAATACTTAAATCTAGATTTTTCAGTTAATTTTTTCAAAGTACAAATTGCTCATCAATGTCTGTTCAAGAGTAGGATAATTATGTTAGACTTAAGAGTTTGATTTTTCAAATTGAGTAAAAAAAATCACACCTTGGAAAATAGAATTTTTATTTTAATCTTAAAGCAAGCTCAGTTTAGAGGCGCCTGTTTACAAACTTTCTTCATTTAATTGGTTTTCTTAATATGAAATAGTATTTCCAGAACTAATTAAAATTTTATTCTAATGAATATTCAAGACCAAAATATGTTATCTTTGCAGTACAGTATATAGATTTTTAAATCATCCATAAAGGTAATTATATTTTTTTACATTCTTAAAAAGTCATATATTGTTATTGATGCCAAATGGGTTGTTTGCTTCCTCTCAGGCCATGATTGAAGAAGCCATCACCAGAGCGGAATCTTTCTCAGTTATGTATACACCATTTGCAACAAAAATCAGAGCTGATAAAATAGAAAAAGTAAGAGAGGTTTTCACAAAAACTCATCCTGCGTATGTGGAATATATCTACACAGGTAATATTCAAGTTATTAGCTGATAGTTTATTTCCATTAAAGCAAATACAGGGCTATTTCTGGTTTATTTATCGTTTCAGTTGTAGGAATACATTGTTGGGATCTTTCCTTCATTTTATTGTACTTTTTTTGTCATTGTAAGTTCACTTTTTAATCTCCATTACCTATTTCTCCCATCTCCATCCCCACCTTCCCTCTGGTAACCATCATTTTGTTCTCTACAGTCAAGAGTCGATTTCGTTGTTTACCTCTCCTTTTTATTTTTCTCATTTGTTTTGTTTCTTAAATTCCATAAAGAAATAAAATCAAATGGTATTTGTCTTTCTTATTTTGCTTAGTTTTAAACTCTCTAGCTCTATCCATGCTGTTGCAAATGGCAAGATTTCATTATTTTTTATGGATGAATAATATTCCATTGTACATATATATCACTTCTTCTTTATCCATTAATCAGTCGATGGACATTAGGGCTGTTTCCATAATCTGGGTATTGTAAATAATGCTGCTTGCTATAAACAGTGAGGTGCATGTGTCCCTTTGAATTAGTATTTTTGTATTACTTGCATAAATACCTAGTTGTGTGATTGCTGGATCATAAGGTAGTTCTATTCATTATTTTTTGATGAACCTCCATACTGCTTTCCACAGTGGTTGCACCAGTTTGCATTCCCACCAACAGTCCAAGAGAACTCCGCTTTCTCCACATCTTCACCAACACCTATTGTTTCTTGTATTGTTGATTTTAGCCATTCTGACAGGTGTGAGGTGATATCTCGTGGTAGTTTTGATTTGCATTTCCCTGATGATAAGTGATGGTGAGCATCTTTTCATGTGTCTGCTGGCCATCTGTAAGTCTTCTTTGGAGAAATGTCTATTCATGTATTCTGCCCACTTTTTAATTGGATTATTTGTTTTATGGATGTTGAGTGGTATCAGTTCTTTATAGATTTTGGATACTAACTCCTTTACCAGATATGTCATTTGCAAATATTTTCTCCTCTTCCAGAGGCTGTCTTTTAGTTTTGTTGATTGTTTCCTTCACTGCACAGAAGCTTTTTATCTTGGTGGAGTCCCAATAGTTTATTTTTGCTTTTGTTTCCCTTGCCTCAGGAGACCTATCTAGGAAAAGTTGCTATAAGCCAATGTCAGAGAGATTACTGTCTGTACTCTCTTGAAGGATTTTTGTGGTTTCAGGTCTCACATTTAGGTCTTTATTCCCTTTTGAGTTCATTTTTGTGTATGGTGTAAGAAAGTGGTTCGGTTTCTTTTTCTTTCTTTCTCCTTTCTTTTTCTTTTTTCTTTTTTCTTTTTCTCTCTCTCTCTCTCTTTTTTTTTTTTTTGCATGTTGCTGTCCAGTTTTCCTAACACCTTTTTTGAAGAGACTGTCTTTTTCCCATTTGAATATTCTTTCCTCCTTTATCGAAGATTAATTGACCATATAACTATGGATTCATTTTTGGATTTTCTGTCCTATTCCAGTGATCTATGTGGCTACTTTTATTAAAGTACCATACTGTTTTAATTAATGCCACTTTGCATTCGAACTTGAAATCTGGATTTGTGATACCACCAGTTTTGTTTTTCTTTTTCAAGATTGTTTTGGCTATTTGAGTTCTTTTATGGTTCCATACAAATTTTAGAATGGTTTAGAGGTACATTATTTTAATCTGATGTGTTGAAATGAGAAGTGATTTTAAGTTTTAAGTAGAACTAGTCCTATTAGTCTATCACAATATTCTTTGTGCCATGATGTTTCTATACTTTAAAAGAAGAGGTATGGGTGACTCAATCAGTTGAGCATCAGCTCTTGATGATTTCAGCTCAGGTCATGATCTCAGGATCCCGGGATGGAGCCCTACATCAGGTTCTACACTCAGTGTGCAGTATGCTTGAGATTCTCTCTCCCACTCCCTCTGCCCCTTCCCCTCCCCTCGGTCTCTAAGATAAATAAATGCTAAAATAAATAAATAAAAGAGATAAAATCTAGAAACTCATTTTTAAAAGATTATTTATTTATTTATTTATTTTAGAGAGCGAGAGAGCGCGAGAGAGAGAGAGAGTGCAGGGGGAGGGGCAGAAGGACAGGGAGAGAAGCAGACTCTCTGCTGAGCCCAGGAACCTGATGCTGATGCTGGGCTACATCTCACAACCCTCAGATCACGACCTGAGATGAAATCAAGAGTTGGATGCTTAACTGGCTGAACCACCCAGACACCCATAAACTCTAAAATTTTTTAAAATGAAGGAATGACCTATGATAAAATGCCACCCTTCCCCACATTCTTCATCAGTAAACTGGAGGATTACAGTATTTTCCTGAAGATGAATTTTTTTCCAGTACTTTCTATTTCTATTTTCCTTCTTCCAACTATTTCACACTTCAAACTTCCCTTGTTTCCTTATGTTCTTGGATCATTGATATACAAATGAGATCTGGATGGTTAAGTGTACATAGAAGACACAGTACTGGTATTATCCCTTTTTCTCTTGTCTTTGGAAGCCACTTGCTTTTGTTCATTCATTCAGAAATACTTTTTAATATCTACTATGTGCCCATCATTATTCTGAATAAAGGAAAAGATTTTCTTGTGCAAAATTAAGAGCCACTAGTGACTACCATGGTAAATGCACATTCCTAGTATCACATTCTCTTATTAAGAGCTCTTCATTCCTTTTCATAGTGGTTTTGGGGCCAAATCACTCGTTTATATGATCAATAATGTACTCTGTTATTGATCACTTTTAAAGTGGCAGGCATTATGGATAAGATGATTCTCATTTAGAAACAAGAAAATAGCAACCAGAGAAAACAAATACCTTTTCCAAAGATGCACAACAAATCAGTGTTGGCAGCCTTCAGATTTGAACCCATGTCTTTGCCATTGAGCTATGCCATTTCCTTCTGATAGGAGCCGAGATGTGATAGAAGCATTAAAGGTCCTAAGTAGTCCTTATTTTATTCCACAATGCTTCAAGCTCTTTTGAGGAAACATATTACATAAGTCTAACTAATGATGATTGAATAATGAATCTCTAAAGAAAAATGAGAACTTGAGGGCATGGAAAGGGAAGAGAAGAAAGCACAGTGCATGCTATAATGACCACTGATGCCGATTTACTTTGAGCATTTTTGTAAGGAAGTGGATAAAAATGTTTTAGAATGCACATTTCTTGCTAAGTGTTATAAAACAATAACTATTTTATTATGGATATCTTAAGAGGGGGGCATGGCCTTAATAGCAAACAAAGTCACTTCTATCTAGTGTCATGGAAAATGAATTAGATTCAGCTATTTCCATTTCTATTCTTGGATCCATTGGTAATGAAGAGAAAGTCATTGAGGAGATCACCTGTTTGACAATTTCTCTACTGGTAGAATGAGTTTAGTTATATTTAACCTACTTCACAAGAGAAGTCATGAAGATTAATTAATATTTTGAAAACGCTGTTGCCAGTGAGAGTTTAAAAACAATAATAATATTAATGAGCCAGATTTATGTCTCATGTAACTCCATCAAACCTGTTAGCAAGATGAATTGTGATCTATTGGCAAGATGATTCATGCTAAAGGATCTTATACATTGGAAAAGAAGATAATTATAAGTTACTAATGATTGTTTCTATTATTTTATAATTACTAATTGCTGCAGTATGACAGTGCTATATAAGAAAATAGAGAGGGAAGACACAGCTTCTGGAGGGAAAAGCAGAGGTAAAGAAAGCAGTCTTGAGTTTTAAATTTCATTGAGATTGCTTAGGTTCTTGCCCTGTAGAACCTGTACTTTGGGTGAACAAGGCTATTGCACTGATGACATTACTTGACCGTTACAAATCAGTGAAGGATCTTCCCCAAAGTCATTGCTGGAATGATAGTGAAATCACTGTTATTAACTGTCTGTGTACAGTCTTAGTGGTCTGGCTTCTTTCCCCCCATGCAATTCTAAGGAGAGTGAAGACACAAAACATAAAAATAGGAAAGGTCAAATGTTACCTTTATCATCTGGATCTCTCTTACAGGTGATACCAAGTGATTAGGGCAGGCATTGGTAGCCAAAGGCAGGAGCTAGAAAGTAAGTCACACAAAGAGAATAGATATTTTTGTTTTGTTGGCACTTCCCCAAAACCAAGATTTTCCTTTTATCTGCCTTGTAGATAGAATTTAAGAAGCTTCTATCCTGACAAAAATGTATTTAGTTATTTATTTCAACAAGTAGACATGCAGCAGATATGACTGGCCAGAGCAGATGTGTGCAAACAGGCTTTTCTTTTTTTACCTATACATATTCATCTTTGGTCTGTTCAGAGCCAATAATATATTCTATCCCATTCCAAGGGACTCAGTCTCATTTAGTGATTTCTAAAACTTAGGTCTTTCTTCAGTAACTATGTAATCAAATTCACCAGCTCCCCTCCCCTTTCCATGGGATTTTTTTCTCCCTCTGGTCTGGTTTCAAATTTCATGGAGCTCAAGCATACCCAGTGTCTAAAGAGGTCAGTGGGCATGTGAGGAAAGATTCTTTTTTTCAAAGTCTGGTGCAGGCTGGTACAGCTGCTGATTACATGGCTAATGCCACTTGACTCTGTTGGTGAGCAGGACCAAATGGGCTCATTTATGTGACACATTAGGTGACCCAAGGACACCTATATGAATTCTCCATGCTATATTTTGGTGTAGATGCTTCCTAATGTGTACACCAACCATCTCCACCACATAAGTTGGTCCTGGAACCTAGAGCCATTCTCTCAGATTCCCTTTCCCTGCCAGGATGCTGGCGTGAACCCAGTCACCTTTTAGGTCTTAATCTAGAACCCTCCTTTACTCCATGAAGACTGGAAGTAGTCATAGCCCCCTCTCCAGCTTTCTATATTAGGCTGCCATGTCTCTTCTTTATGCTCCAGAATCCCAAGAACCTCAGGACAGAAGAAGATCAACAGTGGAGATGGATGGTTTGTTCACCTATTCATTTATTCATCGAACATTTATTGGGTACCTCTATTCCAGACACTATTCTAGGGAGTGCTAGAACATACTTGTTCCTAAGAAAGGATCTGACTTTAGTAATTCATATTTCAGGGTGAATATTGGACTATGTTTTTTTCATTCTTCTGGAGAATATTTTCTATTAAAACCTAAGCTCAAGTGGTGGAATGGAAAGCTGACTAATTAAAAGAATGATGGAGGAGAAAACAGACAAAGGAGCAGTTTGGAAACAGAAATCCTTGCCACTGAAGGTGGCAGAGACTAGCTAGTTGTTTACCAAGCTATTTTTTCCTCTCATGTATGCAACTAAAATACATTTCCATCCTCTCTTGTGACTCAGTAATGGCCAATAGAAGGTGAGCAGAAATAATCCATGCCACTTCCAGACCTGGCCCATAAAACCTTACATGCAGAACTCTCTTTCTATGGCCACTGCAGATAGGATCGTAGAACTGAAAGAGCCAGAGACAAAAGAAGCTTGCATTCCCTGAATGACCATATGGAAGGCCCCACCAAATACCCACATGAGCAAAAACCAAAATTCTCGTGCTTGAAAATCACTGAGATTTGGATTTGGAGGTCTTTTGTTTTGGGTGCTTTTGTTGTTGTTAAACCAGGTAACTTTGCTCTCATGCACTGCCCTACATCATACACAAGTAGGCAGCTTCTCACTCCATCTGCAATGCACACAATCAATTCATGTGAACTCGATGACTAAACAAACACTCCTTCATGTGCAATCAGCTCCACCCTCAGAAACACTCAGAGTTTATACACATTCTTTTCTACTTCACACTCCTTCATCCTTCTCCGGACAACTACAGGTGAATGCTTTCATACACACATGTTGGTATCCACCCACAGAAAGATAACATTTCAGGAGACCCACTGACAGACACACAGAGATAGAGACATAATTGTGAAGTTTTCATTGCAGCAAGAGAAATTGAGGCCATAAGTAAGAATTTCTAAATTATAGAGGTCATCTAAATAAACAGTCAGCAGATGAAGGTCATAAAATCCATATCTTGAAGGTCTTGGATGAGGAGTTACCCCTCTATGTTGTGCTGGATAAGTAGGTATTGTCATTAAAACTTGGAGACTGACACACTTAATTCCCCCAGCAGGGGCTGGCAGACAAACCTCCCACTCAGAAAGTCTGCCCAACTCCAGGTCACCTTCGTCAAGCCTAGACAGTATTGAGTTCATTACTCCTTGGTCATGTGACAGTGCAGTGAGCCCAGCAATAGCTGGCAGAGGTGGTGGTAATGAGCAAGAGTTTTCACAACACAGATTTCCCAGGCACTGTATTTTTCTCTAGCTCACCCCCAATTCAACAGTCACCCGTGTCAGGTATTTCCACACAAAAAACAGATGGAAAAGGGAAAGTTATAAAAATAAATCAATTTTGAAATGCATGTGGGTATAAATATATTTAATCTTTTTACTGAATAGGCCAACTAAATTAGTGATTTATTATGAGAAAAACCCACTTTACCCTCAGTGGCAGGCACTAGAACCATATTGCCCTTATAACGTCTACAAGTCTGATGAGAGAAGGTTAAAATTCAAATCTGCCTTTTGGGACAATCAGGCTTATACATCCTCAGGAACTTACCATGCATCCTTTGTTATTTGGGGAATACGGTAAGACCCACCAAAATCTTAAAGCCATACTATAATAGAGCTGTATTGCACTATGTTTCACAGAGAAAAAAATTACTGAATTTTTAGCCATGTAGCTATCCATTTTTCTTATTTAAGGAAAAATTTGGTTTGATTCATGCAGAGTAGTCAGGGTATATAAAACAAATAATAATTCATCAGCCCCAGAATGATTATGTTTTCATTTATAAAGATTTTGCTTGAGATTTTTATTCATATATTCCAGCAAAATAATGCAATTTTGTATAGTTCTTATTCTTGCATGGTTGTATTTTAATAATAATAAAGTAATACAATAAGCATATCCTGTCTCCTCTTGATGAAAATATCAAGATTTATTTGCTAAATAAATAAATATTCAGTAATGGATCTATGCTTAGTAATGTTTAATAGAAAAGTTTTCTGGATCAGATATCAATTACTTTAACACTTAGGTGGATAGAGTCATATTTTGTCTTTCCAATGCAATTTAACTCCCAGGAGTAAATATGTATGTTCAGAGGAATAATATACTGTTTTAAAATGGGACTTTAAGAATTGCTTTTTACTGAAATTTATAACCCTGTTCTTGTTCAGTCATCATTTACCAGTAAGGATAATACATCCTTATGCTTTCTAAAACATGAAGTTAAAAATTCCTCATTTTATTCTTTCTTCTTTAAAATGTAATTTTATCATGATCATGAGTTTTCAAGATCAGACTATTTTCCTCTTTGTAACTCACTTTCTCAAATGGAAAAGGTTATAGAATTAAAGAGACTGTATCCCCAATATTATTATGAAAGTGTTATGGCCAGGTTGGTTATAAAGGCGATAAATCATCTTCTATTTGTACCACAGAATTCTTGTTAGAAACAGAGAATCATTCCCAAAGTACAGAACTCCCTCATACATAGAGCTGAAGTCTCTCTTCTTAAAATGTGAAAACGTTGGTCTCTCCAATGGGAAGTGTGGTTTTCTGGCACTGTCCTCTATCTTCTCAACAAGCAGTTTATTTGCCCTTTGCAGTAGCAGGTTACAGGTCTATTTGCCTCTGGTCTCCATCATCTACTCTTACCTCCCGTGATTGCATTTCTCCTGGACCTCTCTGGAACTTTAATGCATCCTGCTTAGTGTGTTTTCTTATGGGATCTGACTGAAGACAGATGGAGTGGCATTTAAAGAAATATCATTTAATAAAACCCAAAATAAGTGGCAGTAATGTAAATTTTTACTGCAGCCTCTCAAGAAAAAACAACGGGTTGGGGCAAGATGGAGCTTTACAATGGGATACATGGCAGGAAGTAGGTATTATAGGTTCTTTATCCATAATGCTCAGCCAAACCTTGTGATACACACACACACACACACACACATACACGTGCACACGAATATGACAACCTCTCTCCAAGTGCCCTTTCCCAATCTAAGCCCTCCAAATATTCTCCCTAAATTTATGCTCTCATAAATAGATTAGGTCCTTTCCAGCGTTAACTATAGGACTACTGTGAATGAGATAGCTGATCCTGTTTAACAACTATATAAAATTTTAAAAACACACTTTGTGCATTAATCTCATTTATGGCTTTATCACCCATCTCTTTTCCTCTTGCTCTATTTTCTTCAAACATTCTTTTACACTTTTTCTTATGTCATATGTATTTATGTAAGGCAAGTCATTACACTTCCTAGTGGGATATAAACAAGTAGATTACCAATTCAGATTTTCAGAAAAATTAAGGTTTTCAGATTATGTAAGGCTTTTGTTATGCATTCTTGGTTAACTATCCAAGAGATACTTTCTATATGATGTAGAATCTAACCAAAACTGAAAAGTAATAATTATGATAAAGATCAAGAAAACTTGTGCTAATATACATTCAAGTTTAATTATTGGTAATAACTCCATAATAATGTTATCATAAAAATGGCATCACCAAGATGTATTCAATTTTTCTATCTTTGTACTAGCTGTGAAAATTAATTCCTAATCCTCAAACTGTTGGGATGTCTTGATAAGATATTCTTTCCAGATAGTCAACTTGAAGAATTTATAACTGCCTTGCCTCTCAACTATAATATTTTAAGGATTCCATAGAATTTGTACATATACTGAACTACTAGCTAAATCCCTATAACAGAAATCTTTGGTTAAATCCCTGTAACAGAAATCTTTGGTTTCAAGTGGTAGGAGTCACAGCTCAAACTGACTTTAGTAGATTTAAGTTTTAAAAGGGTAGGGGGAGACATGGAATACATTGACTTATATTGTTGAAAGATCCACAGGCGGCACTGCCTTTAAATGCAGCTTACTCCAACAGCTCACTCACTACTCTGTTCTCTGCAGTCAGCTTCATTCTCCAGTTCTGCCTGGTGTTCCACTACACATACCATCCCTTCAAGTGCTAGGATCTTGGGTAATAGCAAAATGCTCAAAGATCATTACAGATTTCAAATCACACTGTCCTGAAGAACAGTGAGTGCCTCTTCCACACAGTCCCTGGGACTCACTCTTTCTTATTGGCCTAAATTGCCCTTATGCTTATGATTGAACCGAAACTGAGGTCAAGGTAATGCCATGGATTGATTGGTCTATGTCAGTTAGGTCTTACTTTTAGAGCAAGTAGAGATTGAGAAATTCTCTGAGGGGAAAAAAAGAGGTGAGAAGGAAATATATAGGTAGCTAACCAACCAATGTCCATTCTAATCTTCATATAATGCAAAAATATAGCTAGGGCATCTGGGCCACTCAGTTGAGTGTGTCTGACTCTCGATTTCAGCTCAGGTCATGATTTCAGGATCCTGAGATCCACCCCATGTCAGGCTCTGTGCTCAGTAGGGAGTCTTCTTGGGATTCTCTTGATTCTCTCTCTCTCTCTCTCTTTCCCTCTCCCCCTTTGCCCCTCCCCTGTTTGCTCTCTCTCTCAAATAAAGAAATAAATCTTTAGAAATATAGCAATTTACAGGAATTATAACAATATTGTATTATTTCTTTGATTGTAAGTCTAATACATATTGAAGGGAATATCAGTATCTTTAATGTATGTATTGTCTCAGGTCTACTTTGGTGGGGATGGAATTGAGGAACTGTCCCAGAATAAATACAACACATCACATTAAACGTAAAACTTTGGATTTAACATGATTTCCAAATGAAGTGGAAATGGACTATGCATAAAAGTCCTGCAGAATTATTTGTTTTTCAAAGTTTACATATGGGTTGTGAGAAGACACTTTAGAATTCAAAGATTGTTTTTAGAGAAGTAGACCAGCAGCCTGAAGTGAAAATTAAGAATCTTAGGAATGGAAACCAATTTTTTCCACTTGCATCTAGAACTCTGAAATTATAATGAAGGTCAAAGAGAAAAATATGGCTCATTATACAAAGATTCATTATACATAGAGCTTTCTCACACATCAAATGCAAAAATAAAAATATGCTATGTTTTTAAAGTAGAAACTGTTTTATTATTTATGGGGGGCAATAATGATAACTTCCTGCAAAGTTGCTGCCTTTTGCTATTTTCTTGCTGATGTGAATTTGTGGATAACTTCCAAGATAGAAGTATTGGCATTAAAAGGAGTACAAGATAAAACTCAGAAAATGGTTGGGAAAGAACTAATGACAAAGTGTTGGCATTACGAAGGTATTGCAGAAGCTAAACTCTGAGACTGATCAGTAAAAAGAAGTCATATAAAACTGACATGGTCCCATCTCATACTGAGCAATTGGGACCTTTAGAAATGAGATTTTGCTCTAACCCAAAATGTCAGAACATTCTGTTATGGACAAAGGGCAGAGAAATGACACAGACACCAGAAAAGAGAAAAGGAAATGAAACTTTGAGAAAGGTGATAATAGGACACTAACAGATCTGCATACTTCTAAAAGAGTTTTTAAATTTCTTGTGCTTTTTCTTTTTAAAAAATTTTGCTTTGAAGAGTTCATTCATAACCTGTTGGCTGTGCTTATGATGAGGCATCTAACAGAAAACGCTGATCCTGATGACCTCTAATCTTTGTACTTAACTTCCAGAGAGTTTAAATTTTATTTTACGGACATTTAACTTCCTAACACTTAAAGCTATCCCTCATCTACAGAGATGAGTCTGCTGATCTACAATCAATAGTTCATGTTTGAGCAGATGCTTTTCTTGTTTTGCCAACAGTTATCACTAAGTCGGACTCCTCCCTCTATTAACCCAATCTTCTTTTGTGACTATGAGTTTGTATTTCTCTGAGAACAAGCTGCAGCAAATGTACAACCCAAATATGAAACTAATTTTTTCCATCCAGGCAAAGCTGCTCTATTCATTTGAGCATTTACTCCACTGAATTATTTAATACTGATTATTTTATTTCCCTTACTCTTCATAAGTTGAACAGAACCACTTAAGGTTTAGGTAAAGTAAAGAACAAAGTCTGTGTGATATTTTTTCTAAGCTTAGGGACAAAGAAATAAATCATATCTCAGAGACTCTGAACATTTTATTCGTTCTTTTTGAAGTTCTTTTTCTGAAAAAGATTTTTGAAGTTTTTTTTTTTTTTCCTGAGCATTACAAATTCAGGACTTGGAAGAGTTTGTTTTTAGATTCAAATGTTGAAGAGCACCTACTACATGCTTGGGGAATGAACATAACTTGAAGATGTCATCCTCAAGAGTACTAAAACTCGTTGGGAAGATAAGACATAACCCCATGAAATCTTGGGAAATTCACCCTGGAGTGAATGGTATAGACTTCTTCAAGAGTTTAAAGGGGGAATATTGAAATATTCAGGAAACCTTTCATGGACAAGATGGGACTTAAATTACATACATCTGGAAGGATAGTCATTGACTGAATAAAGGGGAAAAGGAGAATATATAGGTGTTTCTCAGTGGAAAGAACTTTGTGAACAAAGAAAATTTCAGAAGCAGGATAAACCTGGGCTGGTATACGTTAGTGAAATCAGCAGAGTTGATGATAAAGGTTTATAGTGAGAAAAACATAGGAAATAGGTACAGATTGTGAGACAGATGCACAAAACTGAGAGCCCTGAATACCAGGAAAGAAGTCACTGAAGTTCCTGAGGAAGGGATGTGACAACCACAAAGGCGATATTCCAAAAATGTTCATTGGGTGCTGATGTGGCATAAAATGATAATATTATGGCATGAAATGACACTGGTGGTAGTGAGGCTAGTTGGGAAACTCTTTCTGTAACTCAGATGTTAAGTGATCAGAAATTTGACCAGGGTGGTAGGAATGGTTACGCTAAGAAAGGAGTTCATATGGGGATCCCTGGGTGGCGCAACGGTTTGGCGCCTGCCTTTGGCCCAGGGCGCGATCCTGGATTCCCGGGATCGAGTCCCACGTAGGGCTCCCGGCATGGAGCCTGCTTCTCTCTCTGCCTGTGTCTCTGCCTCTCTCTCTCTCTCTCTGTGTGACTATCATAAATTAAAAAAAAAAAATTAAAAAAAAAGAAAGGAGTACATATGAGATGTATTACAATGGGTATATTTAGTCGTTTTTGAGACTCAAATTTCAGGGAATGAGAGGAAAGAAAAGTCAACAATGGCTTCCAGATTTTAAGCCCAAATAATTGGGTGAATAGTGGCTATCCTTATAACACATTGGTGAAAAGGAGGGAAGTGGGAAGTTGTGTGGAGACTATAAAAATCACTTCTGATGAATAATGAATACATTTGATGCATTGTGGTAATTGCTGTAACGAGGAGCCAATAGCAATGTCCCAGGAGGCATTCAGAAATGCTAACTTTGAATTTGGTGAAGATTTTCAGATCAGGCTATATTTGATCTTTAATCTTTTGGTTAGGAGTAATAGCTAAAGCCACAAAAATAGAGAACTCCCCCTCCCCAACCAAGAGTATATGTATGAAGAACCAATCGGTGAGCCAGGGACAGCTTGGAAGACCACTGAATGAGAAGGCGGAGGAGCAAGGGAGAAAGAGGAAGCAGGAGGTGTCTGTGTATGTGTAGGAGAGAGGGGGAAACAGAGACAGATAGAGATAGAGAGGAAGAAAGAAAAGACTGTCACTGAACTCCAGGGAGTAACTTGGAGGAGGAGGAAGAGGAGGAGAACAAGAGCAGAAGGTCAAACGGCATGAATGACTGGAAGACCTGAAGACTGGTCAGGCCCAGCCTTCTGTGGGGCAGTAAAAGGTTCTTGATAAAGGGCAAACTTTATCCTCCTTTGCTGAGGTTAGACATCTTTTAGAAAGAACTGAAAGATTATGCCCCTGCAAGAAACTCAGTCTGCATCATCTATCTTTGATACTC
This sequence comes from Canis lupus baileyi, assembly GCF_048164855.1. Classification (NCBI taxonomy): domain Eukaryota; kingdom Metazoa; phylum Chordata; class Mammalia; order Carnivora; family Canidae; genus Canis; species Canis lupus. The sequence goes on along the minus strand of NC_132868.1, from coordinate 38,671,593 downwards.
ATTTTTTAAAGCATCCGCTGCCCCAATGTTAAGAATTTGGAACTATGTCATACCTGCAAACTGATTTTTGTAAATAATAAATTTGGTCACGGTCATCTGAATTTCATCGCTAACTCTGGAAAGTTGTAAAAGAGCACATGAAGGTATTTATTTCTTCTCAGTTCTTCTGGCATGACAGAACCAAAGAAGACATTTTTAATCAATTCAACTTTCCTACCAAAGAACAATACAATCTGGTTAACTTTCATATCCATCAGGGGCACAGGGCTTTTCGGACGTAGGTAGAGGTTTATGAGCATAAAATTGAGAACAATTAGCACTCAAATTAATGTTACATGAGACTCAACATCTGGTAAGTGTGTCGTCATTTTGGGTCATAGACCACCTGCCAGGGTAAATGTTCATACAGCTGCAATTTACTCTGCATACAAATGGAATAAGAATACTTTAAAAAATATTTTTTTCTAAACTTAACAGTATGAATGTAGGAGCCTCTCACGTTCTAAAACTTCGACTAGAAGTTGATAAACTGATCGAACATAGAAGATGAAACATATAGGATTGAAAGGAACAGAAGATACTTGTATTCTCACAAGCACGTTTATAATCCATTAGCTGTAGTGCTAGCATTAGTTTCACTAGTCAGTCTAACCACTGCCACTATTAATACCAGTCTCTTCTTGATCCATCAAATATTTAAGAACAAGAAGATGTCAACCCCTCAAAGTCCTCATGTTATTTATAAAATCGAGCTCTCAAACATCCGGCTGCTTCTAGCAATAGAGCTGCACAGAAGATGACAAATCTAAAGATGTCCCCTGCACACCCGCTATAAACACCAGCCCACGGACAGCATAGTCCAGTCGCTTCTGAACATCAGCACTCTGGGGCCTCCTGTCACTTCGGTGTAGGCTTTAAAGTTTTAAAGGTGTCCTGCCAGGAGCCCTCTCTATGCAAACAAGTTTCAGCCCAGGATCCAGAAGCTTCTATGTCTAAATACCCTCTGGGTTTGTGCGGAGGTCAGAGCAGCCATAAAACCTACGCACACCTGTTTGGGGGGCCTCTGGCCATCCAGGAGTACCCAAGAAGCCAAGAACATTCCCATAGCACAGCCCCCAACATCATCCCCAGCATGGCCCGCAGGCCCTCTGGCCTCTAAGTCAGGAAGCAAAACCAGATTGAAGAGCAAACCATAGTCAGGGATCACATACTTCCTGTCCTCCATCTCCGGAGTATGCTAATTCCTGAAAATTCTGACACTTTATAAATGCTGGCATCTTACAGAGTGCTAATGACCATGATCAAAAGAAATGTGATGACCGTATGTCAGGAGGGTGAGCTGCGTCCTTTTGATTTCTACTTAGTTGCCTTTTCACATGATCTGGTTATTGGCAACTTCAGCAAAACTGGCGAGCTCTTCCCTTACTGTGTAGAGCAAGACAGTATTAGGTTGGAAACAGAGGATGCATCCGTGTTCATCCGCTACAGATTTCAAAAGCAAAGAACCTGCGGCATTGAAATGCAGAAATCACATTTTTACCCTGTTTATAGAAATGAGACATCCTTTAACAAAGAAGCAGTTCATAATTCAAACACCATCTACAGAGGTATGTTGAATCTGTGCATAAGGCACACCAAAGTCATCTATTAGTTCCGAGATTCTTATGTCCTTATTGTGCTTTTTTTAGACATGCCAGGAAATGCTCTATCTAGAATCGTGTCTGTTAAAACCATCTCTTTACTGGCTTAGCCATGCTTCTGGAACACGTTTCCCATTAATTTTCAGAGTGATGATTACTATCATGGCTAAATTGCCATGGGGATGGCTTTGGGAGTTAACTTTTGATGTCTAGCTGCCTGACTTTCGATTCTGACCTCTCCAGCCATGTTTTCCATGTGTGATCTTAGGCAAGTTTGCAACCTCTTCCTGGAGCTTCTGTTGTGCCATCTGTAAGGTGGGCATAATAATATGCTCTGTCCTGCATGGTTGTTGAGTGAAAAAGGTAACTCCAAAAAAGTGTATGGCACAGAAGTGCTGCAGATAAATGCTAGCCCTCAATAATATCAAGGGATTGCCTGATCTTGAGTCACCAAAGAAAAACTAAAGCGTGCCTGATACATTGTGTTCTGTGTATTTAAAAGATATTTTGTGCTATTTTAATTTTTTAATAGTAAGCATACGTTAACTCTCTGCTTGACAAGCACACCCTATTTACTTAACCAAAATGTGCCAAAGAACTTTGAAAAATTGTTGTTCTGGGAAGGGTTTAAGGTGGCTACTGCATGTGAGGTGATGAGGTACCATCATGGGAGTGGGTGGTCTGTGCTCCAGGCTCCAAACAAACAGCTCTACTTGTATCAACTTTAAATATTGGGCTTCTTAGTAAAATTTGGTTTGAACAAAGGGTTCTGCAGCTAAAAACAGGAATAGAGGATGCCAGAGAGGGTGGATAAAAACACTCATGGTTTACTACATTTTTTTAAGATTGATTTATTTATTTGAGATAGAGCAAGAGCATGCAAGTGGGGGAGGAGTGGGAGGCATAGGGAGTGGGAGAAAGAATCCCAAGCAGACTCTGAGCTGAGTTTAAAGCCCAACAAGGGGCTCAATCCCAACACCCTAAGATCATGACCTGGACTGAAATCAGGAGTCCACCACTTAACTGACTGTGCCACCCAGGCGCCCCTGTGTCTATTATCTTTTAAAGACACATTACAGATAAATAATGAGGGCTATATCTGAATCATTACCATTTAAGTTCTGATTCTACATTAAAAATTGACCTTTAACTAAATCATAATTCAAGAATATTTGGAATTTCATCTTTTTCCCTTTCTGGCAGTGTTAAGTAGGGAGAGCTCATTAAACCCTCTGTTCATCATCCTTCATTTGTGAAGTCTATCACAATTAACCAAAGTGCTATTACTCAGAATGGAAATGAATTAAGTGAATCTGGCCACCCAGACCCCATGGCTGATGTTTGTCCCTATCCCAGAAGTAGTCAAGAGCCAAGCAGGCCTGAAGCAGAGTACAGTGGTTAGGTCCGTGGTCTCTGGAGTCAGATTGCCTGGTGTGAATCCTGCTTTGTCCACTTACAGGCTGTGTTGTTGTGTAAGTCGCCTCCCATCTGTGTTACCTCAACTTCCTATTCACAAAATGGAGACAACAGCAGCAATTTTGTAAAGCTATCATGAGAATTTAAAAAGATCTTGCACAGGGCGCCTGGGTGGCTCAGTCACTTAAGCCTCTGACTCATGATTTTGGCCCAGGTCATGATCTCAGGGTCGTGGGATCAAACCCCACCTACAGCTCTGAGCTGAGAGCCAAATCTACTTGTACCTCTCCCTCTGTCCCTCCCCCTGCTCATTCATTCTCTCTCTCTCCCTCCTGCTATCTCTAAAATAAGCAAATGAATAAAATCTTTTAAAAGAGAGAGAGAGAATCTACACAACCTACTTAGAACAAGGGAAGGTAGAAAATAAGAACTCAGTAAATATTAGCTCTCATGGTCTTTAAGTATATGAGTTTGTTTTACAACCATTTTCACGACATTTGAATTATTTCCAAGTCTAATTGCAAAAGTCAGTACATTTGTCACTTCGGATTTTCTTCAACTATAGGAGGGATGGTAACTAAATTAGCCTTAATATTTTAATTCTCACATGGTAATTGTTCTCTTTCCTTTCATATAACATTATTTCTTTAAATCTTAAACTATGAACAGAAAAATCAAATTCTCTTGAAAAGAGCACACAGAGGGTACCTGGGTGGCTCAGTCAGTTAAACCTCTTCCTTTGGCTCAGGTCATGATCCCGGGGTCCTGGATTAAGCCCTGCATCAGGCTCCCTGCTCTATGGGTAGAGCCTGCTTCACCCTCACCCACTCCCTCTGCTTGTGCTCCGTCTCTCCCGTCTCTCTCTGTCAAATAAACAAATAAATACATAAATCCTAAAAAAAAAAAAAAAAGAGCACACAAAACTATTAAGCCTGCAAGCCAATTCCTAATTTTCTATTATTTTGAATATGGGGAAAGAGATGTGTGTAATCCAACCATGTTTTACTGCTATGCTCTGTGTATGTGTATATTTTAAGAAAAGTAGAAATAATGAAGTGTGATTTCGATAGATCATCTATTTGACATTTTGATGCATATACTTCTACTTTGTACCTTTAACATTTATATTTATCATGTCTTCCAACTGCAATTCCTGAAATTTAGGAGTAAAAAATACCCTTTGTTACCAAAGTCTTTAGTTCATTTTCTGTGTATTTCAGATCTTCAAGGACTCCACATATTGCCTCAGACAGTTGACTGGTCATCTTTTCCTCCTCAACAATATCTCTTGACTCTTGGGTTCAAAAACAAAGAAGATGGGAAATTTTTGGAAAAACTATCAAGTAGGAAGATCCCTACATTTACAGGTAAATCACCTGGACTTATTATTATCCTTCAATGCTGTTATAAGGCAGGAATTCATCACAAGACCTAGCATATAGTAGGGCTAGGCCCCCCAAAATTGCTTTTCAGGTTGTAATTAACTCCTTCCAATCTTCTTCGTGGGTTAGTTTGCAATATCTTGGACTCGGGTTCCCCCAAGACCAACGCAGTTCTAGTGTCCACCTCCCTCACTCCAACCCTCTCACCCCAACCTGGCGATCTCCAATACCTAAGCAAAGGGCACTTAAAGAATACAAGTTTTTGCCATCATCAGTTAACAAATTAGAAGAAAATTATCCAAAATACTTATGTGAAATCAAAAATATAGCCAATGACAGCACTAAATCACTTGGATCATCTGCTGTTATATTGATATTTGTTCCACTCTTTGCTTATGTAATTAACCAAGAGCTTCGGTCTCCTTAAGAGTTATTACAGTTAAATGGCATTCAATTATTCTGTTGAAACTTCCCAAAATCAAGAAAATATTCACATGGAGCCGAAGTCTCAGATTTGTGGGCAAAATTCACGACCGGGTTGAATTTATTCCTTCAGCTCTACCCACATAATTAAGGATTTGTGTTTTGTCTGGCACTTTATCCTCTGAGGCTTATCTCAACTTCAAGCTACATTCAAAGTCAATGGGATCTGCACACTTGAATAATACCTGGGAGGAACAAGACAACAATCAGACACATTTATGACAACATTTTTTCACAAGTCAGGAAAAACATACTCTGCAGAGAGAGATGAATTGTTATAGGCTGTCTCTTAGATCTCTCAATCAGGAAACACAACAAAATGAATAAATGATAGTCTCTAAAGGGCAATGTCTCCTCTGCCTTTCTCCTCATAGATCTTTCATTGTTATGCATGTGGTCTAGGGATGGTGCTGGTTTCTACACTAAAGATTTCATATCTGTTAACATTGAGATACCTGTTTATAGCTTGCTAAAGAAAGCATTTTGAAATGGAAGTCTGGAAAAAGTAGTATAAAAGTTTATTGTTACAATTTTTAGAACATAAAACTCCCTTCAGTCTGCTGACCAAAGAAGACACAGTGAGACACATGGAGACAATGGGGAAGCGAATCTTGCCAATATTGGATTTTATTAGAAGCACCCAATTGAATGTAGGTATATGAGTCTTTTATATCTGTCCAATGCACAAATATTAGACAATTCCAGAAGTATGGAAAGTTTATGGTAGAGAAATTGCAAGTACTGGAGGATTTTAGAAGCATTCGTGGTGAATCTCATTTGCAAAACCAGGCGAAGTTTAGCTAATGATTTCTTTTTCATACTTTAAAACATATTGCAATGCTACACTTTGCAATTTCCAGCATTTAGTAGGCTAGTAGCTCTTTAAAGGGCCTTTTCTTTGTGCCTTCCTGATATCTAATTTAAGTTTCCAGGGCATTTCTTATTTCAAATCGATAACAAAATTTTAGTAAACACAGTGTTTCCCTATTTCATATAGTGGGCTATTATACATAACTGTATTGTTACCTACACAAGAATTTGGAGTTTTCAAGCTAGTGCCTCTACACCACACTGATAAATTAGATGCTCCTCTAAGCATTGGCAATTGATCTTTGTATATCCTTAGGGTAAGTTATCTAATCCCTTTTTCAGATCCAAGGAAAATACACCCTTTCTACTTTTCAGTGTTGAAAAGTCCAAAATAAGACCTGAATTGTGCTGTGCTGTTTTACAAAATTTAAGCCATTATACTGAAAGTACATAAGGGGAACTTCTCATTAACAAGCTATAAAGGCTGCAGATTTCCCCTTTTTAAAATATTTTTCAAAAAAGATATGTAAGCTGAAAATTTTGAAGAATTTTCTTTTTGTGGCTTTCGTATTACATCATTGATTTGATGTTCTTACCTTACAAGGGGAACCAAGGGGGTTGTCACAAACAGCTACTTAGCATCTGTTCAGCAGTTTATCTGCTCAATAACATTATTCAGCATTTTAGAAAAGCTATAAAACCCCTAATCTACTTGCATGATTTGTAATTCTATGTGCTACAAATACAAAAGCACATTTTTACCGATTTTCCTACCACATAGCTCCCCCTCCATAACTGTGTTCCACTCAATGATCTCCCCTATATTCCTGTTATGAAGAAATCCACCTCCATTTTCTCACAGTTCTAGAGGCTTGAGGTCCAAGATCATGGTGCCAGCACGGTCAGGTTCTGAAGGCATTCTTCCTGATGTGCCATCAGTCACTTTCTCTCACATAGCAGAGGGCAAGCTCTCTGATGTCTCTTCATATCAGGGCATCAATCCCATCATGAGGCCTCCACCCTCCTGACCTTGTCTAATCCCAAAGACCCCATCACCATACCATCCCACTGAGGGTTAGCGCTTCAATCTATGAATTTGGGGTGGACACGAACATTCAGTTTACAGCAACCTCATTGGCTCTACTACAATCTTTAGGTCCCATTCTCCAATTTACCCTCTATCATAACCTCCATCTCCAACCTCCCCATGTTGACTAGAGATCCACATGTATCATCCTTGTCGTCATCAGACCCTTGCAAGTAGTAGAATCTTTGATAACACGAACCATCACCATAGAGCATTATTTTACCTCTGGTTCCTGGTTAGCCTAGCAGAGCCAGGGAACTGGAAGTTGTGGAAGTGGTTTGTCTGTGCCCTGGCTCTTTGGGGCCATACCTGCCATGCCTTGTTACTTGCCAGGGCACTGACCACATTACCTCTTGCCACCTTATATCTCAGTGTGTTGGGTATGCAGGTTGAGCCTACCCAGGTGTCATGTACATTTGAAATGTTCTTAATTCATTTTCTTTTCATCTTTCAAAGGGCATTCTAGTCACTTAGAAATTGGTATGTACGTGTATCTTTATGTGTCTGTAAAGGAGATTTAAAAACCATAACTAAGATTCTTGGCATCTAATTAATAACTCAGTCTTCTTCAAAATGAGTCAGTACCACTTTGCTAAGTGCAAGGAATTTTATCAACATTTCTATGTTAGCTTCTATGGGAAATAGAAGATTTGGGAAGATTATCTCAAAGAGCTTAATGGAACTGAAGCAAGTGAGCCAGGAGGTCCCCAGGGACCACAAGTGTATCCAAATACTGGCCTCTAGGTTTTTTATTATATGCCCAACCACAGCTTCATAAAGCAGGACTGAATAAAATTGGCTGCAAAGGTAACCTAGCTTAATGAAGCAAGTAATGAGTTGGTGAGTAGAAATTATTCCTATATGGTACCATTAACTGTGACCCAAGAAGCGCTCAACAGTGTTTTTAAGATTCCCTGAAGTGTGTTTTTTCTTGTCACATAGCAAACGTGGTCCACTTGAATGTTTAGGTATTGCATTGTTCTTATTACTGGTTACCTCACTTGTGACCCCTACAGACGAAGACTTTTGTCCATGGTTGTGCTCTGTGTAACTCTAAGGCAAGTCATTTAACCTCCGAACTATGTTTTTTCTCATTTATTAAATAAGCTGATAACTGCCAGGCCCACTTCACAGAGTTGTCGTGAGGTCCAAAGAACATGATCCATGTTGAAGCACTTTGTCAAGCATTTACAAATTCAGAAGTTTTATTTCTTTATATTGGTTTTAGATTGCTTTGACAAAAAGACGGTTTTATAGACATTTTTTTCTTGATACAAGTGTGTACTCTGAAATTATATATTCTTCTAAAATGAAGATTATACAAGTATTCTATGGATTTCTAATTTTTTTTCCTTAGATCACTAATGTGCTCAGATCTTCTCACTAAGGCAGGATTAGAGGTGTCCTCTCCAGCCATAGGGTAGGTCTACTAAGCACAGTAGGCCTTCCCAGGGAACATGAATTTTCACCTCTTGCCATGAGATGGTAGAAGGAGACAAGGGCATCCATGGTATGAGGGAGGTTTCTGTGTGTCAGGCAGTGATTGTCCTTCCACTTTGATCCCAGGTTCTTTATCTTGATAGACCCCTTTCCTAGGCATACAACAATAACAAGAATGATTCTGACACAGTAAGAGCTACCACCTAAAATATTCTATCAACCTTCCTACCTGGTGGCTTCTAATCCCACTGAACATCAATCCCATTCAACCAGTAGCTCTGCTCTAATGGTATTTTTTCTTCTCTGGATCCTTGTTCTAATTATTTCATGTGCTACCGGATGCCGCTGTGCTTTTCCATTCATTAACTTTATTGGCTGCTGTCAGTTTCAAACCTTATGTACTGTGCTTCCTGGGCTAAATGTTAAAGAGTTAAAATAATAAAATCTCTTGCCATGCATGAAGCCTTCTTCACGGGCTGACTTGCCAAAAAATGACCTAACCATGTTTTTAATACCTCATTAATTTTACTTTTAATTTCCTCTAAGTGAAGCATAAAAAATGTTTACATATACACATTTGAAATGAACGGTAATAGGCGTTTTTCTATCCCTTTTTTGGCAATTAATGTTTCTATATATATGTCAAATGGAAATATATTCCAAATATTGGGGCTCTGCTTTCTGGTGGTGGTACATAGTGCCACTCATTTGCCAAACATTGAACCATACCTGCTATTAAATCTGGGCAATTCTCTGACTGAAGCTTTCATTTGAGCTTGCTATTTACCTAACCTTCATTGTACCTGTGTGAGGTTTTAGCTTCAATCCTGGCCATTATATTACACTCTCTCCAGCAGCTAAGGACCCCCTTGATCACTCCTGAAGTCTCAGAGGGAGCACTACTTCTCCTTTAGATTTAGCCCTCGGTAACATTAGAAGGTTAAGCTAATTCCTTCATGTTTCATTATCTTCTTAAAGCAACAGCATTAAAACAGTTCTCTTGGCATTAGATATCAGTTTGTAGTTTCTTTTTCCTTTGTCCCTCGAAAGCCCCCATCTTGTATAGGTAAAATATTAATCTATAGTTTCCTGAGAACCAAAACTGCATTGGCTTTGGGGAGAGGAGGAGGGGAGCTTACTATTAGCAGTCATCTATGTTCTGTCCCTAGAATCTGATTTGTATGGAGCACTTCCTGTTTTGTTATACATCCAACAATCAAGCTAACAAAGCACCACTGCCTTCCACTATTTTTATTTTCCTGATGTTTTGGAAAATTACACTGATAGATTATGTTCCCGAGCAGACTGCTGTTGTTTCTGCTCTTTGGAGTTGAGTCACTACACCACTTTCCTACAACGAGCCCCATTGTTTATTTTAAAGAAGAACAAAGAAAGCAATTTTTCTTCAGAAAGAAAACGGTTTCTCCTGCAACTTGCTTTCCTTTATTTGACAGTGTCCCATTGTTTAGCTGCATGTTTAAACTAAATGGCTAAGCTAGCTATTTTGTCAAGTCAGAGACGGGATCTCAAATCCACAATTTGCAATCATGGCTCCTATAGGTTTATAGGTTTTCAGATAAATGATTAATCAGAAAGAACAAATTAGTAGGGATAGAGGGACATTAGTCAAGTGGCATAGATAGGTGTTAGGAAGACATACAGCAGGTACAATGGAATGGTGCTCAACCTTCCTGTACTGCCAAAATTCTAGAGAAATGCCGACTTCTAGAGGTCAGTGTCTATCAAAATACGAGTATGACATTTCAGAAGGAACTGGTTTGCAAATTCAAGTTGAAATTCAGATGTTCTTTAATAATACTAGTTTCTAATAATTTTTCTCTTTAGAAGAGGTTCTGTTTGAAGGAGAAAAAAATCACATCTGCCTTCTCTAATGTCTGGGAAGAAAAATCTGTTTTAGAAGCATACACAAACTAAAATAGTCCTTGTTCAGATACTAGGCTTTAAGATGGTGCTTTGTTCAACTCCCATTGGAGATATTTGAAAAATGGCAGGGGGCACCTAGCTAAAATTCATGTTTCTAGGGCCACATATCAAGAGATACATGAGTTTCCAAGTAAGACCCAGGAAACCTCATGATTTTGATGGAGGTGGTCCAGGAGCAACCCTGTCATAAAGGAACACTGGTCATCCAGACTTTCTCTTCCGAGCACCAGGATGCAGAATGCAATTGCCCAATTAAATCCTCCTGTGACTTCCCACTTCTTATCACCCTACAAACACAGCAGAAACCCAAAGCTTTTCTAATAACCCTTAGATATCCTTTATGCCCCCTTTTCTTAATATAAGTGAGAATTTTATGATAAACTTTATTTCTCCTATCAGGCACTACCATTTGTATTAAAATTTTTAGGGAAGGTAACGTCTCCCCTTTTATGGCTGGCAGTAGCAAACACATAGGTGGGCCACCTTATTAAAAATATGCCCCATTTTAAGAAAGCCCCAAATACCATGGCAGGTGGTGGTCCCTATAAATGTGCACAATAGCCTATTTCAAGATGGATTGTATCAGTTGTTGAGATGGTCCGGGGAGCCAGAATAAAGTGCAATGACACCACAAGGAGGGGAACCAGAGCCCAAGGCCATCCAGTGAGAACTGAAGATAAAAGCAGAGCTGGAGATTTAACGAAAGCCATTGAGGTAGACAGGATTCAACTTGCACAACATTTTTCAAGGTTCAACTTGCATAACAAATATTCTTTTATAGAAACAAGATAGTAGGCAACTCTTAGCTCCTACGATGCTTTGGTGACATAAAGTCCCCCTCTCTAAACGAGCACAGTTTTGTGGTGTCCCTGTGGAAGAATGGAAGGCATGTTCAATGTCAGCCCCCTCTTTTCCCCTCAGCCTAGGCTCCTTATCTGGGGTCACCTGCAAATCCTTCTGAACAGTCTTGCAAAGCCTTCTCTTTTGTATTCATTCACCTGTTTGAAGGGAGGGTACAGACGATTTTCTAAAATAATGGAAAGAAATATTTATTTGTTCTAGGTACCCATTGCTTCAAAGGATGTAAATGTATTACAATACTCCCTGCCTTCCGTCCCCAGGGAGAGGTCTATTTCTGTAATTTTTGTTCTAAAACACTTCCTTTTACTGGGAGACTAGGGGAGTTTCCACGGGTGCTCAGGTGTGATGGAGAAGTTGCAATATGCCAGCCTCCTCAGCCAGCTGCAGAGAGTAAAGGAGCAGTCCCAGGTGATCAATCAAGCAATGGCAGAGCTAGCAACCATTCCGTATCTACAGGACGTCAGTCAACAGGAGGCAGAATTGGTAAGTGTTCTTTGTTTAGGGCTTTCACAGGCCCTGGGCTAACAGAAGAGTGATATGTTCTGAAAAGAAAAAAATTGCGAGAATCAATGTAGTCTGAGGGCAAACTGCCCAACCCTCCTGAGGCATTTTAATAAAGAAACTGGAAAATGTAGAAAGAGGTTTCTTTTATTGGCTCTCATCGACTAGCTTCCGTTTTTATAGCAAGAACTTTGTGATGTGTAAAAACATGGAGAAGGGCTGATTATTCATATCGTGGATCAGGCTTTTTGTTTTAAATAAAGTGTAATTATAATAAATTATTTCTTAAACTCCGAGATATGTTAATATGTAATTTTCTTGTAAGGGAAAGTAAGAGGACAAGAATAATTGCTATATAAAAACCAACCCTACAAAATAGTCTTTATAGTTTTCTTATTCACTTCTAGTGTCATGTGTATGTTGGCAGTGCCAACACACACGCATATACTGGTACTTTTTTTCTTTTTAAAGGTTTATTTATTTGAGAGAGAGAGAGAGCACAAGCAGGACTAGGGGCAGAAGGAGAGGGAGAGAGAGAATCCTCAAGCAGCCTCCCCTCGGAGCATAGAGCCTGACGGGGTGCTCTATTGCAGGATCCTGAGATCTTGACCTGAGCCAAAATCAAGAGTCAGATGCTTTACCGGCTGAGCCACCGAGCGCCCCACACTGATACATTTAGATAAAACAGTTGTTTCACAGGAGGGGAAAACATAGTCAAATATGACTTTTTTAAACTAAATTAACCAATTAACTCAGAAAACACAGAGCTAGTCAAAAAATTAGTTGATGGTGGGATGCCTGGGTGGCTCAGTGGTTGAGCATCTGCCTTTGGGTCAGGGCTTGATCCCGGGCTCCCCGCATGGAGCCTGCTTCTCCCTCTGCCCCCCGCCCCCGCCTCTCTCTCTCTCTCTCTCTCTCTCTCTCTCTCTCTCTCTCTCGACTCTCATGAGTAAATAAATAAAATAATTAAAATAAAATAATAAAAAATTAGTTGAAGGAATATCTCAGAAACAATCTTCAAACAGATGTGTATATCATAAGCATAATTAATATTAGAAATGATGGCTCCTCATTTGTAAAACTCTTGCTAACCAGGGTGGGGGCCATTTGAGGAAAGGTAAAATTTACTGTGTATGGAGATGCTAATGTGTTGTAGGGACGGGCTCTTTACTTTGAGGTTTTAATTGAAGGTAGTGAAAACTAATTATAGACCTGAATTGAATTCCCGTAGCAAGGATGAGAACAGCCCAAACTGATCACCTGTAATTTTCAGATAACTAAAGCAACCCTCCCTCTTTGAGCTCTTAAAGTTGTAACAAATTAATCCATCAAGACACGAACTGCCAACATTTATAATGTTCATCTGACCCTGTAAAAGGGTATTAAATAAATACTGATATTCAAAGTAAGTATATAAAATGGTCTGAGTAGCCCCCTAATAAAACTATACGTACTAAAAAAAAACTGTGGAGTGAAACAAAGTCTATTAATCAAGGAATTACTAAGTCAAAACTGGCAATAATACTTTCTAAACCGTTATGGTTGTGTGCAGCGGAACACCTTCTAAAAGGCTAAGTGTTTATCCTACCACTCATAAGACACTCAGGAGTGCGGTAAGTATGGAGTTTCCAAAGTGCATATTATAGCCAATTTTAGATGATTAATGCTCCTCTGAGATAAGAGGAAGCAAAGAAAATGTTAATTTAAGAAGCTGGCACAGTGTTGATCCTGTCTTCCTGAAAAGCACATTGAAGATTTAAATGAAAAATACAGGGGAGTTTCCTGCACTTAGGTTTTCTTAACCACATATCTGTAGCTTTTTCCTTTTTTTCTGTAAATACTTATATTTCTAAATATAGACAAAGAGCATCAAACTAGCGTCACTGACATCTCTTACTCACATGTTAGTGCAATATCCCCCTCTCTGAAACCTTGGAAAACAGGATTTCATGGGATATTTTCATAATTTACATGCCTACTAAAAAAATGATGTATATGGATATATATGTATAGGCCAAATATTTAAAAATCATGTATCTTGCAAGATCTCATCACCTTAGGTAACAGATTTTACTTTGCAACTTCCAAGCATAGGTTAACCTAGAAAATAAATCCTAGTAATATCTTTTATGGTGCTACATAAACAGGGACTGCTCAACAGAAGAGTTTTGAGTGACTCAACTCTCTTCCCTCCTGCTTAAGCTCTGAAATATCTCAAGTAGAGCGAGATTATCTAAGAGTTCATACTCTGATGCCACAGTGAACTGAACTGGCATTTGTTCTTTTTTAAAGAACTTTCTTTTTTAGCTTTGAATGTCACATGGCTTGATGCAGCTTCATTACTTCGCAGCCACACATGCAGCATGTGTATAGGTCTGTTTTAAATTGGAATATGGCAGTTTTGGGCAAAGGGTGGAATCTTCTAAACTTGTCTTTGAAAAAGGCAACTTGGTTATTTTGAAATTTTAGAAAACAAAAGAATAGTAAAAGAACTTAAATGAGCTACATCCTTTAAACGGCAATGAAACAGTGCAATTTTAGTATTGTCCTCGGGTGAGCTTTTGCACGATGCCTTAGAATTATGATACATTAGCCTCAGGAGAAAATACTAAAATGTGCTCATGTACTACATGCCATTTCCTGAGAGAATTAACTACTGCCTTCATTCTTTACAATCCAAATCTGTTTTTTTTTTTTTTTTACAAAACATCAACACTTACTACATTAAAATCTATATGTTTCCTACAAATTTTCAAGAAGACTCTTCTTTGTTACAATATTTTATATCTGCAATAATACTTGGTAATGACTGAAGCAAAGACGAGGTGGCAGTGTTCATTGTCGGAAAGATGAGTAATAAAATCATCAGCGTACAAATGATTTTTTAATTAGGTTTTAATCTGTGTATTTAGAGAAGTTATTTCTGTGTGAATTCCACACTGATAATTTTTATCTTGGTGCCACAGCTGCAGTCACTAATGGCAGATGCCATGGACACCCTTGAAGGAAGAAGAAACGATAAAGAACGTGTGTGGAATACAATCCAAAAGGTAAAACTTTCAGCTAAAAGAAAAAGATATATTATTCTCAAAGAAAATGTCCATCTTGGGTCAAATCTGTTTGGAAGATGAAAAGAAAGCTCTCCAGGTTGTTTTACTGTTTGTTTTCTTTTTTAAATAAATGCAGCTATCTCCCTAGAAGTGTAACCAAAATCAAAATGGATTTATATAATGTTTCCTCTGGTCTCCTTCTCCAAAAGATTATAGTCATATGCTCTCATCAATCTTCTTATGTTCATTTTCATATTCTATTTTCATTATCTGCTTCTTCATTATTGGTTATAGATTCTTGTAAAGCTCCTTTATTTGTATTTTAGGGCCCCCCTCCCAAGCACTTGCCCCACTTGAGGAATAATGGCTACATTTCAGGGAACTACAAAGAAACTAGCACATGGATGTTTTGGGTGAAGAAGTAACATACCAGTTGTTAGAAGTAGGAGAACATCCCTTGGTTGGCTACCTGAGTTAAATAAAACAAGCAAAGGAGATGCACCTCGCACTGGGTACTCAGAAGACTCATGTGATGCTACAGAGCTCTGACAACGTAGGAGGGAAACATGTTGAGTCTCCAGGCCAGTAAAGTTAATAAATTCTAGTCAATCTACTCCCCATTCAGTGTCCTCCAATCACTGTTAAGAACCCATAAAGGGAGGACTGCTGTCCAATATGAGAAGAGCAAACCAAAGAAGTCATCAGTTTAAGAGGTAACAATCAGAGAGAAAATGAGTGGGAACTATCAGAGAGGGAGACAGAACATGAGAGACTCCTAACTCTGGGAAATGAACAACGGGTGGTAGAAAGGGAGGTGAGCGGGGGGATGGGGTGACTGGGTGACAGGCATGGAGGGGGGCACTTGACAGGATGAGCACTGGGTGTTATGCTATATGTTGGGTAAATTGAACTCCAATTAAAAATATATCAAAAAAAAAAAAGAGGTAAAAATCAGCCATGATGGATTCTAGTGCATCTGAGGAAATGGCTGTCTTCTATAATCAGTTCAGAGGCTCTACGGTAGATGAATAGAACAGAAATTAACTGAACTCAGCAAATATTTGTTGAATATCTACTGTGCTGAAAAGAACACTGGGTGTTCAGGACATTGTGCTGGACAATACAAACACAGCCCCTGCCTGTACAGGCCTTACCATCAAGGAAAGAAGACAAGGATACAGCTACAAGTTTACTGAATATTATGGTGAGAAACTAGACATGCAATAATCTATAGAAACAAATGGAATATAATCTGGTCTGGGAGGTCAGAAGAGCCATCTCTAAGGAGTACCTGGGTGGCTCAGTAGGTTAAGCATCTACCTTTGGCTCAGGTCATCATCCCAGGATCCTGGGATTGAGCCCAGTAGTAGGCTACTCAGCAGGGTAGCCTTTGCCCCCCCCCAATCACGCTTGTGTGCACGCTCTCTCTCAAATAAATAAATAATCTTAAAATAAAAAAAGTTAAAGCCATCTCTGAGAAAGTGATATTAATACAATTCAAGGATATGTAGTAGTTATCCAGGTAAAAACAGATTTCTGCAAAGAGGGAAGCGTTTGTGCCAAGAGTGCAAAGGAAGCACAGCAAATTAAAAAACTGATAAAGGGGGGAAAAAACTAATAAAGGAGCAAGGAACATATTTTAAAATAAAGTGCAGAAGCAGAAGGCAAATCACACAGAGACTTATAAATTATGTTAAGGATTTGGAATGTTTCAGAAAGTATTTATCTGGAAAATATTCTCAATACATCTCTAGGGCGACAGTGGGAGAACAGATTGAGGAGCTACGGAAACGTGGGGAGGTCAGTTATAAGGCGGTGGCTTGATTATGGTGGTGGGTGTACAGATGGAAAGAAGCAGACAAATAGAAGGAATGTGCAGGAAGCCAAACCTACAGGCCTTGTTCACTGATTGCTTAAGAGAATTTAGAGAACAGAAGTTAGAATGACGCCCAGACACTGGGCTTGAGTCACTGCACAGGGATGGGGAGAGGTTGGCTGGTGCCATTCTCTAAGGAAGAACACACTTCAAAAGTGTAGCTTTGCACTGAGAATATAAACTCAGAGTCCAGGCAGGAGACAGAAACCGCTCCAGATATTTGGAAGGGAATTTAATATAAAGAATGGTTGAAGCTATGACACTGTTAAGTAGATAACTGAAAAAGCAAAGGAGAACGATAATTTAGCACAGAAGGAGCAGTTAAAGGCAGCAGCTACCACCCATTAGAGCTGGGAAATCAGAGGAGAGACTGGAGAGAGACTGGAATTACTAAAACCTAGAAACCTGAAGCAGGGACCCTTCTGTGGACCAAAACTCAGGCCTTGCACCAAGAAGCACTATTATCTCCGAGCTTGGAGGAGGAACCCTAAAGGGTTGAGATTCGGACTTCTGAAGAGGGGGTACTTACTCACTGGAGCCGAAGGGAGGGAGGGAGGGAGGCAGGAGCGGGGAAGGAATTGTAATGGAGGTAACTGCAACTTTTGGAAAAACGAGATTCAATCGCTGCTACAGAAAAGAGCATGACTTTCTGGAGCAAAGAAGCCTTGCTGAAGAGATGCTCACGGGAAGCCCAAGCAGACAGGAAGCAGCAAGTCCCTCCTTTCTGCTTTGGCATTGTGATGCTCCTCTAACACCTCCTATTGACAGAGACCAACAGCTAGCAAAACAGAAGTGGGATCTGCAGAGTTCCAGGCCCCAGCATCTCAGAGCTGATCCTAGAAGGGTGGGTCTGGAGTTAAGGGACTATAGGCTAATAACTGGCACAAAAGGGCATTGAACTTAGGGTGCTGGCAAGACATCCAAGGGGAAGCACAGGCGGCTGCAGTTCTAGATAAAAGACTGAATAGAGAGAGATGTCTTAGTTGATGGCGAACTGGTATTAATTGAAATCATTTGAGAAGGTGAGATAGCGGAGAAAGAGCATCGAATAAGATGCAAAGAGAGCCTTTGGGAGCACATTTCAAATGTAGGAAGAGAACCTTACAAAGGATACTCAGAAGAAATGGCAAGAGGAATTGAAGCTCGAGGCAAACCAAATGCAATTCTGGTGAGACTCAAGCAATTATAACCACATACCTCTGTTGGCTGTAGAAATCGTCTTTTAGCATAGGGTCAGCAAGCTACAGCCCACAGGTCAAAACTATCCAATCACCTATTTTTATAAACACAGTTTATGGCACACAGCCGTGTCATTCATTTACCTATCGCCTACGTCACCTTGGCTAAGTCGGTTAATTGCTACAGAGACCACGTAGCTCATAAAGCCTACAATCTTTACTGTCTGACCCTACATTGAAAAAGTTTGCTGTGCCCTGGTTTATGGCGTTATCTATCCATCCCAGAAATATTTACATTTGTACACTACATATTTGTATTTATAAACCCAAGTGACAACAGAGCAACAGTTCAATTATGAAATTCCAAGGACCAGCCAAAAAGATGGAAGAGAAATTGATATTTGCCTGTACCTGTTGACATCTTATAGACAACCACCAACTCCATGTCACACTAAGTTTTTGTTGTTTGCATTCATAGGAGTGCCTACCCTGTGGCTTCCCACTTTGCCCCTGTTGCAGTTCCTTATCGCCATGTTAGAAATCACCCCAAATATAGTACTGTAGAACCGTCACCCAGTACTATCTCTCACAATGCTGTGAGTTGACCAGACTTCACTAGGTGGTTCTTGCTCAGTGTCTCAGTGTCTCTCATGTAGTTCAATCAGGTGGCCTCTGTGCCTGGGGCTGGAGTCACCTGAAGGCGAAAATGTGCTCAGCTACAACGAGGCTCACTCTTGTGACTGACAACTGACATTAGTCAACTGAGGCAGCTGACTGGAGTGCCTCCATGGAGCCTCTCCGTGCGAATCAGGCTTCAAACAGCTGGGTTCTGAAAGCAACTATTTCAAGAGAAGGGAAGTGGAAACCATCAGTCCTCTCAAAGGCTGGGCCCAGAACTTCTGCCCTATGCTACTTGTTCAAAGTGGCTGCAGACCAGTCCAGATTCACAGGGTGGGAGGAATAGATTCCATTTCTCCAAGGAAGAGTGATATGTGCATTCAGAAAAGGAATGCAATGAGAGCATCGACCTTGGAGGCGAGCTCCAGCCATAGAGCCATGGATCTCTGTCCCGTGCCAGAAAACACCAGCAAGCGAGCAAGAGTCAGGAGGATAGCAAAGTCAAGGCCTCTGAGGTTGGAACATGGCAAAGCAACTCTACCCAACCACGAGGTGTGGAGATAAAGACTTACTGGTGAGCAGCCAATCTTTTCAAATTAAAAGCCCCGGTAATGATCCCCGCTTTCGAAATGGAAGCTCCTGAGAGGTCTTTAGGAAGATGTGAATGGGAAGGAACAGGGTGCCAAATTTTTCCCAAGGGCTTTTAATTTGGTTAATGTGACTCTACAAAGGATGATCATATCACTTTCAGACAATTCCGGTAGCAAGTAAGTAATTTCCTTTTACTGCTACAGAGCTAATTTGCGTGTGCAGAAAAAAATAATTACAAAAACCCTAATTGTACAAGCTACACTGTGTTCTGAGCCCACTAGAAGTTGATATCAGCATCACCACCTCTGAGATCTGTTATCTGTAATAGAAACAGCTGTTGTACCTAATGAAAACACTTGAAATTTTCATCTGAAGCAGCAGAATTATAGCAGCACCTCCTAGTTCCACGTACTTAAAGGGTCTGTCGGAATTCCCATTACCTAACACAATTTCCAGGGCTCCACTCTGTTATAGGTCTATAAAAAGCCTATCAGGATGAAACCTGATTCATGAGCACTGACCTCCTGTCTACATTTTTTTTTTTTTTGAGTTTTCTCTAGGAACCCAGAAAAAGAAAGGAAAAAATTGTGGGGTTTTTTTTTTTGCTAATTTACTGAAACTAAAATATATTCTTTACAGAGTTTTAGGAAAGTGGCTTTTGTTTTTGGTTTGGCTATGTAGAATATTCCCTTTCCAGTAATTAACTCAAGAAAGATATATACATTGGTTTAGCTGTACAAATGCAAAAATAAGCAGATTAAGTGTAAAAACAAAAAAAAAGGTACATTTTCTCATATTGGGAAATCCCATGCCCCAGCAGAACTCTTTAACAAGATTTAGTCCGTAACAACAACAACAAGAGCCTGAGAAAACATAACCCTTTGACTCTCCCAGAGGTCTTGTTATCACACTGCTCATTCATGCATGCATCCGACAGTTACCGGGCTTCTCCTGTGGGTCAGACGTTGTTCTAGACATTGCGGATACAGCCATGAAAAAGTAGTGCCCTCATGATGTTTGTATTTCAAAGTAGGCACTAAACTACCAAAAGAAATATGGAATATATTATAAGTAATGAATGCCATGGCTGGAGGAAGCAGGAGAAGAACATGGAAGATGCCCATGATTGCAACTGCACTAGCATAAATAGTCAGGCCGGGATTCACTGAGGTGACATTTGAACAAGAATCTGAAGGGAGTGCAAACCATGCAAATACCTTGGGAAAAGCATTCCAAGTTAAGGAAACAGCAAACGTTAAAACCCCAAGAGTAGAGCGTGCCTGGCATGTACACGGAGGGCTAGGGGACTGGAATAGAATGAACAAGAGTAACAGAAGATGAAGTGAGTGAGCAGAAATCACAATGCTTTGTCAAACAAATAAAGAAGAAAACCACTGGAAGCTGCCCTGCCGAATTGAGACTAGATTGATGGGGGCGACAGTAGACTCTGGGAGACCAGTTAGTAGTTTACTGCAATGATACAGGAGAGTAATTGTGAGGGCTTGAACCCAAGGTTGGATGGCTTCAACCCTGAACCCAGGTGGTGGCCGTGGAGGTGAGAAGTGGTCAGATTCAGTCTTCTATCCAGAAGAGTACTAAAGGCTAAAACTAAAAAAAAAAAAAAAACAAAAAAAAACAAACAAAAAAAAAAAAACAAAAAACAAAAAACCTAAACTAGCAATTTGGAGACCTGTGCCTGTTACAAATTAGCTCAGAAGCCACTTTTTTTTTTTTTTCCCCTGGGCCTCAGTTTTTCATCTGTAAAGATACTGAACTAGAAGATTCTAGGTCCCCTCTCAGCTCTGAATGAATCTTTTGAAAGCCAGACCATCAAAATGAAGGAATAAGAGTCAACATTAACTAAGCCCTTAATACGTGCCAACACTCTCCTATATTCCCTTTATATAGACCAACTCACTAATCCTCAAATTAGATAAAATGTATACTTTTTTAAAGAGAGAAGTTCAACAGTTTACATAAAGTCACGCAGCCAGTAAGTGATGGAGCCAGGATGTGGTCTGACCCTGGAGCCTAAGCTCTTTCCTGATAGAAGCCTAAGCGTTGTGCTATCTGAAAGAGCCTGACTGACCAGCACCGTCTTATGTCTAGCTGAGCATTCAGGTGTGAGGCCAAATGGGGAGTTACGGTGACTTCCAACTAAAGTGATATTCGACCATAAACTAGCACAGTTTGATTGTCTTCAGTTCTCAAAGTACACTTCTTTCAAGCTGGGCCTAAGGAGTCACTAAGGAACTTCTGGTTTAGCCTACCTCTATCACCCACCTGTATAGGATCCTCATCCTCTGTTCCTTAGTCTTTCATCTAAAACCAGGAGGAAAAAAAAAAAAAGGGAAAAATAAATAAATAAATAAAACCAGGAGGAGTACAGAACCTAAATCTGTCAAATCCTTGACCATTAATTGAGCCCCCACTCATGAGACCTTGGGCAAGTCACAACCTTCTAAAAAACATAATGTGTTTATATCCTTACCACCTTCAGAGTCTATGATTTCACGTTACCTAGCGTTGAATCCTGAAGCCCATCAAAGCTTTATGAACTAGGCCTGAAGATAAATAGAAAAAGAAGTCTTTAGAAAAAGGAGTCTTTAAAAAAAAATGTGCCAACTGTTAAGTTGGAACATTCCTATTTCTTCCCACCACAGAATCAGTTAAGAGAAACAGTTAAGCAGCACTCTGTCTGCAACTCAGAGGAAAAGTTATTTGTTCTTCCCTCACAAAGTCTAAATTTCACATTGAGAAGATCAGAATTTAATCTGATACAGCATATTGTCTTATTCCGATATGCCTCTGGATCACTGACTTGAGACTAAATGAGGAGAAATGAAATTTTGTTATTTTAAAAGTAATGAGGGAAATACTCTACCATGTAATCCCGGTCCTGTGAATTTTCATGAAAAGAAATACTACTTTAAAATTTCATCAAATATTATAATGTGCTACATCACAACCTTCTGTGAATTCAACTAACACAGTATATAGGTCGATATCTGTAAACCATCCATCCATAGGACCCTGCGCATTATTTCGCGTTTTATGTTCTTTTTTATCTCAAAAATCTCAACTTATAAGTCCTATCTGTCATCATACAGACATGATATTCATTGACATACTAATCTGGTCTTTTGAGATGAAAATGGGATAGGATTGTATGTCACTTAGCAACTCTGCTCCGTTCAAGGCTGTTGATGTAGGCAGAGCAAGCAGGGGAGACTACAAATCTGGGAGATGGGCCAGGGGCAGTTGGTTGAGGAGGAAGAGAGAAGAGCAAATTGGAACATTTTATTTACTTTCCACATCAGCATTCAGACCTGAACCCCTCCAGAAACTCTGCTGAGAGAGATTGCACACGCGGCACGATCCTTCGTCGGCCAGTCGTGCGGGCTGACTGATGCGTGGTTAGGGCATGCAGTTGTGTCTCTCTGAAAGTACCGCTGTCTTTTCAAAGATTCAGCAACCGTACCACTCATTTGCAAAGCAGTTTTCCTAGCAATCAGGCTTTTCCTGTGTGTCTTGTTCTTTAAGGAGTCTCTGCAGATTTATTGCAATTTGGTTGTGAATCTTCTCCGCTTCTGCTTATGGGCTTCCTCATTAGCATATCCCCAAATTCCTTTACAGTGTGTACTCCAAGCACTGCTAAGCAGTTCTGTCCGTGGCATAACGCAGATCGTGGGGAGAAACCTAAATGCTCTTGATGCTGACCACGCTGGGGGGAAGGACGGGGACAGACTCTGGGGACAAGGAGAGACAGGCAAGGTTCAAGGGGCAGAAGAGGCCAGGTGCCTGGGATAAATCTTTGAAGTTCCCAGAATAAATGAGTCTGTGTCAGTTGGTGTCCAGACAGCAGCAGTAGTGGAGTAGCCCCCCACCCCCACCTTCCCCTCCCTACCCCCCAACCCCCCCACCCCCCCACCCCACCCCCGCCTTGAACCTCCTGATTGTGGTCAGAAGCCGAGCCCCAGGGGCATTTGGACCTGGAGGGAGCATTTCATCCTCTAATGTTGCACTCAACAAAGCCAAGTCCAGCTTAAAGAGGGGGGAAGGCCAAAAGCCCTGGTCCTAGTCATTTTCCCCAACTACCATGTGATCCTTCAAATCTAAGTGACAAACTGCAGTTACCATTTAAACCAAACAACATCTTTCTCCTCTGACTTAAAGGAAAAAAAGTGTGTTGTTAATTTGTTAAACATTTTCAACAACTGTATTGCCTAATCATTTATTTCCCACCTGTGCTTGGCCTTCCCTCCAAAACTGGGAATACCTCTTTTATGGACTTTGTCAGTAGAAAATATTCTAAAACTTTTATGATTTGGCAAGAAATTTCTGCAGCAGAAGCATTTCTGTGCAGGAGTCAAATCCTAGCAAGGCCCTCATCTAGGGAGTATGTATCCAGGAGATTTGCCAGATTTAACCGGGAGTTTATCAAGGGGCAGACAAAGCTAACTGCCATTGTGCTCCCATACCTAATAAAATACTATGTTACTCAACAAATGATCAGACTATGTTAATCTCTTTGAAGTTTGCTTTTGAATAACTATCCCAATTAAAGCAGGCTATAGAAAAATGTATTTCAGATAAACAATTAAGTTAATTAATACCGTGGTGATGGCAAATATTATCAGTGATTACTATTGATCTTTTAATATGTGCCAAGCACTTCATCATCGGGTTATCACATTTAATCATTGCAACAACCCTGTGAGGTTGATGTCATTATTTCTCCTTTGAGAGATGAGAAAAAGAGCTTTGTAGAATTAACAAGGAAATAAGCCTAAGTTAGTAGTGACAGCTTTTAGTTTTGAGTCAGATTTGTTTGGGTGGATCAAAGGCTTTGTTCTAATCATTAGCTAGAACCAACTGCAGCTACTAAAAGTCCATGGCACAAAGAATATTGCCTGACCCAAGTTCAGATCCTGTAGGACAGCCAGTGAGACAACCCTTGAGCCTACTTTTCAGCAGTGACAGGGGTAGGAGCATCAGAGGCTCTCACAGGCATTCTCCATCCTTCTCTAGATCACAGCTGACTGGCCCAGCCGAGGACATATCTAGCCAGCTATATGGCAGTTGCCTGACCAAATCCAAAACTTGGCACACCCACTGTCTCCTGGATCATCTGCTCTCACTGTCTTCCCTCATCATATAGACATTGCATTTATGTTGGCTTTGATAGCTCACCATTTTCCCTCCTCCTGCAACATTAGAACTTCAAGGAAACAGCTTGGAAGTCTGGCCATTCCTATAGCGTACTTCTTGTCAACCTGAGGGTCACTTTCTGGTGAGTTAACTGAAAGGCAGGCTGTCAATAATGACACAATTTGAGAAACACAGATTGCCATGACCCCTCCCAAGCCTTATCCTCAGAGCCCAGAAGCCTTACGCCTGGAACTGGACAGCATAGTTTTTACTCCTTCACTTCTGGGATCCTTCCCTGCCTGTCCCACTAGTGAGCTAATATATAGGAAGGTAACTAAGACAGAAATTGGAAATGCTTATAGTTTTTTTAATGTCTATAAAAACTTTTCAAAATATATCTTTCAGAAGTTCAGTGAAATATCTGGGGCAAGGGAGGGGAGTGTATATCTCAATTCTATTTTCAACTGAAGAGTGAGTTTGCAGTTCATTCTAAAGTTACTCTCCTTAAATTACCAAAGGTGTCGTCTTTGCTTGGCAGCCCAGCATTTTATTGCATGTATTTTATACATTAAGTTTTGCAATCCTTTATAATTCTGGAGAATAACACAATAACAGCTTATACCACTTGGTAGTTAAATGAACCATAGGACATCTTCCATTCTGTATGGAAAGTGGGATTAATACAGAGTTCAGAGCAATTGACTTGTAGCTCATTCAATCATTTACAGTGTACTCATTATACCTTTCATCTTTTGGAGAGGGCAGAAATGAAAGTGCCTTTATATGCAGCCCTAAAGGAAGGTATGGGCCATTTCTCATTGTGATTATGCCTTTCTTAAAATGGTGCATGTGGAGGAGGGGACAAGACTATTAGAATCTAAAACACATACAAATGCCATAAGCATAAACACACCCATATCTCTTAATATCATCAAAACTGGGTATGTGTGAAACTTGTGTGTACTTTGCTAAAAATGATTTTCTGCTTGAGAAAGATTCTGGAGAGGAGCATGAGATGGCTGGTGAAAGAATGAATATAGACTTATGTTTGAGATCCTAACCAAAAAACAAGATAAAGTTAGGCCCTTTTCTTATTTAATTAAAAGGAATCTGAGACTCTTTTACCTTTACAAGACCTCCTATGCAGAGAAGACCCCTCCAGCTTCACAGTGATTCACAAAATCATATTAACATAGATACTTAAAAGCAACCAGAAAAACTGATTTAAGAAATTATAGTACATCTCCCTGAAGTACAGGGGTCAAAGCTTATTTAAAAAAAAAAAAAAAAAAAAAAAAAAAACATGATAGAAGACTTCCACTTCAGGAATGTGGGGTAGATATGCTTTCCCCTATTCCTACCAGTAAGAACAACTAAAGATCCTGAACATTATACGTAAAACACAAATACAAGACTCTGGAAAGTGGAATGAAAAGGACTGACCACCAAGAGACATGAAGACTTGAGGAATGACATGATAGATTTTTATTTTCTCATACATCCTACACTCTTTGCAAAGAAGCTAGTAACCCAGAAACACTAACGTGTCGACAAAACAGCCCCAACAAAAGCCAAAGGACAGGGAAAGAGGAAACCTAGTAAAATGGAAAATACTTACACAATAATCATTCTACTCCAGCCAAACATCACAGAAAAAAACATGGTGATCCAATACTCACACATGTCAGCAACGGCCAGGTAAGTAGTTAGACTCCTGCCCTCACTAGGCTATAGCAAGTTGTCCCAGTCTTCCCACTCTAACAGAGTAGTGGCAGAAAAGACCAGATATGGAACCTGGATTTCATCTCCACTGGGTAGTAAGGCACCACTTCCCTTCCTTCCCCCTGCTGGTGTGGTATCAGAGGAGGCCTGGCAGAGAGTCAGGATTTTTGACATGTACCAACAATTATGAGCCTGCCTCTTC
Organism: Canis lupus baileyi; assembly: GCF_048164855.1. NCBI lineage: Eukaryota > Metazoa > Chordata > Mammalia > Carnivora > Canidae > Canis > Canis lupus. Next base: position 38,645,641 of record NC_132868.1, on the reverse strand, counting down.
AACATGATGTCAGTGGAGGCCACATGACAAGCACTAATAAGGTATCACTGCCCCTTCCAGCTAGGGAGGTATCAATGAAAACCTTGTGAGGAACGTGAATGCTCATCCTCACCCAGAAATAATGAGGAGTCAATAAAGGCTGAATGGGGAACCTGAATTTCCAAACCAACCCGTAACAAGGCAGTGCCCTTTCCATACTCTGCCAGAGCAGTGTCAGGAAAATCTAGCTAAATAAAAAGGTTTAAATAAGATCCAGAATCTCATGTCATAATGCCCAAAATGTCCAGATTTCAAATAAAAATCACTCATCATACCAGGACCCAAAAAGGTCTCAAACTGAATGAAGAAAGATGATCAAAAAATTCTAACACAGAAATGATAGAGATATTAGAATTATCTAACAAAGATTTTATTTTTTTTTATTTTTTTTCTAACAAAGATTTTAAAGCAGCCATCATAAGAAATTTTAATGAGCAATTACAAACACTTTAAAACAAATGAAAAAAAATGAGTCTCCACAAAGACATAGAAAGGTTCAGCAGATAATAGAAGATATAAAAAGAACCAAATAAAAATTTTAGAACTGAAAAATACTGAAATAAAAACTGGAATTAAAAAAAAAAACTTCAGTGGATGTAAAATATGATACCAAATATCTGAAATGTGGAGGGGAGAGAAGTAAAGAATGAGTTTAAAATTAAGTGACAATTAGCTTAATATGGACTGCTATATGCAGACAATGTTATATATACATCGAATGGTAACCACAAATAAAAAAACAGTAATAGATACGCAAAAATAAGAATCCAAGTACATCACTAAAGAAAACCAACAAACCATGAAAGAGAGAGAGAAGAAAGAATCACAGAAAAACAAAAACAACCCACAAAACAAGTAACAGAATGGCAATAAATATGAATCTATCAATAATTAGTTCGAATGTAAATGGAATAATCACTCCAATCAAAAGACATAAGGTGACAGAGTGGATTTAAAAAAGACCCATCTGCATGCTGCCTACATGAGATTCATTTCAGACCTAAAGACACCTGCAGATTGAAAGTGAGGGGATGGAGAAACATTTATCATGCAAATGGATGTCAAAGGAAAGCCAGAGTAGCAATACTTATATCAGACAAAATAGACTTTAAAACTAATATTTGAAAAGAGACAAATTACTATGACTGTATAATAATAATGGAGACATTCCAACAAGAAGATATAACAATTGTAAATATTTATACATCCAAAATGGGAGCACCCAAATATATAAAACAGTTAATAACAAACATAAAGAAACTACTTGATAGTAATACAATAATAGTAAGGGACTTTAAAGACTCCACGTACAACAATGGACAGATCATCCAAACAGAAAATCAACAAGAAAACAGTGACTTTGAATGACAGACTAGACCAGATGGATTTAACAGATAAATTCAGAACATTCCATCCTACAACAGCAGAATACACACATTCTTTTCAAGTGTACATGGGACATTCTCCAGAATAGATCAATATTAGGCCACAAAACAAACTTCAACAAATTAAAAATGAAGTCCTACTCTGCACCTTTTCTGACCATAATGCTATGAAACTAGAAGTCAACCACAAGAAAAAAACCTGGAAAGACCACAAATACATGGAGATTCAATAATATGCTACTAATAAATGCTACCAAACAATGAATGGATCAATCAAAGAAATCAAAAAGTACATGGAAACAAATGAAAATGAAAACACAATGATCCAACACCTTTGGGTTATAGCAAAAGTCGTTCTAAGAGGGAAGCATATAGTAATATTGGCCTACCTCAACAAACAAGAATAATCTCAAACTACCTAACATTACACCTAAATGAGCTAGAAAAAGAATGACAAAACCCAAAACCAGGAGAAAGAAGGAAATAACAAAGATTAGAACAGAAATAAATGGTAGAGAAACTAAAAAAAAACAAGAGAACAATGAAACCAGGAGCTGGTTCTTTGAAAAGATCAACAAAATCAATAAACCTCTAGCCAGACTCATCAAGAAAAAAAATAAACGACTCAAATAAATAAAATCATAAATGAAAGAAGAGAAATAACAACCAACACCACAGAAATACAAATTATTTTAAGAGAATATTATGAAAAACGATATGCCAACAAATTAGATAAACTAGAAGAAATGGATAAATTCCTAGAAATATATATCCTACCAAACTGAAGCAGGTAGAAATAGAAAATTTGAACAGAACAATTACCAGCAAAGAGATTGAATCAGTAGTCCAAAAACTCACAACAAAATCTAGGACCAGACCGCTTCAAGGGAAATTCTACCGAATATTTTTTTTATTTTCTTAAAGCTTTTATTTATTTATTCATGACAGACAGAGAGAGAGAGAGAGAGAGGCAGAGACACAGGCAGAGGGAGAGGGAGAGAAGCAGGCTCCATGCAGGGAGCCCAATGCGGGACCCTATCCTGGGTCTCCAGGATTACACCCCGAGCCGAAGGCAGTGCCAAACCTCTGGGCCACCCGGGCTGCCCTCTACCAAATATTTAAGGAAGAACTACTACCTATTCTTCTCAAACTATTTCAAAAAATAGAACAAACTTCATTCTATGAAGCCAGTATCACCCTGATACCAAAATCAGATAAAGGCACCTCACACACACACACACACACACACAAATACAAGCCATTATCTCTGATGAATATAGAAGCAAAAATCCTCAACAAAACACTAGCAAACTGAATACAACAATACATTTTTAAAAAATCATTCACTACAATCAAGTGGGATTTATTCTTGGAATACAAGGGTGGTGCAATATTCACAAATCAACTTGATATATCACATCAATAAGAAAAAGAATAAAAATTATTTGATCATTTCAATAGATGTACAAAAGTATTTGACAAAGTATAACATCCACTAATGATAACAGCTCTCAACAAAGTAAGTTTAGGGGCACCTGGGTTTAGCATCTGACTCTCAGTTTTGGTTCAGGTCATGATATCAGATCATGCATCCAGCTCCGTGCAGACCACGAAGCCTGCTTAAGATTCTCTCTCCCTCCACCCTTCCCCTCCCCCTCCCGACTTATGCTCTCTCTTTCTTCCCCCCCCCTCAAAAAAGAAAGAAGTAGGTTTAGAGGGAACACACCTCAACATAATAAAGGCCATATATGAAAAATTCACAGCTACCATCATCCTTAATGGGGAAAAACTGAGAGCTTTCCCCCTAATATCAGGAACAAGACAAAGATGTCCACTCTTCACCACTTTTATTCAACATAGTACTGGAAGTCTGAGCCACAGCAACAAAAAGACAACTAAAAGAAATAAAAGGCATCCAAACTGGTAAGGAAGAAGTAAAACTGCCACTATTTGCAGATGACATGATGCTATATGTGAAAAACCCTAAAGCCTCTACCAAAAAACTATTAGAACTGACAAATGAATTCAGTAAAGTTACAGGATACAAAATAAATGTACAGAAATCTGTTACATTTCTATACACTAATAATAAAGAACAGAAAGAGAAATTAAGAAAAAACCCCATTTACAATTGCACCAAAAATAATAAGATACCTAGGAATAAACCTAACCAAAGAAGTGAGAACTATATTCTGTATTCTGAGAACTATGAAACATTGATGAAAGAAATTGAAGAGGATACAAAGAAATGGAAAGACATTCCATGCTCATGGATCGGAAGAACAAATATTGTTAATAAGTCTATACTATTCAAACCAAACTACACATTTAATGCAATCCCTATCAAAATGCCAAGAACATTTTTCACAGAGCTTAGAACAAACAAGCCTAAAATTTAAATGGAACTACAAAAGGTGCCAAATAGCCAAAGCAATTTTGAAAAAGAAAAGCAAAGGTGGAGACATCACAATTTTGGGCTTCAAGTTATATTACAAAGCTGTAGTGATCAAAACAGTATGGTACTGGCAGAAAAATAGACACATAACTCAATAGAACAGAATGGAAAACCCAAAATAAACACATATGTATATAATCAATTAAACTTTGGCAAAGCAGGAAAGACTATCCAGTGAGAATAAGACCATCTCTTCAACAAATGGTATTGAGAAAACTGGACAGATACATGAAAAAGAATGAAAAATGGCCACTTCCTTACACCATATGCAAAAATAAACAAAATGTATTAAAGACCTAAATGTGAAACCCGAAACCATAAAAATCCTAGAAGAGAGCACAGGCAGGAATCTCTCTGACCATTGGCCATAGCAACATATTTCTAAAATATGTCTCCTGGTGGGGTTGCCAGGCCGCCCGGACGCGGAGACTGGAGGAGTAGCGGGCCACCGAATAAGCTTCCAAAATGATGCCCACACCAGTTATCCTGTTAAAAGAGGGGACCGATAGCTCCCAGGGCATCCCCCAGCTTGTAAGTAACATCAGTGCCTGCCAGGTGATTGCAGAGGCTGTAAGAACCACCCTAGGCCCTCGTGGCATGGACAAGCTGATTGTAGATGGCCGAGGCAAAGCAACAATTTCTAATGATGGGGCCACAATTCTGAAACTCCTTGATGTTGTCCATCCAGCAGCAAAGACTCTAGTGGACATTGCTAAATCCCAAGACGCTGAGGTCGGTGATGGTACCACCTCAGTGACCCTGCTGGCTGCAGAGTTTCTGAAGCAGGTGAAACCCTATGTGGAAGAAGGTTTGCACCCACAGATCATCATCCGAGCTTTCCGCACTGCCACCCAGTTGGCAGTTAACAAGATCAAAGAGATCGCTGTGACCGTGAAGAAGGAAGATAAAGTGGAACAGAGGAAGCTGCTGGAGAAGTGTGCCATGACCGCCCTGAGCTCTAAGCTGATTTCCCAGCAGAAAGCCTTCTTCGCTAAGATGGTGGTGGATGCAGTGATAATGCTCGATGAGTTGTTGCAGCTTAAAATGATTGGAATCAAGAAGGTGCAAGGTGGTGCTCTAGAGGAGTCCCAGCTGGTAGCTGGCGTTGCATTCAAGAAGACTTTCTCTTATGCTGGGTTGAAATGCAACCCAAAAAGTACAACAATCCAATGATTGCCCTTTTAAATGTTGAGCTTGAGCTGAAAGCTGAGAAAGATAATGCTGAAATCAGAGTCCACACCGTGGAGGATTATCAGGCAATTGTTGATGCTGAGTGGAACATTCTCTATGACAAGTTAGAGAGGATCCATCATTCTGGAGCCAAAGTCGTCTTGTCCAAACTCCCCATTGGGGATGTGGCCACCCAGTACTTTGCCGACAGGGACATGTTCTGTGCTGGCCGGGTGCCGGAGGAGGATCTGAAGAGGACAATGATGGCCTGCGGAGGCTCCATCCAAACCAGTGTGAATGCTCTGTCAGCTGATGTGCTAGGCCGCTGCCAGGTCTTTGAAGAGACGCAGATTGGAGGCGAGAGGTACAATTTCTTCACTGGCTGCCCCAAGGCCAAGACCTGCACTATCATCCTTCGTGGTGGTGCTGAGCAGTTTATGGAGGAGACAGAGCGGTCTCTGCATGACGCCATCATGATCGTCAGGAGGGCCATCAAGAATGATTCAGTGGTAGCTGGTGGCGGGGCCATTGAGATGGAGCTTTCCAAGTATCTGCGGGATTACTCAAGGACCATTCCAGGAAAACAGCAGCTGTTGATCGGGGCATATGCCAAGGCCTTGGAAATTATCCCACGTCAGCTGTGTGACAATGCTGGCTTTGATGCCACAAACATCCTCAACAAGCTGCGGGCTCGGCATGCCCAGGGGGGCATGTGGTATGGAGTGGACGTCAACAATGAGGACATTGCTGACAACTTTGAGACGTTTGTGTGGGAGCCAGCCATGGTGCACATCAATGCCCTGACTGCAGCCTCTGAGGCCGCCTGCCTTATCGTGTCAGTGGATAAGACCATCAAAAACCCTTGCTCAACAGTAGACGCTCCCCCAGCTGCGGGCCGGGGACGGGGCCGGGGCCGCCCACACTGAGAGGCACCTTGTCCCTCACAAGAGTGGCTGGCAGGCTGGCTGCAGGGTATGCTTACTCTGTCTTGGTTAATGGGTATTATGAGGAAGGGGTAGTAATTGGCCTGCTCAGCTCTCACTGGAGGTTATTTAAATAAACTTAAAGACTTAAAATAAAATAAAATAAAATAAAATAAAAATAAAATAAAATAAAATAAAATATGTCTCCTGAGGGAAGGGAAATAAAATCAAAGATAAATTATTGGGACTACATACATAAAATCCTCTGTGCAGCAAAGGAAACAATCAACAAAACTAAAAGGCAACCTACTAAATGGGAAAAGATATTTGCCAGGGACTTATCTGATAAAGGGTTAGTATCCAAAATATATAAAGAACTGATACAACTCAATACCCAAAAAGCAAATAATCCAATTTAAAATGAGCAGAAGACATAAACAGACATTTCTCCAAAGAAGGCATCTACATGGCCAACGGACCAACAGACACATGAAAAGATGCTTAATGTCACTCATCATCAGGGAAATGCAAATTAGAACTCCAGTGAGCTATCACCTCATACCTGTCAGAATGGCTAAGATAAAAAACACAAGAAACAAGTGCTGGCAAGGAAGTGGAGAAAAAAGAACACTTGTGCACTGTTGGTGGGAATCCAAACTGGTGCAGCCACTGTGAAAAATAGTATGGAGTTTCCTCCAAAAATTAAAAAACAGAACTATCCTACAATCCAGGAATAGCACTACTGTTACCTAGAAAACACAAAAGCACTAATTCAAAGGGATACATGTACCCTGATATTCATTGCAGCATTATTTATAATAGCCAAACTATGGAGGCAGCCCAAATGTTCATCAAGTGATAATTGGACAAAGGAGAGGATATGTATATGTATGTACACACAAGCATGCACACGCGTGCGCACACACACACAGTGGAATATTATTCAGCCATAAAAAGAATGAAATCTTAAAAAAAATAAAGAATGAAATTTTGCCATTTCCAATGACATGCATGGAGCTAGAGAGTATGTTGTTAAGTGAAATAAGTTAGAGAAAGACTAATACCTATGATTTCATGCCTATGTGAAATTTAAGGAGCAAAACAAACAAGCAAAGGTAGGGGCTGGGGAGAGAGAGAGACGGCCAAGAAACAGACTCTTAACTATAGAGAACAAACTAATGGCTACCAAAGGGGAGGTGGCGGGGTGGGATGGGGGAAATAGGTTATGGGGATTAAGGAGTGCACTTGTATTGTGGAGCACTGGGTGATATATGGAAGTGTCGAATCACTACACCTGCAACTAATGTAGCACTGAATCATAACTATACTGGAAGTAAAATAAAAACTTAAAAACTTAGTGGAGGGTCTCAATGACAGAAGGAAGGGGACAGAGGAAAGAATCAGTAAAATGAAGATAGGAAAATAGAAATTACCCATTCTAAAAAACACCAGTGGGCCCTAATAAAGATATGTGCCCTGGTTCTTATCTCTCTGTCTCTCTCTCTCTGTACCCTGCCTCGACTTCCCCATGTGGTCGTTGAGGCATGCTATGTACTTCCTCCAGGACTTATGAACAGCATACTTCTCTATTTCAGTTTCTCTTGTGTTTTTTTGTTAAACTGCATGCAGCAATCTTCCAGTCTTTTTCTGCCTTTTGTGGTTTTAATTGGGTATTTTATATGATTCTACTTTCTTTCCTTTCTTAGTATATCAGTTATATTTCTCTCTCTCTTTTTCTTTTTTACTTTTTTTTACTGGTTGTCCTAGAGTTTACAATATATATATATTGTATAATATATATTTACAACGAATATATATAATATAGTTACAACGAATCCACGTCCACTTTCAAATGGATACCACTACAACACTACACAAGTAGTGTGAGTACCTTATAAAAAATAATCTTATTTTTCATATCTGTATCATTGCTCTCATTCATTTTATTTATATTTATATAAGCATATATATATGTATATGTATATATACATATGTATACACACACACACACATTCTAGGCCATAAAACCCACCTTAAAATTTAAAATAATAGAAATCATTCAGTGTCTGCTCTCAGGCCATGATGGAATTAGATTAGAATCAATAACAAAAAAATAACTAGAGAAGCTCAAAATACATAGAGGTTAAACAATATACATCTATATAATATATATGGGTCAAATAAGAAATCTCAAGAGAAATTTAAAAATATTTTAAACCAAATGAAAATAAAAACACAACTGACCAAATTCATGTGACATAGTGAAAGTAGTGCTGAGAGGGAGATTTGTAGCATTTGAATGTAAACATTGGAAAAGATCTAAAATCAATCATCTTACTTTCATTGTAAGAAACTAGGAAAAAAGAACAGATTAAGTCCAAAGTAAGCATAATAATATAAATATTAAGAATTAGAGCTGAAATCAATAAAAGTGAAAACAGGAAATCCATTGGGAAAATCAACTAAACCAAAACTGGTTCTCTGAGATCAATAAAATCAATAAGCCTCTAGCCAACCTAACCAAGGAAAAACAAAACAAAACCAGAAGACACAGATTACTAATAATCAGAAATTAAAGAGGGAACATCACTAATAGATCCCATGGAAATTAAAAGAGAATACTGTGAACAAATGCTATGCCCACAAATTTGATAACCTAGATGAAATAATTCAATTCCTTGAAAGACATAATCTGCCAAAACTCACTGAAGAAGAAATAGATAATCTGAATAGGCCTGTCTATTAAGGGAATTAAATCAATAATTAATAACTTCCTAAATATATGCAGAGCAAATATTTAAATGAAGGAATATATGTAGAGCAAATTATACATGGGGGAAGATAAAGACATATTAAGGAAAGTAAGGCATCTCCAATTGAACATAAAGTGAAGAAAAAAGCAAACTGAAAATTTTGTCTACTGGTGCCTGCATTTTATGCTCAATTGAAGTGTATCTATATATACAGATATTTATATAATTTTATATTATATATTGAAATATATATTAATACCTAGAGCAACTACTAAAATTTCTATACAAAATAATGTGCCATGGGGCAACCCAGGTGGCTCAGTGGTTTAATGCCACCTTCGGCCCGGGGTGTGATCCCAGAGACCCAGGATCAAGTCCCATGTCAGGCTCCCTGCATGGAGCCTGCTTCTCCCTCTGCCTGTGTCTTTGCCTCTCTCTCTCTCTCTTTCTCTCTCTCTCCCCCCTCTGTCTTTCATGAATAGATAAAATCTTTAAAAAAATAAAATGAAATAAAATGATGTGCCAAAAACACTAGACAAATTAAAATGGAATTCTAAAAAATGTCTCAGTATCCCTGGGAAGGTTAAAAAACAAAAAAACAAAGAGAGAACAAAAAGAAAAAAAATAAAATGATGAAGCCTTTACATAGCAATAATTATATTAAATGTAAATGGTCTAGATACACTTATTGAAGGACAGAGATTGGCAAAATGAATTTAGAACCATGATTCAACAATATGCTGTTTACAAACTCATCAAATATAATGACATAGGCAGGCTAAAAATCAAAGGATGGAAATCACACAGACGTTAATATAAAGAAGGCAGTAGTGGCTATATTAATGCCAGAGGGGCTGCAAAGGAGAGAAAATTACTGGAGACAGAGAGAAATATTATATAATGATTTAAAAAAAATCAATCCACCACGAAGACATACCAATGTATATGTACCAAACAGGGCTGCAAAAGATGTGAAACATAAATTTATAGGACTTAAAGGAAAAATAGGCAAGTCTGCAGTTATAGTTGGGGATTTTAACTGCTCTCCCTTGATAATTGAAAGAGCAACTAATTTAAAAAGTCAGCAAATATATATAGAACTCCATAATACCATCAACCAAGAGTACCTAACCCACATTTATAGAACATCTATCCAACAACAGCAGAATACACATTCTTTTCAAGTGCCCATGGATTATAAACTATATCGTGGGCCATAAACAAGCCTCCACAATTTTTTTAAAACTGAAATCATAAGCAATGTTTTCTTCAACTAACTTCAATGGAACCAACATCAGAAAGATAACAAGAACATCTCTAAATATTTGGATAATCCGTGGATGAAAAAGAAATCTCAAGGAAAATTAAAAACTACAGTGAACTGAGTGAAAATGAAAATACAACATACCAAAATTTGGTGGACACAGCCAAAGTGGCACTAAAAGTTAAGTGTGTAACATTAAATGTATATAGTATAATAGAAAAAATATCAAGTGAATTATTGAAGTCTTATCTCAAGAACATTAAAAAAAAAAGCAACATAAACCCAAAGCAAATGCAAAGAAGGAAATAATAAAAAGCAAACTAAAAATTGATGAAAATAAAAACAGAAAAAAAATAGAGAAAGTCAATTAAACAAAGCACTGGTTCTTTGAACAGATAAATAAAATCTGCAAAGCTCCAATAAGACTAATGAAGAAAAACAGAGAAGACACAAATCACCAATATCAGGAATGGAATGGGATATCACTATAGATCCTGCAGATATCAAAAGGATAAAAGGGGATATTATGATCAACTCTACACGTATAAATTTGACACTTAGGTGAAATGTATTAATTCCTCAAAAGACACAAACCAGTACAACTCACCCAACATGAAATAATTTTAGTCATCCTATAACTATTAAGAAAATTTAATTCATAGTTTAAAACTCCCAAAAGAGTAATCTCCAAGCCCAGCTGATTTGATTGTAAATTCTATACAATCTCTTTCAAAGAATACAAGAGGAAGAAACACTCTCCAATTCATATTATAAAGTTAGTATTATCTTGATAACAAACAAGACAAAAACAGTACCGAAAAATGCAAATTAATGTCCCTTATGAATATAGATGCAAAAATCCTTAAAATCTTAACAAATAGAATTCAGCAATATGTAAAAAGAATTATAAACCATCACCAAGAGAGTTCATTCCAGAGATGCAAGCCTGCATATTTGAAATTCAATGTAATCTTCCAAATTAACAGGATACAAAAGAAAAATCACATGATCTTATCAATTGATGCAGAAAAAGCAGTCAACAAAATTTAACACCTATTCACGACAAAAACTCTTAGAAAATTAGGGATAGAAAAAAAAAAAAGAAAATTAGGGATAGAGAAGAACCTCCTCAGCTTGTTAAACAGCAGCTAACATTATACTTAATACTCAAAGACTGAAGTCATTTTCCCCAAGATCAGAAACAAGGCAAGGGTGTCACCTTTTACCACTCTTATTTGACCTTATATTGGAAATTCTAACCACTGCCAAGAGGCAAGAAAAGGGAAAAATTAAAGGCATAGAGATCAGTAAAGAAGAAACAGAACTTCTCCTATTTGCAGATGGCATGATTGTCTACATAAAAAAAATCCCAAGGAATCTACAAAATGATGATGATAATAGAAATAATAATAATAGTAAGTGGTAGTAGTATTGAATTCAGCAAGGTTGCAAGGCACAAGATAAATGTGCAAAACTCAATTATATTACTGTATACTAGCAGTGATCAAGGACACTGAAATTTAAAATACAGATACCATTTATAATTGTTCCAAAAAAAAAAATAAAATGCCTTGTTAATGAATCTGACAACACATGTACAGAACTTGAATGCTAAAAACTACAAAACAATAAGGAAAGAAATCAAAGATCTATATAAATGGTGGGATATACCGTGTTCATAAATTTGAAGATTCAGCGTATTATGGATACCAGTCTCTCAAAATTGATATACAGGCTTAATGCAATTGCTATTAAAATTCCAGGAAGATTTTTCATACATGAAAACAAGACCATTCTAAAATGTATATGGAAAGACAAAGAATACAGAATAGCTAAAACCCTTTTAAAAAGAATGAAAGGGGAGGGATTAGTCTACTTAACTTCAAGACTTTATTAGACTTTATTACCTACAACAATCAAGACTTTGTGGTCTCAGAAATAAACCCAGATAAATATGTTCAAATGATGTTTTATAAAGAAGCCAAAAGTAATTTAATGAAGGAAAGATAGCCTCTTCAACAAAGGGTGCTGGAACCTTTGGACACACGTAGGCATACACACACACACACACACACACACACACAAAATCCTGACTTAAGTATCACTCTTTATTCAAAAGCTGGCTAAAACTGTAAAATACAAAAGTATAAAACTTTTAGAAAAAGATAGATGAAAATCTCTGGGATTTTAGTCTTTGCAAATAATTTTTAAACTTGATACCAAAAGCATGATCCATAAAAGTCTAAATTGACAAATTAGACTTCAAAATTAAAAACTTTTGCTTTGTAAAAGATTCTGTTGCAAAGGATGAAAAGACAAGTTACAAGGCAAGAAAAAAATATTTGCAGACAACAAACCCACAAAGGACTAATATTGAGATGATATGAAAACTTTGAAAAATCAACAGTAAAAAATGCAGTTAAACCAATTTGAAGGTGGACAAAAGATATGAACAGACATTTCACCAAAGAGAATGGCAAGTAAACAGATTAAAAGATATTGAACATCACTGGCCCCTAAGGAAACACAAATTAAAACCACAATGAGATAAATCACTGCACACCCATCAAATAGCTAAAATAAAAAATAGCGGCAACAATAAATGCTGGTGAGAATCCCTCATGTGTTTCCAGTGGGAATATAAAATGATTCAGCCACAGTTGTTTTGAGGAGGGGTGGGTTGGTTTGTTTGTTTGTTTTTACAGAGAGAAAGAGCATGGGGGGAGGGAAGGAGCAGAGGGAGAGGGAGAGAGAAAATCTTAAGCAGAGTCCACACCCAGCATGGAGCCAGATGCAGAGCTCAGTCTCACCGCCCATGAGATCATGACCTGAGCTGAAATCAAGAACTGGATGCTCAACTGACCAAGCCACTCAGGGGCCCTGACAGTTTTTTTATAAAACTAAATAGCCATCTACCACATGACCTAACAATTTATACTCCTGGTCATTTGTTCCAGAGAAACGAAGTCTTATGGCCACACAAATACCTGTACATAACTGTTTATGGCAATTTAATTCATGAAAGCCCCCAGATCAGAAATAATCTGGAAATAATCTAGATTCACACCCTTCAAGGGGTGAATCATTAAACAAACTGTGGTACACGGAATACTGCTGAGCCGTGGAAAGGGACAAGCTATTGATACAACAACCTGAATAACCCTCCAGAAACTATCCACTGCATGTTTCCATGTACACAACCTTCTTAAAATGACAAAATCGTACAAATGGACAATAGATTTGTGGTTGTCAGGGCTTCGGGGATGAGGAAACTAAAGAAAGATGGGTGCAGCTGGAAAAGAGCAACACGTGAGGTCTTTGGGGTAATGGAGCTGTTCCCTTCTTGACCGTATCAGTGTCAATATCCTGGCTGTAGTCTACGGTTGTGCAGGCTGTTACCATTCTGGCAAACGGAGAGTACATAGATCCTTCTTGTATTGCTTCTCACTGATGCATGTGAATCCATACTTATCCCAAAATAAAAGTTTTAAAAATACATATTTAAATCCTCAGATAAATTATGCCATTAGATGTCGAAAAAAAAACTTTAAAAAAAAAAACATGATAAATGGTTTCCCCGACAAAGTCATAGCAAGGTTTTGTAATTGTTCTTTAACTCTATGCTAAATGTAACAAAAAATATTATCGTTAGGAGAGTTTTCGATCAAGAGCTGGCAATACAGTTTAGCAGGAAGTTGTTTTTGCACATTTTGTAGCTTCTCAGGGGTAGGCACCTCATATTTTCATGTTGGACTCCTATGATTAACACAGTGAATAAAATACCGAATTCACTTAAATGAGAAAGGAAAAATGTGGGGCTCGTTTGTCTGCTTGAATGCAGGCCAAAAGCTAAAGGAAACTGATATATTATGAATAACAGAAACAACTTGGTTTCAGAAACTAAGTTTATTTTAGAAATTAATTTCAAGCCTGTTTGAAAACAATTGTCATTCTAATAAGAATTAAAATTCAAACCATTTTGGATGATAAATATTTAAAAGCATTTGGTCTGGAAACTGAATGGAACAGAGCAAAGAAACTGTTATCAAATCCACCGTGGTGAAGTGAAATGTCTGTATTGCCGAGAGGATTGGGGTCCATACTGCTAATCTCTAGAAACACATTCTCATTCTGTAACCACCATCATAGTCATATAAACATGATATTTATTCCTGAAGAATGTGATTCTTATTTCATCTACATTTTTTCTTATTAGTCATCTTTAAAAGCTTTACTAAAAAATCCTTTGAGAAGCCAAATTTCTAAGGCATGAGCATATGCAAACAAACCACTATAAACATACCTAATCCCGTCTCCGTGATCCAGGCTACATGAAATCCAATAGGAAGTCCCAGTTCAAGTCTTCCCAGGGTAATTTATCCACGCTTTCATGTTTGAGGTCAACTTCTTTTTGCTGCCATCATTGGGAAGATGCCACCTCGGTTCCCACAGTACCTAAACTGGGCAGGCTTAACATGAACCAGCACGAAAAGTGGATTTTAGAAAGCATCAGCCACATTTGAGGGGAAAATTCGAACTTCATTGAGCTTCCATTCACTTTATGGCTTCCATTCACTAACTGATCATCTTGTAGTTCTGGAGGCTGGAAGCTCCAAGATCAAAGTGTCCACGGGGTTGGTTCCTTCTGAGAACCACGAGTTCTCATCAGTTACATGCCTCTCTGGCTTCCAGTGGTTTGTTGGCAATTTTTATCTTCTTTGGCTTATAGGAATATCACCCAAATCTCTGCCTTTGTCCACACATGGCACTCCCTGTGTGCCTACCCAAATTTCCCCTTTTTATTAGAACACCAATCATTTGGACTAGAGCCCACCCTAATGACTTCATTTTAGCTTGGCTACCTCTGTAAATAAGGTTACATTCTGACGTATTGAACGTTAAGTCTTCAACAAATGAATTTTGAGAGAACACAACTCAACCCAGTAGTGTTTGATTTTAATGGACTTTGGAAGGAAAAGGGCCACCCAGATAGATCTTCACAGCACTTCTCATTCCCCTCCACCACATCTGAACGGCTCCCCTTTCACAGCTCTACTGGGCGACTCCTTTTGTATAGTCCCTTATTGTTATTATCTCTCACTTGCTTTGCAGATATTGAACTTCTTGTCATTTCTTTCCTTCTAACTACTACCCTAAAATTCCGTTTCTTTCTCAGCAATGCCTTTGGTCTCATGGCCAGCTCTCACACAATAAATGGAAGGCAGTGATGTTGCTTTCACTATGCCTTCAATTACCACATGAGAATAGGTTGGATTTCTGTGCAAATGAAGTCACAGTCAGCAGCACAAAATGATGGAGAGTTCATAGCAATCCTCCTTCACATGAAAGCTCTTAAATGAACAGAGTATCACCTGACCCAAGGGCATCCCTATACTTTCCACCTATACAGAAGATACAAACCAATTTAAAGTAAAAGATTATTGGAGTAAGTACTCAAGTACCTTTTAGCATGGCCTATATTTAAAGTGATTATGAGTGGTTGTGTGTGGGAAAACATATTATTTTTACCTATGAAAATGTTGCATTTTATCCTGAAATCCAGTAGAAAATCGTAAGTCTTGATATGCTAAAACATATATATAAAATCATTAACTTAAAAAAAAACTTAGTGCCAGTGCATAATCTTGTGCAGTTATAAGATGAAAAGGAAATGAGCGCACTGTGAACTACCTTCTGCTGTTAAGCTAATCCATAAAAGGGGCCCTGTGCATGCAAGATACAATTCTGGTACATCTAGAGAAGAAAATATAGGCCTTTATAGAGATGATAATCTTATAAATGGGATACAGGGGAGACTCAAGAATCCCAGTATCTATGAGTGTTTATATCAACCAGTTCAGTACCTCTCAGTATATAAAAAACTACAACAGTAAAAGTTGTTGAATCCCTGTCATTTCCATAATGCTCCTTCATGCGGTACGGCCAAATTGCAATCTGCCCTCCTTCCATGGAGCCCATTTCTGTTGAATGAATCCAGATCAATTGGAAGGGATTTTAAAATTTTATCAAATCCAACATCCAGCTCACACATGACTCACAAATATTTCATGCTCTCCAAGAGTCACCTAATGTTTGATTTCCAATCTCTGTGGTGGGGGTTGCCATACCTCATCCTAAATTTCCTTTCATTTTTATACACTTGTGAAAAAACAGTTATACCCAATATCTACTTTGTCACCCATTTGATGACTCATTCTGTTATTCATTGACTCAACAACTATTTATTAAGTACTTACTATGAAACTATGAAGCCACCAGGCACTACACAATGTACTGCTATTTGAATCTTCATGGATGGCTACACCATTTATCAAGAGCATTTCACAAACATCAAACCATTTAATCCTCACAAAAACCCTGTCAAGTAGGCTGTGATCATCACTATTAATTTGTTATTTATACTAGAGATGAGAAAAATTAAAGGTCAGTAGTGAAGTCTGCATGACTAGTGGAAGACTTGAGAAACAAACTCACTCCCTACTTGTGGATAGCACGCTTTTCCTGGATTAGCCAACACAAAAGAAACCCATCACCCCTTCCCCCATAACAACCTTGATATACTTCAACACCACAGACTCCTCTTACGATCCCTTCTTCATATTAAAGACCTCCAGATCCTTCAGCTTTCTTCATACAGTTTGGGGTCAGACCCTTGGCATACCCAGAACCAAACATGATAGCCCAGATGTGGTATGACCCGAGCAGAGAAGGGATAAAATTCTTTGTCTCCTTTGAGACAGACACATTTTACTGAAAGGGCTTTTTTTTCATATTTTTATTGAGATATAATGGACATATTATATTAGTTTCAGGTGTACAACATAATTATATTCATATATACTGCCAAGTATATTATATATTATTATTATATATTATTATATATTATAATATTATATATTATATTCATATATACCACACTAAGTCCAGTTAACATCCATTGCCACACATAGTTACAAGTTTTTCCTGTGCGAACTTCTAAGATGGAATCTCTTATCAATTTTCAAATATACAGTACCATATCATCAACTCTAGTCCTGTAGCCACCATGCCATGCTGTACAGCACATCCCCATGACTTATTTCATCACTGGAAGTTTGTACCTTTTGACCACCTTCACCTACCTTGTCCCCCTCCCCCACACCCCTGCACGTCTGACAATCACCCGCCTGTTCTCCGTATCTATGAGCTTGGTTGTCTTTCTCTGACTTATTCCACTTAACACAATGCCTTCAAGTTCCATTCCTGCTGTTGCAAATGACAAGATTTATTTCTTTTTCTGGCTGAATAATATTCCTCTGTGTGTATGTGTGTGTGTAAGACATTTTCTTCATTCATCCATCAGTGAACACTCGCTTGCTTCCATGAGATAGACACATTGTTCTCTGTGATCCGCTTAGTTTCTAGGGCAGCACCCAGAGAATACTGTTGATTCATACTGAACTCGCAACTAATATGTGCCGTCAGAAACTCTTCTCTCCTCTCTCTGCCCCCTCCTAATTCTGTCTCTTATATAGTGGAATTTTGAAATTCCTACCTACTCACAAGCCTTTAACATATGGCAACTACAATTAGCTGAGTTACTGAGGCACCATCCCTCCCAGAGTAGAGGCCAAAAACGTAGTGTCTATTAATGATGTTTTATCTTTTTATTTTACCTCACTTTTGTATTTTTTCATTTAGTTATGGTTTGTCTTTTCCTGTTTACTGCGCATACATTTCCAGATTCAAGTATTATTGCTACTATTAAATAATAGTGATTCAGACTTACGCATACTTCACATAAATTGTTTAATTTAATCTTACTGGACCCTGTGAAGCAATTGATAGAAAAAGAAACTTAGGTTTTTAAGAAGTTAAATAAAATTGCACAAAGTCACACAACTTCTAAGAAAGTGCTGGAATTCCCAACCAGATATATCTGACTTCAGTACTATGTCTCTGTGATCATCACTTTTTTACTCTGAATAACTGAAAGCATCATTTTTGTTTTTCTTCAGCACTTTTTCACTGCCGAAATGCTTTTCATGTGGTAGGCTTCAAAATGGTGGGTTGTTGTTTTGTTTTTTGTTTTTGTTTTTGTTTTTTTTTAATTTGGAGTTTTGTTTCATTCTGCCTTTTATTATACATCCAGTTTTAATTAACTTCTGATTATGTGACCTTTTTTTCTATTTTTTTCATATTTGGCACTAATCAAACTCATTTCTTTTCCCTAAAACTGTTCATCTCATTGTATTTCTTATCTCATTAAAAATCATCATTATCTCAAGTTAGAAACTTACAGTCATTCCTAATCTTGCCTGCCTTCTTGTCCCAACACAGAAATTTTCATCAAGTCTATAGTCTACTTCCTAAATATCTTTTAAGTTCTTGATTCAGGCCCTCGTAACATCCTTCATATCCTAGTACACTGGTCCCCTGATTGATTCACCTGCCTCTAGTTTCCCTGGCTGCATTCCATTCCACATAATGGTACCAGATTTACTTACTAACCACACTTTTAAAAGTTTAAAAGTGGTTAAACACTTTTCCACTTTTTATAAGCTGACCCCAATCAATATTTCCTGCTGTATGTATCTCTACTCCCAGTTCCTTGATCACATCTATGCCCTAAGAAACTTGCCCCTATCAAGTAGCCCACGTTCTTTCACAACTCTGCTCTTATGGATGGCCTTCCTCTGGAATGCACTTCCTGTTCTGGCAAAGAGCCACCTCCTATGTCTAGCAATGCATGTCCACATTCCTTCAAATAGAATTCACTGTTCTGACATTTTTGCCAATAGAACTTTTTGTATATTATTCTAATATAGACAGTTATGCTTTACTGCAACCATGTTTTCATTAAACCTCTCCTACGTGAATATCAGTTCCTCATAAACAAATATCTGATATTTTTGCTTATCACCCTATCATGGTGCCAAGTACAGTAAATGGTCAATAAATCTTTGTATGAAACAACAAATGTGCTCCCTTTGAAATCTAAGCTGATTAGAAATTTTCCTGTCATATAAGCTGGTCTGTTTAGTTACCTCCACATTTCTAACTCGTTGGCATTATTTGTTTTCGTACTGTTAAAGTCTTAATTTTGAGATCTCCTATTACTACTTCTCAGGCTGCTTCTCTTTTAGAGTTCCACAGTTCTGAACTTCATTCTGAACTTCTTGAATCTACACTAAATCGCGACTGACAGATTTTTGTGTATAAGATTTAAAGGTCCTGAGAAACTAGTTGATAATAACTTCCTTAATCTTTGATGTGGACTATGAATGATAGCCATACGATAGGTGAGAATCTGGCCTCTCGCTGAGACCTTCAGTCCCCTTGGTCCTCTCACATCCCAAAATTCTCTGCAAGCTCATTTGTTCTGATGTCCATAGTTCTGAAAAGCCAAGTCAGCATTGGCACATAGATGCATAAAAAAATGCCATCTGCCCATTTTGCAAATGGGAAAATTAGACCCAGAATGACCAGCTAGACTATCTGATATAGTTAAGCAAGTAGATTCTGTGCTGAAAAGAAAAACTCTAATAAGTCCTCTGCTCCAAAAACTGGCTCATTTCCCTTCCTTACATGCTTACATATTTCTTTGTGTTTTATTTCCCTAAGGGCTTTATAGAAATTTCTATCGTTCGCAATCTGTTCTTCTTAGTTATATGAATCTATTTTTCTCTTCAACTAGCATTTTTCTTTCCTTGACTTAAAAAAAGAAAATAAAGAACCAGCTTTACTAAAAACATGTTGCAGCTCTCCTACACTTCAGAAAGTATAGAAGCTAAAATGGACTTACTTTACTGCATAGTGTGTCATTCACCTAATGGTATAATCTAAGGGAATAACCTCTGATTTGAGAAATGTGAGGACTCATGTAAGATTGGACTAACTTAGATCTAATGTGAGTACAAGTCATGGAATTTTTTTGGCTTGGTGTGTCCTTGGAAATTATCCAGGCAAACCCTTTCTTCACCAAAGGTCAATTAAGCTAAGCCCAGAAAGGCCAAGTGACTTTTTTGGGGTCACAGATCAAAGTTATCTGGGGCCACAAGCAGAACTCAACACTCCTGACTCTCTTTATCCAGTGCCCTTTCTACCTCAGTCCACTTGGAGTACAGAGGTTACACCTTGTAAGTACCTTGCCTGGAGACTCTCAAAGCTGAATGATGACAATAGGATGATGGCAAATGAAAGTGGTAATTATTTAATTTGTAAGAGAAAAGAAAGCCTTCCGATACGTTGCATACCAGGCATCCCTGGGAATGTGGAAAAACAAGTTGGTTTCTGAGGTCTTCAGCTCTATTACCAGAGAGGAGGATTACTGAGGGACTACGTATCCTAGATGCTGGGGAATGGTGGATGACATTGACCTAGTTCCTGCCTTATAGACCTTAAAACCCAGATGGAAAGACAGATATTAAATAAATCATTATAAACAATTAGGTAAGAAAAAAAAATTTACAATTTGCAAAGAGATAAATGGGCTGCTATGGGAACATATATGTTACTGAGAAACCCAGTGTGGTCTGGATTGTCAAGGAAGATGTCCCTGAGGCACTGGTGTTGAACCTGAAATTCAGGGGAAATCTAAGGGTTCCTGAAGGAGTACTCCGTCGCATGGCATGTCATTAGGAAGACCCAGGGTACAGAGAACACGGCCCTGCTGTGCTCTGATAAGACAGATGTGCTACACACTGAGGCAAATGAGTGATAGGAGACAGGATCAGAGATACAAGAGAAACCAGACCACTCAGAGCCGTGCAGGCCATGTGAAGGGCTTGGGAATCCATTTAGGTATTTTCAGCGAGGAAAAAAATGTGACCAGATTTACATTTTAAAAAGTTCATTCCAGGGCACCTGGGTGGCTCAATGGTTGAGCATCTGCCTTTGGTTCAGGTTGTGATCCCGGGGTCCCCGGATCGAGTCCCATATTGGGCTCCCCACAGGGAGCCTGCTTCTCCCTCTGCCTGTGTCTCTGCCTCTCTCTGTGTCTCTCATGAATAAATAAATAAATGAAATCTATCTAACAATCAATCATTCCAGTACCGTTAGGAGAACAGGTTGAAAGGACAGCATGTGAACCGACCAGGGAGGCGGTAAACACCTAGGCCGGGGTAAGACAAGCAGGTAGTGTACTCCAGCTCCATTTAGCAAGTACTCTCGGTTCCAACCAGGCATCCTATGTTTCTTCTTTGTCTTTTTAAAAAAGTATTTATTTATAAAAAATAATAAATTTATAATAATAATAATATAATAATAATAATAATTTAGATCATGACCTAAGCTGAAGGCAGATGCTCAACTGCTGAGCCACCCAGGTGCCCCTCTTCTTTGTCTTTTTTAATGAAAGGCAACCCAGTTAGTCAACTCGGCTCTTAACAAATACAATTTAAAGAGGAACAAAGACAGCAGCCACCTAATGGATATTTTAAACCAATTAACATTGAAAGAAGCTTTTTTTTTGGTAACGTTAAGATTGTAATTTTGAATGGTATTTGGACTAATTGCAAACATTCTAATTGTAAAGAGCTTTGATTTAAATGATACATTTCCAGTGCAAAAACATGAGTGAGTCATCAACTCAGCTACTGAAGTAACGGTAAAGTGCCATCCATTGTGTTTGTTCTGATTGTGCTCTGTGTTAATTTTTT
This sequence comes from Canis lupus baileyi, assembly GCF_048164855.1. NCBI lineage: Eukaryota > Metazoa > Chordata > Mammalia > Carnivora > Canidae > Canis > Canis lupus. The sequence continues at coordinate 38,623,992 of NC_132868.1, read as the reverse complement.
ACTTATGATTTTGGTGCAGGTTGGATAGTACCGATGTACCGAGTACATAGAATAATCCACTGGTTTCATGACAGCCCCCCTCAAAAATATCCTGTCAGATTGTTTTGATGATTGCTGCAATGATCAGACATCATAAACAACAGTGTGTTTGGGGAGAAATTTACCTGAAGTAATTTTAGGTTTTCAAAAAGAATTGTTTTCCCACAAATAAATTACCTTATTTTCTTAAGGAAACCAATGGACAATTTACATCACCTGGTGTGATAAAAGACCCGAGCATAACATATAGATGAGTGCTACCATTTATTATTCTCTTTTTGACAATCTGAATTATCTTTTGGATATTACCCCGAATGATAAATCAAGTGATTTAAAAGTAGAACTCAAAATTGGAAAATTAGAGTTTAAGTGCTTTTATCTTAAGTGGATGATATGTTCGTGTACCTTGAATAATAAGTGCTCTAGCTTTGAGCTAACTTTATGACAATGGGCTCTTCAGTCAGTGACTTTAGGCTAATACAATATGCAGGTGCTGGGAGTCAGGGCTGAGTAGAAATTATTGTGCCTACAGACTCTTCATGAGAGCCCAACTCAGCATATACGTACGCAAGCTGCTCTAGTTCTTTAGTAGAATAAAATAGTGACAAATAGTACAACACATTCAACCAACCGTCACTGAATAATTGTAAGTTTTCTTTGCAGAAAGACTAATAGTTTATTTTTAAGAATGATTGTTGTGCATGTCATTACTTTATCTCATTCCCTGGGGTGTGGCATTTTTTAAGAAAATGTATTTCCCCAAAATTTTGTCTTGATTTAAAGGAGAAATGGTTCTTTGCTAAGACAACGTGTAATGTTCATTTTTCTCCCAAATGCCAGAAACTCTGGCTTTGTTTGTTTCCAAAGGCATCCTTTTTCACTATTTACTTCTGTTTGAAACCCCTGGTTTTACTGACCATTGAAGTCGGCGGGTGATGCTATTCCCGCACTTACTACCCGGCACAGCGGGCCCGGCGGTGAAGCGGGCTCGGCAGGCCTGCCTCGAGTTCCTAAAATAAGGGACCCTGAAACGGAAACCCCAAAGGAGGGAGGCTTTTATGTTCACTCGTTTCCATCTCTGCCAATTCCGTCCCAACACGGACCTGTCCAACGCCTTGTAATTTTAAATACCTCACCATTTTCCCAATTCCACAAAGCCTGGAAAAACAGCAGCAACCCTTGTCCAATCTGTTTATTTCTCCTAGGTTGGACGAATTGAGGACTTCCTATACCAATTAGAGGACAGTTTCTTAAAAACTAAAAAACTGAGAACTGCTCGAAGGCAAAAAACAAAACTGAAGCGGCTTCAGACAGTGCAGCCAAGCTAGTCCCTGGGGGCCGGGCTGCCACCCCGAGGTCCCAGAGGAAGGGGCAGTGGCCACCCGCAGCCTCAGGTGACAATCCAGGAGCAAAGGCCTCTGGCCCAAGGCCCAGGGCGCACGGCCCTGGGCTCCGTGTTACAAAGGGCTTGCACACTTCACTCATCTTGACTGGCAGCAATAAATGTTCTCAACAAGTTTGACTTGACTCCTGTTCAAATTTGACTTAACGTAGCTCAACAGCTCATAAAATAACCAGCGCTGCCTCTTTCACCTGCTTTGTTCTTTCAAACTCTACTAACCTTTACCAGGTTTCCCCAAGTCTGCTTATAATAGTCATGCATATTCATGCGTACCATCAAGAGTTATTCACACGCCGTGGATAGATAGGGACAAACAATAGACATGCAAATTTAAAAATTATACAACTCATAATATACTTTCTCAGCCCTTATGGAGATAAGTCATATGTGGTACAACCGATATGATAGTTGAGCTGTCTCATTAAAATCTCTATTTTTTCCCCTAAAATCTCTACCCTTTATATTCCCCTCTCCTTAAATGTACCACTCAACACAAACACACATATGTGACAAGGCCGTGAGTCAAAAGCCATCACTCAATACCTCTGCTGACACCAACAAGGGGATTTGAAGATAGGGTAAGAAGGAAGAACTCAGACACAGAGTAAAATAAACAGGAAATCAGATTTTTTTAAAAAAAAATAAAATCTGGGGGAAAATGGCCAGGATCTCAGAGAACACTGATAAAAACATGAAAAGGAAAAAAAGAGAATAAAATATTCAGTGCTGAAGTTTTCATTATACTGTAGGTTGTAAAGGCATCAATTAATAATTTAATCTTAAATATATATTAGATTTCTGTGCTCATAATTACACAAGGTATAAATATTTTTAAATTCTGAAATAAAATAGGACTTTGGTTTTCCCAGGGACCATCTTACCTTGATCAAAGTAGTCCCTTCTTTTCTACCCCACTCCAGAGAATTCCATCACGGCTATCGCCTTACCTCAAGCTAGTTGCTAATGTAATTGTAGGCATTTAAAGACCGTGGAGTTTAAGAAAACTCCTTTTCGATTTAAACTCACACTGGCGTGGCACCTCAGTTCTATCCTCATAAGTACTAGAAAACAATTTCTTTCTATAGCACCTTGGGTCTAGCCAAATGCGGGAGTCTAAGGTAAATGGCTCAGACTCCCTCTGACCTCCTCTGCTCTTATCACTTCTCACTATTGTTAGAATTTCCCATTAAAAAAAAAAAAAATCTTGGGACATCTGGGTGGCTCAGTGGCTGAGCATCTGCCTTCGGCTCAGGGTATGACCCCAGGGTCCTGGGATCGAGTCCCACATCAGGCTCCCCTCAGGGAGCCTGCTTCTCCCTCTGCCTGTGTCTTTGCCTCTCTCTCTCTCTCTCTGTCTCTCATGAATAAATCTTTTAAAAAAATTCTCATAACAAGCTTCTAGGAAACGAAGCTTGTTAGTTTTGCATTTTGACTTTAGTGTTAAAATTTTATTTTCCAAAAAGATTTCTATGTCCTGTAACTGTTTTTAGTGGAGATAGAATCTTAGCACTGTCTGTTTGTTTACTCAGATGTTTTTCTCTGGAAAATGTATTAATATTCAATAAGTGATCAATTGCTTTATCTTAGTTTTTTGAAGATTAAAATTCTCTCATTCCACAGTACCTGAAGATTATATTTGAAAATAATATAACTGCGATTACTAGATTACAGCTTCACTGCTTAATCACTTTCCCCACATCCAATGCTAAATGTCCATTGGTTATTTGGGCCGGTGCTTGGTTAGGTGCTTGGTTTGGCTGGCGCTTGGTTCGGGAAAGAAGTTCTAGTCAGTCTTAGGAAGGATGATATATAATGGAAATTCAAAGCTTTCAAAAGAAACTTCTGGAAAAAGAGAATCAATCTTCATAGTTTTCAATAAGGTATCAAGGTATCAAACCTTTAGAATTTTAACAGGTTCCACAGCATTGTCCATAGGAATGAATTTTGCTGGTGGTCTCCAGTTTCTACGTTAGTATCAAGAGCCTTGAATAGCAACAATGCAGCATAATTTACTGCACCTGGCCTCCAGCCCTTCTTTTTTTTTCTCTCTCTCTTTTGTTTTTGAAGAGGTGGAGTATGAGGCAGAGGGAGAGGGAGAAAGAGAATCTTAAGCAGGTTCCGCACCCACCGTGGAGCCGAAGTAGCTCTTGATCTCACAACCCTGAGATCATGACCTGAGTTGAAACCAAGAGTCAGATGCTTGACTGACTAAGCCACTCAGGCCCCATCCCTTCTTTCTTTTTAAGTTCTTTGCGGAGGAAGGACTTGTAAAGCAATATGGTATTAGTAAAAAACAATAGCAATAATAATAATAAAGAGAAAGCAAAGTTTACAAAGCACTTGCAAAATGCTTCTATTTCATTTCAGCCTCACCAGAATTTCATATATGCATTTCCTCCATTTTACAACTGGGGAAACCAAGGCCCAAAGAGGTTCATGTCTTGCTTGATTCCAAAGACTTGTTTTGTCCTCAGCTTGCTATTTGAAATGTGATTCATGGACCAGCAGTCTCAGCATCACCTGGGAATTTGTGAGAAATGCAGAATTTTAAGCTCCTCGCCAGATCAACTGAATCTGAATCTGTGTTTTTAAGAAGATCCCTGGGTAGGAGTGCCTTGGGTGGCTCAGTTGGTTAAGTGTCTGACTCTTGATTTCGGCTCAGGTCATGATCTCAGGGTGGTGAGATGAAGCCCTTGTTGGGCTCTGTGCCAAGCAGGGAGCCTCTTAAGATTCTCTCCCTCCCTCTCCCTCTGTTCCTCCCCCTACCCCCACATGCACATTTTCTCTCAAAAAAAAAAAAAAAAAGTCTCTATATGTTTTATATGCACATTAAAATCCAAGAATTGTTCCTTTACCCTATTGGAAGATATTTTCTTGTCACCTCAAAGTTAACCTGAAACAAGGATTTATTGATGTGGCTACTCTTAAGTTTTGGTTCAAATTAATATCTCCTAGTATGATCATTCCTTGCAGAGGTTTATGGACCAAAAGAACCAAAAATTGTATGTTCTATCTCTGACATTTTCTTGAAGGGATACTGGATTTTATTCTGTAACATTCCAAAGACATGAAGTGAAACAACAAAAAAAGACATACTATCCAAAAAGGAGAAGTGATATACATTTGATGATCAGATCAATTGAAATATTATTAATTGTATAGCTAGTCCACCCCCTAAATGCTTCAATAATCTCAGTTTCCTTTATCTCCCACTACTTGAGGAGCATCTGGATGAGGAGCAGAGCTCTGCTGGTCTCTAGTGCTAAGGGGCAACTTGTCTTTCAAAATGACTAAACAGATTCTTCCCAACTTGTCTATATTAAGATGATAAATTCCATCCATACAGTGTATTTGGAGGTTGCCATGGGGGTAAGAAATAGGTCAAGTACACAAGTCCCACACCCAAAGGAAGAATTCCAAAGGGGACTACCCATGATCATGTGAAAATCGTGTATGTTCTGATCCACATCTGCCTCGATGCCAGGCCCTTAATCATTCTCAGTCATTTCTGGACCATTCTTGAGGGCATTTTGGTGTCGTTTGTATATGTAGGGGTTCAGAATTTGTCACCCTAAAACATACCACATTGGCATATTATTTGAATAAAGAGACTTAAGAAACAGCCAGTGCAAGAAGAATATTCTAAACTTCCTCTGTGCCCCTGAAATCAGGAAACAAATCTCCCTGTACCAGGAGGATAGAAGACGTCCTTATCACCAGAGATAGGGAAGTTAGCTCCCCCGAATTGATAAACCTCGTTAATTCTTGACCATTTGCTACCCCAAGCCCAAACCCCTCTGGCTTGTCAATTCTACACAATCCTATTGTTTCTCGAGTCTAAGAAGTACAAAAGCTGCCCGCTCTGGTCAGTTCTTTGAGTCTCCTATCTTTGAGGGGCCTCTATTCGTGCATACATACATAATTAATTTTTTTTTCTCCCATTACTGTGTCTTTTTATACAGGGGGATCTTGGCCAGGAACATAGAATGGTAGAAGAAAATTATTTTTCTTCCCTTACAGATGTTTTCTCATCTTTTCAATTTCAAACCTATAGAGAAGTGGCAAGAATAGTAAAACATAGCTGATATGCTCTTCACATAGATTTCCCCAGTTATTAAAATTTTGACTCAAAAAAAAAAATAAAAATAAAAAATAAAATAAAATTTTGACTCACTTGCTTCCTCTCTGGCCCTTGTATCTCTCTCTCTCTCTCCCCGCCCCCACTCTCCTCTCTTTCTTGCTCTCTCTCATCAAGTAAAATCCATTAAAATACATTCATAGGGGATCCCTGAGTGGCCCAGTGGTAGTGCCTGCCTTTGGCCCTGGGCAGGATCCTGGGGTCCTAGGATCAAGTCCCACATCAGGCTCCCTACATGGAGCCTGCTTCTCCCTCTGCCTACGTCTCTGCCTCTCTCTCTCTCTCTGCCTCTCATAAATAAATAGATAGATAGATAAATGAAATTTTTTTAAAAACCACATTCCGTAGAAAAATCAAATTGTTTCTTCCAGTAAAATCACCTTGTCATGAAGACACTATGCTAATCCCCCACATTCAGGTCTTAATTTGTTCTCTGAATCGAATGGAGCCAAGTGACCACAGTTACTTAGACACTGCTAGGGGAAGAGGCTGTGGACAGCACACACCACAGTGTCCGTCTCCTCACCTCCAGACTTTCTATGGCGTTGCTCTGATGGTCACAGCGGCTTTCAGCAGGAGCAGGGTCCTTGAAGAAGGAAAAGCAAGTAGCAAAGGCCATTTGCTGGTAATTCATACTTTTGTATGTCTTTGACAGTCACAAGTCTTTATTCTTTGAGAACAGATCATGCAGTTTTTGAAAACAGCCAAAAATTACTCAGAACCCAAATTGGTGACACTCTTCTACGTCTAAATCATGGGCCTCTCTGAAGTAATGGCATGTACAGAAGCAACTACATTTAAATAAGTATAGCTTTCCAAGGTGACTCCTCTGAAGAGAACCACCTGCACCTTGGTATCGACATGCTAATACACCTGTTTAAAAAACCTGTCTTGTCAGGCACTAGTATAGGCTTCTGATAGAATAGAACACTGGATAAATTAAAAACCCATCTAGAAAGCAATCTGTCGATATGAGCTCTAAAAATATTTATAACCTTTACCCCAATAATTCCACTTTTAGGAAACTATACTGAAAGAATAATAAAATACATACTAAAAGATAGAAATTCAACGATATTCATCACAGGGTTATTTTAAGTAGAAAAATAAAATGAACTCAACCAAAATTTTTCAACATAGGTAATAGACTAAATGATTTATGACATTCTATCCAATGCTTCACCTAATAACATAAAAATTTTATAATGTTAAAAAAAAGCAAGATATAAAACTACATACAGCGCAATTATAACTAGGCTATAAAATACATACATATAAAAGACTAGAAAGAAATACAAAATATTTTAAGAATGGTTATCTTTAATGGAAGTAGTTATGGGTGATTTTATTATCTTTTCCTTAATATTATACAGTAAGTATATGTTTCTTGATAATAAGAAAAAAATCCTCAAAAAACTTATTATTCAATATTATTCTGCAGAGAAAGGCCAACTCCTATCAGCTTTTATTTGCCTGTTTACAAGAAAATAATCATATATTCTGATATTTGCATCACAGTCATTGCTGTTCCATAGACAGAGGCCTATGACAGCATTTTTTTTTTACAGAATTCTTTGTGGCATAAAATTTTTTATAACTACCCCTACCACACATCCCTTAGACGTACAGTTCAGAAGGTCACTGAAGTAACTACTACACAGCACCAATTCTGTCTCACCTGCCTGTATAAAGAACATGATACCACGTGGGGATTGTCCCTATTTACTTGCTTGTGTTCCTCCTCGTACTTGTCTTCTCCGAGTGTTTTGTGTCATTCTTTCCCTGCACGTGCAGAATGCCACCTCATAAAGTACGAGATGATCAGAGACCAAAGTCCCTTAAATCAAAATGTACTGAAAGTTGAAAGACCACTAGGAGAGCAAAGCTTTAATTTATAGTGGCCTGATTGATGGAGATGGTGTGATGGGGTCCAAGTTCAATCAGATATTTCACAAGTTGCCTGATCCACTCAGCAGTGCCCTAGGCTCCCGGACAGGGATACAAAGGACTCTGGTGCAGCCTTGATGAGCAGCAGATTGTCAGGACAGAATGGCCTAGAATGACACGTAGGGGCAGATTCCTATTTTTGATAAGTCATCAAAGGAAGAAAAAAAAAAATCAGAAAACAGGGCAGCCCAGGTGGCTCAGAGGTTTAGTGCCACCTTCGGTCCAGGGTGTGATCCTGGAGACCGTGGAGCCTGCTTCTCCCTTTGCCTCTCTCTCTCTCTCTGTCTCTCTCTCTGTGTCTCTCATGAATAAATAAATAAAATCTTTAAAAAAAAAAATCAGAAAACAGACCCAAAGAGCATCCCCAAAATTTATAAATGTAAGCATATCCTGCTTGTACCTTAGTGAAAAGAAACCAGAAACAGACTACATGAAATAATTAGAACTCAAAATCACTCTCCACACACATCATTTAATAAATGGCACGGGAGCATGAAAATTAACTCTTGCTTATGTTCTGTTGTTGTGATCTTCTATGAGTCCGAGGCAATGTGTGGGACAAACATGCATGAGTAATCAAGACTTCGACTTTCTTTTTAAGTAAGTGTATAGGGAAATAGGCAAATATTTCATGAGAAATGGGCAGACCGCATCCCTGATAGTGATAACAAGCCCGCCTTTTCTCTAAGCCTTGTACAATAGGTTTATAGATACGAAGAGCTATGCCAGGCCCTACTTTCTCGAAACCAGAAAGGGAGAATTGGTGTAGTGCAGCTATCAAAGGCGTAGCCCTAAGAACAGTACCTCTCATAGCGACCACTCGATTCAAGCTAACTGATGGTGGTGGTAATCATAACAAGGAAAACAAAATAGGCTTAGATTTTGGAAGATCTGTGTTCAAATTCTAGATCTTTTACAAAGGGAGATGATAAATCTTTCCATTCTTAATGAGATTTCAGGAAGGTGAAGTCATTGTCCTATTTAGGCCTTACTATAGAGCTGAGGCCAGAAATATTATCTTCTTCCACAGATGAGAAATCCAAGGTCCAGAAGGTGAGGTAATGTCCTTATTGACACAAAGGAGCAAAACTGGGGTTCGAACTTGGAGTTGGAACTTGATATATTGCTTCTTTGAGTTTTATTATTAGACTACTGTTAAGACCTTCTGGGTCCCAGGTAATGTTAACATTATACATACCTGGGATTGCCCAAAGCTGACCTGAGCAGCTTGCTCTGTATCCAATACAGTAGCTACTGGCCAAGTAGGACTACTGAGCCCCTGAAATGTACCTAGCACAACCAAAGAACTAATTCTAATTTAAACTTTATTTTTTTAAAAAAATTTTTTAAGTTAAATTTAAAAATTGGCACTTCATCCGGGTATTGAAAGTATTGAAGTATTTGAAATACTTCAAAGTATTTATTTGGAACAATTTGGGGATGAAAATCTACCTTTTAACTGTAAATTTTATGAAATCTAAATACAGATCAAACATTTCCAAAGAAAATTTAGTGTCCAAATTGAAAAATTCTATAAGTGTAAAACACACACCTGATGACTTCAAAGACTTAGTATTAAAAAAAATGTTAAATATCTCACTAATGATATTTTGGATATGGTGATTTAAAGAAAATATATTGGGCAGCCCGGATGGCTCAGCGGTTTAGCGCCACCTTGGGCCCAGGGTGTGATCTTGGGGTCCCAGGATCCAGTCCCACATTGGGCTCCCTGCATGAAGCCTGCTTCTCTCTCTGCCTGTGTCTCTGCCTCTATCTCTGTCTCTCATGAATAAATAAATAAAAATCTTAAAAAAAAAAAAAAAAAACAAGAAAAAACATATTGTTAAAATGCATTTCACATTTTTGTTTCCCAGAAGGGGAAGTCAGCGGGTGGGGGGTGGGAGGGTTGGGTAGGGTAACCAGGTGATGGGCATCAAGGAGGGCACACGATGAGATGAGCACTGGGTGTTGTATGTATGAGTACTGTATGTTGGCAAATTGAATTTAAATAAAGTTTAAAAAATTCTTTTAAAAAGTAAACACATTTTGGTTTCCTTTTTTTTACTGTTATTAGTAAAACACTCATACTTGTATATATGGTTTGCATCGTGTTTCTATTGATCAGCACCAGCCTGGATAATAAGTCAGCTGGAACTGATCGTTCTCCCCTCTTCCCAGCAGGACGGACTGCTCAGGAACCTGGCCATCCAATTCTGGCTGTAAGTGACCATGGACCCCAAGTCCCCACTTTGTTTTGTCAATTCTTCACAAATTTATTGTTTTTCTGTCTAACGGGTATAAAAGCTGTCCATGTTGGTCATTTCTTTGGTGCTCTCGTAGGCATAAAATTAAATCTGTCTCTGCTTAATCCATCTTATGTCGGTTGAATTATCGGACTAGTCAAAGAACCCAGAAGGGAAGAGGAAGAAAGTTTTCCTCCCCTGCACTTGCCCTGTAAGATGAGGGATCTGGGAGGAAGCAGGTCCTGCTCCTGGAAGGTTCAGCCCAGAAGGCACACCTTGCTGAACCTTGCTTAAAGTTCCCCTAATAAAGCCTTTGTAACCCAAAGGACTATAGAGTGGTGACCACGAAGGGACCTACCTTGCACAACAGGGGTTCCTGGGAATACCTGGAGAGAAAGATCTGGGGAAAGACTGACCTTCCTCCTATTAGGAAGGTAGATAGATACTCAAAGGACGCTTGTGATCTCATTGTAAATGTGACTCGTGTGTAATGAACACAGGAGAAGCCAAGGGCATACTGGTTACATTTGTGACCGGTGTCGGTCTCCTGAGTCACATTATCCCATAAAAACATAAGTGGCATTAAAGCAAAAATCCTGTACTAACACCCGATGCTGCATTTCAGCCAGAATAAAGCTGAAGCACGTCCGATCCACAGGCTCCAGGGAGTGTCCAGGGACTGTCCATCCAGTGGCCGGCAGGACAGGGGCTGATCGATGGGAAAGTCTCCCTCCGCTTAAATGCTACTGAAGCATCTACCGAGAGTATCCAACGATACGCCAGGACCTAGAATAGACACTAAGACCGACATGTGAAATAACATAAAAAGCATCAGCTTTCTCACTCTGTGACCCAGGTCTCGGGCTCCTCATCTGTGACACAGCGATAATGGTCCTCAAAAGGGTACTGAGGGCCTTAAGTCGGTCATGGGTCTTAACTACAAAGACGGGGGGTGATGTAGTGAAGACTGTAAATCCGGCACCCTCCTCTGAGAGCTAGAGGAGTGGGAAACAGTCCCTGCCCCGAAGGAGTTTCTAGAAGGAGGGCCTCGGCCGGCCCCGCGTGGGGCTGAACGCAGGATGGGAAGGGGCGGCAATGGGACTCAGAAGATGTGAGAAATTGAACTGATATAAAATGGTCCCAGAACAAAAAAGTAAGAATTCCCTCCTTAAAAATAAAATTGCTTTCAATTTGATTTCTTGTCATTTGCCTTGCCTGTAAGTGTTCCACATGGAAAAACCAATTATTTGAGGAATTTAATGAGTTGTGTCCCAAATAATCACAATTTTAAACGAACTATGTTTGTGTTTCACCAGAATTCTACATTTTTGTGAAATGGATACACGCCTTCCCCCTTATACTTTACAACTCAGTGTGTGGGGTGTTGTTTTTAATCTCAAAATCTCAAATGCCCCCCCCCCCCACTCCCTCGTCTCCTTTCTGCCCTCTTTCTGTTATTACTCCTGACGGGCCCACCCTCCGGCTTGTCCTCACTCCAGTCCCTCTTCCGCGTCGTGGCCAGAGCACCCCTCCGGATGGATCCCACAGGGGCTGCGCTGCTCTCTCCGCCGACAGCAGCTCCCCGTTTCTCCAGGGGAGCCCCGGCCACTTGGGAGGCCCTGGGACCGCAGCACCTGTCCTGATTGCCGGGCTGGCCCACCTCTGGGACCCGCTGGGCACCTGCCCCTGGCCATCTCTGCCCGCCTTGCCCTGCTCCCGCTGGGCCACGGGCCCTTCCCTTCTCTCTACTCGGCCTTCCAGGCCTCAGCCCCAAATGCTGCTCGCACCTTAGAACCTTCATCCACTCACCCCTCCCTCCTCGACTCCGGGAAGACTCTAGCACACTTCCTGGCATTTACAGAGCGTCTCTTTCACAGCCCGAGCTCAACTCTGGCCACATCACCTCCTATGAGACCGAATCGCATGCAACGTTATTTTTCTCCGTTACATTACTCTTGGAGGAAAGGACATCCTTTTTTGGTCCCTAGGTACCATCTTCAAAAATCAGGGCAGCTAGTCCGTGGTCCTTTAAAGTGTCCAGGACGGAGTGAATTCCTCCAAAAATAGTTCTAGAAAAGAAGAAAATTAGGGGCCAGAAAAGAGAAGGGGGGTGGTGTTTGGCAGTTGAGTTCAGAATTTAAGGCCCTTGGTTCTCAGCCTAGTTCCTAGAGCTGGAGTTGCTGCGCTGTGATCAAGGACAACCCACATTGTTTCTGTGAATGTCACTCACCCCATCTGCAAAGTAGAAATAATAATAATAGATCTTACCTCCCTGGCACTGTTATGGGAGTAGATGAATTGCAAGAGTGGCCGTAAAATTCCACTTTTGAACTGTGTCCAAGGTCATTTTGTTTTTAAAAAAATGTATTTTTCAGAAAACTGGAAATTTGCTCTAAAATTTTTATGGAAAAAAATATTCTCTTTTGTTGAATAACGATAGGAGATAAAACATGCCACAGTTCCAACTCATCCCCCTTTATTAATGAATTAAGCCACATCAAAATACCATAAAAAGGGGATAAGAGGCTCCTAAGAAGCATTCAAATTTTTATCCGTCATTTTCCTTCCATAAAATGAGCATTTCTATTAAAATGATATTACATAAAAATGGAATTTTAATGTGTGGAGATTCTTTAAAATCACAAGACCACCTGGTAAAAGGCAGGCTTACCACTACTTTTCCCTCCGCAGAAATCAGGAATGACAGGAATCAAAAATGATTGAAATTAGAAAATGCAAAACCAGAAGAATAGCCACAAAATCAATGCGTTCCCCGAATGTGGGAGTGTCAGGACACCCAACTTAAGGGTGCCATGGTGAAGGGTATTGGGCTCTTGCTCAGCAGTGACCGTGGGAAGTAAGAGGTTCTGCATGGCTTGTAAAAGCACACGGGGTGGGGGTGTGCGGGCTGTGCGGGGAAGGCCCAGCTGCAGGGAAGGAGGCGACCTCAGCCTGGACACGGTTCCTGGCTCACAGCTCCCACAAGCCCGGGAATTTCCTAAGCTCCAAAGGAGATAAAGGTGTCACTTGCTATGTTAAGGAGGTGACTTTCGCAGAGCACCTAAGGATGGAGGCTGGTGGCCCAGGGAGGCAAGTCTGGGATCTGAGGGTTGGAACTTACAGTCCCACCCCCTGCCCGGTGGGGGGGATGGGAAGGCCTACAAGTGGAATCAATGGCCAACGGCCAATCGTGTAATCAGCCGTGCCTAGGTAATAAAGTCTCCCGAAAATCCAAAAGGATGGGATTCAGAGAGCTTCCAGGCTGAGAAGCACCTGGAGATGTGGGGAGAGTGGTGTTCCTAAAGAAGGCATGGCAGGCAGCTCTGTGCCCTTTGGCCCAGGCCTTGCCAGACACGTGTCCTCTGTCTGGCTGTTCCCGAATCCTGTCCCTTTATAATGAACCAGTAACTCAAGAATTAAAATATTTCTCTGAGATCTAGCCTCTCTAGCAACTTAATCACCCCTGAGAGGGGGTCTTGAGACCCGATGATTTACAGTCAGTTGGTTAGAAGTGCAGGTAACAAACCTGAGCTGGGGGCCGACGTCTGGAGGGCGGGGAGGAGGGCAGTGTTGTAGGACTGGCCCCTCGACCCGGAGGATCTGATCCTATCCCTGGGGAGGTAGTGTCAGAACTGACTTCCCCTGTAAGACATCCAGCCCCTTTTGAGAGCACTGTTTGTTGTGAGGAATCCCCGTGCGTGAGGACACACACACACACACACACACACACACACACACCCTGGAACTGGTCTCCAAACACCATTTTAACGGGTGAAAAGCTGGTCCTAGTTTCCAAAGCAATTTCACACACTTCAGCTCTTTTGATCTTCAACACAGCCCCTTGCAGTAGGTAGAGTAGTTATTCCCCGGATGAGAAAACCAAAGAGAACCAAGGTCACCCTCCTAGAAAGAGGCACATGGAAGACAAAGGACCCTGGTCTTCTGGGTCCCAACCAACTGCATATCTCAGCTTCCATTTTCAGTTGCATAATGATCTTAAGAACTTTCAATTCTGCCCCCACCCCACCCCCCAAAAAAGAGCAAAACCCTTGGCAAGTGCTCCGACACTTTCCCAGGGCCCCTTGGAAGAGTAGGTGCTGTGTTTTCATCACCTGGGGGAGAAGAGACCACGAGGAGCTGCTTCTCTCCCCCGAGGCCTTGGCAGCCGGCTCCCACCGCAGATGGGCGGGGGCGGGGGGGCCAGGGGGCCACGCTCCAAGCGGGGATTAAACATCCAAATCGGAAGGAGAACAGCTGTAGCCCCTTTACGTTACAGTTTTAAAATTCTGAGCGTGTAAAGAACTATAAAAATCACAAGTAGGCCCTGGCTCATAACAGATGAATAAGGGATTTATAATCTTTAAACTGCAAGGAGAATGGCTTGCATTTGTACCATTTCCTATTTTGATTACAATCATTGTCCTGAGAGCAGATTCATGTTGTGCCTTTTCTGATTCTTTTTGCAATCCATCACAGGGAGACATCGGAATGGTAATGCTGCTGTACATTCTTTGAAAGACAATAAAAGCCTATGTAACTTCAGACTTTCCCGTTTGTTTGTTTTTTTTTTCTTTTTCTTCTGCTTCTTCTTTTTTTTGATTGTCATAATTTGATTGGACAGTCATTTCCCATTGTGGCCCGTTAGCTACCTCATTAACCCGGAAAGGTGAGATGGTCTGGACAATTAACTCCCAGAATATTAAAAAGGTTAACACAAAAAGCCTGCTGCCTAGTGCTTTTCATAAACTAGCTCGAGTATTAAATTCTGATACCTTGTTCCAGGTTCCCAGCCTCTACTCATAAGAAATGGCACAAAGCAAGGCTCTTCCCGAATTGTTTTAAAATGGCATTCCTCTCCTAATGCTTTCTGGGCCGATGTAGTTTATATGTCAATAAACCTTGGGGAAATTTCTAGGCCTCCCTGCCCTACAGGGCCCTGCTGCCGCAGAATGCCCCTTATTCCTAAGTGGGGACTTTTTCCAGCTCGATCTGTTTTTCTTTGTACTAATGGAACTTGCAAAAAGTTGCTAAGGACCTGTGTAACAACCAGCATTTTCTGTTATTCTAGAAATTCACCATTCACAAAAAGCAGTGTGAAGATAGCGAAGCTCCTCTGCAGAGAAACAAATGCAAAAGCCCTAGAACCGGGTGGTGCCGAGCTCGGGGCTCTAGCCCGGCTACTAGCTGCCACGGCGGGAAGTGGAGCCAGCGCGGTGAGCACCTGCCTGTGCTACTGTGCCGTCTACCTGGCCATCTGGAAAACTACTGCTGCACCAACGCAAGAAAAATGTAAAAAGGAAGCCTTGGGTGAGGTGACATTTTTCAGGTGTTATTCAAATCCTACAGCTGGGTAAATGCAAGGATGACGGGAAAATCCAGTACTTTCTAAATTTAAAAGGGAACATTCACTTTCTCTTCTCTGTGTTTTTTTTTTTTTTTTTTTTTTTTATTTATTTATTTATTTATTTATTTATTTATTTATTTATTTATTTATTTTCACTCTCGGCCCAGCTTGATGGCCGGGCCTTTTATAGCATAGGAAACATATGGAGCATAAGACACTGGCAGCAGGCCCGCAGCTGACCTGGGTTTATGGAAGTGCACTCCTAGCCTCATCTCTTGGGTTCCAACTGCCCCCGGGGTGGCCTTACCCGCAGGTGGCTTAGGGTGAATACCTGGCCTGGCCTGGCCAGGAGCTGAAACCCTGGGCTCTGCCCCAGGAAGGGTTGGGCAGTCTCAGGAAGGCCGACTGGTACTCACAGGCCTCTCCTGGTTGTTATGCTAATCGTGGTCATCATATAAATGCAAATGAATGCACCCCCTGGCTCCTGATCTGCATGTAGATTTGTCGGAGCTTGGTTGGGACCCCCCCTCTCCCCCCCGTGGGTGGCTCACTTTGGGAACCCATCAGAGCCCTTGTCACACAGCAAGTCAAGTCAGCTGGCAGCATGGCAGGGCCGGGCCCGGGCCCCCACCGCCCTCGGGGGACAGAAACCCACGCAGGCCAGCTACAGGGCCTGTTTGCTCCTCACGCCTGTAACTTGGGTGCTGGGGGAGCCTCGAGCTGGCCGGAGGTGACTGAGCTGTACTGAGGGATGGGAGGTCACCCCAGAGGAGGACGCAGGGGGGCACGGCTGAGGCCCGAGAAGGCGCCCCCAGAGAATGCGGCCCTGCCTGCGCACCCTGTAGCCAAGTCCAGGAAATCCGCCTCCCTTGCGTCCTCTCCCCCTTCCCTAAAGTCCGTGACAACGGCACCTTCCAGGGCAGAGGGTTTGCAGCGACGTTCCTCTGGTTACAAACAGAGATGAGGTTTAGTTGCAGGAGTCACAAGGGTCACAAGGGTCACCCTGTGAAGGAACCGGCTGCAGGACAGACCGTGCCTCCAGGAGCCGGTTACTGCCCCAGCAAGAAAGTGTGGGTCGGGGACCATGTTTTCTAAAGACAAAACGAAAACACGTGGTCCCATAACAGGACAGTATCCTGAAGAGCCCCCAAGAGGGAAGGGTGTCCCAACTCTTTGTCTGAGCAGGACCTGTTCTCCATACCAGTGCTGCCCACTAAGAATATAATGGGAGTCACACATATGTGGGCCACATATGCAATTAAAAAACAATTCTATAGTCACATTTAAAAAGCTAAGAAAGAATGAAATTCGTTTTAATAATATATTTTATCTAATCTAATATTTTATTTAATCTAATCTATCCAAAGGATAAACATATGATTTTAAAGTCATAGCAAGATATTTTACCTTTTTTTTTTTTTTTAAGACTAAGTCTTCGACATCCAGTATGTATTTTCCACTGACAGCACGTATCAGCCTGGACTTGCCCTGCGGCCAGTGCCGAGTAGCCATGGGTATCTGGGGGCTCTGGTGTTGAGCGCCGTAGGTCTATACTAAGAGACTCTCTGTGAGCCTCCCTTCCCTGTACCACTCTGCGCTGGTAGTAATCCCCAAATAATCAAAGTAGAAGTAAAGCGTTATTTAGGATAGCCAAGATATGGAAGCAACAACATAAATGTCCACCGACAGGTGAACGGATGAAGAAGATGTGGTATATACACAATGGAATATTACTCGGCCATCAAAAAGAATGAGATCCTGCCTTTCATAACGACATGGATGGGCCTAGAGGGTTTTATGCTAAGTGAAATAAGTCAGAAAAAGAAAATACTAGCTGATTTATTTCACTTATACATGGAATCTTAAAAAACAAAAACAAAAGCAAAACAAAACCAAAGAATGAACAAACAAAAAAGCAGGAACAGAGCCATATGCATGGAGAACAAAGCGATGATCACCAGAGGGGAGGAAGGTGCAGGGGGACAAATGGGGGAAGGGGAGAGGGAGGCTTCCACTTACGAAATGGCAGAGTCCCAAGGATAAAAGCTACCCTGCGGGCAAGGTAGCCAGTGGCGTGGGAATCGGGTGGGAGGGAGACAGGTGGCAGCTGCACTTGCACCTGCGAGGGAGCCTGCAGGACAGGGAGGTGCAATCACGAGGTCCTGCACCTGAGACTGACGGGACTCGGGGTGTCGATGCTACTTCCATGGATCAAATAAAAGGTTTAGCAGTGGGGGTGGGGGGGGCGGTCAGAGTCCCCAGTGAGGCCATTCTGAGGATATCAGACTCTGTCAGGAAAACTGGTGTGTCTGGGTCGCGTGTTCGCAGCCACAGTTGGCAGGGCTTGGCCCCAGGGGCGCTGCAGGCCTCGGCCCTCCGGGGATCTCCGGGAAGGCCCCTACCCTTGGTTCTCGGACCCGGACAGGAGGCGGCCCTTCCGAACACTCCAGAAGCAAACTGAAAACCCGACACATGACCCGACACATGACACATGACGCTGCACATGTCCGCGCTGGATGCGAAGGCCAGGTCCTGTGCAGGTGCCTCGACTTACAGGGTTTCAAACCCAGGCTGGGGCCGGAGGGCCAGGACGTCCTGCTCGTGAAATAGAACGTTTTGTGCCAATTCAGAGAACGCTTGGCCAAACATTTTCAGCAGTGGTGGGGGGCGGGGGGGGGGGGCGGGGGGCTTCCCTGGGCTGAGCCGGGCTGCAGGTGAGCCTCTACCCCCCAGCCCCCAGCCCCAGCCCGGCCTCTGTCCTCGCCCCCTCACACTCACACACACACGGGTGCAGGCACCCCAGTCGTGGCACACTCGCAGCTCCCCAGCACCTCCCACTTGCACCCCTTCACCCCTGCGGGCCCAGGACGCCGGCTCATTGCACCTGACCAGCTCCTTAAACCTCACCTGAGGCGCAGCCCCTGGGGGTCCTCCCTCCCCCCACCCTCCGCCTGGGGGGCAGCGCCCTGCAGACCTCGGGACTGTCTCCACCGGCTCTCTCCATCCATCTACTTGTCACCTTCTCCCACGAGGCCTTAGTGGCTGCAGGGCAGGGATTCTGTTCTCATTTCCTTGTCCTCAGCGGCTGCGCCGGGGCTAAGTGGGGCCACGGGGACAGATGAGTGAGCCGGTCACTGACCACCTGGGGGGGGGCTGATGGGCCATGAATAATTGACAGACAAGAGGCAAAGTTGGGGCCAAATACTTTTGGCCCCCTACTCACACACACAATCTGTCCCTAAAATAAATAGACTTAAAAAAAAGATTTTATGTATTTATTCATGAGAGACACACACACAGAGGCAGAGACCCAGGCAGAGGGAGAAGCAGGCTCCCTGGGGGGAGCTCGATGGGGGACTCGATCCCGGGACCCTGGGGTCAGGACCTGAGCCCAAGGCAGACCCTCAACCCCTGAGCCCCTGGGAATCTCCATAAATAAATCTTTTAGAAAAGGCAGAAAGAGGCAGATTGGAGCTCAAAGTAGCACTTTCTAGGCCCTGGGGCCATCCCACCGGGGCAGGGCCTGTCCAAGCGGGTCGCCTAAACCCAGCCACTGCCTGTTTCTCTAAAAAAAGAGCTACGGGGACACAAGCACACCTATTGTTGACACCGCGGTGGCCCTGGGCGGCCCTGGGCCTGCACACCTGGAGGACCTCCCAGCGGCGGACGCCGGAGGCCGCCCCCCGCCGGGAGCCTCAGGAGCCCTAGGGAGCCAGGGGCAGTGACCCCACGGGCCAGGCCGCGCTGCTCTCCCACCCCCACAGCAGGCCTCCAGGAGGCGGCCCACCAGGGGTGCTGGCGGGCGAGGGGGGGGCGCAGGGGGAGGAGGAAAGGGGGGCAGGGCCCCGGGGGCCCGGGGCACAGGGGGAACTGGGGCATAGGGGGGGCAGGGGGTAGGGGGACAGGGGACCAGGGGACCAGGGGGCAGGGGAGCAGGGGGAAGCAGTGCAGGGGAGCAGGGGGAAGGGGTGCAGGGGACCAGTGGACCAGGGGGCAGGGGATAGGGGAGCAGGGGTAAGCGGTGCAGGGGACCAGGGGACCAGGGCCAGGGGGTAGGGGGGCAGGGGAGCAGGGGGAAGCAGTGCAGGGGAGCAGGGGGAAGGGGTGCAGGGGACCAGGGCCAGGGGGTAGGGGGGCAGGGAGTCGGGGGGCAGGGGACCAGGGGACCAGGGGGCAGGGGGTAGGGGAGCAGGGGGAAGTGGTGCAGGGGACCAGGGGACCAGGGGGCAGGGGGTAGGGGTGCAGGGGACCAGGGGTTAGGGGTGCAGGGGAGCAGGGGTAGGGGGGTAGGGGCCCAGGGGGCAGGGGACAGGGGGGCCTGGTGGTCAGGGAACCAGGGGGGCAGGGGCCCAGGAGGGCTGGTGGTCGGGGTCCATCCTCTGCTCGGGGCAAAGCTCAGCCGTGGCTGTAACAGGTTCCGGCACCACTGGGCGCCTCGTTGTACAGACGGAGGAGGGACGCGTGGCCCCAAGGCCCCACCACCCAGGGTCACATAAGCACCCCCCCCACACCTGCCCCTGGCCCTCATATTCACTCCACCCCCTTCAAATCGCTCCTCACCAGGCGTATCAAGTCCCCAGAGGTGCTCAAGGGAGGGAGGGGGGAGAGAGAGCGAGAGCACATGGGGGGCGGGTACAGAGGGAGGGAGGCCCAGGGGAGGGCAGAGGGAGAAGGCCGAGGGCTCTGCTCCGGGTGCAGAGCCGTCCCGGGGCCCACTCCCCACCTGACAGCGTGACCTGAGCCCAAATTAAGAATCAGGTGCTCGGCTCCCCAGTTCAGTCCCTACCAAGCTGGTTAGCCCCGGGGGGAGGGGGGCTGCCTCTAGCACCCCCACCCAGGGGCCGGGCGCCTGCAGGGTCTCGCAGGTGTTGGGTGCGGGGTCCGAGCTGCCCCCTTTGTGGGAACTGGCCGCGAGCCCACCTCTTATGAATACCCAGAAATGCACCTTTTATTGCTCAATGTTTTCCCTTTTGCAACTCCTCGGTGCACCCCTGTCATTGGCACGTCCACACCGGGAGGCCAGGCCTCTGTGACCCGGCCCGGACCAGGTAGTTTCCGAGCGGAGCACACCGGCTCGGGGGTGCCGTCCTCCCAATCGGGTGGCCCACGGGCCGCTGCCCAGGAGCCTCTAAGGGCAGACACAGTCACATCATCCCCGCCCAGAAGCTCCCGAAACTGCCCACTTTTCACCCGGTGAAGTTCCTCCCCCTTAACCTGGCTCCCGGCGCCCGTGCAGACGCGTCTCTCCACTGGCTTCCAGGCGACCTGCGCTGCATCCCACACAGGCCTTTACTGTCACCCCTGTTGAATTCCTTGCTGCAAACCACCCGAGCCCGCGTGGGCTACCGCAGGAGCAAAGAAACGTGCTGGGAAGATGTAGGGAAGCTCACAGAACCGGAGGAGCAAGGCCCGGAAAGTGCAGGAACCGGAGCTCCTCGGGGAGAGGGCGGCCCGGAGGCAGGACCTGCTGGACAATCTCTGCAGCACACAGCCAAGGTGCGGAGGCGCACTCCCGCCTCCTGAGCTGCTTTGTTTGCGGCTCTGCTTTTGCTTTGACCCCAGCCCGGGAGGGTGCTCAGTAGAACTGGCTTTGGCTCGAGAGAAGCGGGCCACCGCGATGGGCAATATTGCAAACTTTATCCAGTGGGAGAAGACCGTCTCCCAAGAGTGAGTCCAGAGGAACACATAACGGAGGCCGGGCAGCCGCAAGCAACACACAGCCTGCACCCCGTCATCCTCCACTAGGGCGCCCATTTTCTGCCCACCAGTCTCTGCCCGCCCTCAAGGCCCAGGCCACACGTCATTGAAGCCTTGAGCTCATGTCTCTTGTTGTGAACTTCCAGGCCAGAGCAAGCTCCTTCCTCCCTCGGGAGTCCCCACCCCCACCCCCCTGACTTTCCTACAGTTTTTCAGTCTCATCCTTTTTCTCACTAGCTCTGGGTTGAGGAAGTTACCTCCCCTCTTTCTGCTCCAGTTTCTGGATCCACAAAACACAAACCATAATACCTTGTTTCACAGAATCTTGGCACGTAGTGGAATTAGCTCAGTGCCTGGCACATGAGACGTCCTCAGTACCTGCTGTTGTTATTTTGACTGGCCTGCCATCATCCCCACTGTCAGTATACAACTCTTTTAGACTGGAAACCATGATTTATTTGAGGGTCTTTCTAGACCCTAGTGAAATATTTTACACCCGAAACTATTTGCCACTCCTGGTGAATAAATGACTAAATCAATAGAACAATCAACCAATGAAGTAAGAAAAATTTGGAAGCTGAAATTAGAAGTAAGATTTCGACAGGCCTGCTTTTTCTGCTTTGACCACCCAACAGCAGACCCCAACTGGAAGAGCAAGGGTCGTCACAGAAGTTCCGAGAATATTCCATGGTCGTGAGGCAATTGGGTCCAGCTCTGTGCTTTTGTAGCGACAGCCTGTGTCTGCAGGAGATTTTAAAATCCACAATGAAAAGAAGGAAGAAATGAGGGAAGGAGACCACTCATTAAATCTTTAGGGTGGCCCATGGTAAGAGGAAACAGACATCCGAGCCCCCGACCTAGTCTTCCAACTCTGCCTGTAGTCCCCTCAAAATCCATCCCTGGTGTCGCTACTATGCAAGTTAGGGATGCTCCTCAGGCATTCTCATCTCCTTGGTTACCATTGTGGGTCTGTCATCTATGAATTATCTAAACCCTCTTCAAATCTATTTATATGTTCAGCCTTTGCCACTTTCCACTTGTATCTTAAAGCTTCGCTTGAAGTCTCATCTGGATGACTAGGGGGATTAAAAAAAAAAAAAAACAGAAAAAAATAAGTCCTTTCAACAAAAAACCTAGAGAAAGTTCCATTGAAATCTTACCTGTGCCACTCACTCAACAGCCTTGGGCCAGGCATTTAGTCTCTCTGCTTCATTTT
Organism: Canis lupus baileyi; assembly: GCF_048164855.1. Lineage (NCBI taxonomy): Eukaryota > Metazoa > Chordata > Mammalia > Carnivora > Canidae > Canis > Canis lupus. The sequence continues at coordinate 38,601,966 of NC_132868.1, read as the reverse complement.
GATTCATTTAAAATTGATATAATAATCTTCAGATTAGTGCATTAAAGGTTAATTAGATTTTAACTTTTTCATGCCATTCAGAATATAAAAGAGATTATATAGATGTTACATCCTATTACAGATTCTGGATAAGAATCCATTTTTAATTTGCCTAAATGTGTATCCCTCCCTGATCACTTCTTTGTCATCATATTTTTTATAGGCTTCGAATAATTCTTGTAGGACCACAGCATACGGTTGTGTGGATATGCACTGCAGTACTCCAGGGGACAAAAACCATATCTTGTTTATCATAGATACGTCCATTTGTTATCAAAATTTCCAGACAAATACCAGGAAGGTGTCTCGAGGAAGGGATGCCTTTCTGTACTTCACACAAAGATACGAAGAAGACATCATGGCTGGATTTGGGACAAAAGACGTCTTTCCCTACTTTATCTTCAGGCCTTTTTCTTTTTTAAATTTTATTTATTTATTCATAAGAGACACAGAGAGAGGCAGAGACATAGGCAGAGGGAGAAGCAGGCTCCCTGCGGGGGAGATGGATGTGAGACTCGATCCCAGGATTATGCCCTGGGCCCAGGTGCCCCTATCCTTGAGCCTTTAATAAACTTCCATTTCCTAAACAGATTCAAGGGAGCCCACTAGAATTTCAAATGCAATTACCTCCTGCATCAGACTTACCACTCGTGGTGTGCTGACGGTCCTTTGATGGCAGCTGTTCCTCATGGAGTTGGTTTTTGAGGCCCCGTACTTCCTCCCTTGATGAGATTCCAGCAAGCGTGTGCAGAGAGCTACTCAAGTTTACAGGAGCCCAAGACAAGTCTGAAACCTAAGTTGCCTTGTTGATGAAAGCTGCCGCCTACCCATGGAGGGCTCTTCCTCTTTCTTCCGACTCTTCCTGCCCTCTCGTGCCCAGGAACACTTAAAGCTGATACAGATTTCACCTGGGCAACTCCTGAGATTGCAAATCCCAGCACCTGGCCCTGGGCCTCACACAAGGTAGGAAATGGTGGCTGAAGGGCAGGATGGTGGGAAGGAGTAGAGGGAGGGAGGGTCGAGGCAACGAGATGACAGGCGCTGGGATTGGGCACGGAGATCTTTGAGGCTCCATTATTTAGGCACAATTTTGCCTCTGCTTTTAGATTTTGAGCTTGAGAACAAAGATCATAATCTAGAATCCTCTTTATATTCCTCCAGCCAAAATGCCTAATATAGAATCAACACGCACTAAACAGTCGATAAATGCTCACTACATTGCACTTCATCAAGGACGTGCTTTGGCTTTCTTCATTCACTTTTAGGGAGGGTGATGTGTAGATTAGCCATACTTTTTTAAATGCACAGAGTTTTGGAGATGGGTGACTTCTAACTCCAAAATTATAATGGGTTTATTACTACTACTAGTGGTGCCACCACTGCTCTTCCTGCCTCTCATGCCCAGGAATACTTAAGGATCCCGTGGGTAAAGGAGACTGGGGTCTTTTAAAAAACCCCAACTAAAAGAGCCTGCCTTCACCTTCTCTCCAAGACACCAGCAAGAATTAATCACCTACTTTGGGGGGGGATGAGCAGAAGCATCCCCCCATGTAGAATGGGAAAACCAGGCCCTTGGGACTCAGAGGACCTCAAAGCTGAGCCTGCTAAGCTGCGCCAATTTAAGGGGGATCTAAATGCTTTAGCCTGCTTTCCCTGTGTAGGAAGTGAGCACCCTGAGATGAGAAGGCCGTCTAGCAATGAGAGCGAGCATCTCGCATGGGGTCAGTCGGCATCGTCTAGCCTAGATCCTCGAAGTCTAAAGATAGCAACTGTGTCTCTGGAGTTAGCACAACTTTGAATTATTAAGCACAGGGATTCAAGATCAGAAAGAAGCCTTGCATTCACAAACAGATGGGTCTCTCTTCATTTCTAGGGAAGTTAGGAATGCCTAGATGCTGTTGCTGGTAGAATCGACTCCTTCCATTAGCATACTCCAAGGTTGATGCTGGGTCATTGGTGCTTTGTGGCTCTGTAAAATTCCGAAGTCTTATAGGGCTCTCAACAGTAAAAACCCAAGCAAACTGAAAAGGCTCCTTGGTCCACACCCCTCACCATCTTCCATTTCCCCTCTCCTGCTTTGTACCGAGCACTTTCTGATGAAAAGGCGGCCACCCATAAAAAGCACGCAGAAGCCCAGCAAGGGTGGTGGGCTCTTTCCCTTTGTGAAACGGGTGGGATGTCAAGCTCTTACCCAGTGTAGCAGCACACCAGTTTTAAGGATCTTCGGCAAGCTTTCGAGGTGGTAAGCGGTGCACACCGAGTCACTCCTTCTTTGAACAAACTTTTCTTGAGCATCTATGTTATAAATCTCCCCTAAATATTTCTCACCGACCCTCTTTATGATGACATGATGGCTTTTCACTCAAGTTTGGGAATCGTATTCTGCTGCACTTTCATCTAAATCCTCCCCCTGCATCAATTGTCCTCCATTCTTTCTTGACCTATTGATAGAAGTCGGGGGGTGGGGGGGAGAGCCGCTGGCCATCTTCTACACCGGCTCTCCCTTGCCTTTCTGCAGTGTATGTGGACAGAGTACTTTGCTGTCGTAGATGCTGAACAAATGTTGCTCAACTTTAACCAGATTCATCTGCCTATTGAGATGGAGATAGAGGGACAGACTACGGAGCCAACTACTTCTTCCAAGGTGCTTCACGTATATTATTTTGCAAAATTCCTGTAAAGTTGTTTTTATTATCCTTGATTACACAGCTGAGGAAAACACGTTTCAGAGAGGCTAAGTGACTTGCCCCAGGTCACACTGCTAATAAATTACAGAATTGGGATTTATGCCCAAGCCCATCTGACCTCAAAGCCATATTTTTGGCTCTAGACTACTAGGTAGGGTTTCACCTTTGGTCCTGGGGCTAGATTTGGCTGCTTTTAATTGCCGGTAGACTCCATATGTACTTTCTAATGAAAACAGTTCTCAGCTATGAACAACTCTACAGAGAATTTGAAAAAAAAAATGAAGAGTAAATTTGGAGAGGTCAGAGCTTTGAGATTTTTCCTCATCATATTTCTTGAAAGTAATTGCCCAGGAAGATAAGGTGGTACTTACTTCCAGTAAAACTGTGACAGTCCCAGAAATGCTGACTCACTTGTAATGGAGCATCGTTCCTGGAACTGTGTCCCGTATAAAGGGCCCTGTCGGAGCTCCGGCAGGCATGGAAGGGCTGCTCCGATCACGGCACCTTCCCCCCCTCACTTTAGCAAACGTGTTCAAGGGACGCCTGTCTGCTTGATGCTCACATTCCATGTCTGCCTTAAAGAAGCCACCACTTCTCTGGTTGCCTTCTTCAAGTGTCGCTACCAGGACACTTGCTTTCTTTAAAATGAACTGTTTGAAACTCATCACTTACTTTGTTCCTTTTACTATCTTAGCATTTCCTCGTTTGGATTATTTTACCCCTACTTCATTTATGGGCAAGTCGCTTTTATGAGTTCTGACCCTACGTCTATAGAGCAGGAAGCAGAGCTCTAGCCAACTCTCTCTCCCCCAAATCCCCACCCAATAATTCCAGTGCCCCATGGCCAAGCTTTATAAAGATTCATGTCCGCCCCCTCATTTCTCATTCTCTCTTCAGTATTCAGCCTTCCGCCCGCCGTTGCCTCCACTACAGTAAAATGGCCTTACTCAGGCACCTCCAAAAAGTCGTGTTGAATGGATCTTCTATTCCTTATTTATTTGATCTCTCCAGTATTTGGAACCATTCACCGTTCCCTCCTTCAGGCTTTTACATCCTTTGACTTGCTTGGTGTCATTCCTTTCTTGTTTTCCTCCTACTTGGCCAATCCTCCTTCCCATTTCATTCATACGATATCTTTCATATCATTCATCATTCTTTTACCTCCTGCACATTGAATGTTAATCATTCATGAGATCCCGCTTCTGCGCTTTTAACTACACTCTCCCTGGGTGACCTTATTCTTAAGACATTCTTAAAATGTGCCCATTATACCGTGTCTGCCAAATACTATAATCATAATAAGGGCAAGGATCACACCAGTCTTGGCCTGGAGCATAGAAAATGGTTACTAGATGTTTGTTGAAGGCAGTAAGTATCTATTTTCAGCCCAGATCTCCTTCCTGGATCCCGGACAATAAGTATATATACGTGCACACGTGTCTATACATATTATGTCGACCTATCGGATTAATCCACCTGAATGCCCTACAGGCATCTCACATTTATCTTACTCAGAAGTAGCTTACTCCCAACGGGCTCTCAACCTCCTCCTTACCTTTGGTTCTCTTTTATAGTAAATGCCCCCTGCCAATCGGATACCCTAGACGTTGGCTTTGTGACTCTCTCTTCCCCCACATGCCCTCTCCCCATATCCAATTATCCATAAAATCCACCTATTTTTCTCTTCCAAACCTTTCAAATCCACCCTCTCTATTCCATGTACTCATGCTGCCACAACCTGAGGGCAGGCCTTCATCATTGTGCAACTTACCGTGGCCCCTCTAACCAGTCTACCTCCTCCCTCTCTGAACACCTCCATGCATCCTCTGCACTGCTGTCGGAATATTTCTTCTGAAAGCAAACCCGATCATGCACCATGATATATCCAGTATTAAAAGTCCATGAATTTCCCCTTTCTCTGTCTTTTTAAGGCCTGTGATAGGCACATTTCATAAAAGGGGCACTCAAGGAAAATGCAACCATATGCCTGTAACAACATTCAGTCAACCTTCTCTAGTGGGGATCAGAGCACTGGGCCAAGAGCACCCTCGATTCTTATTCTTGGTTCATGCAAGAGTCGTAGTACCTGTGCCGCACTCCTAGGCAACATGCTCATCCTGAATAGTGCTTATTTCACTAATGTAAAATTACTGCTAGCATCCCTCAGGCTAATTAATAAACCCTCTAGTGCTAGCTGAGATGGCTGGGACTTAACCACCTACAGTAGCCACCTGATTAGAATCTTGCAAATACTGACCAACCTTCCCTGGAGTGTACATTTCTGATTAGGGTACTTGGAGTGTTGGCAAGTTGCCCCTGGAGGTAAGCTAAACTAACTAAACACACACATACACATTACACTTTGATTTTAAACTAAATGGCAGGTGATATAATGCCCTATTTTGTGGGGCCTTACATGCATGCCTAATTGACCTAGTGGGTAATTAAGTATGTACCCAACTCTTGGCATCCTTGCCTCAGTGATCAATACAAGAATAGACATGCAGCAAAGGTTTCGTTAGTGAATGAATGAGTGATTTTCCTGATTCATGAGTGATAAGGACAAAGGTTCTGGACAGGGACTCAGAATTCATTTTATCCATCTAGGCTTCAATCTCTTATTTCTCTGATAGTGGCTAATATTAAGTCAAACCATATTGCAAATGCCACCTTTAAAGGCGAAAAAACACACAAATATTGACAGTTTTATATGGCTCAGTCTTCTCTGAGGCTTCCAAGCCACCTTCCCATAAATGAGGAGGCTTCCAATCACTAGTTCAAACGCCTAATGATGGCGTCCCAGGAGGAGAAGCAGACCCCCTACCTCTGCAAGCACCTCCCATCCCCTTAATAGTCTTTAATCATTCAGTGGAGGCTGTGGCTGCCTCCAAGTTGTCACGGATCAATTAAATCCTGGGCGCTTCAAAGGTGACATTCAGATTAGTGGGAGGGTGAAAAGAAATCAATTCTTATTTTTCGGCCTGCAGGTGCCCACAGATTTCCCTGCGTGCATAGGGAACTCTCCTTTCAAACACAAAGGCAAAGGTGGCCTCTCCTTTCAGGGCCCCTAGCTGGCCGTAGGCGTAGAAGAATAGGACCCGCAGGGGTCCTGCCTTGCCGTTGAGGGCACTGACCCAGAAAGTCCAGCAGTTAGAAGGGGGGGGGGCGGATTTCCTATTTTACCAACCCTTGAAGTCAAATTACCTTGAGAATTTGGGCTTCAAACAGGGGTAAGAGCACCAGCTTTCATTATCCAGCCAACAGGTGAAGGGAAGAATGGTTTCAGTGCCAGGTGTCACTTGGGAGGGGGGTGGGGGAGGAGGAAGGAGTCGGGGTGAGGCAGGGGAATCCCACCATTTAATAAGCCGTCACCCCTGACCTGCCAGACACAGAGTGTAATTCCTGAATGGTTAAGTCAAAGCAAAGGAGCAGGTGATTAGACGGCAAGCGCCAGAGCAGAGGAGCCCTGCGTTTCCAGGGCTTGCTATGCTCCTGATGTATTCTGTTTTCTAATTAGCAGTCAGGGCCGATTTGTCAGTCATTCCACCTATAATGTGTAAAGCACCGGGACAGAGGGGGGAGAGAGCAGGTCCAGAGAATCAATTATGCTTATATTTGCGTTCCCTCGAGGCTGAGGCGCTACAAAAAATGCCGAAATATTATCTTTTCTCTTTACAAAGGAGCAGAAAGGAAGGGTGAGATAGCCATTCAATATAACGAATGAACCTCGGGCTGTTCGGGGAGAGGTACAATAGCTGAACATTTCTGAGGCCCGTGTCGGGAGGCGCCCCCCATCTGGTGGGCCTCGTGGAACTGGCTGCGTCCTTAGTCCTTAGGGAGCGCAGGAGCAAGGACCTGCTTGAGGAACGCACCGTCTCCCTCCTGCTCCCTCCTCTGTGGGGAGTCAACAGGAAATGTCTCGAGAGCCGCCGTTCACTGGGGGGTGGTTGGCAGAAGGTCTCACCCCCCTGGGAGGGCCCGTGCGTGACCACACCCTGCAGGGGGCCACCTCCTCCCAGGCTTCCCGAGGGGGGCTCCAGGCTCTCAGTTTCTCCACTTCCTCAGCTCCCATTCAGTCCCTGAGGGAAATGGCAGCATTCCTCTCCCCCCAGCCCATCCCACCTCGCCCTGCCCGGGCCACCAGCACCTCTTAATTTCCAATTTAGTGAACACTTCCCACACTCATCCCTACACACTTGACTGTGGTTGTTGCCCCCCGGGACTCCTCCCTTCTTCTTCAAGGGCTCTCGTCCTTGGTGTTCTGGGACACCTCCTCGCTCTGGACTCTCCTTCCGCCTCCCTGCCCATCCCCTTTGCATTTCTTCTTGTGAGCTCCCCTTTAATTGGATTTCTTCTGTAGGAAAGAGATATCCCTTCTCTTCATGTATTGATGTGATTATTTATTTAATCAAATCATCAAGTATTGGCTCAAGGATACTTACTTTAGGGGCGCCTGGGTGGCTCAGTGGGTGAAGCATTTGCCTTCGGCTCAGGTCGTGATCCCAGGTCCTGGGGTTGAGCCAGGTGGAGGTCTGCGTCCTCACAGCCTCACTAACAAAATGTGTTGACATGCTTTCTGGTTTTGCCAGTCTCGTGGTGAGAAGTTGTACTTCAGTATTTTTTTAATGTGTGTTTAGAATTTGCTCATTCTTCCCTCACCTCTTGTATGCCTTTATTTTTTTCGTTTAGATCCCTAGCCCTTTTGGAGATTATTCTTGTGTGTAGTGCAGGACATGAATCTAATCTTACCTTCTTCCAAATGGCTGCCTGCCTGTCCGGCACCATTTATCAAAAAGTCCAGCTTTACCCCAATGATCAGAGATGCCACCTAATAAACTAACTTCTAAACCTATGACGATGAAGAGACTATGAGAACCATCAGCAGACAAGGAATTTCAAAAAATTGTATTTATAAGAAGCAGATAGAAGAGCATTGAGAAAAGAAGGTGAGAAAGAAGCCATGCTTAGAATATATAGAGAGGAGGGAGCTTTTCTAATGATTAAAAAAAAAAAAAATTCATCAAGAATACAAAACCATCTTAAATGGGTGTACCTGTAGCATATCTCTTCACTGATTTTCTCATCTAACAAAATATTCTGGGTCTCATTTAACACAAAAGTGTGGGTTGGGAAACCATTTCTTTGTTCAGAAATTGTTTTCCATTTCAACCCACAGAGCCAGAGGCATCACAAGGAGCTTTCAGCCACATTTACAGTAAAATCTTAATATTCTCAACATACCTCAGGTCCTTGGGAAACAGCTGGATATAGTATTCATTTAATTTTTCCAGCTGTGGGTTTTTAGCTTTTGCTTTTGGCTTTTTAAATTTTTACCAATTAATTTCTATTCTTCAGGTAATGAAAACATAAAAAAAATTTTTTTTAAGGGAGTGAATCTGGGATAAGACTTTATTCTAAAAAACCATGAAAAGCCAAGGAAAGCAGCTACTGGCTACATTACATAGGCAATTCCGTTCCATGTTAGTCCTGATCACTGCTCTGCTTCCCATCCTGCAAAAGCATTGAATTTCAAAAATGCTTGGTGTTAATTACCAACTGGACGATGATTTTTGTTATAAGTAAGATCAGTTTGATATTTAGGAAACTCTCCAGAAGCCAGTGTCAAGGTGTGCATGAGGCGGGTAGACAAAGTAACTAGAATTCATACCAAGATATTTATCCATGTGTCTGAGCTGTTGGAGTCAGTGGGACAGCTAAAGTCTTCTCTTCAATGTTTATGAAATGCGTTTTCTCCAGGGAGTTCTCACGTTCATTATCTCATTAATCATCCACTTATTCCCTTGGAGAAAAAGCAAGTGTGTAACGTGGGTTGTGTTAGCACTTTTATTCCCAGGAGGGCACACTGAGGCTCAGAGAGAACAAATAATTTAGTAATTCAAATCTGCAGGGGGAAAAAAATGCTGTCCTAAGAAATGTGTGGAGTAATCATGTAGATTTTATCTTTACTCCGTAAAATTGATATTGAGAATAAAATGCTAACTCTGCCCAATGTGTACCATTGGTGTTAATTTGTAATTTGATGTGAAAAGAACTTTAGAGCACTGGACCAATCATGTTGGTTAAAATTTTGACATAAAACCCAAACTTATGAGATTCTCTTCTGGCCAAGCTGCTGAAAGCCCTATCTTCTTGTGCGTGCTATAAAGACTTATGATCTGCCTCAGATGGGGATAAATCACTGTATTTCCTCATCTATAAAATGAGTCCTTTGGCCTAGCCCATATGTTTTTACTCTAGGTACTTGGTGAGAATGAAAGATTTGAGAAGTTCCTTACTCTTTAGAACAAAATAATTACATATGGTGCGTCTGCAAATTATGGCAGGTCAAAAGCTCCAGGACCTTAAGATAAATGAGGACTTTATGCCACTACGACCTCAGTGAGAATTTTAATAAAAATGAAAATATGCTATGAAAGTACCTACTGCTGTTTTGTAGCTCCTGATATTTATTTCTGGTGGATCATGGTTATGATTCCAATCAATGAGGCTTTTATAGGTTGGTCACCATTTGAAGATATTGATGTGTTTGTCACACAGATGAGAGAATGAAATTAATTAACATTTGGGGTACTCTCTTTGCATGCAAAATTGTAATTATTTTTAACATCAACCAAAACAATAAAGCATTTTTATCTTGCTTTATTATTTTATATAGACAAAATGACAAAAGAAACTTAACCAGGATGTCATAGCCAATATGTGGTAGAGCTGAGATTTGAATTCAGATTTTTTTAATTCTTTCTTTTTTCTCTTAAAGATTTTATTTATTTATTTATTTGAGAGGGAGTGAGAGCACAGAGAGGGAGAAGCAGGCTCCATGCTGAGCAGGGAGCTCCATCCGAGGACCCTGAGATCATGACCTGAGCCAAAGGCAAACGTTTAACCAACTGAGCCATGCAGGTGCCCCAGGTCTTTTGATTCTTAAATACAGGTTCTTTCCAATACACAGAACACTTGTCAACAATGACGTTTCATTTTAATTTGAATTATTGTAATATTTTAAATTGTGTAATTTGCAAAATGGACATGCATCTGTATCTGTTGTTCTGGAAACATTGGGGTTCTGGATGAGATGGGAGCAAATTCAACCTTCCTAAGTAGAAGAAGGATAAACAGTGTCACTTCCTGAGAAAGGCAACCCTGGGGAGTTTGCAGCTCATAGAGATTCTCTGAAAGATGTTCCATAACCTGGTATGTCTGGGAAAGGAGGTGTTGTGGGTATTTTTAAAATAGCTGAAGAGTGGGTATTTTTAAAATAACAATATTCAAGGCTAAAATTATGACTGCCATACAATATGACATTAATTTTCAACTTTTATTTCGTTCAAACATCCCTGTGGGATATAAGACATTGATACCAATAACAGTGATGTGGTTCTTTGCTACACCATTCACAGCCAAGTGAGCAATCTTTTTAAAAAGATTTTATTTATTTATTTATTTGAGAGAGAAAGTGCATGCACAGGGTGAGGGGCAGAGGGAGAAACAGACTCCCAGCTGATCAGAGAGCCCGATGCAGAGCTCGATCCCAGGACCCTGGGATTATGACCTGAGCTGAAGGCAGACATTTAACCTACTGAGCCGCCCCCCACGTGAGCAATCTATCTGAATTCTTAAGGAGATGGTGATGTGGTCTCTGTAGAAATTTAGGAAAGTTCCCTTCCTCAAATAATTTAACTGTGGCAGTTGGGGGAGGTAGGGAGACCAATACTCTCACCACTAAATAAATCCAATCCTTGGGACGCCTGGGTGGCCCAGTCGGTCAAGTGTCCGACTCTTGATTTTGGCTCAGGTCATGATCTCAGGGTTGTGAGATTGAGCCCCGCATGGGGATCCGTACTGGGTGTGGAGCCTGCTTAAGATTCTCTCTCTCTCTTCCTTGCCCTCTGCAGTCCGCTCTCTCCCACTATCAATCAATCAGTCCAATCCTCATTAGAGCAGACCATGCTTTCACACAGATTATTAGAAACAACAGCCTAAAAAATTACAGATTGCTGTAATTGTAATGGCCTGATGCAGCCCCAGGCCCCAGGGCGTGTAGCTCGATAAGTACATACTCTACATCAATCCGCACTCTCCTCTCTGGGCCAATTAGGGTGTACTCTCCACAACTACCAGCAGTGACCCTGCTCAGGGACTATGAAAATACAGGTCTCCACATTTCAATAGGAGAAGAGAATGGCTCCAACCAAGTACCTGTCAAAAAGACTAAAACTCTAATCTCTTTGCTCTTCAATAATTATCAAAATCTCAGTTGATTTACTTACCAAAAACATTTAACCTAACTAGAAATTAAAGAAATACAAACTAAAATGATTTTTCACCTCTCAAAATTATGATTTTTTTTTGTAAAATCTAAACAAATGCTGATGAAGATGTGATAACTCATACATTTCCGCTGGTGGTGTGCGTATTTGTAGGAACTTGCTGGAAAGCACTGTGACAAAATGATTCAAAAAGTAGAGATAAAGGCTACATACTGTATAATTCCAACTGTATTATATTCAGTAAAAAGCAGAACTATGGAGACAGTAAAAGCTGCCAGTGGTTGCCAGAGGTTAGGGGGAAGAAAGGAATGAATAGATGAAACAAAAAAATTTTAGGGCAGTGAAACTATTTGGTGTGATACTATAAATGGTGGATACATGTCCTTACAACGTTGTCAAATCCCAAGAACATACAACACAAACAGTGAACCTTAGTGTAAAGTCTAAACTGGGGGTGATGACATATCAACATAGGTTCGTTGTTTAAAGCAAGTGTACTGCTCAGGTGCAGGATGGTGACAACCGGGGAGGCTGTGCGTGTGTTGGCACAGGTGGTATAGGAGAACCATAATATTTGCTCAATTTTGAGGTGAATCTAAAACGACTTTTAAAAAAATGAAGCCTATTTTAAAGAAAACTCTTAAAATTTTTGTTTCAAAAATCTTACTAGTAGAATCAATCTCAAAATACTCAAGATGCAATCAGAAAGTTACATTAAGAATGTTTATCAGAGTAGTTGTGAAAATTGAGAGACATTCAGAAAAAATGATTTAGATTCTTAGATTCTTTAGATTTAGAGAAATTTAGAAACTAAGTATCTACCAGTATGATAACAGGAAGAGAATTAATGGGAGCCATAATGGAATGCAATGCAGACACTTAAAATCAACTTTTTCATAAATGCATACAACTATGAGAAAATTCCCATTGAAGGTAAAAGTCAGGAGGGTATATCATCCTTTCCACCTCCTGGATATAACAAAATCTCTATCTAGGAGGAAATGTGAAAGGTTTTTCTTTTAATTTTGAGATGAGGAAGGCTTTCTAATATATGACAATGAAAACGGAATCCATAAGAAAAAAATGGATGAAATCTAGTATATATATATTAACTTCTGGACATCAGTCAAAACAGCAATATAAATAAAATTAGATGTAAACTGGGAGGAAAATACTCACAGCATATGTGACACAGTTAGTGCAAACCTCACAGTCTGGTAATCCAGATCATTACCCACTCATGTTTGTCCGCATTAAACCCCTCTCGACTCAGTTTCCATTTCTCTAATAATAGCTACCACATAAGGTTGCTGTGAGAATTAAACTTTGAAGTTCTCAGCACAACTTAAGACACATAGCTCTAAATTAATAATAACTGTTACTACAAGTAAGCTAAAGGAAACTCTAGCAAGTCAGCATTTTTTACCCAAAATATTAGTAAAAATTAAAATGAAAAGTAATACCAAAGAATACTGGGAAGGGATGAAGACTCTCATAGTTTGCTGATGGCGGGGGTGGGAAGGGGATGTAAATCTGTAAAATGGCAATTTTAGATGGCAATTTGCCAATACACATCAAAATCCTTAGAATTCCCACATATTCTTTGAGAAATTTTACTTCTTAGGATGTATCCTAAGGACTATCAGACAGGCTTTAATGAATGTACAGGGGCTTCCATGACAAAATTGTATATAAAGTTGGAAATAATCTTAATGTTCAACAACGAGGAATTGATTAAATAAATTATGGTACATTAATATTACTAGGATTTTTTGGTTATAAAAGAGAGACTCATTCAATTTGCCTCAAGTAAGTTGGATATTTATTGAAACTATTAATGGCACAAAATGAAGTCAAGAATCTTACCCACATTATCATGCTTCAGTGGAACCCAAAAATCCTCTCAGAGGAGGCACTGGTCCAACCGTCCATTAAGACCTCCCGATGACTGCTTCTGCTCGACAACCTCTTCACCCTTTATATTATTAGCTAATAATAATAATTTTCTCTTACTCTCGGCATCTGCTATTGCACTTTCTTCCTGCAATCTCTTCCGTGAGGATATACATCCTGATTTCTGCTCTATCACTGACTAAATCCTTGTACTATGGTACAAATTCTCGCAAGAGTATGACGGGCTGTGTCAGTTTAAGCCTACTTTGGTGGCAGGCCATCTCAGGGTTCCTAGGTCCCTGGAATGTGCACACTGAGTGCTCTTAGAACGGCCAGGGGGTGGGGGCACCTGCCTGGTGCAGTGGGTCAAGCTACTGACTCTTGGGTTTCGGTTCAGGTTATGATCTCGGGGGTCAAGCCCCAAGACTGGGCTCTGCACTCAGTGCAAAGTCTACTTAGGATTTCCTTCCCTCTGTCCCTTTTCACTACACCTGCATATTGTCTCTCTCTCTCTCTCTCAAATAAATAAATAAATCTTTCTTCCCCTCAAAAAAAAAGAAAAAAGAAAGAAAGAAAAGAAAAAGAAAGGCCAGACGGTGCAAACAACTTACATGTGGACTAAATCTAGTCTATAGATATATTTGCTTGGCCTGAACTTTGTTAACCCACACAGTGGAAAGATCAGGGAATTTGACTTAAAAATGGAAAATTTCAGCTCTTCTTGAAAAATCCAAGAATTTTGGCAACACGTAGTTTTTATTTCCTGGATAATGATAGTTGGCAAAAACCTGCATATTGTCCCCCCCACCCCCCTTAAAACAGGACACACTTCAGTTCCTCGCGGTCTCCAATGGACCCACGGTCTTGTGCCTCTGTGCCTGCTTACTCGCCTGGCCTCTACTGACTTTTGAGTTTCCAAACAGGAGCAACACGTATTTACGGCTCTTGCTTCCTTCTCTGCCTTTGACCCAGGATGACCAGCAAGGGAAACAAGTGCCCTGGCCCTAAGTCCTCTGCACCACCCACTTCACTAACCCTAGCCTCCTTCGCGAGATTTAGGGTCTTTGCGTGGGGTTGATCACTGCCTCCAAGCCTCGGAAGTCAGCCACAGTTGCGGGGCTGGTGTCTCCCACACCGTATTCGTGATTTGTTAGGATACTTGCCAAACCCAGTTGATGAATCTCAAGACCTTCTGAACGTCAAAACTCTTCCGTAAATCCTGCCCCAGAGCGGCGTTGCCTGCAGCATCAGACCACTTGTCTTCGCAATGTCAACGGGACGTAAATGTGACCAATGCTGACATGATCGAGTTCATTGTTTTCCAGCGGAGGCTCGGAGGCTCGGAGGCCACCATCGCGGCACAACGCCGGGCGGCCCGGGGATCGCCGCGACACCATCTCCAGGACTGTCGACACTTGAGGGCCATCTGGGCGCACTATTGTCAAAAGGGCCTCGTTTGCAAGCTTTCCGCCCTGGCGTACCCTGCTGAATGGAGCCAGTCAGCCCCTCGTGTGATCACTGATCACTGCCCTGCTCACCCCGATCTTCCCCGGCCGAGTATCACAGAGCAGACAACGCACTCTTCAGTCGTCTCCAAAAGGCAGTGGGGTTTGAAGTGGCGACAGCAAGCGGAGGCCTTAGCTCCACATCCTATTCACTGTGAAGCACCGTTCGCCCGCCCTGGATGGTCTGTGTTCTAGCACGTGTGTCTCCTGAAATGAACGTGCGCGATAGCCCTCGCCCCCAAAATAGCCAAGTTGCATCAACATTAAAAATGTGCCTTGCAGTTCAATCACCTCTGCCAATAGTTTTCTGCTCCTCCCGGGCCCATCTACGTTCTCCGTAGGCTCTTCGGCATTCCCGGGAGACGTTTTCGTGTCACGATGTGCGGGATCCGATGAGACAACGTGCAGCATGTGTAAAGTGTGCAAACGCAGGATCAGTCAGTATTTTCAGCAGAGGAGCTGAGAATCCACTGCAGCAGGCTAGTCCACCCGCCCCGCCCCGACTTCGTGCACAAATCAAACAGCTTGGCTGCTGCGACATGTGGATTGGCTATAACGAGTTCTCTTTTCAGACAGTGAATTTGGCTGGGGGCGGGGGGCGGGATTTATGTCATTTAAACAAAGATTTTGAGATCAGAAGGCAAGACATATCCAGTATCATGTGAGAAGAATATAAAAGGATACAATCCAAGGTCAGGAGTGTCCCCATCCCTGAAGATGGGACACTCGTTCTCGGGACTCTTGTTTCTGTTCACTAGTGCTTCTGAGCTCTCGAAGATGCGTATGTACCAATCGTGTCATTTAAATGGGAAAAAGGGGGGCACCTGCTTGGCTCAGTGGTTGAGCGTCTGCCTTTGGCTCAGGTCGTGACCCCGGGGCCCAGGATCGAGTCCCGTATCAGACTCCCCCGCAGGGCCCCTGCCTCTGCCTCTGCCCCTCTCTCTGTGTCTCTCATGAATAAATAAATAAATAAAACTTAAAAAAAATTTTTTTAATTAAATGGGAAAAGTACATCCATAGAAAAATAATGTCATCAGCCTGGACTAGCAGCGCACCCGACCCCTGGACCACACCGTTTTGGGCCTCACAGCAGCAGAAAGGCACTGTCACACACTTCCCATCCACCTACACTGCAGAACCTTATTGAAAACATAACAGAGTATTAAAATGGGACTCTTTTTTTTTTAATCTGGTTCAGCAGAGGCCACCAGAAGCCGAGAGCCAGACAACAGTGACCAAAGGGACTTGCGAAGAAGGCGTCGGAAAGCTGGCTTTGCCCCGTCTCGATGACACCACGTCCACGGGATGGGAAAGGTTTGGAAGGTGAGGTGAGAACAGAAGGGCCACCTGCGCTGGGCCGGTTGCCCTCCTGCCCTTCGGGCGCAGAAGGACGTTTCTCCTCGACCTCCCGCTTGGGGGAAGGGGATTTAAGGGCAGCATTTAGAGAGTCTGAGATGCGTCTTCTGGGTCGCAGGGGCACAGTGCCCGGGACGCAGCCTGAAGGACCCGCCGCCCCAGGCCGAAGGGCCCGAGAGGGGCCCACCCCGCAGCGGGCGCCCCTGCACCTGCCCAGGCAGGACGATGCTTCCTTGCCCCAGTTCCCCCTTCCCAGAGCCGAGCACCCACTGGCCCGTCGTGGGGCGGGGGGGGGGGGGGGGTAGGGAGGATAAGGGAGAAGAAGGTCTCAAGACCCGGAGGGAGAGCAAGAGGCAGACCCTGTCCTTCCCCTCCCACCCCGCCGTCCAGGCCAACCCGGAAGGGGCAGCACGTTCACTTTCAAAGCACGTGCTGTCTTGGGTGCAGGTCTCAGAAGTGGAGGTGCCTGGGGCGCCTGGGCGGCTCGGGTCAGGATCCCGGGTCCTGGGGTCGCGCCTGTGTCGGGCTCCCTGCTTCTCCTCTCGCCCCGCTGAGCTCTCTCGCCCACTCCCCCTCAAATAAAGAAATAAAAGCTTAAAAAAAAAAAAAAAGAAAAAGCAGCCGTAGGGCGCCTGATGTGGGGTTCAGACTCTGCTCCTGAGGGCGAGTCCCAGGTGGGCGAGTCCCCTGCCGATCATTCGGTGGACAGGACACGACAGACCCAGGGAGACTATCCCGGCGACCAAAAGTGAATGGAGACATTTCATTTTCTGAAAATGATAAGAAAACCCGGGGTGGGTTGGGGGGGGGGGTCCCTGACCCAAACTTCAAAAACCAGGGGTGGGGAAAATCCACGGGCGTTCAGTGGATGATGGGGGGCCCAGGGCCCATGGGGCAGGCGGCCTCCAGCCCCCTGGCTCGTCGCCCTGCTCCGTCCCTGCGAAGGAGTGAGGTGCATCGGGCCGAGGGCCAGCGCGCCGTCCCCGGGGCCTCGGCGGCAGCCTCAGTGCCCACTTCGCCTTGCTGCTTCCACTCTGGGCCGTCGTTGTCCTGCGTGGTTTTGCGGAGTACGGGTCTCTGTAACCGCCTCGCATCCCGTCTGGGCCACGGAGGGCCGTAAACCTCTTTGTCGCCGATGTCCACGGTCCCGGCCTAGGGATCTTGTACTAAAGGTTCATCTTGAGCGTAATTCAGCTTTGTTCCGGGACCTTATAAAGGTGCTCCGGGGCCTTGCGTTGCCTTGGGATGGCCTCGCCCATATGGGGTCCACACCCAAGGTCACAGGCACAGCAGAGGACAGGAGGTTGGCGGGCTGAAGAGAGATGAATTGAAACTCCCTCCTAAACGCTCTGGGGGTTGGGGTGGGGCGGCTGTGGTCGTGGGGCGGGTGAAGGGAGCACAAGGGAGAGAGGCTGGTCAGACAGGCCTGTCCCCGAATCACGCGCGCTGGCATATGGCTCGATGTGGAGCAGCTGGACGAGGGCTTGCCCAAGGAACGGAAATCCGTTTGAACTGGATACAAGGATCATTCACCCTGATTGATTAAAACCCTGAATTTATGATCCTAACATCAGTTGTCCCCACGTAGGCCGATATTCACTCCATCACAACAAAGTAAATGCTGTACAACGTTCACACTTTGAATTCGCCTGTTAAACCAAATCTGCAAGACTTCGCAATGTCAGCGGAACGTAAATGCGGCCAATGCTGACCTGATGGAGTTCGCTGTTTCCCAGCGCCGACTGTTGAGTGCTCCCCACCCGCATCACACCCCCACCCCCCTCAGGAGGCCCTCCCCCCTCGTGTGCACAAGGGCGCGCCCAGCACCGCCTTGCCCACGGCCAAGGCACAGGACTTGGGGGAGCTGCTTCTGGAAGGCAGGGGCAGGTGGACGAGAGGGCTTCCTCTGTGGGAAACAGTGGCGCTCACTAGCGCAGGCGTTGGGGCCATCCCAGCACTACCACTTGTTAGCTGGTACCCGCGTGCAAGTCATGTAACTGCTCTGTGCCTCAGTTTCCACGTGTGGAAAAAGAGAAGGAATCATGATTTCTTAGGTCCAGTGTGAAGATAAGTGAGCTGAGGGCTAATAAAAATGCACTCAAATTTAATATTATTTTTTCAAGATTTTTATTTATTCATTAATGACAGAAACAGAGAGAGGCAGAGATGCAGGCAGAGGGAGAAGCAGGGTCCCTGCGGGGAGCCCCATGTGGGACTCGATCCCGGAACCCCAGGATCACACCCTGGGCTGCAGGCAGACGCTCCACCGCTGAGCCACCCAGGCATCCCAAATTTAATATTTTTTAAAAATCATTGGGAGGGGAAGCCCTGGGTGGCTCAGTCGGTTAAGCGTCTGACTCCTGATTTCAACTCAGGGCATGATCTCAGGGCTGTGAAATCGAGCCTCTTGTGGGGCTTCATGCTGGGAGTGGAGCCTGCCTAAGATTCTCATTCTCCCTCTACCTCTCCCCCAACTCAAAAAAAAAAAATCATTGGGAATTATGAGACGCTGCTTCACTTAGAATAATAAAAAGATCAAACAAAAATAACAGTTGTTTTCAATTGGAGGTGGAAAATCAAAAAATAAATTGGGGTTGGAAGAGGGGAGAGGAGAAGGTGTAACTTACGTATTTTTCAGCCTCTCTCAGAAGTGCAGCTAAAAAATAATGCCTAAAGTTGACAGTAGAAGAAATAGCCGTGTTTTGTATTATTTAAAGTTAGGGAAGTCACCTTTAGAAACACTACAACCGGGAATGGTATACGCATTTATTATTTTTTAATCAAGTAGAAAATTATACAGTTCTTCATTTAAAAAAATAAAGTTATAATAAATTTGGCATGAATTAATTCTAGGGAAGTTGAAACCACAAAAGCCAAACAAATCAAGCTTAATCTATTCTTTTGCAAATGAATTCAGCCTGGCAGATTTATTGGGAAGCGAAAAATAATCTCTCAGCCTACAATATTTTCCCAAGTCTCTGCCACACTTTCCCAGGGTTATTTCCAGCAATGCCACTCCTCTTGGCAGTGAGGCTCAGATCCTGGGGAGGTACAATATTAGTGCCTTATGTCACATTTTCAGACTCTACAGAAATTATCCTGGCTCACAGCCCAGTTGCATCCGGGCTCACGTGGCTGCTTTTCCAGCTCCAGCATGTGGACAGCTGAAACACTTTCTCTAATGGATTGCTCCAAAGGTTATCAGTCTTCACACTTTTTGCAGGTGATCAGCTGAGTGCTGTTTCCAGCAGTAACAACAAGACCACTCTTTGGACCCTTCCAGCACGGCAGGGCTGCCACCTTTCTCGTCTCTTTACCTAACCCTCCTCCAAGCAATGCTCACAATCCGCGTTCTTCCTATGGCACATCTAACAGGAACATACTTGGTTCACACCTGCTGGGAGGAACTAAAACCCCAAAGGTATTTAGACATACGCTGAATGTGGTCATTCTTCACCTCAGAGATATGGTTGGTTCATGTTCCCCAAAATACTGAGAAAATTTCTGTAGTTATTGGACACCTATTACCTGTCAGATTCTGTGCTAGGAATTGACAATATAGTTTAATGGATAAATTAGACACCACCACCTCCCCTGGAAGTAACACAATATAAGCTCTATGGTGAAGGCAAACACAGAATGCTGCTAGAACATGTAGCAGGGGAACTAGCGGGCCTGAGAAAAAGTAAAGCAACAAGTAAGACATCGTAAAGAAGAGAATAGTTAAGCAAAAAAGGGGAGGAAGGGCATTCTAGGAAGAGGGTTCAGTATTGATAAGAAGCTAAGAGTGGGGAATATTCCGGGAAGGTTTTATATGGGGAAGTGGGGAATGAGGGCTCTAAGGAGGTAGGAAGGGGGCAGATCCTAAAGGGAGGACCATTATAATATTCTAAGAAACATATATTTTTCTGGAAGTCTCCAGCAGAGACACTGAAACATTTTAAGTGTGAAAATAACAGAATCATTTGTTTTTAAGAAAGTTACTCTGGGGGCCCCTGGGTGGTTCAGTTGGTTAAGCACCTGCCTTCAGCTCAGGTCATGATCCCAGGGCCCCAGTCTCAGCTGAGAGCCTGCTTCTCTCTCTCATTCTCCCTTTGCCCCCTCTCCCCACTTGCGTGCATGCTCTGTCTCTCTCAAATAAGTAAATCTTTAAAAAAATTATTCTGGCTCTAATAGATGGACAGCAGAAGGAAAATATCAGTTAGAAGGCAAATCAGACACTTCCTAATCTCTATTTCCCCATTCCTACTCCCCAGGATAAACCACCTCAAAAACAAAACAAAACTCCTGAACACAGCCTTTCCCCACATTCTGCTTTTGTGGAATGCAGGCTAAGACTAGATGACCACATAAATGCAGGAGAAAGTCACATACACCTGAAATAAGCACAGCAATGGGAATAGAGAGGCGGGCATGGGTTCATGTCAAGATTCTAAGGAGTGGGATCTATGAAGAATACAGAAGAGAGACAGGCTGGGGCATAGGATGATTCCCAGGTGTCCGGCTCAGGTGATAGGGTGATGCCACTCATAGGAGGATAAAGAGGGAGAAAAAAAGGAAAATAGTACTACCGGGGTGAAGGAGAAAGAAGAGACTTCAGATTTAAAACTACAAAGTGTGAGGTGGCACTAAATCGGGTTAACTTGGGAGCACCCAAGTATATAACTCAATTAATAACCAACATAGAGAAACTCGTGGAAAACAATACAATAATAGTAGGGGACTTCAACACCCCACTTACTGCAATGGACAGATCATCTGAGCAGAAGATCAACAAGGAAACAATGGCTTTGAATGACACACTGTACCAAATGGACTTCACGGATATGTTCAGAACATTCCATCCTAAAGCACCAGAATGCACAGTCTTCCCGAATGCACATGGAACATTCTCCAGAATAGATCACATACTGGGTCACAAATCAGGTCTCAATAGGTAACAGACTGAGATCATATGCATATTTTTAGACCACAACACTATGAAACTCAAAGTCAACCACAAGATAAAATTTGGAAAGACCACAAACACTTAGAGGTTAAAGAGCATCCTACTAAAGAATGAATGGGTTATCCAGGAAATTAAAGAAGAAATAAAAACATAAATGGAAGCAAATGAAAATGAAAACACGACAGTTCAAAACCTTTGGGACACAGCAAAGGTGGTCCTAAGAAGGAAGGTTGTAGTTACAGCCTCCAGAAGCAAGGAAAGTCTCAAATACACAGCGTAACCTTACACCTTAAGGAACTAGAAAAGAAACAGCAAATAAAGCCTAAAGCCAGCAGAAGGAGAGAAATAGTAAAGGTTAGATAGAGCAGAGATAAGCAATACAGAAAGAAAAAGAAAAAAAAAAATACAGTAGAACAGATCAACGAAACTAAGAGCTGGTTCTTTAAAAGAATTAAAGAGAAAGGAAGGACCCAAATAAATAAAATCACAAATAAGAAAGGAGAAATAACAACTAATACCACAGAGACACAAAAAACTACGAGAGAAAATTATGAAAATTGTCCACAAACTGGACAATCTGGAAGAAAGGACAAATTCCTAGAAACTTACAAACTACCAAAACTGAAACAGGAATAGAAAATTTGAACAGACCCAGAAACAGCAAAGAAATTGAATTAGTAATTAAAAAAAAAAACAAAAACAAAAACAAAAAAACAAAAGTCCAGGGCCAGATAGCTTCCCAGACTTTTAAAGAATTTTTTAAAAAGATTTTATTTATTTATTCATGAGAGATACAGAGAGAGGCAGAGACACAGGCAGAGAGAGAATCAGGCTCCATGCAGGGAGCCCCATGTGGGACTCGATCCTGGGACCGGGATCACGCCCTGAGCCAAAGGCAGACACCTAACCACTGAGTCACCCAGGTGTCCCTAAAGAAGAATTATTAACTATTCTTCTCAAACTGTTCCAAAAAATAGAAATGGAAGGAAAACTTTCAAACTCCTTCTATGAGGCCAGCATTACCTTGATTCCAAAACCAGACAGGCTCCACTACAAAGGACAATCATGGGCCAATATCCCTGATGAACATGGATGCAAAAGTCCTCAACAAGATATTAGTAAATCGAATCCAACAGTAATGAAAAGAACTCTTCACCATGACCAAGTGGGATTTATTCCTGGGTAGCAGGGGTGGTTCACTATTTGCAAATCAATCAACATGATGCACCACATTAATAAAGGAAAGGATAAGAACCACATGATCCTCTCAATAGATGCAGAAAAAGCATTTGACAAAATACAGCATTCATTCTTGATAAAAACCCTCAGCAAAGTAGGTATAGATGGAACGTACATCAATGTCATAAAAGCCATCCAAGAAAGACCCAGAACTAATATCCTCTATGGGGAAAAACAGGGCTTTTCTTCTATGGTCAGGAACACGACAGGGCTGCCCACTCTCACCACTGTACTAGAAGTCCTAGCCTCAACCATCAGACAACAAAAAGAAATAAAAGGCATCCAAATCAGCAAGGAAGAGGTAAAACTTTCACTATTTGCAGACAACATGATACTCTATGTAAAAAAACCAAAAGATTCCATCCAAAAATTGTTAAAACTAATACACGAATTCAGCAAAGTTGCAGGATATAAAATCAACATAGAGCAATCTGTTGCATTTCTATATATCAAAAATGAAGCAGCAGAAAAAATAAATCAATAAATCCCATTTACAATTGCACCAAAAACCATAAGATAATTAGGATTAAACCAAAGAGGTAAAAGATCTATTCTCTGTAAACTATAGAACAATTATGAAAGAAATTGAAAAGGACACAAAGAAATAGAAAAGTATTCCTTGCTCATGGATTCAAAGAATGCTGTTAAAATGTCTATACTGCCCAAACAATCTACACATCTAATGCAATCCTTATCAAAACACCACCAGCATTTTTCACAGAGCTAGAACAAAAACAATCCTAAAATTTGAATGGCACCACAAAAGAGCCTGAGTAGCCAAAGCAATCCTGAAAAAGAAAAGCAAAGTGGGAGGCATCATGATTCTAGACTTCAAGCTAAGTTACAAAGCCGTAGTCATGAAGACAGTATGGTAGTGGCAGGAAAACAGACACAAAGATCAATGAACAGAATACAAAACCCAGAAATGGACCCACAACTGTATGGTCAACTCATCTTCGACAAAGCAGGAAAGACTATCCAATGGGAAAAAGACAGTCTCTTCAACAAGTGGTGTTGGGAAAACTGGACAGCCACATGCAGAAGAATGAACCTGGACCATTTTCTTACACTATACACAAAAATAAATTAAAAATGGGTGAAAGCCCTAAATGTTTGGTTTCTCACAGGAAACCATCAAAATCCTGCAGGCAGGGACGCCTGGGTGACTCAGCAGTTTAGTGCCTGCCTTTGGCCCAGGGCGTGATCCTGGAGACCCGGGATCGAGTCCCATGTCGGGCTCCCTGCATTGAGCCTGCTTCTCCCTCTGCCTGTGTCTCTGCCTCTCTGTGTGTATCTCATTAATAAATAAATATTTAAAAAAAAAAAAAAAGTCCTGCAGGCAGCAATCTCTTCGACCTTGGCATAGCAACTTCTTACTAGATACATCGCTAGAGGCAAGAGAAACAAAAACAAAAATGAACTATTGGGACTTCATCAAGATAAAAGGCTTCTGCACAGGAAAGTAAATGATCAACAAAACTAAAAGGCAGCCTATGGAATTGGAGAAGGTTTCACAAATGACGTGTCTGATAGAGGGTTAGTATCCAAAATCTATAAAGATTTCATCAAAGCCAACATCCAATAAACAAAAAATCCAGGTAAGAAATGGGCAGAAGACATGAATAAACATTTTTCCAATGAAGGCATCCAAAGGGCTAACAGACACATGAAAAGACGCTCAACATCAGTCATCATCAGGGGAATAAAAGCATAATCACTATGAGATAGCACCTCACACCTTTCAGAAAAAGCTAGAATTAACAACACAGGAAACTACCAGATGTCGGTGAGGATGTGGAGAAAGGAAAACCCTCTTACACCATTGGTGGGAATGCAAGCTGGTGCACCCACTCTGGGAAACAGTGTAGAGGTTCCTCAAAAAGTTAAAAATAGCACTACCCTATAATCCAACAATTGCACTACTGGGTATTTACCCAAAGGTTAAAAAAATACAGATTCGAGGGACACCTGGGTGGCTCAGTTGGTTAAGCATCCAACTCTTGGTTTCAGCTCAGGTCCTAAACTCAGTCGTGAGATTGAACCCTGTGTGGGGCTCCATGCTGGGCATGGAGCCCGCTTAAGATTCTCTCTCCCCCTCTTTTTGTCTCCCCCACACCACTTGTACTGTATCACTCTCTCCAAAATAAAAAATAAATAAATAAGTAAATAAATAAATAAATAAACAAACAGATTTGAAGGGTTACATGTACCCTGATTCTTACAGCAGCATTATCAACAACAGCCAAACTATGGAAAGGGCCCAAGTGTCTATCAATTGATGAAGGGATAAAGAAGATGCAGTATATTATCTACAATGGAGTATTAATCAAGTATCAGAAAGAATGAAATCTTCCATTTGCTGTGACATGGATGGAGCTAGAGTGTACTATGCTAAGCAACGTAAGTCAGTCAGAGAAAGATGAATACCATGATTGCACCCATTTGTGGAATTTAAGAAGCAAAACAGATGAACACAGGGGAAGCAGGGGGAAAAGAGAGAGGGTAAGAAACTATAAGAGATTCTTATCAATAGAGAACGGAGGGTTGATGGAGGGAGGGGATGGGGGGTTAGCTAAATGGGTGATGGGTATTAAGTAAAGCACCTGTTATGATGAACACTGGATACTGTTTCTATTTGTTTGAAGATTTACTTGAGGGAGAGAGAGAGAGAGCACAAGCAGGGGTAGAAGCAGAGGGACAAGCAGACTCCTCACTGAACAGGGAGCCTGACACAGGGTTCGATCCCAGGACCCCCAAGGCTGAAGTCAGATGCTTAACCAACTGAGCCACTCAGGCAACCCAGCACTGGGTATTATTATATGTTAAGTGATGAATCACTAAATTCTACTCTTGAAACCAATATTACTGTATGTTAACTAACTAGAATTTATTTTTTTAACTTCTTAAAAAAAATTTTATTTATTAGAGACAGAGAGAGAGAGGGGGGCGGAGACACAGGCAGAGGGAGAAGCAGGCTCCATGCAGCGAGCCTGACGTGGGACTCGATCCCAGGTCTCCAGGATCACACCCTGGGCTGAAGTTGGTGCTAAATCGCTAAGCCACCAGGACTGCCCAACTAACTAGAATTTAAATAAAAATTTGGAGGAAAACAAATTTTTAAAAATAAAATCAGGGGATGTTTTACAAAGAGTATTATAGATATATGTATATACATATGAATATAAATGTAGAGATAGAGATATACATATATACATAAAAGTGTAATGTATGTAAGATGCAAAGAAATAAGGCCCAAAGATTAATATTTGGGAAGCATGTCCATGTCAGGGATGGGAAGAGATTATACATTCAAAGATATACATTGAGAGTTAGCTCAATAGGTAGGAGGGGAAAAAAGTAGTGACACAAAATCCAAAGGAGGAAAGAGGTTTTTTTTAAAGGAGGGGATGATGCATCAAAAAGAATTAAAATACCTAAGAATAAATTTAACCAAGGAGATGAAATGTACACTGATACTATAAGACATTAATAAAAGAAACTGAAGATTCAAATAAATGGAAAGATGGTTCAATGCTTATGGATTTGAAGAATTAATATTGTTAAAATGTCCATTCTATCCAAAGCAATCTTGATTCAGCACAGTCCCTATCAAGATTCCAATGGTGTTTTTCATAGAAACAGATCAAACAATCCTAAAATTCGTATGGAACCACTGAAGACTCAAATAGCCAAAGCAATTGTGAAAAAACATACTATGAGCTATAGTCATCACACTCCCTGATTTCAAACTATATTACAAAACAATAGTAACCAAAACAGTATGGTATTGGCATTAAAAACACATTGATCACTGGAACAAATGAGGAGCCCACAAATAAACTTATGAATATATGGCCAATTAATTTACAACAAAGGAGCCAAGAATGTAGTTCGGAAAGGACAGTCTCTTCAATAAATAGTATTGGAAAAACTGGTTAGCCATGAGCAAAAGAATCAAATTGGACCATATCTTCAGCACAGACAAAAAATTAACTCATAAAGGATTAAAGACTTGAATATAAGACATGAAACCATAAAATTCCTAAAAGAAAAATAGTGGTAGAGTCCCTGACATTGGTCTTGGCAATGATTTTTTTTTTTTTTTTTGGATTTGACACCAAAAGCAAAGGCCATCCATAAAAGCAGAAATACACAAGCTTTGACTACAACAAACTAAAAAGGTTTTTACAGTGAAGGAAGTCAACAAAATAAAAAGGCAATCTACTGAACAGAAGAAAGTATCTGCGAATCAGGTATTGTAATTCAAAAGTGAACAAGCAATCCAATTTAAAAATGAGGAGAGGACCCGAAACGGCATTTTCCAAAGACATACAGATGACCAAGAGATACATGAAAATGTGCTCAACATCACTAATTATCAAGAAAATGGAAACTGAAATGCAAGGAGATATCCACTCCTATCAGTTACAAGGGCCATTACCGGAAAGGTACGAAGTAACATGAGGTGGCAGAAATGTGGGGAGAGGCAAACCCTTGAATTATGGGTGGAAATGTACGTTGGCGCAGCCACTATGGAAAGGAGATGGATGTGCTTCAAAAGATTAGAAACAGGGCTACTATACGATCCAGGAACACTAACCCCTTGGGTTTTCTCAACCATGAATGCTTGTTTTTCCACATGGAGGTCTATGTTTTTTGGCTTTTTAGTTCTTTATAATACAATTCCAGATGAGTCTATCATTTACATATATTGTGAACATATACTTTGTGACTTTTGCTCTTAATGGTGTGTTTTCACGACTGGAAGTTCTGAGTTTTAATACAGATTTACCAATCCTTCCCACTAAAATTATTTTAAATATGATGACACATTTAAGCAATATTTTCCAAACCTGGACAGATTAAGATACTCTCCTATATTACCTAGTGAAATCTTTTTTAGTTTTTACCTTTCTTATTTAAATCTCTAATTCCCCTGGAATTCATTTTGTATAGAATGTGAAGACATTAGATTTTTCTTCTTAAAGAAAGAGAGATTTTTCTCAGCACCACTTATTGGATAGACAGATTTCACTGTTTCAAAGCACGACTTTTGTTTATCAGTTTTTAATTATGACCCATTAATTTGTGTTCAGTGCATTGAGACTTCCAATATCTTGCCATCTTGATACTACAGGTTTATAATAAACCTTGTTCCTGACAGAGCAAGTTCCTCAACTGATTGGTTATTCTTAACCCTTTGTAATTCCATACACATTCTGGAAACAATTTGTCATGTTACACTCCCCGCCCCCCTCACTCCGCCTCACACCCCCACACACAACCTGTATTTTATTGGCTTGGATTTCTATCAATTTCTCACAACAAGCAATTTCCATATTTTTGACCTCAGTTATATACTAAAATTATTTTTAAATTGTATTTCATAAATGTTCGATAATGCCGTTAGAAGAACTCTGATTGTATTTAGTCATGTTGCCCAAAGGCCTTAGTTGAAATTTTATGAAAAACAGTGGCTGAGTTTTATTAAATGACCTTACAGAATCTACTGATCAATCATGTATTTTCTCCTATAAATTGTCAATTTAAGTCATATTTGTAAACTTCCAAAATATTGAACCACACTTACACTCTTGAAAGAACCCTACTTGATGCAACAAAATCCCTAAAACAATTCAAAAGGCTCTTTAGCATTGATATTGGGTCCAACTGGAAACCTGATTCCCATTTCAGCTCCATAACGGTGGAGTTGAGAAATAAACTTGAATCAAACTGCGTGAGTCTAAAAGGCTCCTTCAGTCAAGAGCACTGTGTTCCATTTACCATGATCATTATGTCAGTTTAGACCTGCTATGTTTATTAGTCATCCAAAGGTCACATATTCGGTTAGACTGTATTCTTACTTCTAGACTTAATTGTTAATCATTTATTTAGAATGATTGCTTCTATATCCATAATTGAAATTAATCAGTACTTTTCTTTCTTACATTATCCTTTTAAAATGTTGATATAAAGCTTATATTAAACTTCACAAAATGAACTGGATAGCTGCCAATCTTTTTTAATTCTGCAAAGTATGACTATTACTATACATTAAGTAGTCTTTAAATACTAGAACTCAGATTTAAAATCATTTTGAATTTGCATCTTCTTCAACAGTGCATATTTACCTAACTTGTGCTATTTTTGGGGCCATTAGAATTCTCTACTTGCTTTTGAGTCAACTTTCGCTATACTTTGCCTAGGTCCAACACATTTTCAAACTTGCTATAGAATTAAACATTTTCTTATGTCTCTTTCATGAATGTGATTCTTTATTGATATGGTTCTATATTCAATACATCATGTAGGATTTATATGGTGTAACCCACAAATACAATAATGGGTTAACATTACAAAATATATTAATATAATGCAACAGATTAAAGATCAATACTAAAACATTTTCTCAATAGAGAATAAAAGGTTAATTTGTAAGTAATATCCAAATATGATAAAGCATGTTGACATAAAGAATATACGCACACGGTCTTTAATTTGTAATGGGGATACCAAAAATACTATCCTGGAGCAGGAATCATTACTGAGAAAAACAAGAGGCATTTAAGGGGTTAAAGTTAAAATTAACTACCTGCTAATATTTTGCCAGGGTTCATCCAATGTTTCCAATTTCATGCCTTATCTCAGGTCATTTCCCCTCCCTGGAAACACCATACTTTTGGAGGAAACCAAAGCTCCATCTCCAATAAAATGATAAAAGCTGTGTAATTTCTGCCAGAAAAATGCATACATGCACTAAACACAAATTTTTTTATAAACTATCATAAGATTCACTGCCTCCATTCTACAAAATAGATTCCAGATTAAAAGCTACTGTCCTTGGGGCGACTGGGTGGCTCAGTCTATTAAGCATCTGACCTTGGCTCAGGTCATGATCTCAGGGTCCTGAGAATCAAGAACCACATCCACCTCCCTGCTCAGTGGGGAGGGAGTCTGTTTCTGCCTGCCTCTCTAATAAATAAATAAAATCGTTAAAAAAAAAAGTCCTACAATAAAGCTCAGTATACATAATGCTCAAAAATATTAATGGAGAAATGAATAAAATAAATACTCAAGCAAATATATGAAAGAAGTTGAAGCAAGCATTCATACTGACCTATAAAAATTTGTGTAAAGGAATTGATTAAAACACGAAACAGGGGTGCCTGGGTGGCTCAGATGGTTGAGCATCCAACTCTTGATTTGAGCTCAAGTCATGATCTCAGGGTCAAGGGATTAAGCCACACAGCAGGCTCTATGCTCAGCAGGGAGTAGTAGCTTAAGACTCTCTCTCCCTCTGCCTCTCTCCCTGCTGTCCCTCTCTCTCTCTCTAAAATAAGTAATTCTTTACAAAACAACAAAAAACATGAAACAAAATATACTTGAGTTTTAAGTATTTATTTACAAAGTTCTTACTAATACAACTGCTTTTAAAATATATAAAGAGTGATTTACTATTTAAAAATGGCAAATATGTGGCATAGAAAAAATCTAGTCAACTATTAAAGCAGATGACTGAAAATTGTTAAATGACAAAAGTTTGCATATCCTCCTACACAGATAGGAAATAAAAATGCATTTATTCATAGGAACTTGATTATTTTGGATCACTGACTATAAAAAAAAAAACTATTGGGAAAATTAACATCAGGGTTTGAAAGATATTTTACAACAGCAAATAAATGTATTTCAATTTTACACTTAATTATGAGACCAAAATAAAAGGTAGACCATACACATATCTACATATCTTATAGCAGATTAGTAAAACTGATGCCAATTTTAGAATTATCTCATAGAGTATATAATAGTCCATACCACAATTCCCCCATGGTCTTACCCTTCAAAATAAAATTCCTCACACTATCAAACTAAATGAAGATTTGCTAGTGGCTAAAATCACTCAAAATATATGGACCCTGAAAAAGTTACAAGTATATACTAATACCATGTTTGCCAAAATATACATTATTTTTTAAACTCTCTGTTCTTATCTCAATTTGCAAAAGTATTTTAAAACCATCTCCTTTAATTATTATTCTTGTTAATAAGGGCAAATCTTTTAAAACCCACACTCTACATTTTGAAAACATTAGAGAATAAAATAAACTGCAACAGAACAGTTAAATAACTACTTCAAACAGCACATTTGAAACAAGTCCCCACTATTAACCAGAAATCTGTGCAGGTGTTTTATCTAGTAAGTTCTGTATTATCACTTAATTTCTTCACAAATTGAGATACACAAATAGGAATTTCCAAAAATTCATTCATGGACACTATACACAGAGAGTCACAGCAGTATTTGGTACTCACCAATATAATTTATTTACTATTATCAAGTTGCAAGGCTACTAATATGAATAACTTAAATTATTGGTCTTAGAATGAAGGATTCGAGTGAAGAGAAAAATTACATCAAAATCAATATAATTTTTACATGAATTAACTCAAAAATATGTAAGAGGTTAACCTTACTCATTCAAGAAGAAAATCAAATGACAGTTTTAGTGTTATCTATATTCTTTCCAGCTTTCACCAAGTGCTAATGACAAGTACCATTTAAGTCAGTTTCTTATTTGAACATGAAGTGTTTATAAGTTGCTTTAAATTAAGACTTTTTTTAAGCTTCATATCAAATGAGTTGTAGATCTGCTTAAAGTATGACTTCTTCTTTCAAAGAAGGAAGGTAGGCTGATAAGGGAGGGAGATGGGATACCCTGTAAAGACAAGACAAATATTTTTATATTTAAATTTTTTCTTAAAAAAAAAAATAACATTTTAGCATCATGCAGATTATTTTTACAACCTAATGTAACAATTTTAAAACATCTGAGAATTCTAAACTCTTTAAATAAATGAATTTAAATTAGGGGATGGGAAAAAAACACAAAAGTATTTTAGCATTCTGAAAAACAAAAAGAAATGAACAGACTGGTTAATTATATATTAAGTCAACTGGGATACTGGCTTACTGGTAATAGGGTATTTCTGTGTGATATTAAAGACTGTTTCAGGTTCTTTAAAAAAATTATAAATTAGTAAGTTTTTGTGGTAAAAAGACAAGCCCTAGTAGTTTCTTCTTAATCATAAAGCAAAATTAAGAGGAGTGAAATTACTTCATGAAAAATTGTTCTCTAAAATTAAAGGTCATATATTCCTAGAGAGTTTTTGTACTATGTGTGCAATTCATACATAGGTGTAGGTGTATAATTTTGCTCCATGTAAAAACAGCAAAATATAGCACTTCTGAAGATTATTAAGTTACTAAGCTATCTATATTTGTTTCAGAGGTCAAAGTTAAATATCATCAGAATTTTCAATAATAATAAAGAAACATGCGCAAGAACACCAAAAATTGAAGAGTGGGTGTAAATCAAGATGAATTATAAAGAAAGCTATTATTGCTTTAACATATATGAATGTCTAACTGTAAGTAAACCTAGAGCCAACCAAGTAGCTGATTGTAAGTTCTCATCAACAATGTAGTAAAATGTAGTATTTATTTAAAGAGCTACGTTGGTAAAGTATTACCATTTAAGTGATAACAAAGATGATTTAAGAAGATAGTATAAAAGCTTAAAGTTTCTTCAAGCGAAGCGTTTATGATTTGCCATATTAAAAAGCATGAATTTTATATAAATGCCATAAATCTAAGATTAAGAATCAGATTTGGAATAAAAATCTACTTTACATCAAAATTATTACTATTCCTTAAAATGCTCACTTTCATAAATAGGAAAATTTCTAATTTCTAAATCCCCACCCACTTAATAATGATTCAGTGAAGAAAGTATACTTTCTTCTTTTCACAAATACAAATTTCAAATAGCTAATAAGCTCACATTAAACTTCACGAGGCTTGTTTCCATTACTGGTTGGCATATCTCCTAATTCTTCACAAATATCAAAGATGACTTGGATAGGACTTTTTTTGAAATTTGAAAAATCAATAGTTCCTTTTAGTATCTCTGAAAAACTAGCTCGTGAGGCAGAATGACGGATAGATCGAAACCAGGAGTTTTGAGAGCGCCCACCAGTAGAGTTTGAGCGCTGTACATAAACATGCTTAGTAAATCCAATTATATTGCTTGTGGAAACAGAATGGACAATCTGTTAGAACAGAAATAAGCAATTGAGAAGAGGACATCAATGTTTTAAAGATATTTTACATACTTATTTATGTTATCTACAAAGAAGTGACAAAAGCTACAAATAATTTTCTAAAAATTTTCTGTGAATTCCAATTACATCCATTTGAAAAGCAATGTTTATAAGAGTTACGTAGGTATGTAGATGCGGGACATAAACAAGGGACAGGACTTTGGCCTTACTGTATTGTCTATTATCTATTAACTCATTTTCATTTATCAAATTTCTTTGCATATATCTATATTGTCAAGCACAACTTCCCTTCCACTGGAAGGTTAATCTTCCTCCAAAATTTGTATAAACATACTCATACATTTAACTGTAAGTGTTTAAGACTTAGACCTAACTAGCTTTTAAAAAAATAAGAGTTACTAGATGAGGTGCGTTAACACCTCATCTATAAATTTCATATAAAAAAAGGTAACCATTCATAAAATGCTAAACCACTTATTATATTCCAAGAACTGTTCAAAGTCCTTTGCGTATATTAACGTAATTAATCTTTACAACTACTACTTTAAATTCATCTTACTGATAGAGAAATTGAAACAGAGAGATTTTAATAACTTGCCAAAAGTCATACAGCTACCAAACAGCAGAGCCAGGATTTGAACATGTGAGTTTCAGAGTTCATGCTCTTAACCACTATTCAAATTGCTTCTCATTAGATAATCACATTGTGTATGTATGTGTGTTTAGTCCTTATTGTAACACTACAGGGTTAAGTACTATTAGCCTCTTTTTTTCTCAGCTGCAAAAATGAGGATAAGAGAAGAAGAAACTTGCTGAAGGACACACAACTACGAAGTGTCAATCACATGCTTTTCTTAACCTTAGTAGGTTAGATCAATAACGTTGCAAAGAACAGATACATCATTCACATACTTAGTGGCAGTAATAAATGTTAGAAATGTTCCTGATATTAATTGTCTAATAATTCTGACACCACTAGGAATTTGAGTTATTCAGGAAAAATTTAAGAATATACACATATAAATTTAGAATCCACATCATTCTTTGGCTTCAGAGGTTTATTCTACTCATCATAAAAATAGTAAAAAAAAATACTCATCAACAAAATAGTATATATTTTTTTTCTGCTATATTATTGGAGCCAATCCCTATAAACAGAACCATCATTGTTTACATTATTAAAGTGATGAGCCTAATTGAAATTTTCTTTTCTTTTCAAGATTTTATTTATTTATTCATGAGAGACACAGAGAGAGAGAGGCAGAGGCACAGGCAGAGGGAGAGGCAGGCTCCAAGCAGGGAGCCTGATGTAGGACTCGATCCTGGGTCTCCAGGATCACACCCTGGGCTGAAGGTGGCGCTAAACTGCTGGGCCACCAGGGCTGCCCAAATGTTTCTTTTCTTAGAGATTTTTGAATGTACCTCAATCCCAATAAAATTTCATATCAAACTATATACCAAGTATGTCTCTAGTTCATTAAGTTAAGTTTTTCTGTTACCTTTACCCAAGAGACTAAAAAAAAAAAAAAAAAAAAAAGACATTAAGACTTCCATTTTGAAAAAGTTAGCAAATTCCATACCAACTCCGTAAATGCGAATAAGTCATTTAGGCCATTAGACCAAAGTCACTTACTGCTAATGATGATGTGCTAGATAGACGACTCATTACATGCTTGTCATTGCTAGAAGGACTTCTTCCCTCCACTGAGCTTTGGGATGTCATAAGGGCCCTTCGCAGAGCTCTTTTTGGAGTTTTGGAGAAAGAGAACGCTCTTGTAACCTAGAGTTAAAAAGAGTTACAATTAATTAAGCCTAGATAAATCTAACACAACTGATAAGAACATAAAGCCAAATATACATGAAGTTTTTCTACAAATAATATATGGCAGAATTGGAATTTCTTTGGACAAAACAGTAAGAAGATGTAGTAGCACACTGTAGACTATTCCATCTTGCAATCATCAAGCACTACAGCCAAATGTGAGGAAGAAAGTAGGAAGAAAAACCTGGCCTGGGAGATCAGAAACCTGGGTTTTTATCTGATTCTGCTAAAATTTAGTCGTGAAATCTTTAATCCAAAGCCACTTGAACCTCAATTTATTTATTAAAAAAGAGAAAGAGTTCATTTGAATCATTATTTAACATGCTTATCTGGTATAATAATATACATTAAATGCTGGGAGATACAAAGATGATTAAATAATAAAGTAGATGGCCTCTCTTCAAAAGCAAAAAGAACAAAAAATGCTCAAAATATTATAATTCTAGTTCTACCTTTAAAAAGTCCCATTACATGGGGCACCTGGATGGTTCAGTCAGTTATAAGCTTCTGACTCTTAATTTCGGCTCAGGTCATGATCTCAGGGTGGTGAATTCAAGATCCACACTGGACTCCACACCCAGCACAGAGCCCATTTGAAATAAACAGCCCCATTACCAACATTCTTACATAGTCCTCAACTCTGACAAGGTAAAAAGGGAAGTGGTCTTCATCATCAGGAGACTGAAATGTACTTAAGGTCAGGAGTAGACCCCAGGCAATATTTAAGATGGATGTATATGTATCTACATCTAAACCAGCACTAGGACATTCTAGTGAAGCATGGGGCATAGAAGTAGCACTATAACAAGAATGGGGGGGATAACAAGTTGTTATAATTACTGCACTAAAGAATTTGCTGAACTAAAACTATTAGCTCTATGGGCCCTTTTAGAACCAAGAAAATAGCTCAAATAGCTCTGTTATACAGACCATCCATATACTGGGGTTTATGGCAGTATTATTTTCAAATAATCTGAAAAATACATTTTGCTGATATGTTAAATAATAAGCTAAGACTCACCTTTTTTGAAGTCTTTTTTATTGCTCTAGATGCTCTACTCAATGTACTATCCATATCTTTAGTATTTACTTCAAAGGATTCTGGATCAGCACTGTATATAAGATTCTCCTGTCAAAAAACAAAACAAAACAAAACAAAACAAAACACTTTTATATTATTTTAAAATAAATAAGTAAAGCAAAATAAAAATACACAACTGTTTCTAAAATCAAAGCTTTAAGCACATGGGAGTATGTACAAATGAAACAACTTAGGTTTTTTATATGCTTGGCATAATTTCAACTTTGAAATGTACTAATTTAAGGGCAGTAAAAAATTAGCATTCACTAAATGCAAAAATCATTACAAGGACTATGGACACCAAAGCAAGTGAAAAAAAAAAAAAAAACTCAATATAAAATATTTTTAACAACCCTAAAACCAACAAGTTGGAAATCAGTGGACATAATGCTTTAAGTATTAAGTCCACTACAAAACCACATCAGAAACAAAATTTCCTTGAGATAATCTCAAATTAAAACTTAAGACTTTTTCCTTTGTTCCTCAACTAAAATCTGATGGATTCTAAATTGGAGGTTCTGAATCTGTGATCAAGATCTCCTAGAAGTGGCAATGGATAGAAATAAGGAGGTATGCAACTTTCCTGAAATCACGTGCAAATCTCTGTGCGTGCAGAAATGCAAAGGACATTTTTCTAAGGAGTGGGCTCAACGCTTATGTTACATTCTAAAAGGAGTCAAAAATTTCATATAGGCCAAGAGCCACTAATGAAAATTAACCTTAAATGAGACAACTAATCTCCAAGTAATCCAAAATATAATTATATAATTTGCTCAAATTATATTTGGGTTGGGCTTTTCGAAAAAAGGAGGTGAGATAAAATGTTTTTGCATACTCCTATAACCAATTTACACTTTAAATTTGTAGATCTAGGTCATGAATCACCAAGTTCCTCCACTAGTCTAGCACTATTAAGACTATCTTCCACCACTGCCATTCTGTGGCTAGAGAGAATTTTATACAACCTTGTGGATATTGGTTTTTCTAAAAATATTCTCATATGCAAAATGTAGAATATATCTGGTATACTTAACCCACAGGAGTCATAAAACAAGATAACTAATGCACAGTAGTCCTTTGAAATAAAATGTTAAACGCCCTTATAAACAAATAGTCTTAAATATTATACTCTACAATTATAAATGGTTGCTTTGGCTCTTCAGCACTGACATCACATAGACAGGCTTGGTTTTACCAAAGCTTCTTAAAACAAGCAAATCCGTCATGTCTGCGCTAGACCTTGTCTTTCCACCTCATCCATTTGCTAAAAATGACTCAGTTGCTTACTAATCCCAATCAGATAATAGTACTTAAAATCATCAGTAACTTTTTAAAATGTTATAATTTTTTTCCTGAGTCAAAAAAAAAAAAAAAATCACTTCCATTATAGAAAATTTGGAAGAAGAAGAAAAAAAAAAAAAAAAAGAAAATTTGGAAGAAAAATTTAAAAATAAAATAAAATTACCCACAAGTGTTCTATTTACTATTTACATTTAAACATACTTCCTACACATATTTTTATATGCATAATTCTTTTATTTTAACAAAATTAGAATGGTTCTATTCAGTTTTATATCTTATATTTTTCAATTAGCTGTGTATTATGGCTCTTTTCCATATCACTTGAAGGAATTCCTCTATCAAAGAATGATAAATGTCTCTTCTGATTATATGAGAATTAATGTTATCATTTCATTATTTTTTAACACAAAGTGCCTCTATTTCCTTTTTGTTAAGAAGTAAATATAACATCAAAAAAATACTTAAGAATGAACAAAGATGAAAGACATATACTGTAAACTACAACATGTCATTGCTGAAAGGAATTAAAAAAGGGAGGAATAAGTGGAAAAACACCCTGTCCTCATGAATTGAAAGATTTAACATTAACATGTCAATACTACACAAAGCAATCTACAGATTCAATGAAATCCTTCTCAAAATCCCAATGATTTTTTTGCAAAGAAAAAAAATTCATTCCAAAATTCATATGAAATCACAAGGGAGCCCAAATAGCCAAGACAATCCTGGAAAAAAAGTACAAAGTTGGAAGTCTCAAACCTCTTGGTTTGTTTGTTTGTTTATTTATTTATTTATTTATTTATTTATTTATTTTTAAGCCTCTTGGTTTAAAAACCTACTACACTAAGGGGTGCCTGGGTGGCTCAGGTGGTTGAGCATCTGACTCTTGATTTCTGCTCAGGTCACGATCTTGAGTCATGGGACTGAGGCCCACATTGGGGTCATGGGATTGAGCCCTACGTTGGGCTCCTCACTCAGCGGGAGTCTGCTGGAGAAGGTCTCTCTCCCTCCCCCTCTACCTCTGCCCCTCCCCTCATCCTCCCACTTTTTCTAAAATAAATAAATCTTAAAACAAAAAACAGAAAAAAAAAAACAACTTACCTACTACTATAATCAAAATGGTACTATACTGACATAAGATATAGAATATGAAACATAATAGAGAGCTCAGAAATAAACTCCCCTATAATGTGGTCAAATGATTTGACAAGGGCATCAAGACTATTCAATAGAAAAAGGACAGTCTTTCCAACAAATGGTCCTGGAAAAACTAGATATCTACAGGCAAAAGAATAAAGTTGGATCCTTACCTTATACCACATACAAAAATTGATCAAAATGGATCAAAGCTCTAAATAAAAGAGCTAAAACTATAAAACTCTTAGAAGACAAAAGCTTCAAGACACTGGATTTAACAGTGCTATCTCTGATATACCACAGAGGCAGAGGCAACACAAGAAAAACAGAAAAGTTAGATTTCATAAAAACTGGTAAATGTACAAAAGACACTACAAATAGAGTAGATGGAATCTACAGAATGGGAGAAAAATGTAAATCATATATCTGATATATATGAGAAGAGATTAATATCCAGAACATATAGAGAATGCCTAAAACTCAACATCAAAAAACCAACCAACCGATTCAACATTCACCACTTACACCTACATCTTCTTACAGGTTTTTGAAATGGTTTCACTTTTAATTTTTGAAATCTACCTATAAGCTTATGTGGATATAAGGTTAGGATATACATCTAATTTTCCGTAAGTATAGCACCATATGTTAACAATCCTATTAAATTGTTAAAGTACTACATTTATCGTATAATAGAGTCTTATTTCAAGGACTTTTATCCTTTCCATTGAGCAGTAGTGTTCTGATCATTGTAACTTTCAAAATACAATGTAATAGCTCATAAAAGGAGTACTAATCTTTACTTTTTTATTGTTGCTTTTTCTTTAAAAATTATCTTTGGAATCCTTCTGTCAAAATCCAGAAATTTACTGAAGGATTTTATAAGAATTATAATGAGTTGACTTCGTTACGCTAGTCAGCATTTTCATTCAGGAGCGTCACAGATTTCTCTGTGAAGTATTATACAGTTTTCTTAAAATAGAAAACTCTCATTTATTTCTTACAAGACTATTCCTAGATATATACTAAAATTTCCTAAATTTATACCACGTTTTATTGGAAAGAGGGGTCTTTGTTCCTCATGCTTTCTAGTTGGTTACTGCCAGCATAGAGAAAAACTATTGAGGGGCACCTGGGTGGCGCAGTGGGTTACGACTCCAACTCTTGGTTTTGGCTCAGGTCCTGATCTCAAGGTTGTTAAATCAGCCCCGTGCTGGCTCAGCAGGCAGTCTGCTTAGGACTCTCTCTCCCTCTGCCTATATCCCCCCTCCCTGCCCCACCCCACACTCTTTTCTACTTTCTCTCTCTAAAATAAGTAAGTCTTTAAAAAAGTCTATTGATATGTATTTATTTTTTTATTTGGCTAAACTAAACTGTTACAAGTTCTAATATTTTTTTCAATTGGTTCTTGTTAGTTATCTAGACAATCACTGGCAAAATAACAGAAGAGTTAACATCTCTCGACAATCTGTGAGAAACAAAGCAGTCAAGACTGTGATTCAAGCTCTGCCTATCCCTGAGTCTCCATCATCCCCATTCACATACCCCTCCAAGGTTCTGCATTAAGATTTCCAACATTTTATAGCAAAGGGATCACATTTCCTACATTGCTGTACATATGATGCCATAAACTAAGCACAGCTGTAACTTTAGTTTTATGAATTTGATTTTCTTCTCATTTCATTTTCAATTTTAGTTTCATTTGATTTCATTTCAAACTGGCTTTCATTTAATCAACACATATATATTAAAAACTTACTTGATAGAAGTTTTTTATACTCCTACAGAAGCAAATTCAGAAAAAGGATGTTTTGACACAAATATCTTTTTCTTCATGTTTTGTTTTCAAAATACAAATAATTCATCAATGTTCATTCTAAATTGATCAACCCAAGATATTTTTTAAAAACTAAACACTGAAGGGGCACCTGGGTGGTGCAGTTGGTTAAGCATCAGACTCTTGGTTTTAGCTCAGGTCATGATCTCTCAAAAAAAAAAAAAGTAAATCTTAAAAACATCTCACGAATAGAATTATAGAGAGGAATTTACCTAGGAATACATCTAATAAGAAATGGATATATCTACATTTTTTTTGCTGGAAAGACAGATGAAAATATCAAAAATTGCACTGCTGAAAAAAAGACTAGTGGGGCAGGTATGTATATTTTACTGCAGGATACTTTTCTCTATTTGATTTTTTAATGTGCAAATATTATTTTTATTTTTCAATTTAGAGAGTAAAACTCATAAAATGAATATAAAACTAAATCCTTAAGCAGTTGCTAATAAAGAAAAGAGATTCTCAGTCTTTCTATTGCTATCTTAACTATTATTAAGCATATAATAACCTATGAACTGAAAAGAGAGCAGATGGCTTCCTGTTTTCTCTCAATGAACAAATAAATTACTTCTAATTTGATTAGGGTAGATAGATATGAAGTCTTTTACATTTCTAGAAGCCCTGAGTTCAGGATGACTGGAAAGGTAAGCATGTAGGTAGTTCTAGTGGCTGAGATGACAATATAGCTGTTTGCTAAGATGTAAAGATGAAGTACTTCCTTTAGTTCTCTCTATATAGGGGAAGGTAAGTAGGGCAAATCACAGACAAAAATGTAAAGTTGGGGAAACTTAGCTTCATTATTCCAAGGTTTTTTTCTATTAGTCTTTTTGTTTTACCAGCAGTTCCCATTCTCTCTTCCAAATAGTGAAAAACCTTACTCTGGGGGCACTGTCGTGACCTGGCCTTCCCCACAGTTCTTCCTCTCTTGCCCCTGTCAAGCTTCCCAGACAGGCACTTCCATAAGGGACTGTGTGCTAAGGCTGTCTAAAGCCACAGGGAAAATGCTGGGAAATTCACCATTACCACTGCCAGAAAGAGCGATTTATGGCTTTGTTCTTTTCTTAAGCTCCCAATTTGGCTTCATACTGTATCTTGTGGGGGCTTTTATTCCTAAATCTTGACTAAACTCCTTAGGCTTAATCTACTGGTCTCAAAAATATTAGGCAGTTGTACTACCTGTGTACCTTCTCATTACTATAGTAATCAGTTATGAATAAATCTGATTGAGTACCTCTCCACTCAACTCCATTCATACATTCACAGACAACTATGCTAAAAATCAACAGCAGAAGAAATACCAAGACACCAGCCCAACCTTAAGAGATAGTTCCTGTTGGTGAAGTCAACTAAATATTCTTTCTTGGAGCCAAAGAACTTTATGTCAAAACTGTATAAAGACTAACAAGCATTTAAAGTTTTTGATGTAATAATTTTGACCATAATTATTTTGACCATCTCTTATTAATACCCAATATTGAAATGCAAAAAAAGTTGAACTTGTCTTAGATTAAGTTCCATTAATATTATAAATGTTCTCAAACATTAGTTATTAACTAAAAAAAAAAAAAAAAGAATAAAATACTGCATTACCATATACCAGACTGTTTAAAAAACAAGTATCACTAAAGGCAAGACATCCCTTCAAAAAAAAAACAAAAACAAAAACAAAAACAAAAACCCTACTCTATTCCTCTAAATTTCCAAAATAAAAGCAAAATTTATACCATAAATAAAAGACATTTTTAATAACATACTAATATAATCCTAAAACTATTTCATGATTTACTCAACATATCTCAAGCATCAACGGCTAGAAAGAGAAGCTCTTCAATGAGCCCCAAATCCACAAATACCTAAGACTAGATCTAAAGACAGATCTGCAGAGTTTAAGATTAGAAAGTAGTAATCAATTTCTCCCACTGAGTGAAATATTAATTCCAGGAGAAACTGAATCTTAGCTACAGATTTCAGAGACCTACTCATCGGTGTTAATTCAAAAGAAATTTTCCACCATTTCTGACATCTTAAGCTAATGAGATCCTTTTTCATGTGAGTTATCAGACCCTTTTTCCCTAAGCTCTCTTCTCCCACTAGTCCTCAAACACAGAAAAAATATCTAGCATCATAGAGCCTCCCTGAGCTTGTGCCTCAGTGATTTCCTCAAGCTCTATAAGCATATTTATAGCTTACCGCTACTGCCTTGACCAAATTAAAGTAGTACCAATAACAGATATTTATATCAAGAACTTATTATGTATGGCTAATAACCAGAATTGTAAATACAAATCATATTAACTCCATTATAAATATCATCGGCTCAGAAACACAAACTCTTCTCATATACGTTCTACTTTCAGTCTATTTACGTAGTTAGTTCTTAAAACTTGTAGCCAGAATTTCTTTTTTTTTTTTTTAAAACCTTAATTTTTTTTTTTTTAATTTTTATTTATTTATGATAGTCACAGAGAGAGAGAGAGAGAGAGGCAGAGACATAGGCAGAGGGAGAAGCAGGCTCCATGCACCGGCAGCCCGACGTGGGATTCGATCCCGGGTCTCCAGGATCGCGCCCTGGGCCAAAGGCAGGCGCCAA
This sequence comes from Canis lupus baileyi, assembly GCF_048164855.1. Classification (NCBI taxonomy): domain Eukaryota; kingdom Metazoa; phylum Chordata; class Mammalia; order Carnivora; family Canidae; genus Canis; species Canis lupus. Next base: position 38,560,114 of record NC_132868.1, on the reverse strand, counting down.
ACCACTGCGCCACCCAGGGATCCCTGTAACCAGAATTTCTAAGAATGAATATTGCTGCTCAAAAGTAGCCAGTAGTGATTTGACCAAGATAAAAAATTTTGATTTTTAAAAGAAACAAAGAATTAGTAGTAAAAGAACTGAACTATAGCACTGGGCATTTAATTATCAAGTTACTGGGGATCCCTGGGTGGCTCAGTGGTTTAGCACCTGCCTGTGGCCCAGGGTGTGATCCTGGGGTTCCAGGATCAAGTCCCACATCAGGCTCCCTGCATGGAGTCTGCTTCTCTCTCTGCCTGTGTCTCTGCCTCTCTCTCTCGGTGTCTCTCATGAATAGATAAATAAAATCTTAAAAAATAGTAATTATCAAGTTGCTTCCTCTAAACTATTCAAAAGTGGGGAGAGTGAAGGAGTAACACTGCTTAAATCCACTTGTCAATAAATTATACTTTTGATATTAAAAATTAGAAATCTGCAGTGGCTTCAGAAAGCTACCAACTGACCTCAGGCAGTATATGAACCTTAAGAGTATGAACCATGCACTTATAGGTTACATGTTGGCAAGAGACCAAACATACCCTAAGTATTCTGAGAGATAAAATTCAACAGATTAAAACTCTAATCTTTAAATTCTAAATTAACAGAATATGGGACATCATATCCCTGGGGAGAAAAGCTATGCAAGAGTTTAACCAAGAATCAGCTAATACCTGGATTCTAATGTGAGCTTTATGCTCTTGGCCTTAATTTCACATGTAAAATAATGAGATTAGATTGGGTTTTATTTCAGCTTAAAAATTCTTAAGTCATTTAAATATGGGTATGAAGAATGAGAGTACAGAATAAAACAGCTGTATTTTTTACTCTTTATTAAGTAAGCTCCAATTATTCAGAGAACCCAAAATGTGTAATAGAAGGAAAAAACTACTGATTCAAAGAATCAAGAAATTTTTATCTTTCACATTGTGTGTGTGCATGTGTGTGTTTAGAAATACTTTATCTTCAACATGGCAGTTGTTATCAAATGGTAAGAGATCAACTCCGGACTTTTTAAAATTTACTATGTGTAGTATTTTAAATGCAGGAAAGAGGTCAACTCAAGTCAGTGAGACTATCTCAATTTACAAAATATTTCTTAGTTAACGAAATTTCACAACTTGAATTTTGTGGTTTCAGTATAAATCAGGACATAGTTAAATGTTTGCTGCCATCTTGTGGCTAACTTATATGAAATCTTTCCATTAGCTGTTTATATTTTAGTTCTAGAATTATTAGCCATTCTGTGGCTAGTAATCAACAGATTGTATTTTAAGGAAATTTTCCCATTAACAGCACTTCACTATTATGGTTATAAATTTGGAAAGGACTGCATAAACCATCTAGTCTGATGCCATGATCAATGTACGAGTAATTTCTACAACAGGCAGTCGCTATACTGCAAAGATCTCTTATATATGCATACCTTGAACTATGAAAAAAAAAAACTCCTCCTAACAATGAGCCCTTTTGTAAGCTTTATAACTGTCTCCATCATTTTTCTAGCCAGCACTGCCATAGGCCCTATGCTTCTGTGAATCTTTTTATGCAACAATCCTTTATTTATAACATATTGCTGGCCCATAGTAATTTAAAAAAAAAAAATCCTGCTAGATGAGTTGTCCTATAAATGAAAATTAGGATAAATCAGTCAAATTTATTCCTTGGTTTTCCCTGTCATTTCACCTTTTGAAAAAAGAAATTGAAATTTTCTGCTTAAAAAAAGGTCTGTTAAATGTTCTCAACATTTAGGTAGGAGGTTTTAATCAATTATTACCTACTCTATAAACCACTATAATTATACCTCAATAGCCTTCAAGGTTAGACTTAGCTATGATAAAATAAACATTTTACTCCAACAGGAATGTGCAAGGCAATCTTCATTACAGTACTAGTGTAATGAAAAGGGTCATTTATCAATACATTCTCCTCTATGTCATTTGTACAAAGATGAAAGAGTCTATACCTGTTTATCACATGTCTCTCCCATGTATAATGAAGAAATAAAATTATCTGTTAAGGGATCTAGAGTTCATCCAAGATGTACTACAGGCTATCTGATTCCTATGAGTGATTTAACTTCAGTAATTTGATTTTCTCATGTATCTGCACTTTAAGCTGAATAAGATAATTATATATTCATAATGGTATTTGATTTTCAGAAGTTGGACTGAGAAAACTGGTTGGCAACTTGCCTGACAGAAAAAACAACTTGCTACAACTCATCTATTGCTTTCAACAAGATAAAAGAACAACAGAACAAGATGCCCTCTATTTTACAAATAGCCAGGTCAAAGAGCACCAACAAAAATCACAGCGTACATTAGAACAAGTCCCAAAAGCTTCACGAAGTCAAAAAGGCAAAGGAGTTAGTTATTAGGCTTCGAAGGGCCTACCTGTAAGTGAGGGACTCGTGTATTTTTTAAAAATCTTTTCCAAAACAACTTTTTAAACCAGTTTTCCTCAATACACATAAAACTAAAACTCTCCTACATCCATAATTGCGAAGTCATTAGAAATGTACAGGGTTAGTCTGAACGCATTGCAATCAAGTTAAAACTTTCATTACAATAGTCATTTAAGAACTTACAGCGTCTGCTTTACAAATAGTATTGGCTACATGTCGACATAACATCTTTAGCCAGTTTTCTTTTGGAAGTTCCTCTGAGGTCATCTGGAAACTGAGCAGCACATTTGCCCGCTCTGTTGGTGGCCTCACAAGCAAGGCAAAAGCATTATGGCAATCTAGGGTTTCAGAATAATTACAAACATTAAGTGTTACTCCCTGGAAAATGACAGATGTATGCAAGTTTAGTTTCCTCAGAGCAATAAAATTCCAATACAGTGATCTCTTTTCCACCCTTCCTCATCCCTCAACTTTTAACTGGACAAAGAATATCACCATATTACATTGAAATACTGGATAGAATTATAATACTGAATTTCTTTAATAGATTTATTTTTTATTGGTGTTCAATTTGTCAACATACAGAATAACACCCAGTGCTCATCCCGTCAAGTGCCCCCCTCAGTGCCCGCCACCCGGTCACCCCCACCCCCCTCAGTGCTCTCCTCCCCTTCCACCACCCCTAGTTTGTTTCCCAGAGTTAGGAGTCTCTCGTGTACTGTCTCCCTTTCTGATATTTCCCACTTATTTTTCTCCTTTTCCCCTTTATTCCCTTTCACTATTTTTTATATTCCCCAAATGAATGAGACCATATGTTTGTCCTTCTCCGATTGACTTATTTCACTCAGCATAATACCCTCCAGTTCCATCCACGTCGAAGCAAATGGTGGGTATTTGTCATTTCTAATGGCTGAGAAATATTCCATTGTAATACTAAGTTTTACGTGAGAAACCAACAATGATAATTTACTGACGCTATATACTACATGTAATATTTTCTATGAAATTTAATATTTTCTATGATAGTTTTTTGAATTAATTATATCATTTCTTAGAATTCCAGAATTTAAGTTCTAAATTAAAATGGCATTACAAGACTAATTTAAATTAAAGAAATAAAGTGTCCAAATATCAAAACTGTTAAACAATGTTTTTGGACCAAAATGCTAAAACAGAACCTATTTTAAACAATAATTATAATCTATAATTCAAATCTAAAAATATGGAGATGATTTAAATAAATACACTATTATAACCCTTAACAGATCCAGAATCTGACAACCTAATAAAGACAGCAACATAAGCTGCTGCTCAAGTTTCTTTTCTAATAAACTCAAAGTCTTCCATCATGAGAGGACAGGATCAGTAATGGAACCAGCTTACACTGTAAAAATGTCTAAAATCTAAAAGTATGGCCATGTATACACATCCCTAGATGATACTTTTTTTGGTAGGTATAAAATTTTGGTAATTTTAGGCCTTCAGAGAACCTTCCCTAACACTATCAAAGTTGAGTAAAAACCTCCTTAATAAACATCTGACCCATGTTAATTCTACCATAGTTACTTTGTGTACATTTATTCATGTACTTCTTTCCAGGTCATATCCTAAACATATTCCTAGCAATGAAGCCATTGACAACAAGGAAAGAATAAGATGCAGAGCACATGTGATAGACCGGTGATTTCTTTTTGATTCTGAAGTAATAAAGGTAAGTTTTGTTGTGGAAGAGGCTAGGTTAGGGCACTATCTTGACCTTTAACCATTTAAAAGCTCTTTGATCCTTAGGGATGAAGAAATCCCACAGGTTGAGATAGCACTTTCATTTGAGAAAATAAGATACCAAGTAAGTTCCTAGAGAAGAGCTGGGATGGAAATATAAGAAATATTACTTTACCAAAACTAACCAACTATATTTAAAGATAATTTATCAGTTTAGAGATATCTGGGTGGCTCAGTTGGTTAAGCGTCCCACTCTTGATTTAAGCTCAGGTCATGCTCTCAGGGTCATGAATGAGACTGAGTTCTGCGTCAGGCTCCACGCTCAGTGGAAAGTCTACTTGAGATTCTTGCCTTCTCCCTCTGCCCCTCCCCCATTCACACATGCGCTCACTCGCTCTCTCCCTCTCCCTAATAAATAAATTTTTAAAATTAAAAAGATAATTTACCAGTTTAAAATAAAAACAAAAATAAAAACATGAGAATGAATCAAACCTAAAATGAATATAAACTATTTTCACTTAGCTAACAATTTATCTAGTGAGCATACCTTCCGTTTCTCTTATGTCCAGCACCTTCTTAATTTGAGAAAGAGGCATTAGATGAACATGCTTAAGAGAAGCTGGGGGTCGGGTGTGGCCAGGAGGACTCCTAAAAGTGCCAATAACCTTATGTCGTTTTCTTGCTATCTGATTACAAAAAAAAAAAAATTCATATGGAAACAATTAAAGGCCAAATACTTAAAAATGATATTAATCATATAAACCTACATGCAATTCATCTATTTGTCATTCTAGAATTACTATGATAAGCAGAGTTACCATGTGACAAATTCATACATCCATGTAATTGTGTAGCAGAAATGCTCATATATTTAAGAGCTTAAAAATCAGGAAAACAGACCAAAGGAAAAGATCTATGCAAAAGGTCCCAGAAGTATGAAAGAACTTAGAAACATCTGAAAAGGAATAGCACTGAAGGACAGAGGAATCTTCGACAAAAAGCCTTGAGTTCAGGAATGTTGGTCTGGGATCTCAGTATTGGGTTCAAAAGATAATGGATTTATTTATTTATTTTTTTTTTTAATTTTTATTTATTTATGATAGTCACACACAGAGAGAGAGAGAGGCAGAGACACAGGCAGAGGGAGAAGCAGGCTCCATGCACCGGGAGCCTGACGTGGGATTCGATCCTGGGTCTCCAGGATCGCGCCCTGGGCCAAAGGCAGGCGCCAAACCGCTGCGCCACCCAGGGATCCCAAGATAATGGATTTAAGAGCAGAGTTCTCAATGAACTCAGACCCTGTACAAGACAATGAGGACAATAAAGTAAGTAACACAGAAATGGCTCTAGTTCTCGTATTTACATACCATTGAGAAAGAAGCAGGGGAAGTAACAAACTAACTGAACAATACATTAAGCAAATGATACAAATTAAAAACTCAAGCTTTTACAGTGTTAAGATGTAATTTTACCTAAACTGGGAACTCCTGTAAGAGGAAGAGATAGGTAAAGTAAGTCTGGGGAAGACAGGAGCAAAATCACAAAGGACCTTGTGATTCATAATGTACTGAATTCTGCAAATTGTATAAGGTCTTTAAACTTATTATTTTCATTTCCATGAAAGCCTACTGTATTGTTTTGCCATTTTAAAAGAACATCTTTTTCTGAGGTTATAATCATCAATTAAAGACATTAACACAAAATGATTTAGGATAAGTTACTTAATGAATTTGAGACTGGTCAGCATCATGAATGTGACAAAGTTTAGCTAAAAATGCACTACCCTATGTTGGCTAATCAGAAATGATCAAATGGGGATCCCTGGGTGGCTCAGCGGTTCAGCGCCTGCCTTTGGCCCAGGGCGTGATCCTGGAGTCCCAGGATCAAGTCCCGCGTCGGGCTCTCTGCATGGAGCCTGCTTCTCCCTCTGCCTGCCTGCCTGTCTATCATGAATTAATAAATAAAATCTTAAAAAAAAAAAAGAAATGATCAAATGGCAGTCAATCATATTCACACTGAAGCAGAAATATGATACAGATCTGCTACATATCAAATATTAAAAGTTAGTTTACATTAATACAGGAAAAATAAGCAAAAGACTTTCTTTAAATAATTTCCACTATAAATTTAAATATACTTTTAAATCAATTTGGCTAAGCAAATAATTTTAAAGTTCATTTTTAAAAAGAAAAAACAATGACAAGTGCCAATACTGATGACATAAATGCTAGCACATCAAGATACAAACTCAAAACACAGTTAAAATATAAAAAGGAAAATATGTCTGTGAATCCTCAATTAGTTTAGCTTCAGTAAAACATCAACGGTCAAATTTAAGAGAAGTCAATATAGATTTTATCCATTTTAAATGTTTCTAACTTTTACCATATTCTTCATTCCAAATTTGCTAAGGTTTTTAAAAAAAAGCTGAAGAATAAAAGTTTAGAATTATAAATCTAAAAGTTCAAATTGAATGTTAAATATAGAACTGTTTTAGTCAATATGATTCTAACATAGGCAGCTAAAATAAACTAGAATAAAAAGTTAGTGGATTTAAGGTAAAGGAGATGAAGAACCAGGGTATCACATAATGGACTCAGAAGCTACAGACAATAACCAATGGCAGGAATTAAAGTGGTAGGTAGGTCAACGAGCAAGTTATAGAAAACTTCATGGAATTTAAAAAAAGATATATGATCAAAAATTTAAAGTAAGCCACAACTCTCTCAGGATTAAGAAGATAAAACCCAGAATGGATTAGCAGGAAGTATAGACAGTGGAGCCAGCTGACCTGGGCACTTCAATAGGGAAAACCTTAAAAAGGCTTTAAGAGAAGCAAATAAATAGAAGTACTGAGCAACTATGTACAGTGAAACCCCACTGGAAATTGACTTCACCTTGCCCCTGTTCTCCAAAGCAAAGCAGGCTGACGTTCTCTTTATGGGGTGACAAAGTAGTTCAGAATTATCTGCCTCATGATTTTTTATGACTTTTTCACTTCAGGGTATGGTCAATTATGTGTAGTATTTTCACTGTCTTTTGTGTTTTGTGACATTATTGACCAATAAAAATATCATTTTTTATTAACCCCACTACAACAAAACTGCATTTAACACAAGTCAAGCTTTGGTGAGATTTTATTATACCTGTAACTGCACATGGTGGTTTCTCTAAAATTCTCTTGTATTTTATACTTTAAATAATAATGTAACCAAGAGTGCAGCACGTCAAAAGAAGTAAAAAACGATAAAAGGAAGAGGTACAGATTTTAAAGAAAAAGGAAACCCATCAAATCACTTCAATGAAAGCAACAGCAAGTAACAGAAATGTCAAAGGAGTCTTTTGGTTAATATATTTGTTTTATCAAAATACACAGTTTTCTTTTCTGAGATGAAGGAAAATACACATCTTTGTATCTCCCATTTGACTGCTTAGTTGTTTAAAAATACACTATTAAGAAAAGGGTTGGAAAAGCACACGAAGGTGATTCCATTTGCCCACAGAATTGATATGGAGGAAATGTTTTAATAGATGAGAATTTTAGAATTATAATCATTGCACCCCTCTGATGTATTAACTACTCATTCACCCTAAACCTGTTTTAACGAAAAATCGGGGAATTGTAATTCATAGTAAATAATCAAGTTATTCTAATCTTCAACAAAATGCTTGAAAAATCTATTTCAATTTCAAATTATTTTGTAGGTCCTGAACAAACATACACAGAAACAATAAACTCCTAAAATTTCTGACCAAAGCATTTATTAGCATGGAAATAAACTACATTTTCATTATGACTTGGCTTTTAAGTCATGAAAATTTATCATACTTTTTTAGTATTAGGCCTTCTCTTTAAAAGCATTTTATTAATAGTATTAAACAAGTGGTCTCAGAAAGTGATTAAATTAACTTTAACTTGTGTATTATACCTCAATCAAGGCTTGGCTTTAAATGTTCAGGCAAGTCACACAAATCAGCAGTGTTATTATACTATATTAAGTACAAATTTACCTCCAGGCAGTCATTGAAGAGAAAGAGAGTTACTTGTTCTCCTCTGTCACAGGGATGTTCACCTAGAGAAATTGTTTCAACTCGTTGGACTAAACTTCGGTGAGAAGACAAAAGATTAGCCTGTATAGATTTAAAATATTATAAAAGTAATCACTTGTTAGTAATCTTTTTAAAGTTATAATTTAAAAGAAAATGGTGCCAGGGCACCTGGGTGGCTCAATTGGTAAAGTATCTGGCTCTTGATTTTGGCTCAGGTCATTATCTCAGGGATCAGTCCCCATTTGGGCTCTGTGTTCAATGTGGAAGCTGCTTGAGATTCTTTCTCTCTCTCTCTTCCCCTCCCTCCCAACCTCTAGAATAAATTTTAAAAAAAGAAAAGAAAAAGGTGCTAAGCTTCTGTTCATATTAAAGCTATAGAACCTAATAAGAAGAAAATAAATTGACAATCATCAAAAATGAATACTTACTGGGCATCCATCTACTTCATAAACAACATCAAAAATTTGCTTTTGGGCTTCTGTTTTTCTCTTATCCTCATTAATATGGCTGAAAGATTAAAAAGTTTAGTTTTAAAACTTCAACTTTTAAAACAATAAAATATGAAAACTGCATACAAAGATATCTTATGTCACTAAAAGAGATCTTGGCAAGTGGTCTATCTTAATTCTGACAACTGACTCAGTTAAAATACTTCCTAAAATCCTAAAATCAGTTAAAATACTTCCTAAAAGTAGCCTACTATATTAAAAAGTTTCACAGGGATGCCTGGGAAAGAAGCAGGGAGCCTGCTTCTTCCTCTGCCTGTGTCTCTGCCTCTCTCTCTCTGTCTCTCTCGTGAATAAAGAAAATCTTAAAAAAAAATAAAGTTTCACAGAATCCTTCAGAAAATTATGTTTTACTAATTTCTTTCCATATTATTATTTTTTTTTTTACTATACTCGCTATATACTTCCTAAAATATGTTTAAACCTTTACAAACTTCAGGTTAACAGAAGTTCTAAATATAAGTTCATTTAAGCTTTTATGAAGGTCATTCCCAAGTCACATGCTAATCATTTCATTGAAACAAAAACTAAGACTACTGCTTCCATACCAGATGAAATAGGAAGGAAAGGATACACGTTCTTCCTGAAACCAATGAAAAACCATTAAAATCTAAAGAAACAAGTCTGGGGTGCCTGGGATGCTCAGTTGGTTAAGCATCTGACTCTTGATTTTGGCTCAGGTCATGATCTCAGGGTCCTTCGATCAAGCCTGGCTCTACTCTGTGCTGGTTATGGAGTCTGCTTGGGATTCTCCCTCCCTCTCCCTGTGCCCCAGCCACCTCCTCCCCACCATGAGTAGGGTGCTCTCTCTCTCTTTTAAAAAAAGAAAAAGAGGGATCCCTGGGTGACGCAGCGGTTTGGCGCCTGCCTTTGGCCCAGGGCGCGATCCTGGAGACCCGGGATCGAATCCCACATCGGGCTCCCAGTGCATGGAGCCTGCTTCTCCCTCTGCCTATGTCTCTGCCTCTCTCTCTCTCTCTGTGACTATCATAAATAAATAAAAAAAAAAAAATTAAAAAAAAAAAAAGAAAAGAAAAAGAGAGCGAGACAAACTTAGTTGTCAAGACACTGGGAAGTCAATTTATGAGACAGGAGACAAATAAGGCAAGCCCAACTTTATGCTGTCTATAAGAGACACACACTTTAGATTCAAAGACCTAAATAGGCTGAAAGTTAAATGACAGAAATACTCTACCAAACAACAGAAAAATACACCTTCTTCTCAAGTGTATGTGGGCCATTTTCCAGGTTAAGCCATAAAACAGACCTCAAAAATTCTGAAAGGACTGAAATATTACAAAATATCTTCTCCCACAACAATGGAGTAAAATTAGAAATAACAAAAGGAAACTTTGGAAAATCACAAGTATGTGGGAATTAAACAAAACACTCCGAAATAACCAATGTGCCAAATAGAAATCAAAAGGAAATTAGAAAATATTTTGAGAAAAAACAAAAACATAACATATAAAATTTATGGTATACAACTAAAGCAGTACCGTATACATTTATAGCTATAAATGCATTTAATAAAAAATATCTTAAATCAATTACCTAAACATGTTAGGTAATTGATTTAAGACACCAAGGGAAAAAAAAAAAAAAAGTAAATCTAAACCAAGCAGAAAGAAAGAAATCATAGAGTAGAAATTATTAAAATAGAGAATATAAAAACTAACAGAAAAATCAACAAAATTAACGGGTTCTTTGAAAAGATTAACAATATTGATAATCCTTTAGCTAGACTGGCCAAGGAAAAAAAAAGGCAAAAATTACTAAAATCAGGAATAAATAAATGATGGGACATCGCTACCAACCTTACAGAAATAAAAAGGATTATGAGAACAATGGACAACTGCATGCCAACAAATTAGACAGCTTAGGCATAATGGACAAATTCCTACAAAGACACAAACTACAGAAACTGATTCAAGAAATAAAAAGTCTGAATAGATCCATAACAGTAAATTCAATTAGCAATTTTAAAGCCCAAATGGCTTCGCTGATGAATTCTACCAAACACCTAGGAACTAGTACCAATTTTTCCCAAGTTCTTTCAAAAAACAGAAGAGAAAGAAATACTTTCCAATGTAATCTAAACTAGAAGATGACATCACCAGAAAATTTTTTATCAATGTCCTTTATGAATATAGACACCAAAACCCTCAACAAAATACTAGCAAAACAAATCCAGGAACACATAAAAAGGATTATGCACCATTAACCAAGTAAGATCTTATCCCAGGTATATAAGCTTGAGTAAACAAGCAAAAATCAATAAATGTAATATACCACACCAATAGAATAAAGGACAAATACTACATGATCACTTAAATGGACTCAAAAAAAGCATTTGACAAAATCCAATGCCCTTTCATGGTAAAGAACACTCAACAAACTAGAAATAAATAAGGACTTTCTCAAACTAATAAAGGGAATCTATAAAAGTCCCAAAGCTACAATCATACTCAACAGTGAACTGAATGCTTCCCCGCTAAAATCACTAACAGGACAAGAACAAGATGGTCACTCTCACCACTTCCGTTTAACACTGTAGTGGAGCTTCTGACCAGGGCAATTAGTCAAGAAAATGAAATAAAAGGCATCCAGACTGGAAAGGGAAAAAAAGAACTATCTTTATTTGCAGATGACATGATCTTATTCACAGAAAATCTTAAGGAATCCACTAAAAAATTATTAGAACTAAAACACATTCATCAAGGTTGCAGAGTAGAGGATCAATATATAAAACTCTATTGCCTTTCTATACATTATACAATCTGAAAATAAAATTAAGAAAGCAATTCCATTTACTAAAACATCAAAAGGAATAAAGTTCTTAGGAATAAATTTCACATAAGTATGACATTTCTAGAATGAAAACTCTAAAACATTGTTGAAAGAAAAACAAAATCTCTATCAAATTCCCCACTGTTCACGTTTCCTCACCCCTTCCCACCCTCAGAAACTGACAAGCCAATTCTAAAAGCCAAATGCAAATTCAAGGAATCCACAATGGTCAAAACAATCTTGAAAAGGATAAAGTTGGAAGATTATTTCCCCATTTTAAAACTTAATACACAAAGCACAGTAATCAAGACTGTGTGGTACTAGCATAATCATAGATGTATGGATCAAGAAATAGAATTAAGAGTCCAGAAATAAGTCCTCACATCTTTTGCAAAGATGCAAAAGCAATTCAGTAGAGAAACAATGGTCTTTTCAACAAATAAATACTAGACAGATTTCCACATAAAACAATGAACATCAATGCATACCTTGGCCCTTACACAAAAATTAACTTAAAGTGGATCACAGACTTAGCTGATTTTTACCTAATGATTAAAACCACAAGAACTTCTCAAACAGGAAAAAAAAAAAGTACCTTTGTGACTTTGGGTTAGACCAAAATTTTTTTTGATAAAATAACCACCCATAAAAATAACTGATAAATTCGGACTTCACAAAAATCTAGAAATCCTGTTTTTTCTGTTAAGAGAAAAAAACAAGCTACAGAGTATAAGAAAATATTTGCAAATCACCTATCAGACAAGGAACCACTGAAACTCAAATATACCATTGGTAGCAAGGTGAAATAGTACAACTACTTTAGAAACAGTTTGGCAAAAAAAAACAAAAAAAAAAACAGTTTGGCAATTTTTTAAAAGCTATACATACACCTACTATATGACCTAGCTATTCTTACCACTAGGTATGGAAAGCATATATTCATACAAAGACTTGTTCACAGAAAATAATAATAGGAAAAAGCACTACTGATAAAAGCAACAGTAAGGACTAATCTCAAAATAATCATGCTGTGTGAAAGAAGACTGATAAAAGACAATATACTGTCTACTTCTATTTAAATAAAATCCTAGGGATGCCTGGGTGGCTCAGTGGTTTGGCACCTGCCTTTTGCCCAGGGTGTGATCCTACACTCAGGCGGACCGGGATCAAGTCCCACGTCAGGCTCCCTGCATGGAGCCTGCTTCTCTATGTCTGCTCCTCTCTCTGTATCTCTCATTAGTAAATAAAATCTTTAAAAAACCAAAAAAAAAATCCTAGAAGATGCAAAGTAAACTGATAAAAACAGCAGTGTTGCCCTGGGATGGCAGATTGGGAGAGAGGCAGGAAAAGAGATTACCAAAAGGCATGAGTAAACTTTTGGAAGCAAAATGTTCCTTATCTTGATGGCAGTTAGTGATGGTGGTTTCAGGAGTATGTGTGTGTATAGAGATATCTATATCTATATATATATATGCCAAAATTATTCAAACTATATTTGAAGCACCTATAGTTTAAAAAAAAAAAAACAGAAACCATAAAACACATATATACTAAAGCTACTAGAGCATAGATCTATAACAAATTAATCTGTATACACTACACATGTATAACTAACATTGTAAGAATCTCTTTTTAGGGGGTTTTGGTTTGCTTAAATGGCAAAGACTAGTTAAATTGGCACTATCTCTGTATTTCCTTTACCTAAAAAATTATAGTTGTTTTAACCAACTGTAATAAGCATTTAAAACCTAGGCTAAATATTAAAAAATCTCAAGAACTCAGATGTGGTCAAACTCTATTAGGTTTATAAATCAGCATCACAATTCAACATTGAAATAGGAGCTCCTACAACTCAACATTTATTGAAGACCTATTATGAGCACAGCATTGAGGATAAGGATATATTAGATTCTTAAATTCCCACAAAGCTTCAATAATGTTGAAAAAGAAAGAAATATTTAATCACCTATCTTATCAGCATGGCTCATTATCTCTATAGCAGCCAATTGATACTATTCTAAGGGAAACAACAGGTCAAATGACTATTCCCCATTTGGGTTACTCTATCTTTGTTTACAATACATATTATACATAAATAACAAATACTAAAAGCTACCATCAAAATAACACTGGCAAAGTACTCTACACACCAAATAGGTAAATTGAACAAGTAATAATCTTTCAAATTTATAAAAATACAAAAAAAATAAAATAAATGTTCAAAAATTCCATGTAAAAGTGAAGCTGTCAGAAAAAAATGTGCAATTAAGTGCGATTGTCAACACAGAAGAGAATTTTTCTTCTACTTTGTATTTCAGAAGTCTTCTTAGGAAGTTGGATTTTATAGGTGACCTACATTCTGCAGTCACCCCAGTCTGACTTGTCAATACAGAATAAAAGTGTTATTCTCAAAAAAAAAAGTAATAATCTTTCAGCTTTCTCTTCTGTAAAAATAAGTTGATGCTGACCATCTACTTCATAGTTTGTTGAAAGGTTCAAATTAAATTATGTGCAGAGTATGTTAAACCTTGAAGTGTTGAAAAAAACTATTATTATTATCCTTGGTCCCAAAATAACAAAGCAAAAGCATAAAGGCTAGCTGACTGGCATATAAAATACAAACATAAGCAAAATACAAAATATACGTAGCCCTTTCAGCAGCAACGGAGGCTGGTATTCGCTAACTTGAGCGTAATTCTACTTCCAGACCTTCTCTCTAGAGCTAGCAAAGGCTCTAAGAGCTCCTTTTCAAGTACTTTAAGAAACTCTGTTTCATATAGAAGCACATCAGGGAATCTCAGAAGTCATTTAACTAAATCTATTAAACATGGTGAGGACATAAATTCCGAAGAGTTGAAGTGCCCTCATGCTCTATAAGGCAAAACAATTAATACAACAGCCTTTATTTCTGATTATAATAATCAAGAAAGAAAATTTTTTAAAAGATTTATTTATTTATTTACTCACGATAGACACAGAGAGAGAGAGAGAGGGGCAGAGACACAGGAGGAGGGAGAAGCAGGCTCCACGCCGGGAGCCCGACGCGGGACTCGATCCTGGGACTCCAGGATCATGCCCTGGGCCAAAGGCAGACGCCAAACCGCTAAGCCACCCAGGGATCCCCAAGAAAGATCATTTTTAAGTTTATTTACCTATTTATTTTAAATAATCTCTACACTCAACATGGGGCATACCCCCTAAGAAGATATGGTGTGTATGTATATGTATATGTAGATTATATATATACATATGTGTGTGTGTGTGTGTATACACACACACACACACACACACACACATACACACACGCACGCACAATGGACTATTACTCAGCCATCAGAAAAAAAATCTGGCCACTTGCAACAACATGCACAGAACTACAGGGTATCATGCTAAGTAAAATAAGTCAATCAGAAAAAAAGGAAAATTACATAATTCACTCATATTTGGAATTTAAGAAACAAAACAGAGGGGCAGCCCTGGTGGTCCAGCGGTTTAGTGCCACCTTCAGCCCAGGGCGTGATCTTGAAGATCCAGGATCGAGTCCCAAGTTGGGCTCCCTGCGTGGAGCCTGCTTTTCCCTCTGCCTGTGTCTCTGCCTCTCTCTCTGTTTCTCATGAATAAATAAGTAAAATCGAAAGAAAGAAAGAAAGAAAGAAAGAAAGAAAGAAAGAAAGAAAGAAAGAAAGAAAGAAAGAAAGAAAGAAAGAAAGAAAGAAAGAGAGAAAGAAAGAGAGAGAGAAAGAAAGAAAAGAAAAGAAAGAAAAGAAAAAAGAAAAGAAAAGAAAAGAAAAGAAAAGAAAAGAAAAGAAAAGAAAAGAAAGAAGAAAGAAAGAGAGAGGAACATAGGGAAGGGAAGAAAAAAACTAGACGAAATCAGAGAGGAAGACATATCATAACAGATTCTTAAAAATAAACAAACTGAAAACAAACAAAAATAAATAAACTGAGGGTTGTTAAAGGGGTTGGGGGTGTGGGGACAGGGTAACTGAGTGATGGGCATTAAAAAGGGCATGCAAAGTAATGAGCACTGGGTGTTACATAAGACTGATGAATCACTGAACAACTCTACCTCCGAAACTAATAATATACTATATGTTAATTAATTGAACTTAAATTAAAAAAAGAAAGAGCATCTCTGATTAGAGCTATGTCTCCAAGTTAGACCTACAGTAATTAGCCTAAATTTAACAATCAAGCATCCAAATCAATTCCACAGAGTTTATACTTTTAGTACATCTACAACCAACCCTATCAATTTATATTCCATTAAATTCAAGGTAAGAAGTAAGAAGTTAAAAGTAAAAGTCAAAAGAAGTATTATAAAGTATTATGAATCTTTTCTTTTTATTTCACCACAGTCAACTTCCTGAGTTACATTTGGGTAGTTTAAACGAAGACAAGAATATGCTATGACTTGAAAGTATATGAAGAAAATGTCCAGAAGTACATTCATAACATTATCAAATTTCTTTTTTTTTATTAAAGATTTTATTTATTCATGAGAGACAGAGAGAGAGAGAGAGAGAGAGAGAGAGGCAGAGACACAGGCAGAGGGAGAAGCAGGCTCCATGCAGCGAGCCTGACGTGGGACTCGATCCTGGGTCTCCAGGATCACGCCCTGGGCTGAAGGTGGTACTAAACCGCTGAGCCACCTGGGCTGCCCCCCACATTATCAAATTTCTAAATCATTGTTACTTTCTATGCAGAATAGTTTAATACCTTCAGAAATAAATGTTTTCTATTAATCAATGTATTCTTACAATACTTCTCTCTCATCATTTTCTACACTATTAGAAAAATAATTTAGACATCACTTTATAAAAACTTGCTATTGATATTTTTCTCTCCATTCATGATTCTAATTGTTCTACAATTCCATTTTAATCTCAGAAACAATAAGAAATTGAAATAATGCACTTACGTCATTACTTCCTTTAGTGATCCAATAGCTTTTTCTAGAGTGCTTTTGTCAGGATTTTCTTCAGCTGTATGCTTCCTAAGATCTGTTATGATAAAATGTTATGAGTTTTTTTATGAGGAAAAATCCAAAAAAAATAAAATAAAATAAAGAAACCCACCACCCTGCTTTGTAAAGTTAAATCATACTGCTTTGTCCATATATTTTCCTTAGAATTTAAAAAAGGACTAGAAAAATAGTAAAAAAAAAAAAAAAAAAAAAAAAAAATAGTTTTTTTATCTAAGACTTCAAAATGCCCTCCATCTTGGGGCACCTGGGTGTCTCAGTTAAGTGCTTCATTTGGTTCAGGTCATGATCTCAGGGTCCTAGGATACAGCCCCACGTCAGTGAGCTCAGTGGGGACCCATCTGCTTGTCCTTCTCCTTTGGCCCCTCCCCCTACTATGCACACATGCTCTCTCTCTCTCTCAAATAAATATTTAAAAAAAAAATACTGTCCATTTTGATATAGGCTGGTTAATTTTTAAAGATATTATCTAAGCTTTACTTCAAAAAAGGTTTTATGCAATGTTCCCTTAGGAACTCTCTTCTTACACATTTGTTCACAGATTTTTTTCTTCCACATTTTTTATTGGCTAAATTTCCAGAATATGTACAGATTTTCTTACACTGCTGTATCAATTCCCTATTAGTAAAGTTTGGGAACACCTAGGCTCCTCAAACTCTCTCCATAGTGCTGAGAAGTCATTATATGTTATATTTCATGTTGGAGCCCATGGCTCTATCACAGAGAGCATTCAGTAACCTTGAAAGCAGGTTTTGTTTAACTTAGAGGCTCATGACATGCTCATGTTTTGATTCTTATCTAGGTTAAGTTCCCTATGCCATGTCCCATCTGATGGTTCCCTAGTACCATACCCACACAATCTTTTAAGTTGGAATGATAGGAGAAAGGCTTAGAAACTATTTGATGGATTTCTACATGTACATAATGAAAAATAATGAAGATAAGCAAATAATCCAAAAAAAAAAAAAAAAAAAACCCATACAGCTTTGTAAAGTTAAATCACACTGCTTTGTCCATATATTTTCCTTAGAATTTAAAAAAGCAGGACAGCTTTTAAAGATGGGGGAAATCATCTTATAAACTATTCTAAACTAGATTTAAAAACCTTTAAAAGAAAATGATCAATTTTTTTAAATTACTACTATAATTCATATACTACCCAAAATATTGTTTTAAGGATTTTATTTATTTATTTGAGAGAGTGAAAAAGAGAGAGCATGAGAGAGAGATCACAAGCAGGTAGGTGGGTAGAGGGAGAAGTCTCATCACTAAGCAGGGAGCCTGATCCGGGACTCAATCCCAGGACCCTGGGTTCTTGACCTGAGCCAAAGGCAGGTGCTTAACCAACTGAGCCACCCAGGCACTGTACCTAAAATATTTTAAAAAGGAAATGATTAAACAGTCACAAAATTAGCCTCCTTATCTGCTATCCATACTAATGTGCTTAATTCGGTTTATAATTTAGTTTTCATACTTAATTTAAAAAATATAAAAACTGACCGTGTCCTAAAAATATTCAATACTTTAGTGAGCTAAATGTAAAGGCATATATATAAGCTTTTCTTTTGCTATAAGCAAAATTTATTCATAAAAATTAACTCTGGGGCAGCCCGGGTGGCTCAGCGGTTTAGTGCCGCCGCCTTCAGCCCAGGGCGTGATCCTAGAGTCCCGCATGATCCTGCTTCCCTCTGCCTGTGTCTCTGCCTCTCTCTCCCTCCCTCTCTCTCTCTCTCTGACTCTCAAGAATAAATAAAATCTTTTTTTAAAAAAAAGCCTTCCTTACCTTTTCTTTAAAAAAAAAAAAAAAAAGTTAACTCTGTAGGGATGCCTGGGGGCTCAGAGGTTGAGCATCTGCCTTTGGTTCAGGTTATGATCCCAGGGTCCTGAAATCAAATCCTACATCAGGCTCCCTGCAGAGAGCTTGATTCTCCCTCTGCCTATGTCTCTGCCTCTCTGTCTCTCATGAATAAATAAGTAAAATCTTGAAAAAAAATTTAACTTTGTAAAAAAAAAATTTTGACTCTGTTTAAGTTCTAGATTAAATGGATGCAGGCTTCAAGAGTGTTCTGTACAATCTAAGAAAAAGGTTAAGCATTAGACTAAGTATACAGAACTTAAGGTTCAGAGAAGAACTAAATAATTTGAGACATGAATTATCTCTTGCTTGTGATTTTATGCGTGAATTTTACTTACATAGATGTAAACTGATTCTGAATTAGTGACACGCCATGAAATATAAGAGAGTTTTGTTTCTGTAGAGAAACAAAAACTAAAATAATAGTCAATGTAATTGATACGGTAACAAATAAGGCATTGTAGGAGACTGAATTACCTGTGATTTTAAGATTATCCATAAAGATATTTTCTATATAAGACATAAACATTAATGCTGAAATCTAAGAAAATTATAAAATGAAAAGAATTTCAAAATTGTTAGAGCAAAACAGTTTCTTAAAAAACATCCAAAATAGTCTGAAAACAGATCAGACAAGTACCATTTAAAAGTAATGCAACACTGGGTAACCTCTGTACTGGTCGAATGAGAAGTTCAACAAGGCTTTGCCGTCCACATTCTGGTTTAGCTTGGTTTATCTGAAAGGAATTTCACAATAAAAAAAAGGTTTTCTGCAAAAATTAAACACCTTGCATTTATTAGATTACACCTCATCACTAGTGCCCTGAAAAGAACTAATAGAAGAGATGGGGTGGCAGTGATTCTCTAGATTACTGTGGTTGAATAATCTTCCAGGGCCTGAAATGAACTCTTGGCTACTCAAAGATTAACATCTTAAACACAAAGTGAGTTTCTCTGCACATTTCTATAAATTCTATCCTAAATTTCACTTGAGTTTACACCATTCACAAAAAAAAACAAAAAACAAAAACAAAAACACCGGTTTTTGAAGTATTAATTATGCGGATACTATTGAGTAAACAAAATAAAGCACTTAGAGGCAAAAGCAAATCACATTGAAAAATGTCTGAGAACTAAACCATGCATAACTTAAAAAAAATATAAGTACCTACAGACAATATTCTCACTACTCAGCTCCCCCATGGCCTCTGCTAGCTATCTAAATCTTCTGAAGCCTAATATCACTGCCACTCTCAGGTCTTCCTAAAGTTAAAAGATTAAACACTCAGGTGTTCTTACATGGTTAATTTTTACTAAAAGTATGATTTAAATGCACTCCTTCAGAAATTATTCTCAGAGTTTTATTTTCAAGAAATGTAAGTTACCTTCAGAAAAGCATGAAATCTTGGTTTCTGTTTTTCACATTTAATAATCGTTTCCTTGCTCATTTCAAAGAAGTTTACAAAGGGAGGGTACGTTTTTACCAAATCTTTTGACTAGGAAGAAGGAAAAAAAACACATTAATTTGTTATATATGTTACCCTTAGATAATGAAATTTAAAGCCAAATAATAGTCAAAATCTGATTCATTGGATGCAAAATAAAAATTTAAAATAAATTTCTTCTCAAGTTAAATATACAAATTTTATGAATTACTCATTAATGAGTTAACTGCTAACCAAAATGCATCAACTGGTACACATAGCCTAAAACTTGAAAAGCAAATGAAGACTAAAAAACCAAAGTATACTAATGCTTATTGTATTGACATAAACATGACCAAGTTTAAAAATTTCTATTAAGTTCAGAATATAATTAGTATCCAAGAACATGCTATTTATTGATGAATCCAAGCCACCATTTAATAGATCAAATAATATTACCCAAAAAAGCAACAAAAAAAGGGAAAAACATCTTGGCTAATTGAGAAGACTAACAGATATCAAAAAGATATCTGGCCTAATAGTCAAAATATGCAAAGAGCCCAGATGTCCATGGACAGATGAATGGATTAAGAGGTGGTAATATATATACAATGGAATATTACTCAGCTATCAAAAAAATGAAATCTTGCCATTTGCAATGATGTGGATGGAACTAAAGGGTATTATGCTAAGCAAAATAAGTCGGTCAAGGAAAGACATCATATGATTTCACTCATGTGAAATTTAAGAAACAAAACAGATGAACATAGAAGAAAGGAAGAAAAAATAAAATGAAATGAAATCAGAGAGGGAGACAAACCATAAGACATTCCTAACTCTAGGAAACACACTGAGGTTTGCTGGAGGGGAGGTATGTGGGGGGATGGGGTGGGTAATTGGGTGATGAGCATTAAGAAGGGCACTTGAAGTAATGAGCATTGGATGTTGTATATACAAATGATGAATCACTAAATTCTATCTCTGAAACTTAAAAAAAAAAAAAAAAGGAATGTGATAATTATTTCTTCTTTGGAATTCTCAACCAACCAGAAAAAACATGTAAGACTATATGGTGAGGGACAGAAGTTAAAAGGAGGCTTCAGAAAAGTTTATTTGGCAGAACTCAAGACATCGAAAACAATAAATTAGATTCAGAGACTAAAAGACACTTATAAACCCTATTCGCTGCACCTCTTTCAAAATTAATTTATTTGATAAAGTTAAGCTATGTAGTTCCTACCCTAGTAAAGAAATAGCACTTCGTTAGAAGCTTTTACGCAGAGGAGACACAGTAACGGCAAAAATGATACCAACTATAAAGAAAAAAATGAAAACTACAGAAAATTTTAAAAAAATCATTAATCTGCAACCATTAATGAAGGGCAAATAACCTGATACATAATAAAATGATTATAGCATACCATGACAATCAGTGCTCCTAACAAAGACCTCGGGGTATCAAGAAAGTGTTAACTTATATGTTTCATAAGACAAAAACACTTCCAATTTATTTTACAAACACAACTACGTCAAAGTTTTGAAAGCAAGCTCTTACATTTAAACAAGTACCTGTCATTCCCTTGAGACTATTTAATGAGATGATGCTTTAACCTGAAAGCCTAAAAAAGAAGTAAAATGGGATCCCTGGGAGGTGCAGCAGTTTAGCGCCTGCCTTTGGCCCAGGGCGCGATGCTGGAGACCCGGGATCGAATCCCACGTCGGGCTCCCGGTGCATGGAGCCTGCTTCTCCCTCTGCCTGTGTCTCTGCCTCTCTCTCTCTCTCTCTCTCTCTGTGACTATCATAAATAAATAAAAATTAAAAAAAAAAAAGAAGTAAAATACTTACATATTTAAGAAAGATGTCACCAATGCTTTTGCTCTCATCCCAATTAACAATAAGGTCTTCCAGATCATCCTGAAAGAGCACAAATTGAAACATTTAAGCTTGAACTTGGCGGTGCCTTAAACATTCTTCAATATTTTTGAAATATTCAAAGTAGCACCTTACATTACAAAGCATCTCAGTTTGATGTGCAAAACAATTAATATAACACATTCTTTCTCCTCAACAAGGAATTAGCTTCTTGACTAGCAGGAAAATATCCTTTGAAAAATAATTAAGAAAATATCAAGAGTATCAAGTCAGTAAGACTAAGCCTAACTTTCCAAATTGATATGATAGCTCAACATCTTTTCCTATTAACTATAAAGTTGATTGGCATTATTAATCATAGAAAACTACTTTCCATCTTGCTGCTAAAGCATCTTATTTAACATCAGCCATTTGAAACTATAATCTCCGACAGGTCAGAAAATTTTACTTAAAGGGTCAGATAGTAAATATTTTAAGCCTTGCAGGCCATATGGTGTCTGTTAGAAGTACTCTGTCCTTGTACTGTTGAAGCAGCCATAGACAAATCATAAACAACCAATGTGGCCATGTTTCAATAAAGCTTTCTTCACCAAAACAAGCAAAACACTTTACCAAAATCCAAAACTCACTGGATTTGGTCCATCAATCATAGTTTGGTAATTCCTGATCTATAAAACTCCTCTACTGTCATCCTAAAATATTAAATATTTATAAAAATGTAGAAGACATTTAAAAGCATAAGGTAATAAAACTCAAATCAGAGGATAAAATGAGATGCCAAGAAATGACATATTCCCTAGCTGAAATTCTAAGAGTGACTTTAAAGTAGAAATTAATCCAAAGCTCTTATAACCAAAAGTTCTCCAAGTGTCAACCACAGGCCCCCCAGGACATCTTTTTTTGTGGGATTCATGAGATTAAAACTATTTTCATTACAATACTAAAGCTCTACTTGACTTCCCACTTTAATTCTCTCACAAGTATACGATAGAGTTTCCTACAGGCTACATGACGAGTGATACTGCAACAGACTAAATTCAGAAGCCTGTATGATAAATAGTCTTCTCATAAGCCAGACAGGAAAAATGTCAGTGTCACTCTTCTCACTATTTCTGCTTTGGAAATTAGTTATTTTCTATAAAGATTATGTTATTTATGCTACTTATATAATGAGTTATTATAACTTTAAATTTATTGATATAATTTTTAAAGTAGACTGAATATATACACGTAAAAAGATGGGCTGTCACTTTAGCCAAAAATTAACTCAAAATGGATTACAGACCTAGCTATAGAGCTAAAACAATACAACTTTAAGAAGAAAACATAGAAGAAAATCTTTAAAACCTTAAGTTAGGCAAAATTTCTTAGATATGAAAGCAAAAGCACAGTACATAAAAGAAAAAAAATGGATAAACTGGACTTCATCAAAATTAAAAACTTTTGTACTTCAAAATAATAAAATATTATCTGCCCATACAAAGGAACAAAGTACTAACATGCAGCATCATACAAGAAATTCAAAAATATGCTACGTGTCAGACATAAGATACAATATACTATAGATTTGCATTTGTATGAAATGTCCAAAAAAGACAAATTTATAGAGACAGAAACTAGATTAGTTGCATCACTTAGTAGTCATTAACTCACTGAATAGTATATTTGAAATAGGTGAATTTAAGGACATATATAATGTACCTCAATAAAGCTGTTAAAAAATTTGAAGCATCTTGAAAAATATTTTTAAATTTTCCATTTTAATTTCAAATAGCTAATACTAATAGATAAAACCCATATTAACAAAAGTTCCTCAATAGTGTAAGAATTAAAAGGGATCCTGAGACCAAGTAGTTTAACCACTGTCCTATACTAACAGATTCAGAAAAGTTTTTAAAAGGGGAAAAAATTACTTCTGATAGCAGAAAAGTACTTTAACAGCCCAAAAATCAAGAAATAAGACTTAACAACCTAAAACAGCATTTTAAAAAAACAAAAGAAAGAAAAAGTTTATAAATAAGACTAACCTTGGGGCAATATGATGTAGTAGCTTCTGACACTAACTAGATAGTTTTAAATAATGCTTCTAGGGTTTGTTCTGTGTCCTTGGTTCAAGTTATTTAACCTCTACATGTCTCAAGTTCCTATTCTGAAAAATGAGGTATTATAATAATTCCTATCTCAGAGGATTAAATTAATTAAAAACTTGTTCAGTATTTAGAAGAATCCTGAGAGGTGCCTAGCTGGCTCACTCAGTGGAACATATGACTCCTCATCTCAGGATTATAAGTTCGAGCCCCACACTGGGTAGAGATTACTTAAATATAAAATCTTAAAAAAAAAAAAAAAAATCCTTAACAGATTGTTGTCCTGAGTAAGCTATTATTAACTGTATTTACCTATGTATTTAATATAAAGTACACAAAATATTCATAAAGCTGTAATACAAAAGAGAAAAAACTTACAGCTCTGGCAATATGATCTAGCGGCCTTTTTATAAATTGTAAAAAGCTGGGGTGCCTGGGTGGCTCAGTCAGTTAAGTGTCTGCCTTTGGCTTAGGTCATGTTCTTGGGGTCCTGAGATTGAGCCCACCTTGGGCTCCCTGCTCAGCAGGGAGTCTGCATGTACCTCTCCTCTGCTCCCACCTCCCACTCGTGTACATTCTCTCTCTCAAATAAATAAAATCTTTTTAAAAACAAAGTGTAAAAAACTTTAAAACGGCTGTATATATAAGAACATTGCTATCAGAAAGCAATATAATCTCTAGGCACTCTGAAAACAGTCTATTTCTGGTGAACCTTGAATTCTTAATGTTTGTTGACTAAGCATTTCTGCCTTCATGAATGGTGACCTCAGAAACTATTTAACGAGATCAAGCCATTTGACTTAAATCACACAGCTGTGAACCACCATTCAAACTCAAGCAGTCTAACTCCAGATTCCATTATTCCACTTGATCGATACCACAGCTCCTCTCCATTAGAAATGGGGAATCAGATGGGCAGGTAAGCCCCCAAGAGCATTATTCATAGTGCCACCATTTCTTACTATGCTCCTGTGGGAAAATGCTTCACTCAATTTAGCAGAGACCCTGGGATACATCTCCTTCTCTTTGTCCTTAACACATCAGGAATTCTCCATAGGATTCTCCCAAGTTTACCTCCTGGCCATAAGCAGAACTCTACAGTTCTAAGACATAAAGCAGAGCTCCCATAGCCTGTTAGAAAAGCAGAGAAAGTAAACAGATGGGACCAAGAGCTACTTCCTTCATTTCTTCCTTGTTAAGATTTCTTCTGTACTGCTATCTACTTTTATATAAGATGGATTTCTTTTTTACCTTGCTCATTGCACAATAAACCAAATTAGCAGATTTCCCAACATACACCTGTTCCTGAATCAAGCACAGGGTACCTTCACACTTCCACAAAATTAATAAAGGATAAACATACAAAGAAAAAGCACTCTATCCAATCCCTTTCTCTTTTGTTTCAACATAGTTCCATGCAAAAGTAGGCATTTGTACATCAAGAATGAATGTTGATAAATCCTGAAAAGCAAATATTCACATATAGGAAAAGAGAGATGTTGATAACAATCTCAAAAATTCTCATCCTAATCTAAATATCACCAGTGAATTCCCTTGCAATCAAATTAATAATGAGGTCAGGGGCCCCTGGGTGGCTCAGTTGGTCACATGTCTGCCTTCAGCTCAGGTCTCAAGGTCCTGGGACTGAGCCCCACATTGGGCTCCCTGCTCAGCAGGGAGTTTGTCTCACCCTCTTTCTGTCCCTCCCCCTACTCGTGCTCACACGCGCTCTCTCTCTATAACAAATAAATAAAATTTAAAGAAAAATGAAAAAGAGCCAAGAACTAAATAAGTAAATACAGACTTCCAGTCCTCATCTGGACATTTAAAAACAGCATGACCACCATTCAGCAAACATTTACTAACAGAAATCTAAGTGCCAGACACAATGGCTATAAACACAGTGGTAAAAACTAGTTTTACTCCTTCACAAAACTTCTGAACATTGGTTTACTTCACTTCTGAATTTAAATTTTTTTTTTCTGAATTTAAATTATTAACGTGAATTGCTATTGTTATTTATTGAATGTTCATAGTGTCAAGTACTATGCTTAGTGTCTTCTGAATATGTAAAAAATAAAAATAAAAGTTCCACAGCCTCCAAGTCAGACTAACTATCCCATATTGCAGATAAGAAAACTGAAACATTGGGATCCCTGGGTGGCGCAGCAGTTTAGCACCTGCCTTTGGCCCAGGGCGCGATCCTGGAGACTCGGGATCGAATCCCACATCGGGCTCCCGGTGCATGGAGCCTGCTTCTCCCTCTGCCTGTGTCTCTGCCTCTCTCTCTCTCTCTCTCTCTCTCTGTGACTATCATAAATAAATAAATAAAAATTAAAAAAAAAAAAGAAAAAAAAGAAAACTGAAACACTTAACCACCTGACTTCATACCCATTTATGCCTTATTCCACAACCCACACCTGTAACCACTGTGCAATACCATAAGATACATACACAGCAGTGCTTCCCAGGAATACTGTTAACAAGATATGAAAAACTGTACAAATTTAGGACACATTTATTCCTTTGCATATTAAGAGTATATCAAGAAGCAACATAAAACAACCTAAGTGTCCATCAATAGATGAATGGATAAAGAAAATTTGTATGTATAGAAAATGGATTATTATTAAAATATAAAAAAGAAAATCCTGGGGCACCTGGGTGGTTCAGTGTTCGAGCGTCTGCCTTCGGCTCAAGTCGTGATCCCAGGGTTCTGGGATCAATCCTGCATCAGACTCCTCATGGAGAACCTGCTTTTCCCTCTGCCTATGTCTGCCTCTCCTCTCCCTGTGTCTCTCATGAATAAATAAATAAATTCTGGAAAGGAAAGAAGAAGGAAAGAAGGAAAGAAGGAAAGAAGGGAAGAAGGGAAGAAGGGAAGAAGGGAAGAAGGGAAGAAGGGAAGAAGGGAAGAAGGGAAGAAGGGAAGAAGGGAAGAAGGGAAGAAGGGAAGAAGGGAAGAAGGGAAGAAGGGAAGGGAAGGGAAGGGAAGGGAAGGGAAGGGAAGGGAAGGGAAGGGAAAGAAAGAAAATCCTGCCATCTGCAACAAAGATAAACCTTGAGGGCATTATATCAAGTGAACTAAGTCAGAAAAACAAACACTATACGATCTCACTTATGTGTAATCTAAAAAAACCCAAACTAAGTATAAGTAAAACCAAACTCATAGATTCAGAGAACTTATTAGTGGTTGACAGAGCCAGGGGGTGGGGAGTGGAGGTGGGGGTGGCAAGGCAAAATAGACAAAAGTGGTCAGAGGTACAAACTTCCGGTTATAAGTAAGACATGGGGATGTAACACACAGCATGGTAACTGTGCTTAACAATACTGTATTGCAGGTTTGGAAGTTGCTCAGAGAGTAGATCTTAAAAGTTCTCATCACAAAGAAAAAAAGAATTTGTAACTGTGTGTGGTGATGCTAACTAAATGTATTGTGGCGATCACAATATATACACATATTAAATCATTATCTCCTATGCTAAAATGAATACAATGTTACATCAACTGTATCTCAATTTTTAAAAAAAGCAAGCTAGCAATAGGGTTTAAAAGAATTGACTTTGAAGTTAGATAAACAGGTATTTAAATCCTGGATCCAGCATTTATAAGATGACTTGACTTTGGAAAAATTATTTAATTTCTGGGTGTAGCAGTTTCACATTTGTAAAATGTAGACAATAATACCAACTTCTTTTTTGGTATACTTCTTATACTGTCCAAATAGATGTGGCAATGCTTGATGGCCAGCTACATTTAAAAGAGAAAAAAACTACTATTAAAAAAAAAAGAAAATACAAAAAAAATTTTTTTTTAATTTGGGTGATGGGATTATGGGCATTTTCTATTCCTCTTTTCTTTACTACTGATTTTTACAAATGTTTGACATGTATTGGTTTCATGGTAAAAAGAGCACAGGCTTTGAAAATTTTTTAAAGATTTTCTTTATTTATTAGAGACAGGGAGAAAGTGTGAGCAATGGGGGGACGGGGAGTTAGGGAGGAGAGGAAGAAGCACAGAATCTCAAGCAGGCTGCTCTGAGCATGGAGCTTGACTCAATGTTTG
Source organism: Canis lupus baileyi (assembly GCF_048164855.1). Lineage (NCBI taxonomy): Eukaryota > Metazoa > Chordata > Mammalia > Carnivora > Canidae > Canis > Canis lupus. The sequence continues at coordinate 38,532,318 of NC_132868.1, read as the reverse complement.
ATCTCACGACTGAGCATGACCACCAAGAGTCAGATGCTTAACCAAAGGAGCCACCCAGGCACCCCAGGTTCTGAAATTTTCAAATGTGTGACAAATCTGAAATCAGCTAAAAAACAACTTAATAGTTGAAATATTGGTAATCCAACTTTCTAGAAAAAGCTTAAAGAATTATGTTACACATGACAAACTAGAGTGACAATCACTTTCAAAGCTCCAGTGAATCGGAGAACATGATTCTTAATTGAAATTATGATCCTATACACATAACAGGTATAACATTTTATATTTGAAGAGTACTTGTACACCCAGACCAACTAAATGACACAAATTCAAGTTGATCCATAAGTTGGTGCTAGAACACCAAGATGAAAACCCACTTACCTTCCCACCCTACTTTTACACCTCTCAGTGTTTCTTACAAAGAAAAAATATATCAAGAATACTTTTCAAATATTTAGATTAAACCTACCTGGAAATAAGGATAAACTAGGCTGAAATTTTGTAGCTTTTTAAGAAAATAAAAATTCTTTCAGAGTTCCCTTGAGATCTAGAAATAACTAAAAGATGATTATGCATTTTGATAAGGTACAAAATACAAGTGATAAATTACATTTTTATAAACTTGTAGATCTTTCAATATTTTTATAATGTGCAATAAAATCAAAGTAACTTAATGTACTTGTATGAAAACATCCTATATGGGGATCCCTGGGTGGCTCAGCAGTTTGGCGCCTGCCTTCAGCCCAGGGCCTGATCCTGGAGACCCGGGATCAAGTCCCATGTTGGGCTCCCTGCATGGAGCCTGCTTCTCCCTCTGTCTCTCTCTCTTTCTCTCTCTCTCTGTGTCTCTCATGAATAAATAAATAAAATCTTTAAAAAAAAAATAAAGAAAAAGAAAACATCCTATAATTCAGATTGATCTTTTTTTACTGGAATATGGACTAAACATTAATATGAGGTGTTCTGAGGAGAAAATTGACCAATTTTGCTCAAGCATCTTATAGGAAAATAAGAGAAAATAAAGCTTAACTACTTTTAAGAGTTCAGCTAAACCTGCCCCAACTCTGAGAGACTGATACTTATAAATCAGGGACCCTTCATCAAAGGAAAAAAAAAAAATCATTAAAATGAGAATAGGATTGTCTTATGTGGTTTTTATATTTATCTGACCAGAAATAGAGAAATGAACAAAATGGTTTCTAAGTCTCTTCCAGCTTCAAAGTTTATCAAACTGTCCAAAGCAAAACAAAACATACAGCCTGAGAGGAACAGTAAGAAAATTAGCACTAGTAACCACATGTCTCTATAGAAAAGACTTCATAAGGTTTAATTCCTTATTCTCAGGATTAATCAAAAATCAAAAAAACAGGCAAACAAATCTTAATAAGGCATTGGCGCACAGGGACATAAATGATTCAAAGGAATAAACGAGGGAGTAAGTCTTAGGTATAAAACTCATTTAGCCAATCAACAGTACCTGAAAAAAATATAAGCACAATCCAAAAAGAATTACTACAACCTAACATAAACAAATTTACCTTTATCTTCATGTGCACATCAAAGATATCAGGGATACTACCAAAAATAGTCTTAATCTCTTCTGGTGCAAGGATAGGCCCACCACGTTGTCCTTCCTCTTCCAATGGTACTTGAAATAGCTAAAAGGTTAAAAAAAAAAAAAAAAAAAAAAGACTAGTTTGGATAGATTGTGGGAAAGGGAAAAAAAAGCGAAATATAGACAGTAATGAAAGGAAATGTTGATGGAAAAGAAAAAAAGGAAAAAAAATACTTCTCCCTAAATATGACTTTTTTCTTATAACATTTTCTATTTTATCCTATTTTATACATCTGCGTGTATATACATACTCTTCTGTTATGTTAGAATCTCATACAAGTTTATCACACAGTTCTACAATTCACTAAAATTATTAGAATACGAGAGTAATTTGTACTTTCAAGTTAATAAGAAGGCAATAAGCAATCAGCTATTTCCAAACATATACTTAAGTACAAACATTTTTTTAAAAAGACAAAATTATAGTGAGAAAGAAGAAATCAGTGCTTACAAGGAGTTGCAATAAGGAAAGGGTATGACTTATAAAGGAATAGGAAGTACCAGGAATTTTGGGGGGATGGAAATGATCTATATTCTGATTGTAATAGAGATTATATAAATTTTTGCATGTATTAAAATCCATAGTCAATTTCACTACATGATATTTTAAAACATAAAATTTTGGGGATGCTTGGGTGGCTTAGTGGTTGAGCATCTCTGCCTTCGGCTCAGGGTGCGATCCAAGGTTCCCGGGATCAAGTCCTGCAACAGGCTCCCGCGTGGGAAGCCCGCTCATGAATAAATAAATAAAATATTTTATAAACAAACAAATAAATAAACATTTTAACAGGCGATTTAAAGTAAAAATAATAACTTATTGTTGGGGTCTTAATATATGTTCAAGTAAAATGAATGCCAATAGTGCAAAGGGGAGAAGGAAATGAAGCAAAAAAGAAAAAGATAAAGATTAAATGAAAATACATTACAAATACTAAGGGACTACATGAAGATTATGAATTATTACTATTTTTAAGAACAATTCTTTATGTTTATTTACCCCCCCCAAAAAATGTATATATATCTCCTTCAAATTGGCATTGCCTCCATAATTTCCCTTCTTTAATACCTATTTCAAAGTGAACCAAATTATAGTTCTAAAATCCAAGTCGGATATCATCTTCCCCTTCCCATCAAAATTCTGTTAGGATGACCTAACACACTATATACAAAGGCCTTCTCTGGTTTGACATAGGCATCCTTATCTCAAATCTCATTAAAACCACTCCCCACCCCTACTCTAGACCCCTTAACCCACCCTAAACGCTAAAGCCCCTAGACTAGTCATAAAACCCTCAATGATATACATCTTCAATTGTCTGTACTGTTTGCAGAATCTCAAATACACTTCCTACCCATATTCTTTCCATGTACTAATCATACTCATACTTTAAAACTCACTTCAGGGGTACCTTTGTAGCTCAGTCAATTAAGCACTCAACTTTTGGTTTTGGCTCATGTCATGGTCTCAGGTCCTGAGACTGAGCTCTGAGTCTGACTGAAATTCTCTCCCTCTCCTTCTGCCTCTGTCCCTCCCATATGCACACTATCTTTCTCTATATATAAATAAATAAATCTTTAAATAAAATTCACATCAATTTTTATCTTCTTTATGGTACTTTTTCCAATGTTCAACCCATTGAAGCTTCTAGCCCAACACCTTCCCTAAGCTGGAAGAGTAACATTCTCACCCCACAAATCTCCAAATACCTTAACTAAACCTCCTTTATGATGCTTATAACTTTCCACTTGGTATTATAATTAGGTATGTATGTTTTATCTCCTCTTCCAGTCTAAGTTCCTTTAAAATAGGAATCCTCTTTAACATCTGGCACAATAATTTCTGTTAGCAGGCACCCAAGTATTACACAAAATAAAGAAGCTTCCGGATATTCATTAATTTGGGGGCTGAATTAAAATTAAGTTATTCCAAATCTAATTCCAAAAAAAAGGGGGGGGAATATCACCTAAAATAAAGTCTGAAGAGAACATTATTATGAATTTAGACCACAATCTTTTACAGAAAATCTTAGGTGGGTTTGTAGTAAGCATATTGGTACAAAACTATGTACAGTCTAATCATTCTAAAGGCTTTTTTAAAATGCATTTTAAAAGGCATTTTAGTGAATTTATTGATATGCAAATTAGAATTCTGAAACTCCAGTGCATTTACCATGGCCTGAAAGGATTTAGATTTCTGGGTAATAAATGCTACCAAAGTACATGAACAATATATGCCAAGGGGATTTTCTGCTACTCAACTACATTTTGGCTGACTATAAAAACTTGAACAAGAAACTCATCTAGAATGATTTCCCTTGAGGAAGAAGAGTAAAGCTGACTTAAAACAGTGAAGTTTAATACAGCAGAGGGCCTCATAAACCCTTGACTACTGCTAAACAAATTAACTGTGAAGAATAACCTCTCCATGAATACCAAAAAAAGAAGCCTTTCCATTTCTTATCCATGAATTTTATCAATGGCACAAGCCAACTAAAGCCTATTATATTGAACCCTAATGAGTTATATTAAGAATTCAAATAGAGGTCAGGTAAAAATTAACCCCAATCAGAAACTCCCTATTATTTTTCTATTCAAAGACAAGCTTGATGGTATCAACTTTATTTTCCTGACAATCTCCTTCATTACCTAAAACAAATCTATTCCCTCTTTCTGCAGATGCCAAAATAATGACCTATTATTGTCTTTCAGAACCTTGAATTTCAGTTTATTCTTCATATCTTCTTCAATTTCATCCTATAAGGATCCACTAGAATTGTTTTTCTTCAGCAATAACTTCACAGTACATTTTAATGATCAGTAATGAGTTAACATTTATGACTAACCACTGCATGCTTTAAGAAACTTGACACATGATTACTAAAAAAATTACATCCATATTGTTATGCTTCATTGCTATTGTTTTTCACATACATACAGGTACTAAATAAAACAAGTTACCTACCTTATCTATGTATATAAATTCAGTGTTGTAACAGGGAACCTCCAAAGTTCTGAATCAAATAAAACCTAGTCCCCTCAGAGATCATCTACTGAGGATCCTTCTCTTTTTAGTCACTATAAAAAATGATACTATTTCTGTATGAATATAAGCTACTCTATTCATCGTATGGTACTTCCCCAATAAAAGTTTTCTGTTAGTTATGTATTTTCATTTTTAATACCTAAGTTCCAATTCTGTGCTTACATAATTTTTTTAGAAGATTTTATTTATTTGAGAGAAAAAGAAAGAGAGAGAGGGGGAAAGCATGTGCCCATGAGTGGGGGTGGGGGTGCAGAGGGAGAAGGAGAAGCAGACTTATGGCTGAGCAGGGAGCCCAACATAGGGCTTGATCTCTGGACCCTGAATCATGACCAGAGCTGAAGGCAGACACTTAACCGACTGAGCCACCGAATGACATAGGTGCCTCTATGTAATTTTCTTGTAAGAAACAGTATCTCTTAGACTTTTTTTTAGTTGAAATACTGGAATAGGGATCATTTTACAACCAAACTCTTACCTGAATAATTGTGGCCAATATATTTACATAATTACTTTCAGTCTGATAAAGCTCTTTTGCAACTTGCCACCTGGCTGACTGCTTCGAAGGAACTGGAGTGGAATTTTTAGAAGACTTAGTACAAGACTTTGGGGTTTCTAAAAGGTAAAAAAGAGGAAAGATTTAATGAAAACCAAATAAAAGTATGAGACATTATGTAGACTTAACAAAAAAAGGAGAAGGATACCCACTCTTAGAAATGCACCATTTAGATTTTCATTAAAGTAAAATTTCCTCATAAGGATATGGCCAGAAAAACAAAAAAAAAAAATGGTCAAAAGTATCAATGACTCCAAGTTGACAGACATTATACTAAATAACTGGCCTATACGCTTCAAAAAAAGTCAAGGTCATTAAAAACAAAGAAAGTTCAGGAACTATCCCAGATTAGAAGAGACTGGAGAGAACATATGAGCCTAGAATGGACCCTGAACCAGAAAAAAAGAACTTTTTTTCTTTTCCTAAAAAGAGTATTAGTTAAACTGATAAAAATTAGCAGTCATACTATTAATGTCAATTTCCTAATTCTAACACACCTGTACTGTATGTAGTGGTGCAAGAAATGTCCCTCTATTTGGGGAAATACACACTTAAGTATTTAGAAGTACATGAGACCTGCAACTTAGTCTCAACAGTGCAGATATAAACAATCCATGTGTGTACAGAAAGAGACCATGAATGAATGAATGCTAAAGGAATCCTGGCAGGATATTTCCACTTGGGAATTCTGAGTAGAGTACTAGAATCTCTATACTACTTTTGTAGCTTACTGCAATTGGAAATTATATCAAAATAAAGAGCTCAAATAGTAAAAATGAAAAACTATATGAAAATATTTAGTTAAAGGATAAAAAGGTTATGATTACATTGTAACAAAACTTGTTAGGAAGACACCTTCCTCAACAAAATCCAACAACATCAACTGCAAATTGTTAGTTCTTTTTTTTTTTTTTTTTTTTTAATTTTTATTTTATTTATGATAGTCAGAGAGAGAGAGGCAGAGACACAGGCAGAGGGAGAAGCAGGCTCCATGCACCGGGAGCCCGACGTGGGACTCGATCCCGGATCTCCAGGATCGCGCCCTGGGCCAAAGGCAGGTGCCAAACCGCTGCGCCACCCAGGGATCCCAAATTGTTAGTTCTTAACATAAAAGAACATAAAACATCCAGTTCAATACAAGTGGAAGGACATATTAGCATACTTTATATGCAGTTTTTAAAAATGAAATCTCATAAAAACTTAAAATACACTTTCTTACTATCAATATGGTTCAAGTACTTTAACATTAGTACAAAATCTCATAATAAGTTCTTAAATAGGAAAACAAATTATAACATACAATAGAATGACATGAAAAAAAAAACATGCAGTCCCAGTGTATCTGTTTTACTCAATAACAACTTTAAACATTATTAAAACAATGATGTGTACTACGGAGCTTTGAATGCTTTTTAAAGCTAACACATCAAAGATTTTCCAACCTGCCATCCATTATGTCAGACTACTCTCCAGACCCAAGAGCTTCTGCCATTACATATCTCAAGAGGAAAAATCTGACATACACTGGCCCAATTTAATTATTATGTATAGGCAGTGATCTACACACTGGGGATTCGACACAGAACACCTAATATATTAGTATAGTATCATCCCCATTTTCTTCAGTGACTCATTTTCTTCTCTTGTCTCCTAAACTGCATATTCAAGCTTCATTCCTTTATGATAAAAACTTTTAGCATCTCATGCCCAGTATGTCCACAATTATGGAACCAGTAAATTCTCAGACCCATGTATCAAATCATAATCCTCCACTCAAGTACCAACCTCAATTTTTCCAGATACCTACTAGACATCTGTACTTCAGTTTAACCTGGATATTCTCTAAAACTGCACTGTCTTCCTCTAAAATACAGACTTGGATTTTTGCAGACATGGTAACATGTCTTCTATTTTAATCTCTTATTCCCTTCCTGTCACTCTATTCCATCAGTCTCTCCACAATCCTTCTTACTCTATTAGCAATCCTGGTTCAGGGCTTTATCACCTTGTGGCCCAAGCCACTGTGGATTACTTCATGGTCTGGGCATCTCTAACTTGTCTTTCTTTTAATCATCCATTTAATCATCTTCAGAATAATCCACTAAAAATTACCTACTCAACCAATTACTCCACTGCTCAATAGTTTCTAAAATTCCTTGTTGATGACAATATGCAGACATACCAGTCTGATTTCAAAGTCCTCTAATATCAGGCCACAATTAACTTTTCAATTTAACTATTACTCTCCCATACTCTAGGCAAACTCACCTATTCACTATTCCCTAAAATCTGAATTTGTATACTATTATTTGTATTCTTGCCCCTCTCATTTCTCAACTCCACTTCAGTTTTCTGGGCCTATTATAAATTGACACTCAACTCCTTCCATGAGTATTTAGGGAGTATCTACTCTGTACTAGGAACTGAGAACAAAGCAAAGGATCAGACAAGGTTTTTGTTCTCTTAAAGATTACACTCTGGTGAAGCAAATAAAAAATATTAATTTCTAACAGTGATAACTACTACTGAAGACAACCACCAGGTTAATGGATTAGTGAGAAGTACTGGAACAGGGACTTAACTTTGCAGAAACCCAGGAAGATTTCTTTTAAGGCAAAGAGGTAAAGTATAAAGTTCCTGAGGTATGAATGTAGAGGAAATATCCAAAGAATAACAAAGATAAGTGTGACTGAAGCTTCAAGTATTATAGAAGAGCACATCACCATAGAAGTTTGGAGGTAGGTGAGAAAGGATCACATAGGAACTCAAAAGCTACGGTAATGGAAAGCCACTGAATGACTTCAAGCACAGGAGGGCATGAGCTAATTTATATGTATTTTAGAGACCTAAGTGCTGCATGTAGAAAGGCAAAAATGGGGGCAGCTGGCTGACTCAGTTGGAGGAGCATATAGCAGCTGTTCATGCATTAAATGCTGCGGACTACATAAAACCTGTCCATCTTGGATGCATGGGTGGCTCAGTCTATTAAGTGTCTTCCTTTAGCTCAGGTCATGATCTCACGGCCCTAGATCAAGCCTCAGGTCAGGCTCCCTGCTCAGAAGAGAGTGCTTCTCTCTCTCTTTCCCTCTGCTACTCCCCCTGCTCATACTCTCTTCTCTCAAATAAAATCTTAAAAAAAAAAAAAAAAAAAAGTCATCTCAGCAAGAGCAATTTCATGCAGCAGGGACTAAGGTTCAATTGGAATGGGTTGAGAAGACAATGAAAACCAAGGAACTGACACAACAGATCACTGTTAATTCTTTGAGGAATACTCATGCAAAAGGAAAGAAAGAAATGGAGTAGAAAATAGAGAGTGTCAGGAGGTCAAGGGGACGTTTTGACTGTTTCTTAAAACTAAAAAACAAGACATATTTGTGTGTAGATCATAAAACAAAAGTAGAGGGAAAAATTGATGATCAAGAGAGAAGAGTTAGTTGCAGGGCCTCCCTATATCATTTGAGAACTTAGCTCAGCCTCTGCTGATTTCATCATACCTATTCTCTCCACAATTCATGCGACACTCTAATCTTGTTTTGCTGGTGTTAAGAATTTGTTCTTTGAATAGCTCTATCGTTTTCTAGAGTGATATACAAATAAAATATAGAAAGCACTTAGCATATAGTAAACAATCATTAAATGGAAGCATTTTTATGTGCCTTTTCTCCTCAGCTGGAACAAAAGTATAATAAAAGGTAGAACCTTTCATATTAACTATAGTAGTGATTTATCTATATTCTAACAATTATTGCATTCCACTAAATTTTAATGATCAATTTTTTTTAATGTGAATTACCTCCATAGTTAATGCTAGACTCTGGTGTGTTGGAGATATCTAGAAGTGATCCTATAGAAAGGGAATGTTCAGCTGATGGGCGCTTACGGGGAGGAAAAGGTGACATGTCGGTCTCTCTGGAAAGCTGAGCCAGTGTCTCTTTTAAACGACGTCTTTTGCGATTGCTGTTTGGGGTATTTAGAGAAAGCAGTGACACTGATTTCTTGAGCTCAGGAGTATTAGCCTGCAATCAAAAGCACAAAAGCTCAATTTTACTTCCTTGGTTCTACACTGAGACAGGAACAGAAGAAAACTATATTTACAAGTCTGACAAAAATCTGGATTTTGCACAATGATTTTACAACTATACACTCTGCCAGGAAATTCAGAAGATTCATAAAACATAATAGACAAGGGACTACTGTAATTGCCTAATCCCAAGCACCTCATTCTGTTTCTTCTCAGCTCTATCACCATTACATATTCATCTGTAAGCTTCTTTACTGTCTAGTCCCGTTAGGCCATTAACTCTGGAGAGCAGGGACCATTCACAGTTCGTTCACTGTATCCTTAGCATTTAGCACAGTGCCTGGACAGATTGCTCTCCAGTATTTGCCAAGTAATACTTGACTTTAAAAGCTCTCTGCTAGAATTTAAAGCAGTTTTTAAACTTTATGGTCAAGAATTCTACACTGAGAACAAGAGTCAGAAGACAAGACAATATAGAACCTATCTAGATTTCATAGTAATACAATAAATCTGTACCTCAATCTTCAATATTTCGTTCAAATTAAATCTCCCACTAAAGAAAATCTTCCCTTAAAGCCTACTTCTATACCTTTATGCCACATTTTTGTAAATGATATACTCTTCCCCAATCTAGCGTGACAGGTGCATCCTTCCTTGCCTACAATCTACTACTAGAGTTATTTTTCCAATGACATCTCTCTCCTTAATATACTTCAATGGTTCCCAATACTACCCAAATTCCTTAACATTTTAAAAACTACTGGATTCTACCTAAATTGTAAGCTTTATTTGTTGGACTTCTTTCCCACACTCCTTTCAAGACCCATACTGAACCACTTGCTATTTCAAGGTACTTTCAATCTTCACATCATCTCCCACCTGCTGTCTAACTTGAATGTCCTTGCAAGATTAGCCTAATCAGTTGGTTCAACATGTGTTTGCTCTTTTCAGTCCTGCCTGAGTCTCTCAGAGTGAGGTTAGTTAAAATAATAACTCAACTATAGCACATATTCAGCACTGTAACTGTTTGTATATCTATCTTTCCCTTAAGGTTCTAAGTTTCTAAAGATAGGAATGTTATTGTTCATAATGGTATCACTAAGAAGTAGCACAAAATGACATATGGTAGATTAAAATAATTCTACTGCACTGAATAGAGTTTTGCTTAAATCTACACAAACTTCTTCAATATCTAATTGTTCAATTATTCACAAACTCTTAGACATGCCAATTATATAATATTCTTTTCAGAAAGAAGTGTTATCTTTATACAATCAAAATCACAGAATGACTAAGGGACAAAAATACATACCTTTTCATATAAATACATAGTTTCTCCAGCTCGAGCATCCATTTGAATGCTTCCCCAGAACCACTAGGTGAGAGAAGAAAAACTGTTTAATTAAGAATTTATCTTATCAGGGGCACCTGTGTGGCTCAGCTGGTTAAGCATCTGCCTTCGGCTCAGGTCATGATCTCAGGGTCCTGGGATCGAGCCCCATGTCAGGCTTCCTGCTCAGTGGGGAGTCTGCTTCTCCCTCTGCCTCTCCCCTGCTCATGCTCTCTCTCTCTTTCTTTCTTTCTCTCTCTCAAATAAATAAATAAAATCTCAAAAAAAAAAGAATCTATCTTATCAGAGAAGCCATTAGTAATATTTTTAAAAACCCAATCTTGGGGCTCCTAGCTGACTCAGTCAGTCATGAGTGAAACTCATGATTTTGAGTTGAAACTCAGTATGAAACGCTTAATTTTGGTATAGTGAGTTCAAGCCCCACACTGAGTGTGAAGCCTACTTAAAATAAAAAAATAAAATAAAAATAAAACTCTAAAACAAAAGCCAATCTTATTCTAGAATTACTTGCCTCCTGTTTGACAACATAAAGTTTCTTTGAAGGTTCAAATGGAAGTTCTTTTACTATATTCTCTTCAACTACAAGGTGAGTGCATCTTTCATCTCCAACAGGTAAACAGTTACCTCCTAAAAGAAATGCACACAAGCATAAGTCAAACTATTTATCTCCAAACCTGAATTTTTAAAGAGGTAGATTCACCAGGAGGTAATTAACCAAGAGTGGGGAAAAAAAATATGAACTTTTTAAATTATAGTAAATTCTACCTTGCATTTTAGTCATTTCCTCCATATTCGTTTTTTCTTCATCTGAAAATCCCAAGAAACTTAAAATGCAATCTTGAAATGGAGGTACTTTAAATTCATTTTTAAAGTCATCAACTGATGCAGAGAAATCCCTAAAAATAAAATATACTCTTCTAAAACCAGCTTAACTTAAATTCAGAAAGTATATCAATTTATACATCTATAATAATTCTGTAAGTTTTAGTATAATCTATTTATTGAAAATATTTTACGTGTGGTCCTGAAATGTTCACAAAAACATCAGTTAAAAAAAAAAAATTGGATGTGTCCTCAGTCATCCGGGAGTAAATTCTGATAAAATTTGATCACAAGTAGTCTTTAAAAGATTCAAATCCTTGCTCTGGACGTGAAATTTTCTATCTATTCCAGGGGTTCTACAGCTTTATGAAATATTAAGTAATGATGCAGTAGAATAGCAACGAATTATGAGGTTGGAAAGCTTAACAAGGTATTGAGTTGCAATCACCACTTAGAATGTAACCAAACAGAGTGAAAAAAATATAACACAACCCATATATCCAGATTCATTAAGCTATTACCTAAGAGTTTTAGAATGTTAATGATAATCAAAATTATCCCACAAGGTAAAGTCTGAAGATAACCACATATGTCTTTCAATTTTTTATGTTTTTATAACTTTGTTCCTCCTAGACTTTATTCATTAGGCTACCCAAAGACTGAATTCATTCTGTCTATACTCTTTATGAATTTAGGGTTTTGGGCACATGAGTTTACCTTCATAACATTTAATTCAAATCATGAACTACTGATTTTCTAAACACTTACTGTTCATTCCGCCTTTCCCAGGCTTTGTAAATCCACTCTGACTTCATAATTGGAGTGCCCAGGCTCACAGCAATCTAAAAACATAAAAGTTAATCACAATAAATTTGCACCTTAAATAACTGCATTCATGGAATTTCTAAACAATTTTATACATATTTTTTGAAGTTTTAAATCATTATTCATCTGCTTTATGACAAAATAAAGAAACATTAACAGAAAAACTGTCTTTCAATCATACAAGTTAGGTTAAAATAATTTAGAACAAGTTCCATGATATCCAAATCATTTCCTTATTTTAAATAAATACAACTCTGAAGTTAAAAGTTCATCTTTATTTTACTATACTTCTATTTCTCTTTTCTCCGTGTTTACTCCTTTAGAAGTACTGACCCCCAAGATAGGAATACAGAACAAAATACCTGATTAAGTCACAAGAAACTAAGATATGAATTGAAAAGTATACCTCTCAGGAATTCAACATTCCCCCAAATTACCATTTTTTACATAAATACTCTGATGGAGGGTGGGAACAAGGTGATAAGCTCTTCCTACGATATTCAAGAGCAATCTTAAACTAAGATTTTAATTCTAATAAAAGTAGTTTTTCCTGCTCTTTCATAGTTCTCACTAGTTAAACCTTAGAGCCATTTTATAAGAAGATAGCTCAGTTCTTAAGACCATTTAGGCAAGAGTGAAATAACTGCACACTTCCCAATCCCCTTATTCACCAACACTTAATAGTAACCTTTGCTGATATTAATTATCTGCCTGAAACGTTACCCATCTACCAACCTCCACAATCCTACTCATTCGCAAATCCTACTTATTTCAAGACCTAACTCAGGTTTCATTGCTTCCTTAAAACCTAAAAGACCACACTCCTAGGATTTAAAATTTTTACTAAATGTACTTAGCAAAAATTGAATTTCTGATTCTCAGTAAACTCTGAGAGAAATAGTATGAAAGTGCTGTTATTAAATCTATCCCCCCCCAAAAAATGCTATAGTGAAATACTCAAATTTACATACCCTGAATTTTTCTCCTTGTGTACAATTTGCCACCAAATGTGTAACTTTTGAATTAAAGTCTTTTCGAATAACTCCACCCATGTGATGAACCAATGTCACCAATCTGACCTCAAAAAAAAAATTAGGCAACATTAACTTTATAATTAACTTGAACAAAATTTTAAATTATGTTTAGAAGTCATTTAGCATCTACTGAATAATTTTTATTTATAAGGTACATACAATAATTTTTATTAAGATATGAATTTTATGTCAAAAAAAATTAAAGATTCATTTGCCTTATTGGCACAGGCAAAATTATACATAGAGATAAGGTAGTAGAGATGACTGCACAAAACTTAATGAAATTAAACTGGCTTTCATACATCCAAAAAGATTGTTTTTTAACACTAGGTTATATCACACCTAGATTCTTCCCACAAATTACAGTAATACCCTAATAGCTCCAACACAAAAAATTTTATGAATCAAAAAAGTTTCTATGAATTCTCTAGGGCAATGAATATACATTAAGGCTGGACTTGTATAACCAAAAATTGTAATGTGTTAACAAAAACTTCAAATAATATGCTCAGTGGTACTTAGCACAAAGACAATTTAAGCAGATCAGATAGTAATAAGGTCTTTCTATTAATTCATATGCCTGCCATCCTAAACTAAATGTTTCTTTAAAATGCTCTTCAGAATGTTTCTTCATAAAATTTAAAATAGCACATTCATAAATTCTCCTTCAATATGTTTTAAATAAAACCATGATATAATTAACCAAACAAAATATCAATTTAAATTTATTTGGCTGGAAAAAAATTATTCCTTGAATAGAAGGTTTTAAAATACTTACTAGTTCTTCTTTTTTTCTAAATCCAGTAAAGCATAGTACTAGATTCATCATGCTCGTACAATAGAGTGGGCGACATGAAAAAGGCAAAGGCTGAAGGATATAACAATTTTAAAACTGTGAGCTTTCTTTAGAGAATAGAACACATATTTCTCAAGCTAAGACGTACTTCCCCCTCTTGCCAATCAACTTTGTTAATCCAAGATTTCTTGTGTTTTTCAAGATACAACACAGATTATACATGCAAATTTCTGTTCACAAAGATCACATGTGCAGGTATATGAATTAGAAGCGTGTGTCTAGGTTATGGCCAAACTTTTTAAAATGCAGAAATGTAAAATTACATCTTGAAATATGAAGAGATGGTCTACACAATTTAAAAATCAAATGTTGCTTATACCAGATGTATGACAGCTACAGGATTCAAGTGACAAGCAATAAGATCTCAAGAAATTAATACTGCTCAAAGAGAACGGGAATATTTTTACATTTCACTGAAAATACATTGACTACTAGAATACAGTGCACATGTGACCTTTGTGAACAGAAATTTGCATGTATAATCTGTGTTTACTTGTAACTTTCTGGTAATATACTGCTTATATCTGTGGATTCAAGTTTCTGAAGTGAATACCAATAAAAAAAAAAGCTTAAAAAAATAGCAAAAAACATATTACAAAGTTTACAATACAAAAACCCCTCATAATTCCCAATTGATATTTGGCACACATAATCTAAACACACCTTACTACTGGCAATTTAAACATATTTATACACAAACTTTCAGTTCTAAAATATACTTTGACACAAAGTTTTACCTACTAGGAAAATTTCAGACTCTATACAGTATTGTAAATGTTTCCAAATTAAAGTTACAACAGTTTGAAATATTTTATAATGAACACTATGTAAATTACACATATACTTGAACCAAATATGATTCCAATTTTTGAGCTATAAAAATGGAAACAGTAATAATTTAACCAAGGGAGATATATACATAATGGAAAAAGAATGGTTAAAAAATATGTTTAAACCATGAAGTAACAAATAAAAATGGAAATGTATATACATTCTATGGAAGAAAATAAGTTTATATACGTGTATACATTGCTGGAACCCAAGTTTTAAGAAATTCTCTCCCCCAGAAGGTATTAAGACATATATGTGCATATATACACACAAATATATGATTGTCATTATTTTAAACGTCTTAAGATTTTTAGTCCTATGAGTTACAATAGAAAGATTTTAAAAACTATCTTAGAATAACAATTACTAACCTTATTCTAACTATTACATACTCCTAACAATTAACAGGATTTTTCTGGTAAAGAATTTTCACAAAATTCATTAATAAAAATTTAACCTTGAAAGTCATAATAAATGTATATTTTCTTACCTCTCCTTTTTGGGCACAGTTTAAGATAACTGGTGGTCCAACAATTCTATGATCCATCTTGTGTAACTCATTAAAAACAGAATCCTGGAAGTCCGTGACTATGAACACATTTTCAAATTCTGGAGAATCCAAGCCTTCAAATTCTTCTAGTGATTCCATCTTTACAAAGGGCACTTTAATTTCCTTGATTTTTTTCAGGTGGTATGAGAAATAAAAATTTATAATTACAAAATTAATTTATATAACTCTAAACCTAAAATCAATTCACTATCAATATTTTTATTTTTAGAGGTGTAGTAAACTTGTAAATCACACAATGAGCATTATACTTAATAGCAAACAGCCTTATTTACTTATTTGTATTTTTATAGATACATATATCCATCCATATTGATATTAAATTCTGAATATTAATATTATAAATTTTTAACATGACTTAAGTCATTATAAATCTAATACACATATAAAATTTAAATGATTTTTATATGTACATATTTTGATAGTAGGATGCATTAGAAAGATATCCAGTATTATTTTTTTTAAAGATTTATTTATTCACAAGACACACAGAGAGAGGGGCAGAGACACAGGCAGAGGGATAAGGAGGCTCCCTGCAGGGAGCCCAATGAAGTACCGGACCCCAGGACTCTGGGGTCACGCCCTGAGCCAAAGGCAGAGGCTCAAACACTGGGCTAGCCAGGCATCCCTCCACTATTACTTTTTATTCTAAGAAAATGATGCCATACTTAACAGTTCTTTGTTC
Organism: Canis lupus baileyi; assembly: GCF_048164855.1. Taxonomy (NCBI): domain Eukaryota; kingdom Metazoa; phylum Chordata; class Mammalia; order Carnivora; family Canidae; genus Canis; species Canis lupus. Next base: position 38,516,114 of record NC_132868.1, on the reverse strand, counting down.
ATAAATCATCTTCAGAATGATTAATAGAAATAGAAAAAATACTATGCCACTTAGTATCTACAAAAAGGGTATAGGTTAACTTAACCATTTCAGTATATATGAGGGAAATAAGAGATATGAAATAAGCAGGCAGTTGCTGTGTGACAAAATGTAGGATATAAAAAGGCTTTATGTTTAATATTTTATAATGTACATCTAAGATAAAAAATAAAGATATTAAGGTACCTGTATGACTCCTGTTCAAAAAGAACGGAACTATTTTAAAAGAAAATTCTGAATTGGTCAGTAAATTGTTTTGGGCTTTATTTGCTAGGCTGATGTGATGAGCTGAATTGTATGTCCTTGAAATTCACACTGAAGCCCTAACCCCCGCCCCTGTACCTCAAAATCAGACTATACTTGAAAACAGGGCCCTTTAAGAGGTAATTTTGTTCAATGAGGTCATGTAGGTGGGCCCTAATCTGATCAAATTGCTGTACTTATAGAAAGAAGAAAGTCAAGGACACAGAGTTATCAGGGATGTGCATGCCCAAAAGGGCCATGTGAAGTCATAGAAAGGTGGCAACCATCTGCAAGCCAAGGAGAGAGGCCTCAAGAGAAACCAAACCTTTCAACATCTTGATCTTGGGACTTCTAGCTTCCCGAACTTTGAAAAATACATTTCTGTTGTTTAAGCCACCCAGTCTCAGTATTTTATTACAGCAGCTCTCACAAACTACTACAGCTGGTATACAGAATATATTTCATATGCAGAAACGAATTCCCTGATGACTCTCAAGTTATTGTGATTTATATATATTTTTTTAAGATTTTATTTATTTTATTTGAAAGAGAGAAAGAGCACATGTGCATGAGCAAGAGGAAGAGCCGGGGGAGAGGGAGAGAATCTCAAGCAAACTCCACACAAAGCCTGCAGCCCAACATGGGGCTCTATCCCACCACCTCAAGACTATGACCCAAGCCAAAAACAAGAGTTGAACACTTAACTGAGCCACCCAGGTGCCCCAGCAATTTATAATTTTGGAAATAGAGCAAGAATTTGGAATAAACATAAAATTAATGGGGAAAAAAATGCTAAGAGTTAAGGTAAGAAAAACACCATATATTTGTGAATATGTGTGCCATTTAAATTTAACAATGCCAAGTTACTGTGTAAAGAATTCATACAATATATACTATAGTTTGAGGTTTCAGAAATACTCATATTTTTAAAATAAATATAAATGATTCTATTCATCTAGCTTCAGAGTGCAAAATATACCTTGTGCCTAATTTAGGTCCATTACCATTAAGTGGAATTTAAGAATATAATCAAGAGTAGTGCAGCATGCCACATGCAATGAAATGCTTGACCTACCATATTAACAATACTTTTTATTAATTTTTCATCCGACTTTCCAGGACAACTTTCTCTTATCTTTATAACAGGGACTTCCATTATTTTAATGGTCTGTGGAAAAGAGACTTAAGTATAAGATAAAGAAAACTATAAAATTACTTAAATATTGATGGAAGAAAAATAGTCTTTCCCTTAAAAAACTAAAATTCCATACCTTTAAAGCTTTTATAAGTTCTTCTTGTTTTCCAGCGTCTTGAACCAATATCATTCTGGTTTCGATTTGAGGCATTTCTTCTATTAAAAATAAAAATATTTAAATATGTTTATCAGGTACTAACATCAAAATTAACAGTTCTTAATCCCTCTTTTGGCTAAATCTGGCATGTATTTCCATCTTTGAGATCATAATATTCTCTAAAATTAAAATGACTTAATTCTGTTTATTTTTTAAAATCACTTTAGAGAAAGAGAAAACAAATTGCAGCAGAGTATACAAACATCAGCACTCCTCTTATCAAAAAAAAAAATTTACTCTCTTGCACATCTATCCTCTTCAAGCGCATGCAACTTCAGGAGACCCATTTATAAAGCAGTTAAGGGAAGAAGTGGCTCTTCACCTAACCAGTCATAACTGAATAAATTCTAACAGTGTTGCAGCTAGACTGCCCTCATACAAGGAAGAAGCAATATTCAACAATAAGATGCTTTCTCCTTCCAAGGTGGAAAGCATTGATCCAAATAGTAATCAAAAATCTACATAGTATAAATGGCTAAAGTCAAAAACACAAGAAACAACAGGTGTTGGCAAGGATGGGGAGAAAAAGTAGCTCTTGTGCACTGTTGGTGGGAATGCAAACTGGTGTGGCCACCCTGGAGAACAGGATGGAGGTTCCTCAAAAAGTTACCTTATGACCCAGCAATCACACTACTGGATATTTACCCAAAGAATACAAGAACATTAATTCAAAGGGATACAGGCTCCCCTATGTTTATAGCAGCATTATTTACAATAGTCAAATTATGGAAGCCAAGCATCCGCCATCAGTTGGTGAATGGATAAAGATGTGGTGTATATATAATGGAATATTAGTCACAAAAAAGGAAATCTTGCCATTTCCAACAACATAGATGGTGCTAGAAAGTGTAATGCTAAGTGAAATAAGTCAGAGAGAGACAAATACCACAGAACTTCACTCATGTGAGATTTAAGAAACAAAACCAGCAAAGTGAAAAATATGAGAGACAAAGCAAGAAACAGAAATTATAGAGAACAAACTGATGGTTATCCCAGGGCAGGGGAGGGGGCTAGATGGGTTATGAGGACAGGAGATCTGGAAGTGTTGAATCATTACATTGTACACCTGAAACTAGTTTCACACTGCATGTTCACTGGAATTTAAATAAAAGCTTAAAAAAATCTACAAAGTATAAAGAGATTCTGTCAACAAATATTTACTGAATAACTGTAGTCTGCTTAACAGTATTACAGTGAAATCCTAAACTCCAAATCAGAAAATTTAGGATTAAAATAGTGATTTGGTGTTTTGTTTTGTTTTAAGATTTCATTTATTTATCCATGAGAGACACAGAGAGAGAGAGAGAGGCAGACACACAGGCAGAGGGAGAAGCAGGCTCCATGCAGGGAGCCCGATGAGGGACTGGATCCCGGGTCTCCAGGATCAGGCCCGGGGCTGAAGGCGGTGGCTAAACTGCTGAGCCACCCGGGCTGCCTGTGATTTGGTGCTTTAAAGCTGATTAACAGGCTTACCTTCAACATATGAAGCAGATCCAATAAACACATTTTCCTTAGAAATTTCAGTGACTTTACAATCAAAAATAGAGGAGTCTGCCAAGCTCGTCCTTCCAGTAGTGGATGTTAATAGGCTATTGTCAGCCATTGTTAGTACTCTTCTATGTTGGCTGAAAAACATAAAGTGTGAATAAAAAATGCATGATCATTGGGCAAAAACAAGCATTAGAGGCTCTACTTTTATGTCTAGAATTCATTAAAAAAAAAAGTATCATCATTCATCTTCCTTAACATTGAACCAAAAAAAAAGTCATTCAACTTCCGAGCCTCAGTTTCCCCTTCTGTAAAATAAAGATACTACTACCTGACTTACAGGAATACAGTAAAAATAACAATGCATGACAAGTACTCAGAACATTACCTGACGTACAATGAAAATTCAGAAAGTAGTCGTAAATATTCTATCTCCCTCCTCCCCACCTTTGCCTTCAGCCAATCTACTCCTCTTCCCATCTCCATTTATAATACTACCATCATCCTTCAGATAAGCCCTGTCAAAACATAGATCTCCCCTTACTCTTTACTTCATTTGCCCTCCCCCAAATTCCTCAGTCCTACCTCAAGTACTCTGGGACCTCAGAGGAAGCATCTTTGATTATTAGTTCACTGCCAAAGCAGCTTCAAATTTTAGGAAAAAAAGAGCAGAGACCTGGCCCCCCTTCTCTATGCTCAATGGCCACTTGGTCAAATGCTGTGGCTCCAAACCATTCTCTCATCAGTTTCTTCACGTCACTCTCCACAAGAAAAAGATAATGAAAGGCACAACCCAAATCCAGTTGTGATGAAAACTGAATAGAGGACATCTTAAAGTGAGTGACAATTGAAAACTTCCATAAAATTCAAAGTGTGGACTCTTTTGGTCTTACTATGTACTTCCCCATCAATCATCACTCTAAGCCTCTCCAAAGGGATGCTCTGATAGTTGTTACTAACAGCCTCTATTTAGAATCAATGACAAATTCCATCCAGCCCTCCTTTAAAAAAAAAAAAAAAAAGATTTATTTATTCATGAGAGGTGCAGAGAGAGAGGCAGAGACCCAGGCAGAGGGAGAAGCAGGCTCCATGCTGGAAGCCCAATGCGGGACTCGATCCCAGGACCCCCGGAGTCACACCCTGGACCGAGGGCAGACGCTCAACCACCGAGGCACCCAGGGATCCCCATCCAGCCCCTTTTTGTTAAGTCTCCTACACTTAACGGTTTCCATGAAAAAGAAAAACTCTACAAAGGCTCTCGTTCAAGGTTTCCCTAACCTTAAAACAAGTCGAGAGATGAACTAATGTACTTTAAGCAACGAAGGAGGGAGATTTTAATAATCAAAAACGTCATATGAGTTCACATTTTTTTCTCCTATGCCTGTTTAAAGGGCATCAAAATAGGTAATCAAAAATTAAAATCGTCTCTGATAAATACCGCATGTGATCAATTTACTGCTGAAATAGTTTCAAATTTCGGAAAAAAAAAAAAAAAGAGTTGTGGGGCAGTGGATGACATCCAGCGCTTCAGATTATGGCTGGAAATAACACTGATCGTTTTGACTCACATTGTAAGCTTTTTAAAAGATTCATTTATTTATTTATTTATGATAGAAAGAAAGAGAGAGAGAGAGCGAGAGAGACAGAGACACAGGCAGAGGGAGAAGCAGGCTCCACGCCCCGGGAGCCCAACGTGGGACTCGATCCCGGGACTCCAGGATGGCGCCCTGGGGCAAAGGCAGGCGCCAAACCGCTGAGCCACCCAGGGATCCCGCGTAAGCTTTTTAAATAAAGACCATAGATGACGTCTCATAAACCCATCGGGCTTCCCTCTCATCCAAGAACATACTCAAGCAGCTTTCGACTAAATAAATGACTGTCACACGTGCCTCTTGTCAACCCGAAGACAAAAATCTGTCGCTTAAACATTTATTTTAGGTTTCCTTTTACTGCTTTACTTTTAAATATATATATATATATTAGGCAGTCATCCTTCAGAGAAGCTAAACGAAATGCTGTGTGGGACGGTAACACCGACAGCATCACCAGTAACAGCGTCACCATCACAGACACGGTGGGTCAACATCCATTCAGGGCCTAACGGACGCCTTGTTCCAACTTCTTCCGCTGGCATTTCCTCGATCCCTGAAGGTGTCCCTACGAGAGGCGGGGACTACTACTGTCTGCGTCCTACAGACCTTGCACCTGCAAGAGAGGGGTGAGGCAGGCACCCCGGCCGGGCCCACGGGGGTCGGGCCCACGGGGGTCGGGCCCCGGGCTGCCCGCAGGGGCTGCGCTTTCAGCCACTAAAGCCAAACAAATCGGGTCCCGGGAGGGAGGCGCCCGCGGGGGGCGGAAGGGCCTGACACCCTTAAAATCTGGAAAAAAAGAAAAAAATAGGCTTCCTCCAGGGAACACAGCCAGAAGAACCGCAGAGGGAAACCACTAGGCCCGGTGGAGATTAAGGCAGCCGCCGCCGGAACCGCAGGGATGGGGCGGCGACCCCTGCGCCCCGTGCCCCGTCCCTCCTCCCCCTCCCCGTCCCCTCCCCCGACATCCCTCCCTCCCCCTTGGCGGCGACCCCTGCGCCCCGTCCCCTCCCCCCGACATCCCTCCCTCCCCCGGGCGCCCCGTCCCCTCCCCCCACATCCCTCCCTCCCCCCTGCGTCCCCGCCCCCTCCCTCCCCTCCCCCCCACATCCTCCCCCCTGGCGGCGCCCCCTGCGCCCCTCTCTCCCCCCTCCTCCCCTCCCCCCTCCCCGCCCCCCACATCCCTCCGCCAGAAGAAGCGAACCAGGTACGGGCTGACGATGCCCGGCCCGCCGGGGACCCCGCGCCCCAGCACGCACCACGGCGCGGCGGCCGGGAGCGCGGGGAGCGGGGAGCGAGGCCCCGGAGCCGGGCAGCTGCGGCCCCCGCCCCCCCACCCCCCGCAGGGTCCTCACCGCTCTCGGAAGCTCGCCGGGCGGCCCACCTGCTCACGCACCGACGCCCGCCTCGGCCGGCGCCATCCTCGCGGGGTCGGACACCACCGATTCAAAAAGGGAGCCGCGCTCTCTAAAAGCCGCGCCGATTGGCGCAGGATGTCAACCGGCCTCCCATAGGCCGCGGCCCCCCGAGGGCGCCGATTGGCCGCGGCCGTCCGCCCGCCTCCCCGTCCGCGCCCGCTGATTGGCCGCGGCCCTCCGCCCGCGCCCGCTGATTGGTGGTGCGTGCGTTTCAAATCACCCTAACGGCTCGCACGTCGGGACGCCGGGTGTGCGGGGAGGGGCCCGGAGGCGGCGGGGCAGGTGTGTCCGGGGTCGCCGCCGGGGCGCTGCCCCCCGCGACCTCAGCCCGGCCCGAGTTCCCGAGCAGTCCTCCCCGCAGCCAACCTTTTTTTTTTTTCTTTCTTTTTTTTTTTTAAAGCGTCACTACGCCGTCTACGTTGAACCGGTGCCCCCACGGGTGCCTCTCCCCAGCGCTTGCCGGGAGCTGCTGTCCTGCCAGTGCGCTTGCGCGGTCCGCGGCGCCTGCCCTCCGCCCGGGGCGCGACCCTGGGGCCGCCGGATCGAGCCCCGGGTCGGGCGCCCCGCGTCGGGCGCGCTTCTCCCTCCGCCTGTGACTCTCATAAATAAACAAAATCTTATAAATAAATAAGGTCGGCTTCGGAGGTGCTGACCTGGGGCGGCGAGGTCGAGGCCCCGGGGCGCTGAAAGCAGCAGCCGCTAGTTCAAATCCTAATGTACGTTGAGCGCTGCTCTGGGCTGGGGAACCTCATCCTCAGGGTTTCTCCGAGGTTTTTTTCTTTCTTTTCTCTTTTTTAAACTATAGGTGGGCATTTGAACAAATGTCACTGAGGATTCCAGAGTCTCCTGGAGCCAAAGCCCATTGCTTCCTGCTGCCTCCTCCCCGCAGGGAGGTCTTTCCTTTCCCTGCAAAGCGTAGCCAAGGATCCAGCGTTTGTCCCGTAATTGTAATTGCTGCACGCCACTGTGAAAACAAGTCTCTGCCACTTTTTTTTTTTTTTTGCTTTTTTTTAAATTTTTTTTTTATGGGAGTTCAATTTGCCAATATTTAGCATAACACCCAGTGCTCCTCACCCAGTCCCCCCAACCCCTCCCACCTCCCTTCCACTTCTAAGCCTAATACCCTATAACGTCATCTCTTAAGAAAAATACTCCCCGCCCCCCCATCTCCCCGCCAGGTAGGTTTTGCAGAGTGCAGGTGACAGAGGAAAGGGGAATCCGGGGCCCTAATCTTAGAGCCCACCCGATAGGAGAGGGGCACCGTGTGCTTGCAAAGGGAGGCTCCGGCCGGTCCCCGACAGGTGAGAAATCACAGAATTCGTGTTGCTGAGTTTGTCAGGCCACCTCCGAAGGCCTGAAAGGCCTGGAACACAATCCGGAAAAAAAAAAAAAAATGAGTGATGCCCTCTGCTAACTCTCGGTTTCCCGGTTGAGTCACCTGCAGATCCGCCGCTCCCGGTGATGCTGTGAAGGCCGCCAAGGCGAAAGGGGAGGAAAATGGTCATTGAAATTTCACTTTGGAATGCGCTTGCTTGCGGGTGAAGCCAGGTGTGCCGAGCATCCGGAAATTCCCGTCGCTGAAGCCTTACGCTGATGCGGAGAGCAGCCCGATTCCTCGGTGCGCCCCTGGGCCCCGGCTGCCCCCCACTCCGACCGCCGAGGGGCGCGGCCCGGGAAGCCTCCTTCGCTGGCGGGAGGCGGGCAACCTGGCCTCCGTTTGTCCTTCCCTAGAAGGAAGGGTTCAGTAGTACTTTATCATGCTGTGAGCATTTAATGGATGCAATTAAAACAGGTGCTTGACAGGCTCAGTCCATAGAGCATAGGACTCTTGATCTCAGGGTCATGAGGTCAAGCCCCAAGTTGGGCATGAAGCCTACTTTTAAATATATATTTTTTTATATATATAAAATATATATACAGCAAGAGGTTTCATATATATATATAATAACTCTTGATCTCAGGGTCATGAGTTCAAACCCCACGTTGGGCGTGAAGCCTACTTTAAAATATATATTTTTTATATATAAAAATATATATAACTTGATGGGATGAGCACTGGGTGTTATTCTATATGTTGGCAAATTGAACACCAATAAAAAATAAGTTAAAAAATATATATATAGCAAGAGGTTTCATATATATATATATATATATATATATATATATATATATATATAATAACTTGATCTCAGGATCATGAGTTCAAACCCCACGTTGGGCATGAAGCCTACTTTTAAAAATATATATAAAATTTTTATATATATATAAAAAATATATATATAGCAAGAGGTTTCATATATATATGTATATGTATTAATAACTCTTGATCTCAGGGTCATGAGTTCAAACGCCACGTTGGGCATGAAGCCTACTTTTAAATATATATATAAAATATATATATAGCAAGAGGTTTCATAAATATATATATAATAACTCTTGATCTCAGGGTCATGAGTTAAACCCCATGTTGGGCATGAAGCCTACTTTTAAAAAGTATTTTTAATATAAAAAATATATATATATAGCAAGAGGTTTCCAATATATATTATGTTGGAAATTGCAAAAAATATATATATATAATTGGAATTATATATATATAATTAAGACATACTCTGGCATATGTGAACATACAAGAAGTGTTAGCTGTTAATATTACTGCTACTGTTATCTCAACTGAGGGACCCTGTAAGTTGCCTGATGGGACTGGTGGTCCTCTACACAGCCTTCTCAGCCCTGAGCACAGGAGCAATGGCATCCATGCCTCCCTTTGCCCTTCTCAGCCCTGAGCACAGGAGCAATGGCATCCATGCCTCCCTTTGCCCTACCCTCCCAGGCCACAAACTACTCCCCTCTCCAACCAACTCCAAGCTTGGGGCAGCCCAGACCTCCATCGCTTTCTTTCCCTACCAGAGGGAGGACGATTTTTCTTCTATACCAAATCTATTCTTCCTTTTCTCCTTTAAGGAAATCCTGCTGTGCTCAAGCTGTCTTCTCTGGTCTGGAAAGATATAGCTCTCTTGCTGCTGCCTTTGGCCAGGCTTTTGTCCCCTTCCAAGGCAGGTCCTAGCTGAGATTCTTTACATTAAATGTTAGCCTCTTTCTCCAGGCCCCTTCACTGGAAGTACAGTTGTTAAATTTATATGTCGACCTCTGTTTATATGGGGCAGATAGATACACCAAAATAAGGGGTAACTTGAAAGAATAAACCATCAAACAATTCCTGTGTGTCACCAACAACTCCCAGGATACCAAGTGAACAGGTTGCAGAGACAAAATACTATAGGAATTTAACTGAATTTAAGTACTTAGTGGTGTGTGACATATTTTCCCCCAAGCAATAAAACAATTTCTAAAGGCAGGGAATAAAAATTTTGGAGATGGAGAAAGTGAAATGTGAAAGATAGACCTACTGAGATGCTTCCTTTGGAGGATTAGCTTTCCCACCTCCATCTCCAAATTGGGTGACACTCTGGACTCTCTTGACTCTTATCCCACCCTTGCTCTTCTTCTAGTTTATTCCTTTTTATTCATATTTCCTCTCTTTCCTTCATTCCCTCATCCTCCATCTCCTTCTTTCAACTTCAGAGCAGCAGAGAATGGGGAGTTAGGAAAGTTAGTTTTGAGTTATGGGATATCTCTCCACCTCATACCCACCCACCCTCATACAATAAGAACCAGTATATCTGAAAAATTATAAAATCTGTTGCAATATCTGTTGTAGTGGACTTTGATTTAATTACCTAAAGTTGTTATGAAATACCTTATAATTCCTAGATTTTATTTTAAAACTGTGAAATATTGGGGCACCTGTGTGGCTCAGTTGGCTAAACGCTTGCCTTTGGCTCCTGTGGTGATCTCAGGGTCCTGGGATTGAGGCCCACCCCCTCCCCAGTTGGGATCCTCAGGCTCCCTGCTCACAAAGAGTCTGCTTCTCCCCTCCCTCTCCTCCTCTCCTTCCCTAACCCCTCATGCTCAAGCATGTGCACTTTCTCTCTCAAATAAATAAAATCATAAAAAATTAAAATGCTTTCATGTGGTTTGATCAAGTTTTAAAATATGAAATGTTATCACCCAATACTACTATTTTATAGTAAATTTAAATGTTTCATCATAGGATTGAATGTTTTACTACAATTAAATATTAACATTGTGATGTCACAGATTTTATGAAATTGTTTTTCTCCTTCTGGCAACATCCTTACCACCTCAAAGCATTTTTTAAGTACATACCTTTGATGCCACACAGTATACAAAGAATCGACCCCTCTAAGAACTTATCACTTAAGACATTTATTTCAAAAGTTTTAGTGGAAATCTGTCCTTCTTGGAATTAATAACATTTTCCAATGGAAAAGTCCTGTTTCTAAGTTTGTTAAAATGCAGCATCTTTTAACCTGTCATCTCTGCCTGTAAAACATGCTATAGAAATTACAGTCAGGGCACCCTGGGTGACTCTGCAGTTTAGCACCTGCCTTCAGCCCAGGGTGTGGTCCTAGGGACCTGGGATCAGGTGCCACGTCAGGCTCCCTGTGTGGAGCCTGCTTCTCCCTCTGCCTGTGTCTCTGCCTCACTCTCTCTCTCATGAATAAATAAATAAAATATTTTTTAAAAAAGAAATTACAATCACTGGGAGCCAGAGAAGCTATTTTACATACCTGAATAACCAGTAATTAGGATATGAATCGTAGCTTTATTCATATGAATCATTAGGCTATAAATCACTTAACAGATTTCCAAGACTATACGAATTTCACACTTAAAGTTTCACTTGGACAAAGAGAATTAGCTTTGCTTGATGGAGCAAGAGGTTTCCATATATGATGAGGCCATTATTTCAAATTATGTAATTTGATTAATAAAATTTTAGAAGTGAGGAAAAAAAAATCTCAGCTCGTTAGTCTCATTCTTTATCTTACAGCTGAATTTTACCAAGGCCAGCACCATAGAGACTATATTCCTTTACCAAGGTCAGATAACTAGTTAGTGACAAAATCAAGATCAAATGTTTTATTTTCATGACTCTATTGTCTTTATTAAAATATTAATATTTATGTTTTACATCGTACTTCTAAAAATACCAATATCTTTATTCATAGTGCTTATATTTTTAGTTTATGTCTGAAAACTTTAAGATACTTTCAGTTCAGCAAAAACTGAAAAGACTTGTTGGTCTTGTTCACTTACATATCTCCAGCACCTAGCAACAGTTCCTGGCATTTAGTAGGTGGTGCCTGAATAAGTCATAATTGTGCTCTACGAATACACCTTACTTTCTAATCCATTCTCCAACCTGTATTCAGAGTGACATTTTGCAAATACAAACTCATCAAAGCACTACTTCAATCCTACTAGGCCTGCATGGTCTGACCTCTACCTACATTTCCAGCTTCATTTTACACCACGTTTGCTTTCTTTGAGTTCTATACCTGCCTTCCTTCTCAAGGTTTTTTGCACCTGCTCTTCTATCTACCAATCCTTCTGATTCCCATCCCTTTAACCTAGAACAGGCAACTTCTATTCACCCTTTAGCATTTGCTCACTTTACCACTCCTGGGAAGGTCTTTCCTAACTACCCACAACTATCAGAGCCATTTTAACCACAGGACCTAGCATACAGAGGGCACTCAATTAAATATTTGTTGAAATAACAAGTAACTCGATGAGTGAATGAATGAATGAACTTATTTTTATTGTATCAGTGGTGATTTTTTTCAAAGATACTAAAGTTTCTCTTATTTTTACTTTTATCTAACCCATTATTTATGACATTTTTTCAGAAAAAATTAAATGGCATATTTCCAAAATTAATAAATTTACTTCAAGAGTAAAATAATTCACATCTTTGACATTCAAATAAATTACCCAAGAATTGAATGATTTTTGTACCACAGCCAGGGCAGCTATGAGTGGAAGAGAGTTAATGCTAATGGTACCGAACTGATTCAGGTAAGACTTGATAGTTTATGAACATAGGCTATTATTCATATCAAAACATGAGTTTTCCTACACTTTTATATGTTATACACTGACTACACTTTTATATGTTATACACTGACACGCATAAATTATCTCTTCCACACTATCAACTAATTTATAAATATCTGTGGCATCCCTTTTTTTTAAGATTTTACTTATTTTTTGAGAGAGAGAAAGAGAGCATGAGCGGGGGTGGGGGGGTATGGATGGAGAGCGGAGGGAGAGGGAGAAGCAGGCTTTCCACTGACTAGGAAACCCGATAACAAGGGCTCCAGGATCATGACCTGAGCCGAAGGCAGACACTTAACCTACTGAGTCACCCAGGTGTCCCATACCTGAGGTATCCTAAAGTAATACAGTCTGCCTGTTTGGTTTTGACAGCAACCTTATCTTTGTAAAATAGTATTTGCTATGGCAACAAGTTGAATACTTTGTACTTGGCAATAGTTTTGTTGCTGCCGTTCAAATGAATGGGAAAAAATGGAATTGTTAATGCTGGTGAAATAAAAATGGAACCAGGTCATCAAAAAATGGTGGATATTGGATCTCAGTTGTATGCCCATTTGCAATAAGCAGTCTAACTGCGGGTTTAATAATGAAGGAAAAATTATGTGTAAGAAATAATAGAAATGCATTGGGAAAATTATTTAAAATGTGATAACTAAAAATAAAAAATAAAATAAAATGTGATAAATGATATATAAGTGCACAGTGCAACTATATATAAATCCTATGTGTAGAAAAGAATTAACTGAAGAAATACAAGAGATCTTCTTCATGTCTGTATCTGGCCAATAGCATTTAAGGAGGTTATTTATCCCTCTCTTTTCCTTTTTCTTTCTTTTTTTTTCCCTAATTTTCAAATGTTTTAGCATCATGTCTTAGTGGACAATTGTTTTCCCAGCTATTGAGCATTTAACCATTCCTTGCTAATAATAGTCCAATTTCCCTTTTGAGAAATCCCTCATGGAATACGGTTTTAGTAAATGGTAGTGCTTCTCTGTTACCACAGATATGAACAGGGCCACATTCTTCCCATGATTAAAACTCGGCCAATCAGATGCTCTTCATAGAACTTTGAATTTTTAGCATGTGCTGAAGATACGGAAAGGAGTAAGAATCATATGCATTCCAATAGCAACAGCAGTGTGCAGACCAGAGTCTTTGAGCCCAAATATCTTTGCTAGTGTTTCCACTACCTATTACTCCTCCTCTCTAGCTCCTGCCCATTCTAAGATTGATCCTTACACTGATTCTGCACCAAAAAAAAAAAAAATCAATCTTTTTTCCTTCAAGATAGAATTGTTTTCTACTGCTTGTGACCAAGAATGCCAAGATGTGTTCCTTTTACAAATCCAAATCTTGTCAGCTCTACCTTCAGAATAAATCCAGAGCAGTTCTTAGCCCCTCTCTTATCATTTTGCAGGCTACCATCTTCTCTTACCTGAATTATTGCAGTAGCTACAAACTCATCTCCCCAATTTCACCCTTAAGCTTCCACTGTCTTTTCTCAGTAAAGCAGCTGGAACATTCCTGTTAAAACGTAAGTCAGATCTTGTCACTGTGCTCAACAGCCTTTAATGGCTTCCCATTTCTTCCATAGGAAAACTAGTGTTCTCACAGTAGACTTTAAGGCCCCAACACAATCCTCACTGACATCATCACCTACTCCTCTCCCCTTCACAGTTTTACTTATCTCCAGCCACACTGGGCTCTCTGCAGCTCCTCCTGTGAGGAGCACATGGGAAGCATGCTCCTAGCTCAGGCTGTTTCCTCTGCTTTTATGTTCTTCCCTCATAACAGGCATGACTTTCTTCCTCTTCTCCTTCAATTCTTATTCAAATGCACTGTCTCCATCAGCCTAGTTGGTGACCCCAACCAAAACTGCAGCCCCTCCCCAAACACCGCTGGTCCCCTTTGCCTTGCTCTTTTGTTATTTCATGGCCATTATTACCTGCAGTTATGTTACTGATTGTTATCTGTCCCTCCATAGTAGAATACCTGCCACATCCTAGGAACTGAGATTTTTTTTTTTTAAGAATAAGCAAAAGAAGAAATGGGGAATGAAAAATCAAAAGGAGGAAGAAAGGAAAGATTTTAAAACTTCTAAATATTACTTACATGTTATAATGAGAATTCATTTATCAACTATTTTCAAACTTTTTTCAAGTTTTCATTTAAATTCCAGTTAGTTAACATACAGTGTAATATTAGTTTCAGGTGTACAACTTAATGATTCAATGCTTCCATACATCACCTGGTGCTCATCATGACAAATGCACTCTGTAATCCCCATCACCTATTTCCTCCACCTCCCCTGTGGTAGCCATCAATTTGTTTTCTGTAGTTAAGTTTCTGAGCTTTTTGAGTATTTCTTCAAATGAAACATCACAATGAACTCCTATATATAAAAACTACATAAAAGCCAAGCTGAATTGAAATAGGGGAAGAGGGACACCTGGGTGGCTCAGTCGGTTAAGTGGCTGCCTGCTGAGTTCGGCTCAGGTGGCAATCCCAGGGGTCTTGAGATGAGCCCCACATCTGACACCGCTTTGGGCTGCTTTTGGCTGTCTGCTGGAGTTACTTGCTCTCCCTTTCCGCCTCCCCCTGCTCGTTCTCTCTCTCAAATAAATAAATACATCTTAAAAAAAAAAAAAGTTAAACATATGATTGCACAAGATCCAGCAATCCCATTCTTACTTATAAGAATCTTTGAGGAAATTTTCCTCATGCTTGCTAAAAACTGGAAAAAAATTAAATGTGTATCATTGATGAATGCATAAACAGATAGTGGTACATCCCAAACATGGAATGCCACTCAGCAATCTTCATGCAACAAAAGGGATGACTCTCAGGAGCATTATGTTAAGTGAAATAAACCAGAAACAAAAAGCTAGATGTTGTATGATCCCATTTATATAGCATTCCGAAAAAGACAAAGATAGGGACAAAAAACAGATCAGTGATTGACAGAGGCTACAGGTGAGGAAATAGGTTTACTACAGATGGCACCAGAAAAGTTTCGGGGATGGTGGAAGTACTCATGTCTTGATTGTACTAATAGCTACACAAATGTATACCTTTGTCAAAACTCAAGAATTCCACTGTATGTAAGTGAAACAACACCTCACCAAACATACTTCTAAAACAAAATGGAATCTGTTTTCCATTTTCAAAATTTTCTAGAATGAGAAATGTAACAATTAAAATCCAAAATTAACTGGACAGGCTAAACAGTAGAATGTAAGTGTCAGAGAAAGAGTCCATTAACTTGAAGAGAGATTAATAGAAATTATTCAGTATTAACAAGACAGAAAAACTTCAGATAAAAAAAAATGAGAGCTTCAGGGAACTGTGGGAAAACATCACATATAATTGGAATCCCATTGGGTTTTTAAAAATATTTTATTTATTTCAGAGACCACATGAGATAGCAAGCAGGAGGAAGTGCAGAGGGAGAAGGAGAGAGAAAAGCAGACTCATCCCTAGGCAGAGAGCCTAACGCTGGGCTCGGTCCTAGGACCCCGGGATTATGACCTGAATCGAAGACAGCCACTTCACTGAGTCACCCAGGCGCCCCTGGAGTCCCTCTGTTAAGGAACAATGGCCAAAAATTTCTCAAATTTGACAAAAGATATAGATAGCTTTTGCCAGAAGAAAATATCTCTACTTCCAAAATATCAGCAAACCCAAAATGAATACCAAGAAAGTTTTGCATATCATAGTCAAGTGGCTGAAAACCAAAGTTCTAAACCCATGATGACTGAGCTATTGAAATTGTAGCAAGCATATGAGACCAAGTAAACTGTGTGAGATGCTAAGGACCAGACAGCACAGACAGGAAAAGAAATTCCATATTTTGGACAATGGTAAATCAGAAGAAAACTAAAATTCAGGCAATTGTATGATTCCAAAAGTTCTTAACCTTTGCCCTATAGCGACCAAACTATAAATTTCTCTTAGGTCCCAATGCCTTTAAGCTCATATCCCATGAGCTATAAATTCCTGCACTAATAGATACGCTATGAAGTAGTTTGTGAGTTTTTAGAGGATTGTGTAAAATAATATTAGTGTTTAGAATAGTGCACTGAAAGCACTCAATAAGTGCTATTACTATTGTCATCTGACAAATAGTTATGAGGTATTATATACACCAGACACTGTGCTAGGCACTGGGGATGCAACTGTGAAGCGAATTGATGCAGAGCAAATTGATGCCCTCCGAGAGCTCAGGGTTTGGTGAGCTCTATCTACACAGTCCCTATTTCATCTTACCACCTCTCTTTTTATACAGCTGGAGTTCACAAGGCCATACGGCATCCTCACTATCCACAGTAGACAGGTAATTTCATGGTAATATGTATAAAAGAGAAAAATGTTTCCCTAATGCACACTAACATGAAAGTTGTGATGCTTGATACAGTCACAGATGTGAAAAAAAAAAAAAAAAAACCTAATGCTTTATCATTATTTTTACCTTCACTTTCACACACAGTTGAACTTACTTTATAGAGGCTATTAAAATATTAGGCTATTTTCTCCTTCATTAAGCATAATTTCCTTTAATTTTTCATTAACATTTTTGCCTGCTTCTCTTTTTGAAGGTTTAATGGAGCTGTTATGTATAGTATCATATCGAGTTGAGATGTTTATCAATATTTTAAAATTACATTGTCTGATTTTCCTAATTAAATTTTTTTTGTTTGTTTTCTTTTTCTTTTCACATGCAAGTGACCGACCAAGGAACTTATATGCATTAAATCACTGCTCTTGGGAACACTGATATGAAATTAAAAGCCAATGTCATATAGTAGATACCTCTAGACAACACTTCTACATTGCTTGATTTTTTAAATTGTGAACATGGATTACTTTTATAATTTAAAACTTAGGGAAACAAAGTAGCTCTCACTGTGCCACTTTTCTTATCAAACCCTTGCTATTGATATTGGCTTATCAATAGCATACATTAACATACATCCAAGCACTGTCCCATGAACACTCAAGGTCTTTTACCAACTCTCCTCCAAAGCAGATTGAACAAATATGTTTCCCTGCTATGAAAATAAGAAACATAAGTTTCCATTTCCCAGAAACTCTTGGAACACCTTATGGCAAAAACCACAATTCATACATGTGTCTGAAATTGTTAATTAGAAATTAAGTCATCTGTCCATAAGCTTTACAGGTAAGAGTGCAAATCTAAAAAAAAAAAAAAAAAAAAAAAAGCTTGAGTTTCTAGTCTATTAGTCTATTTCATTATCTTGTTAGAGTTGTAATGAATATATTTACTATCTTATTATCCTAAGTCCCTAAAGAAAAATCAGTTGAAATCAATTGTGTTTGATTATCACAAGATTATCAAAAAGAAGGAATTCTTTTTAGCAAAACCAACATTGCACTGTCTTGAGGAAGCTCTGGCCTGATTTCTTGACTTTACTTTAGAATTCCTCAGGACAGAAAAAAATTGACTATTATAGCACAGTTCCTCTTCTTGAAACAGGAGAAGGAGATTTAAGCATAGGCATTGTTTCCAGGGCCATCCAAAATGAAGACCTAGATTTTAGCACTGTCCTTGGCTTACACCATATTACTGGGCTATACCTCCACTTGCTTCACTTAGTTCACCTATTTATATCTCCTCTCAAATGTAGACACATTCTGCACAACCAGGGATTGCCGGGAGCCCCATGTGGGACTCAATCCCGGATCCCGGGATCACACCCTCAGCCAAACAGGACACTCAACCGCTGAGCCACCCAGGTGCCCCATGCTATTTATTTAAAAATATATATTATTTTAGAGACAGAGAGGATCTCAAGCAGACTCCCTGCCGTACATGGAGTCTGACTCAGGGCTGGGTCCCCTGACACAGAAACCATGACCTGAGACCATGATCTAAGGGGAACCCAAGAGCCAGTCACTGGACTGACTCAGCCACCCAGGCATCCCACTACACTAATTATTTAAATGTGAGTTATAAGATACTAAATCAAAATGAATTAAATTTAAACATTGATTATTTACTTAATGAAACAAAACATATAATTGAAATTTCATAATTATTAGTAAAAAATCACAAGTCTGATATGTCAGATTTTCTTAAATAGTACATACACATTTATCATACTACACACAAGGGACGCCTGGGTGACTCAGTGGTTGAGCATCTGCCTTTGGCTCAGAGCGTGACCCTGGGGTCCTGGGATCGAGTCCCACTTGGGGCTCTCTGCATGGACCCTGCCTCTCTCTCTGCCTGTGTCTCTGCTTCTCTCTGTGTGTCTCTCATGAATAAATAAAATCTTAAATACAAATTATATTGATTATAAAACTTATTACTACTTCATATGTCAAGTCGTTTAAAAATATTAATATTATGGATTTAAATTTATGCTTTTCATACTCTTATTATTTCTCATTCTTCTTAGGGTTACAGAAATATTCATAACCGTGAGGGGTATAGGACCAAATAAAACAACCAAAACACATTAATGCAAGGTTGCCAAGGTCACAGATTCAGTACATGGGCCTTGCCCTACCCTTCAAATCTTAGCTGCTGGTCTTCAGGCTATTCTTTTTCATATTTATTTTCTGTGGCAAAGACTCAAGTGTAAAATTTAGGATAAGGTATTCTGGGCAGAGAAGAGCCAATCAGTAAGAACAGAAGGGAATAAATCATAGACTTTTAGTGCTAGAGAACACCTTAAAATCAGTTTCTGCCCACTTCATTTTCTAAATGAGGAAAAGAAAAAGAAAAAGAAAAAGAAAAGGAACAGATACTGGTGGCAAGGAGATTATTAAGATATCCTTTTTAATAATCCAGGAATCATGATTTTATAGTCATGATCAAGGACGTTAACAATTAAAAGGAAGATTAATGTGAGAGGCAAGAGAAACAAAACTGAGCACCATAATTGTGAATTTATTCTGTAAATGACCATTTAAGGGCTTTTGGTTACAAACAACAGAACCAACTCACTCGAGCTAGTTTTAACAGAAAATGTGAATTATTCTCAGAGGCTAAAGCTGTTTGGGGCAAAGCCACCACCAGATTGCCCACGGTGCCCCGGAAACAAGGAGCACAGACACTACTAGCAACCCTCACCTCTGATACCACGGAGAACTCGGTGCCTCTCAGCCTGACTCTACACAACACCTCCTTCCTCACAATGCTCTTTTGAATCAAGGGCATTCCTTAAGTGCTGCTAATGACACAGTCTAGGGCACATGCTGGGTGTCTGAGATGTGAGAGAGAGTAGGACCGTGATAGATGATAGATAGATGATAGATAGATAGATAGATAGATAGATAGCCTCCAGCTTGCAGACCTACAACTCACAATGTGGGAAATTACCAACATTTATCAACAGTGTTCAAAAAAATTCTGGGATATACCAAATGCTGACTACGATGCTCTTGCAAGTTTTCTTTAAAAAAAAAAAAAAAAGGTTTTATTTATTTATTCATGAGAGACAGGGAGAGAGAGGCAGAGACACAGGCAGGGGGAGAAGCAAGCTCCATGCACGAAGCCCAACGCGGGACTCGATCCCGGGACTCCAGGATCAGGCCCTGGACCAAAGGCAGGCGCTAAACCTAGCTGAGCCACCCAGGGATCCCTAAAGTTTTGTTTGGAATAATGTTCCATTCATATGCCCCCAAAAGTATTCACTATAAAGCATATGAAAAGTCAGATGATTCCTTTTTCCTTTCTTTCTTTCTTTCTTTCTTTCTTTCTTTCTTTCTTTCTTTCTTTCTTTCTTTCTTTCTTTCTTTCTTTCAGATAGGTTCTATACCCAATGTGGGGCTAGAACTCACAACCCCAAGATCGAGAGGCACATCACACCCTGGATCAACTGAGCCCAAAAGATAATTTTTAAAAACTAGTGAGATGCATCTATTATGAGGTAGATGATCAAATAATTTCTCAAATCAATGGGACTTTCATTTAATAGAAATAGGCCATCATATACAATTAATAGTATGTGTATAGATCTTGATATGTGTATATATATAAAGTAATTTTTTATAAATTATAAAAAGTATAAAAGTAAAGTTATAAAGTAATTTGTAAATAGTCATTAATATTGCCACAACTGAATGATTCATTTTACCAAAGGAATAGAAAAGTAACTTTAGGCCAATGAATCTAGAAGACTTTAATCATGCTTCGTGTTTTTTCTCAATGATAGAATTTCTTGCCACATACACATTTCTGTGATTTGATCATGATCACTTATTGAGTTAATACTATATTTTAACCATTTCTTGTTTTTTTCACACATAAATTACTTTTCCAGAGTAGCTTTTTCATTTTTCCTATAAAAGTATGTTTTTAGAGCCTTATTTACAGTGCCTTTTGTAACATGTGTAGCTTGTATTTGCATTCTCATATAACGGATAGCTCTTGGAACAAGAAGGAATCTTAGAGATGTTGGGTCCAAACCATTATTTTACAGATGAAGAAACTAAGAGTCAAGAATGATGGGTAGCTTTCCCAAGGTCATATAGGCAGCCAATGATAGAGCTGACTAAAGAATTTCCAGCCAACTTTGTTTCTGTTAGGACAGGCACTTTGAGACAAATATAGAGGATTGTTTTATAAATACAATTTCTAAATTAAATAAATAAATGTAAATAGATATCTAACTTTCAATAAAGCTTCAGGTTTATCTGATATGAGATGGTTATGGTACCAATGTTCTTTGGCATTTTTGTGACCTGTTTCTATGTTATTTTTAAAACACTATAATAATGAATGAAGAAAATTGAAAAACTCCAAGTAATAAAAAGAAATTAAAATTATCCATAGTTCTACTACATAAACATAAATGCATCTGAGGTTAGGGTGTATTTACTTCCAGTTGTATTTAAGCCTTTTTGCATTTCTTTAAACTTAGTTGTTGCCATAATACATATTTACTTATTATTACCTAAGCAGTTGTTTGTGGTAGTATTCCGCTTTTTAATTATTTTAAGGGCTAAGCACTCTACTTACATTTAGATACAATCCTTACTTACTTAATATGTAGGAGAAACTTATTTTTTTATATTTTGAATATATATAATCATTTTAAAGTAGTCTTTATTAAGGAATTTGTTCTTCTACATAAAGACTCATATCATGGTATCATTTATAAAAGGAAACTGGATTCTGTGTATTTACCTATATTTTATAATATCTATTCTTATCTATGATATACTCTCTCTTAGTAACTTTTTGGAAGGAAAAATAGGACCCTGATAACATTTCTTGACTCTTAGTAAGGTTAAACATTTTCCCATGTATCTCTTTACTGGCTGTATTTTCTGCCATATTAATATAAACATTGTTAAAAAGTACTTATTTTGATAAAAATCAATGGATTTTTATATTGACACAAACTTTAACAGAAATTTAAAACATTTAAACAAGTGCATCAAAAGTTTGCCATATTTTTTAATATGTATATCAAATTATAACTAAGTAACAAACTTCAGGGGGAAAATCCTAAAATAGTGCTGATGTAATATTAATACCTAATGATAAAGGGATCAATTCACTTAGAAGATATAATAATCCTATACACACACACACACACACACACACACACACACATATGGAACAACATTAGAGCACCTAAATATATTCAGCATATACTAACAGATTTGAAATCGACAATACAATGACAGCAGGAGACTTCAATATTGGCTAGGTTATCTAGACAGAAATCAGTAAGAAAACATTGGACTTGGGACGACTGCGTGGCTCAGCAGTTGAGCGTCTGCCCTTGGCTCAGGTCGTGACCCCTGAGTTCTGGGATCGAGTCCCACATCAGGCTCCCTGCACGGAGCCTGCTTCTCCTTCTGCCTGTGTCTCTGTGTCTCTCATAAGTAAATAAATAAAATCTTTTTTTTTTTTAAAGGAAAGCTAGAGGTCAATATCCCTGGTGAAATGAAAATAGAATATCAGAGAGGCACCTGGGTGGCTCAGTCAGTTGAGTGTGTGCCTTGGGCTCAGGTCATGATCCCAGGGTCTTCAGGTCGAGTTCTGCATCAGGTGCCCTGCTCCTCGGGGACCTGCCTCCCCCTCTGCCTCCCTCTCCCTCTGTCTCTCATGAATAAAAAATTAAATCTTTAAAAAAAAATCAGAGAGAAATCTGCACTTCACATGGGAAGTATTAGTCACAGTAGCCAAGATATGGAAAAAACTAAGTATCTATGTCTATCAACAGATGTATGAATAAAGAAATTCTGTTACAAGCAGGTGCACGTGCACACACGCAGTGGACTAATTCAACCATGAGAAAGACAGAAATGCTGCCACTTGCAGCAAACATGGATGGACCTGTGGGCATATTACGCTAAGTGAAAAAAGAGCCAGATAGAGAAAGACAAATACTGCATTATATCACTTAGTATGTGGAATCTTAAAAAAAAAAAAAAAAAAGTCAAACTGTGAAACACAGTAGTAGAAAAAGTGATTGCCTGGGGCTGAGAGGTAGGGGAAACAGAGCGAGATTGGTTAAAGGGCACAGATTTCCAGTTTTTTTTTTTTTCCAGATTTCCAGTTTTAAGTCAGATACAGAATGAAAAATACCGACATCACTTATATGTGAAATGTAAGAAAGCCAAACTCAGAGAGAATGAGAGTAAATCAATAGTTGCCTGGGGGGGAGGTAGGGAAAATGGGGAGATGTTGCTCTAAGAGAACAAACTTCTGATTGTAAGATAAATAAAAGTTCTGGGGATGGTATGCACAGCATGGTGGTTATGGTTAATGATACCATATTATATACTTGAAAGTTGCAAGAAGAGTAGATCTTAAATGTTCTCACCACAAGAAATGATAATATGTGACATGATGGAGGTATTAGCTAAGGCTATGGGGGTAGTCGTTCTGCAATATTTAAGTGTATCAAATCCACAGGTGGTATGCCTTAGACTTACACAAAGTAATGTTTCAATTATATCTCAAAAGAGCTGGGGAAAAAAAAAACAGGGATAAAAATTTTATTAAAAAAAAAAAGGGATTTGGGTATTTCCAAATCCTCTCTCTTTCTCTCAGAGGAGATATTCAAAGTTTTGGATTACTTTCCAAAATTATACATGCATAAGAAACAGATTTAAATTTAACAGACCTATTGTTTTTAGTTACTACGTAATATTCAGTTCATTACCTAATTATATTTAGGGGTGGAAGAGAAGTAATGATCTCTTTTTTCACATTGTCAGCCTTTCAGATCTCAGTATTAGACTTTATCAGCTCTACATATTTATTGAACTTTGGCTGTGTGCCTAGGACTGAGTTGGGACCTGGATATAGAGTTTAGGGCAGGCACTGGAATAGGTAAGAGCTTAAATCTGGGGTTCAAATTTTTAAAAAGAATAACTTTCTGGGAATATAGTGGGACCTAACAAAAGTAAATGCCCAACCGAACAAACTAATGGTTTATTTTTTCTGAGATAAGTACATGTTTATGAACCAAGAAACAATAGACAAGCCTAACTGAATATATAACCTGCTTGATTTATTTTTAGCATGTCTCATTGCTAAAATGTAAATGTCATCCTGACTACCTGGCCCAAGAACTTAGGCCAGTGGATATTTTAAGTAACTGTTAAAAGTACATTTATAAATAGAAGTCATTTGTTCCTGAGAAGCATACACAGATTATCCTATCTTGGATTTGTATACATCCAATTAAATCAGTGAAATAAATTCTGATCATATATTACTATCTCTGGTTCCACTGGTAATTCAGTTAAGAACAGACCTGAAGGATGCCTGGCTGGCTCCACTGGCAGAGCATGTGACTCTTGATCTCTGGGTTGTGATTCAAGTCGTACGTTGAGTGTGGAGCCTGCTTAAAAACAACAACAAACACAGACCTGAAACTTCTGCTGATAAAATTTACTATATGGTATTGTTCATAAAATCAACAGACGTTGCTCCCCGCAGGTACCATGCTCTCACCACAAACCTTAGATCGCACAGTATACCTGCATATGCCTTTTCTCACCTTTGAAGACTCCCCTTCCTACACCTCTGCCATAGAACTTAGCAAATTTTCTTTTGTTTTCCTGTTCACTATTTTTTTCCTACTAAATTAAGAATTCCTTCCATACAGGGATATTGTCCCACCCCCAAGCATGATAAGTGTTCAGTACTAGTAGGTCATTGGTAAACGTCTGCAGACTCTAGAAAACAAATGCAATCTATGTCCAAAGATAATAAGGTTATTGTGACATATTGTGATGTTATATAATCTTGAATGTTATCAATTCCTTGATGCACAATTTTATACATAGGCCACGAAAAGATATCCGGTTCTTGGATGCACCCATAAAATGGAAGGAGCTATTTTATAACAAAAAATGTATGAAATCACTTTCTCAGGGATTATAGGAAGACAAGCCTCAAATAGATTACCCATAGTTGTTTGCATCGGTCTGACAATCTGAAAAAAAAAAAATGGTAAGTGGAAAAAAGATGCTTAACCAGAACACTCCTAAAAAGACTGGCTTTTAAGCAGGCAAATAAATGTTCAATAGACTTTCTGAAACAAGATTCTGAAATAAAATCAACTCAGTATTTTCAGAAATTTTGAAAATTAGTTTATAAAACACGTTCCTTCAGGATATGAATACCCAACAACATAACTCTCTTTCCATCTAACTCATTTCCATCTTTACTCAGGGGTGGATCCTTTAAATTCGCTTTGTGACTAAGATAAGAATCCCACTGCTGGATGGTCAGTTAGCAGTTACAGAAGGTACTTACAAGCTTCAGGGCCCAATTGCATCCTGAACTTTATAAAATATTGTCACTCTGAGGAATTGACATCTAAGCAGATATCTCAATAATAGGAATGAGCCAACTAGGATGCAAAGCAGGGGGCAGAGTGCCAGGCAGAGGAAATAGCACGGACTGTGACACATAGAAAGATCCCGAGGCAGAAAAGCCCTGGTACATCTGATAGGAGGGAAGCCAGTGTGGCTGCAGCATAGAAGACAGCGGGGAGGACAAGCGGTGAGGACAAGCGGTGATCACAGAGGCAGGCAGCGACAGCCAGACTAGCCTAGAAAAGGACTTTGGAATTTATTTGAAGATGATATTCAAATTCACAGGTGACTGATTGCCTGGGCCCCTGATCGCTACCAGGTCATGACCTTCCATCAGATACACCCCAGGACCAACAACCATGCCCAGTCATCTACGTGGACCACCCTTTTCTCGTAGGCAGATCCACCAAGGACACCAAAATAACATTCAGTTCCCTGGAGAGCGCAGGAATTTTTAGAAAATGGAATGTGCCCGATTTTAGGCAATAAAAATCTCTGGTCAAAGCCCCCAACTTGTACCTTTCTGCAGAGAATCTTTATTTTTCCTACATTCTCCCCACCACCACCATCACCACCAACCATGTAAAATCAAAAAGAGCAGAGACCTTATGGTCTTGCCTCCCTCCTTCATCTCCCAGTATAGCCCAGGTGTATCTATTGAATGAACGGATGAAGTATTAGAAACAAGTAATGGAGACATTTACATTTGTCTCAAAGTGGCCCCGTTTTTTTAAAATTTTAAGATTTACAGAAGAAGCACAGAGAGTTATTGTGGTTTCTTTGTTCCTTCTTGGTTTCTATCTCTTAGTGTCCTACTTAAGGGAAACTGTCCTGTACAGGGAGGCGGGGGGACTAAATATTGGTTCCATTACTTACAAACTAGAGGACTGCGAGCCAGCTGCTCTGGGCCTCAAGAGTTTCATCCTAAGACTGAGCTTGTTACTACTGCTCAAGAAAGGAAGGGTGAGTCAGATGTGGTGGGTTTGTTGTGGTTTGTCACCAGCTCTAAGATGTACGATTTTATGAGTGCAAGTCAAAAGCCAGGAAGAAAACATCAAAACCTACAAGGTAAAACTTTGAATTATTTTACAGATGGCCTGAAAACAAATTATATTAATTCAGTGGTCAGTTTGGTTGATATCTCTGGGATTATTTCTAATCGCCCATAAAGATTTGCTTCTAACCTTATACCCTATACATTCACCCACAAACATACACATCCTTTTCTGTTTAGAGTCATGTGCTTAACCGGTAGCTACAACAACAACAACAAAAGATACAAAACAGTGACCTCAAACCTGAATGCTTGAAATATCGTTGAAGTGTTGCCCTTCACATGAATGTTTCCTTCCAATTCTGAACAAGAAACACATGTTCTCCTAAAAATCTCATTATCAGTCCCAAATTTATGACTATTTCACTTCCTTGAATCAGACTCCATCTAAATGGCTATCTTAAGGCTCAAGATTATACGTGCCAGGTGTTTTGAGGCCGTGTCCAGTAAGTTTGGAGCTGTTCTCTTACCACCTCCCTAAAACAGTTCTTCCAAATGTTTTCCTTTGGGAATCCCTGGTGGTAATTCTGCTGCTGGAGTTCTTTGCCCCATTCTACACCCACCCTCTCCCCCATCGGAAATCTGGATTCAAATGCTTTTTCTGCTATCCTTGACCCATTGAAAGAATTATTTTATCAGGTGGCATTTCCCTATTTATTTTTATTCGTGTGTAATAAATTCCTGGATTTTATGTTATTTGTAACCCACTAATTATTTATTTGGATGTTAAGATTACCCAGCTTTTGCCATTGAGAGATACTTCAGGCGGTCCCCTGTGTCCTTCTGACCAGTCTCATCATTTTTGAGTGCTTCCTTGTCTTCTCGCACAACCGACTCGCCTTGTACTTCACTGGTCCCAGCCTTGGAATCAAGCTTTTCTCCAAAGAGCCAGCAGAGTCCAGGTTCCTTTTTATCGGTGAATGAGGTCGGGAAACCAAGACTTGGATGCTAGGTTACCACTGATATGTCACTGATTGAGCTATAGGAATCTCTCTGTCTCTCTCTTTTATTTTGCACGACACATCAGCTAGCATTTACATCCTATTGCATGTCTGGCTCTAGAAGACGGAGGATTTTTATTCTCTTTCTCGGGCTGTCCATTTTGAGCCAGGATACCCCCCCCCCACCTTGGCTTTGCGCATCCTTGGGGACCTCCAGGCTGGGGAGCCTGCAGAGGGGACCTCCAGGCTGGGGAGCCTGCAGAGGAGGCCTCCTGCAGAGGGGACCTGGGGCTGGGGAGCCTGCAGAGGGGACCGGGGCTGGGAAGCCTGCAGAGGGGACCTCCTGCAGAGTGGACCTGGGGCTGAGGAGCCTGCAGAGGGGGCCTCCAGGCTGGGGAGACTGCAGAGGGGACCTGGGGCTGGGGAGCCTACAGAGGGGGCCTCCAGGCTGGGGAGCCTGCAGAGGGGACCTCCTGCAGAGGGGACCTGGGGCTGGGGCGCCTGCAGAGGGGGCCTCCAGGCTGGGGAGACTGCAGAGGGGACCTGGGGCTGGGGAGCCTACAGAGAGGGCCTCCAGGCTGGGGAGCCTGCAGAGGGGACCTGGGGCTGAGGACCCTGTAGAGGGGACCTGCAGGCTGGGGCGCCTGCTGAGGGAACCTGGGGCTGGGGAGCCTACAGAGGGGGCCTCCAGGCTGGGGAGCCTGCAGAGGGGACCTGGGGCTGAGGACCCTGTAGAGGGGACCTCCAGGCTGGGGCACCTGCAGAGGGGTTCCTGGGGCTGGGGCGCCTGTAGAGGGGGCCTCCAGGCTGGGGAGACTGCAGAGGGGGCCTCCAGGCTGGAGAGCCTGCAGAGGGGACCTGGGGCTGGGGAGCCTGCAGAGGGGGCCTCCAGGATGGGGAGCCTACAGAGGGGGCTTCCAGGCTGGGGAGCCTGCAGAAGGGGTCTGGGGCTGAGGAGGGGGCCTCCAGGCTGGGGAGCCTGCAGAGGGGGCCTGGGGCTGGGGCACCTGCACAGGGGACCTGGGGCTGAGGAGGGGGCCTCCAGGCTGGGGAGCCTGCAGAGGGGGCCTGGGGCTGGGGCTCCTGCAGGGGGGACCTCCAGGCTGGGGCGCCTGCAGAGGGGACCTGGGGCTGAGGACCCTGTAGAGGGGACCTCCAGGCTGGGGCGCCTGCAGAGGGGTTCCTGGGGCTGGCGCGCCTGTAGAGGGGGCCTCCAGGCTGGGGAGACTGCAGAGGGGGCCTGGGGCTGGGGCACCTGCACAGGGGACCTGGGGCTGAGGAGGGGGCCTCCAGGCTGGGGAGCCTGCAGAGGGGGCCTGGGGCTGGGGCGCCTGCAGGGGGGACCTCCAGGCTGGGGCGCCTGCAGAGGGGACCTGGGGCTGAGGACCCTGTAGAGGGGACCTCCAGGCTGGGGCGCCTGCAGAGGGGTTCCTGGGGCTGGCGCGCCTGTAGAGGGGGCCTCCAGGCTGGGGAGACTGCAGAGGGGGCCTCCAGGCTGGGGAGCCTGCAGAGGGGACCTGGGGCTGGGGAGCCTGCAGAGGGGGCCTTCAGGATGGGGAGCCTGCAGAGGGGGCTTCCAGGCTGGGGAGCCTGCAGAAGGGGTCTGGGGCTGAGGAGGGGGCCTCCAGGCTGGGGAGCCTGCAGAGGGGGCCTGGGGCTGGGGCGCCTGCAGGAGGGACCTCCAGGCTGGGGCGCCTGCGGAGCCCCCCCCTCCAGCGCGGGGTGCAGGGCGGGCCTGCGTCCGCCAGGGCCCGCTGTGCGGCGCCCGCAGCCCCGGAGCCCCTGGAGCCCCGGGCGCGGCGGCGCTCGCCAAGGACACGGAGGGAGGCGGCCGCGCTCGCACTTCCTCCGGGCGCCGCGTCTGATTGGCTCCCGGGCCCGGGCCCCGCGGCCCCGCCGCCGACCCCCGCCGAGACCCGCCGGCCCCGCGCCCACCGGCCTCCGCGAGGCGCGCGGGCGAGCCGAGCCGGGCTGCCGGGCACCATGAGGGCGTCCTGCGTCCTGCTCGCCGCGCTGGCCGTCCTGGCGGCCTACTACGTCTACATCCCGCTGCCCGGCTCCGTGTCGGACCCCTGGAAGCTGATGCTGCTGGACGCCACCTTCCGGAGCGCGCAGCAAGTGGTGAGACGCGCCCCGCGCCCCGCGCCCCGCGCCCCGCGCCCTCGGCCGCCCCGGAGCCCGGAGCCCGGAGCCCGGAGCGGGACCCCAGGACGCGCATTTCTCGAACGCAGTCAGCCGGTCGGGCTTTTTTTTTTTTTTTAAGATTTTATTTATTCATGAGACACAGAGAGAGACAGAGACGGAGAGAGACGCAGAGACACCGGCGGAGGGAGGAGCAGGCTCCCTGCAGGGACCCCGACGCGGGACTCGATCCCGGGACCCGGGGTCACGCCCTGGGCCCAAGGCGGCGCCGAACCGCTGGGCCACCCGGGCTGCTCCCCGCCTCCCCCCGCCCCCGCTTTTTAAAAAGATTTGGTTTATTCATGAGAAACCCTGAAAGAGGCAGAGACCCAGGCAGAGGGAGGAGCAGGTTCCCTGCAGGGAGCCTGATGTGGGATTTGATCCCGGGACCCCGGGGTCACGTCCTGGGCCAAAGGCAGACGCTGAACGGCTGAGCCGCCGGGGCTGCCCCAGGCGGTCGACTGTTGGGGTGGCTCGGGCTGCGCTTCTAGGGTGTCGCGCTTCCCTGCCGGGGGGGGGTCAGGTCTCTATCCTCAGGCCCGTGCTTCCTGCGGGGGGAGGCAGGTCTCTATCCTCAGGCCCGCGCTTCCTTGCGGGGTGGAGGGGAGGCAGGTCTCTATCCTCCCGCCTGCGCCGGTGGGGTGGCCGTGGAGGTCTTGCCTACAGCTCGACAACTGCTCACCCGCTCCGTCGGTCCTTAAGACACCCCCCCCCCCCGCCCGCCAACCCCTCCTCGTCCTTGGTTTGCAAGGAATTGACATTTGCATCTTGCATCCCCCCCCTCCCCCGTCCCCGGTCCCCGTTTTCCTTCCTGCGTCGGGGCCGGGTTCCGGGGAGGCCTGCGGGCGGGACCGGGCGGATCCCCGGCGCCTCCCCCAGGCCCCTGCTCGCGGAGCCCTGTGCTGCGGGGGCAGCCGCGGGGGCAAGGCCTGGAGCGACAGCTCGGAGCTGGCACTTCCCGCCCGCAGCTTAGCGGCTTAGCCCGGGGAGGAGGCCGGAGGCCCGGGCGCGGGGGGCGGCAGGTGCGCAGGTGCACCTGTTCCCTGCCTGCCCCGCAGCAGTTATTTTATGCCCTTGATTGTCGAGGAGATAATCTTCGCCAGAGCCAAGGGCCTCCTGCCTGCCCTGGCGGGGTGACGTTTCTATTATAGGGTGCGTAGGAATGTCTTTTTCCCCCATAACGGCCGGCACTTTATTCAATAGTAAGAGACACTAATTTTAGTGCCAGAGAATCTAAAATCTAAAGCACAAGCTGCAGCCAAGGCTGGGCCCTATTATTCTAACCCTCCTATTAAGGTTATTTTGTAACCTTTTTTTCAGGAATGACTAGAGAAAGAGAAAAGGGGGGGGGGGCGGATCATGATTTTCCTAGAGGGTTGATGTTCCCTGTCCATTCTAATTGCGTGTAGAGAGTCTCTGAGGCTTTGTCCTATCAAAAGGCCCCTTAAGTAGGGTATTGTAGCGCTTTCCTACCGGGGATTTTTTTTTAATTAATTTTTAAAAAGAATTTCTTTTCGAGTGATCTCTACATCCAAGGTGGGGCTCAAACTCATAGCCTCAAGATCCAGAGCCACATGCACCACCGACTTAGCCAGCCAGGCATCCCAGGAATTTGTTTTTCTTAAATCCAGCCATGTTTTCCACCCCAAAGTCCCCTGTTGTCTGGTAGGGATGGTCTATGAAATTATAGATCCCCTTCCTTACCCCCTCCTGCTGACTGTAATGCTGACATGGTGGAAGAATGACCATCTCCTTCTCTAGCGTTTTTTTTTTTTTTTTTCTCCCAAGAAAGGCAGTCTTCCTGTAGGAAGCCCTGCAGTCCCTCTCTTCCTTCCAAAATTACGCAGTTTGGGAGTGACAGTGGTTTTTACCTGGGTGGGTTATAATGACCTTCAACAGTAAGAAGAATAAGAAAAACATGAAAAAAGAAACTGCTCTGTTGGCTGCAGAGATCATTCTCAGATTCAGGTCACCAAAGGAGTCCTCCCCATCATGTATAATTTGGGAAAAGCCAGTTTTGGAGAAAAGCCATTCTTCCCCAACTATAGGGTGGCAACCCAATCAGAGGCAAGGCCTTTGGACCCTGTGATCTGGTGTTTGGGAATGATACTGTGTGTAGAGCCCGGTCACAGAGATAAATGAGGTAACCAAGTATCCTCACTTGACACTGTGGCTGGAGAGTGAGTTTGCACAGAAGTGGCTCTCATCTCTTTTCTTCTAAGCTGTGAAATATCAGAAAGATCATTCAGACCACATGGAAGCACATTCTACCCAGTAAAGCAATTTAGTAACGTCACTGTCACTTCAAATTGCCTGGGGGAAAAGGCAATGTGACTTGACACACTGTAAGTATGTATGAGGCTGCCTGCTGGGTCTCATCCCAACCAGGCCACCCTCTGGCTTCGAGGCCAGGCAGTTTACTAACCTTCTCTGCTCCTCTGTTTTTTTCCTGTAAAATAGGGTTGACATCTACCTTACAAGGTTGCTATGAGCTTCAGTAATGTATTTTTTAAAAGATTTTATTTATTTATTCATGAGAGACACAGAGAGAGAGAGAGGCAGAGACACAGGCAGAGGGAGAAGCAGGCACCCCGAGGAGAGCCTGATGCAGGACTCGATCCCAGGACCCCGGGATCACGACCTGAGCCAAAGGTGGACGGACGCTCAAATCACTGAGCCACCCAGGCGCCCCCAGTAATGCATTTAAATGCCTGGAACCTGTAGCTATTCCTCTCAGAGTTGTTTCAAAGCTCTGCTATAGATTGTGGAGAAAATCTGGGAGATTGCCCAACTTTCTTGAAACAGTAAAACAAATGTAAACTAGAAGCGACTTATCTCCTTGAAACCTGGAGCGCCACCGCTAAATTGCATGGCATCAAGTTTGTTACCCAAGCAATTCGCTCAATTACAAAAGCCAATGAAGCCACTTCAGCGGGGAAGCGTGGCCGGCACATGCCCAGCATCAAGAACTATGAATGCTACTTTTATTCCGTGTCATTGGCAAATGCTGCACCTCTTCTTGCCCACTCTTATCTCCTGTATCTTATGCAGATGAGTCAGATTATTGAGATTTTGTTCATTGTACTTTTTCTCCCCTTGGCATCCTCCAGTATTACCTAAGAAGAAGCTACCTGAGATCTTTCTCTAACGTCCATCTCAAACCCAGATGCTGCATTAAAATCACCTAGGGAACTTTAAAAATCCTGATGCTCAAGTTCTATCCTATACCAGATTTATGCAGAATCTCTGGGAGGTGAGTCTCAGGCATCCAGTAGTTTCAAAAGCTCCCCAGGTGATTTCTGTGTGCAGGAAACCTTGAGAACCACTGCTCTTTAAGGTAAATAAAATGCATTGCAGATGAGATGATGTATAGCCCTTAAATTGCGCTGGTTATATTGGACACATGTCGCTGGGAATGAGCCGTTTCACATCAGCATGGATTAGTTTATCGGATTAGTTGGTTGGCAGTTTGACTGTAAGAGTCGAAGGGCATAAAGTACTAGGTAGGCAGATTTCAGTGTTAGAGCAAAGCCTTCGTAAGACGTGAGCTGCGGAAAAGCGCAAACAAAAGGCTTGGGAGAGGCAGTGGAGAAGACAGGTCAGCAAGAGACTGGAGGGACAAACGCAGGGAGTTTGGGAGGTCCTAGAGACTGATTTTTAAATGCTGTGCAAGGAAAGGTTTTTCAAAATGGTAAAACCAGGACAGGTGAAGATACTGAGAAGTGTACACTGCTGAGTTTGGCAGTATGCGTTGGAAGCAGTAGAAATATGTTTATTCTTTGACCCAACCGTCCTTCATTGTGAATTAAAGTCACCAGTGATACAGGCAAAGCTATAGCTGTAAAGATGGAAATATTTTACAGGGTCAGAAACCTTGCTCAACTAGTCCAAAAGCACTGCTTTTTTTTTTTTT
This sequence comes from Canis lupus baileyi, assembly GCF_048164855.1. Classification (NCBI taxonomy): domain Eukaryota; kingdom Metazoa; phylum Chordata; class Mammalia; order Carnivora; family Canidae; genus Canis; species Canis lupus. Next base: position 38,483,098 of record NC_132868.1, on the reverse strand, counting down.
TTTTAAGATTTTATTTATTTTGAGAGAGAGAGGAAGAGAGAGAATTTCAAACAGACTCCACCCTGAGTGCAGAGCCAGGCATGGGGCTTGATCCCAGGACCCTCGAGACCATGACTTGAGTTGAAATTGAGAGTTGGTTGCTCAACAGACTGAGCCCCCCAGGTGCCCCAGCACTGCTGTTTCATAAGAAATATGGGGGAACAGTTAGCCACCTTGTTTTCTTTCTTTTCTTTCTCTTTTGCAGCATTATTTTTTAAAATGAAAGCAAGAAAAATAAAAGATTACATAAATCATGGAACATGCTTTTTAGAATACTGTACAGTCAAAACATTGAGGTTGTAAAATAATGTTAAATGACCTACAAAAGACTTGTACTGTATGTTAAGTGGGAAAATGCAACAAAAGAGCATATATATACCATTATCCCATTTATAATACTTGTATACCAAAACGCACATAAACATATGTCTATATCTATCTAAACTCAGAGAAAAAGCAGAAGGGTGTAACTTAATATAGTAGTGCTTTTTTTTTTTCTGGGCCATAGGGTTATATCTTCAATTTTCATTTCTATATTTTCTAGCTTTTCTACAATGAATATGTAGTGATAAGAAATTATTTAAAATTTTTTTGTAGGTTTCCTACTTGTAAAGAGGAATTGATGTGCACACACCCCCCCGCAATGTGATTCCTATTTTAGTAATTGTTCTATAAGAAAAGCAAATCTCTTAAAAACAAAACAAAACAAAACAAAAAAAAACAAAGGCATCCTGGATCGCCTGATACAGCTATCACTGTGGCATGCTTCATGCTTAGTCACATGCGACACAGATGGAAAGTCCACTGTGGTGGGGGGGAGGTTTGGGAAGATGCCAAACTGACCTAAAGGAACCTATAGCTTGATGGAATGCAGAAGACACATTAATATACAGCTATTGAAAAGGTCGTTGCAGGTGAGCATTACTGAAGAGGCACAGTTCCAGAAGCTCAGAGGAGGGAGAGGTTATGCACGGTTTAGAGGAAGGTAAAGATGGCTGAAGGCAGCAGGTAGCTAGAGGGAGTTCAGAGCAAGGGCTAGGCTGGGCTGAGCTTACTTTGATCATTTCTCAATTTACTAGTTCCTCTACAATGTATCTTTTTTTTTGAAGATTTTATTTATTTATTTATTTGTTTGTTTGTTTATTTGAGAGAGAGAGTGGGTGCAAGTTGGGGAGGAGCAGAGGGACGAGCAGACTCCAGAAGGAGCTCGGAGCCCCATGCGGGGCTTGATCCCATGATGCCGAGGTCATGACCTGAGCCGAAATCAGGAGGAGGGGGCTGCTTAACCAGCTGAGCCACCCGGGCGCCCCTCTCCTGTGTATCTTTTTAATGACATAATTGTAAAACAGGTTGTTGAAATCGATGTTTTTGCAGAACGTTTCCCCTCGTTCTTAGGAATAACAGTGCTGTTGAACTAGTTGAACAGGTTTTTCACCTTGTAACGTGTCCCCAAATATCAAAGTGCACGATGCGCTTTCAGGCTGTGCGGGTGAGGGTTCGGTCCCGCTGAGCTGGATGCCTTGCAGAACTCCAATTTGCTAACCTTTTACGTAACCATTCGTGAACTGGAACATTTGCTACCATCAGGTAAGTTCAACCCCAAACATGGGTAAATAATAAGTTTTGGCCACCGCCTTGCAGACTTGCTACAATACATATTTCTTCGTGTACATTAGAGATTTCACCAATCTTGATCATTTTTAGCTGACTTGATGGAATTTTTATCAACACCTGGTAGCAGACAAGCTTTACAAATACTTTCGGGGTGGGCCCCTGGGTGGCTCAGTCGGCTAAGTGACCAACTCTTGATTTTGGCTCAGGTCATGATCTCTGGGTCATGGGATCGAGCCCTGCGTGGGACCCCGTGCTCTGTGTGGAGCCTGCCAGAGATTCTCTCTCTCTCCTTCTACCTCTGTCCATCTCCCTCCTTTCTCTCTTTCTAAAATCAATCCATAAATATTTTTTAAAAATTAAGGTCTGATTGAATCAATTGATTCAATTGATTCTGATTGATTCTAACCTGGTGTGATAGACAAGGCCTGATTAATAGTTTTCCTTTTTATTTTTCCTAGAACTACAAATACAGCCCTGAGCACAAGAATGCTATAGCACTTTATTTTAGTGGGACATTCTATTTCTAACGTAGGACTTGGGCTTGACCTGAAGACATTTCTGTGAGGTGCAAAAGCACGGTAATTGTTCTTAAATGGTCTGCTAATGCACAATGACTTCTTTTAAAATACTGAGTATGTATTTCCACAGCCAAATGAAATGGCATGTGGGACCATTACTTATCTACCCCGTTTTATGTTTAAAAAGAATTAAGAAATGTAATTGAGTTTCCAAGTGGCAAACCTAGCTGTAGTCTCTACCTAATTTGTGCCCAAAATTTTAATAACCTTTCAGGGTTTCCAAAATAAAATTAAAATCCTACCCTTTGGAAGTCATCACTCATTCAAAAAATATTAACTGAACACCAGTGCTGAGAACTGGCAAAACAAAATGAGAAAGACGCACACCTAATCTTGAGGCGTTTACAGTGGGGTGAAGGCGAGATAAGCCTATTTATTGGTGGTTACCCAGAGGGTATTCTTGAACGACAAGAGTTACGGACAGAGGCCTTATGGGTTGCTCTAATGTGGATCCAGGCAGAGGGCATTGAGGACTGTTGCCCTTTCTCGCTGGCATCTAACCTGAGTTATCAAGGTTGATTGTTTGCAAAAACAAAAACAAAAACAAAAACAAACAAAAAAACCCCTAACATCTCTAGAGCATATAGCGAGGCTTTACTGTGCCAGATACTGTGCTGTGGGTTATGCATGTAATTCATGGAGTCCATCCTATAATTCTATGAGGCGGATGTTCTTATTCCCCTCATCTTACAAAGGAGGAGACTGAAATGCAAAGAAGAATCACTTGCTCAAGATGACACAGTTGATGAGAGGTAGAATCACAATTCAACTCCTGCCTGCCTCACTGTGAGCTGAAGAGCTTAACCACTGCACTAGCTTGCCTTTCCACAGGAGCCAAGTGGAGGAGGTGGGGGAGGAGGTGGGGAGGGGCCGGAAGGAGGTTGGAAGGGCATTCCAGCCAGAAGGGACAAGCCAACGGGACAGGATGATAGCTGGGGAACTAGAAGTGGTGTAGACCTCAGAGAGGTAAGGCTGGAAGGAAGCACAGGCCGGGTAGTGAAGGGCTCTGTGGGCCGAGAAAGGAGCCACTGAGAGACTTTTAACAAGGAAATCGCATAGCCAAGTCCGTGTTCTAGAACAGTCTTTCTCAGTGATAGTGTAGAGACTGGAGCTTAAAGTAAATGAAGGTGAGAGTCTCCTGAGGAAGTAATCCAGAAGAGAGGTGAGAGCATGAACTTGCAGTGAAGCTGACAGACTGGCTGATGGGCTGAAGGAGAGAAGGGAGGCAGAGGTGGCTCCTGAGGCAGAGCCTGGGTGCGGGCATGAACCATCACGATGGTGACCCTCATGGAGGGAAAGCAGATCTGAAAGTGAAGATAGTAGAGTTTGGGACCTTGTTTTGCGTGGCTATGGGACTAGTCCAGGACAGCTTTTTGTAAGTAGTTTGCATGTACAAGACCAGAGCCCGAGAGAGAGAGAGAGAGAGAGAGAGAGAGAGAGAGAGTAAGCTGGGCTGCAGACATGGATTTTGGAGGGTCGGTGAATGAGTGGTGGTGGAAGTCATGGGAATGGATGTGCATGGAGTGAGAGTAAGCTTGAGAAAGCCTATCAGGGACATCCCAGGGGGTACCTGGGTTGACACAGGAAGAGGAGGCCAGCCCTAAGAGAGAGGAGACCCTGATGAACCTCATCTTTTTATTAAATTTTACATTCACACAGTGCCCCAGCTTTTACAAAGGGTTTCACTTATCTCACTTTTTAAAAAAAAGATTTTACTTACTCATGAGAGACACAGAGAGAGGCAGAGACACAGGCAGAGGGAGAAACAGGAGCCCGATGCAGGACTCGATCCCGGATTCTGGGACACGCCCTGAGCCAAAGGTAGATGCTTGACCGCAGAGCCACCCAGGCATACATCATAAAAAAAAAAAAAAAAAATCCGTTTTGGGACACCACCCAGGCATCTGACTCTTGGTTTCAGCTCAGGTCACGATCTCAGGGTCATGGGATCAAGCCCCATGTCTAGCTCTGTGTTTAGTGAGGAATCTGCTTAAGACTCTCTCTGCCCCTCCCTTGCCTCTCTTTCTCTCTCTCAAATAAAATAAATAAATCTTAAAAAAAAAAAAAAAACTTGTGTTTTACTTTTTTTTTTTTTTTTTTAAGTAGACTCTCTTGCCCAATGTGGGGCTTGAGCTCACGATCCCAAGAGTCACATGTTCCACCAGCTGAGCCAGCCAGGCGCCTCACGCTTCATGTTATTTTTATAATGGATCACCGGCTGGCATAAATGACGTGCATTTATCAAGTGAGGAAACCGGGGCTCAAAAAGCTCAAGGACATCCTCAAGATCACATAATTAGTGCATTCTGGCAAAACAGAGACTAGAATCAAATGTTCTGGCCTCCTACTTTCCTGCTCTCCCTTGCTGAGTCCGGCTGGCCTGAGAGCAGAGTCCTCCCCGGTGGAGTTCCCCGTTTTGTCTCGGGGGCTGTGTTCGTGACCCACCTTTCGTGGCTCCAGCCGTGCACGTGGGGCTGCTCACGCTCACTTTGTCACTAGGTCCCTGAATCTGCACCTTTTTTTTGAGCTCCCACATTTAAATTAATCTAGAGTAGTCTTTCCCAATCTTTTTTTCATGCCGTAGACTTGATTACATTTCTAAGCGTGTGCCAGGGGAGAGTGGAGGAAATAAGGAGGGAATCAGTCTGCATGGGCTTGAGTGCTAGAACTCACGGGATTTATTTATGTAGAAGATGATACAAGTGGTTCTCAAGGAGGATATGCAGGCTGATAAATTTTGAGGAGCTATAAAAAAAATGGTTTTGATTTTTTGTCTCCACGAAACACTTCAGCATCCATGTCTTGCGGCCCACCTGTAACCCATTTGGGGCACACCTGTTGGGGAGCTCTCCTCCCTGCAGTTTATAACGATTCATTTTTTTTAAAGATTTATTTATTTATTTATTAATAGACAGAGAGAGAGAGAGAGGCAGAGACACAGGAGGAGGGAGAAGTGGGCTCCATGCCGAGAGCCCCGACGCGGGACTCGATCCCAGGACTCCAGGATCACGCCCTGGGCCAAAGGCAGGCGCCAAACTGCTGAGCCACCCAGGGATCCCCAGTTTATAACTATTTAATTACAAGTTTGTTATTATTGCTATTCAACATAGATAGATAGTCCCCAAGTGACATATATCTAGGTAGTCCTAGAACTTATTGTCCAAACCAGCACGTATTTAAGAGTGATAGAGGCCGCTTCTTAATAATCATACCAGGACAACTGTTTTTTTTTAATATTTTTTATTTATTCATTCATTAGGACAACTGTTTTAAACCAGAATTATTCTCAAATCTGGACAGAGAGGCTCAGTCCACTTTTATCTGGCAAAATCAAGTCAAAGCTGTAGAATGATTCCTGGGCTCCTTATTCTGCTCAGATCTGACCAGGAAGCCCTCCAGGGAGCCGCCCCCATCCCTTCCTTCACCCCCTGGCCCCCTGGCCCCATTTCTGTACTTGGCGCCTGGCACCTGCCTGGCCAGTCCCACACTAGTGAATCCAGCCTCAGTGTCCCCACGAAGTCTGCACACTTGTGTATCTGACAACTTTCTTCCTGTTACCTCTGCCCCCCTTTGCCCTCCCACCCGCGGACTTTGGCTAACGTCCCACACATCTTTCAACACCCACTCAAAAATGATCTCTTTTGGAAACTTCCCTTTTTCCCCAGTCAGCCTTAGTCTCTCTGTCCTTTATGCTCTGCTGGCATCCACGTGTGTGTAGCCCCTGCACGTCTCCTTCCTTAGCTTGATGTTTCTTTATGGACAAGCTCCCCGCCACATGCTAGGCTTTCTCAACCATCGTAGACATAATTTCCCTCTTACATGTTTTAGGGGTTGGTTCTGGATTGAAGATCCTTCATCATCAAGAAATACAGGAACTCATGGTTCTGGTTACTTTATTTGCCCCAAAGAGCAGACTTAGTGCTTCCATGCGCCTGTGACTCTGAACTTACCCTCAAATGAGTTCTTTTGTTGTTGTTGTTGCCCCTTGCAACTGTTTTTTGCAAGCCTCACTGTTCTTGGGTTTCTAACTTCCTCATACTTGTTGCAGATTGATGCTTTTTTTTTTTTTTTAAAGATTTATTTACTCATGAGAGACAGAGAGACAGAGAGAGAGAGAAAGGCAGAGACACAGGCAGAGGGAGGAGCAGGCTCCATGCAGGAAGCCCGACGTGGGACTCGATCCCAAGTCTCCAGGATCAGGCCCTGGGCCGAAGGCAGGCACCGAACTGCTGAGCCCCCCAGGAATCCCCTGATGCTTGCTTTCAAATTCATAAGGACTTTACCTGCTGGCTTCTAGTCATGTATTAGGCCATCCCCAGTGAATTCCCACATCCCCTCGATGTCTGTCTTTCCCTTTTCCTTTTGAACAGATAATCGCCAAATGCTTCATGCAAAATTAATTTGACCGGCCGTCTTCTGTGCTGGCTGCCCCATAACAACGTCCCTGCTTCTGGGGTCCAAAGTACTTTTTCTTTGGCTGTTCTGAAGCCTGCTCTTCCAAAATGCGCGATGTTTATCTCCCTCCTCCTAGTTTATGCCTCACTTGTGAGGGTCACTCCGTCCCTGCTGGCAGGCCCTTCCATTTCATGTGGCACAGCTCTTCCCTGGAAGTGAGAAGCAAGTCCGTGGCGACAGTAATTCCTATTTCCTTGACTTTCTTAGCACACCGGCTCAATTCTGCTTGTAGCCAATGATCTGCTTTTAATAGAACAAGATGACTGGCAGAGAAGGGAGTAAGGGTCCATTTGCTGAATAATAAACGCAAGCACCAGCAGGGGTTACTGACTACTGGCTCCGAACCAGGTCTGCTGGACTCCACAGCCCTTCCCACGATATTCTGCAGCTTCGTATTATGATTGTTCAGTCTGCCCTCCTCCCGTTCCGTCCCCTGCACTCTGAAATGTTTTGTATTAGTTGTATGATCCACATCCAGAAAGCATCACGCAGGGAGGTAGCATGTATTTACAAAGTTCAGTCCTAGAGGATTTAATGTATTATGCCTTCAAAATTTTATTCCTGGATTTTAATATATATGCCCATCGAAGAGGTTCTATGGTTAGATGAGGCTGGGAAAGAATGAGTTCCACGGAGAGCTAACCAGGATTTCTCTCTCTCTCTCTTTTTTTTTTTAAGATTTTATTTTATTTATTCATGAGAGACACACAGAGAGGAGAGAGAGAGAGAGAGAGAGGCAGAGACACAGGCAGAGGGAGAAGCAGGCTCCATTCAGGGAGCCCGACGTGGGACTCGATCCCGGGTCTCCAGGATCAGGCCCTGGACTGAAGGCGGTGCTAAACCGCTGAGCCACCGGGGCTGCCTGGATTTCTCTTTTTCATTGTGAAACAGTTCAGAACTCCCACCATACTAACGTGTATTTTGAATCTTAAGACTATGCAGCGAGTCCCGAATTTACAGATCTGTATTTTGCACACACACAGAAAGCCCTTCACAATACTGTTGGTGTTTTTTTTTTTTTTTTTTTTTTTTATCAAGTTTGGGGGATCATTTTCGTAGTGCTTAAGAGCATGGATTTTGGGGTCGGGGAGATCTCTGTTCAGATCCAGACTCTGAGCTGTTCTAGCCACGTAGCCTTGAAGAATGTATTTAACCTCTGAGTTTGTTTCTTGATCATGGACATGGTTGTGAGACTTAACCCATATGGTATGAACACTGCATGAGGTGATCTGCATAAAGCTTTACTGGTTGTTCGTCGTCATTATCACGCATTAGGTGATATGTTAAGGACTTGGGGCAGTACCTGGCACAAGAGATATGTATAGTCCAGGTCTGATTTTTGACAGCTGTCGACAGTATACTCCAATAGTAATATGGCTGTTTTGATACTCTTCTATTTTCACTGTTATTCTTGTCACTCTGCTATTGCTCTTTTTAAATTTACTTTTTTTAAGTTTTTTTATTTATTTATGATAGTCACAGAGAGAGAGAGGCAGAGACATAGGCAGAGGGAGAAGCAGGCTCCATGCACCGGGAGCCCGACGTGGGATTCGATCCCGGGTCTCCAGGATCGCGCCCTGGGCCAAAGGCAGGCGCCAAACCGCTGCACCACCCAGGGATCCCTGCTATTGCTCTTACTAGCAGACTGGATTTCTGCACTTAAGATGCAGATCCTCGTGTGTATTGATATGCCCCTTATAGAGGTATCTCCTTATGGATAGATCTTTACTTGGACTTCTGTTGGCTGTGGCTGCTTGGTTTATTTTTATTTTTTATTTATTTATTTATTTATTTATTTATTTATTTATTTATTTATTTAATTTTATTTTTTATTTTTTATTTTTTGGCTGCTTGGTTTAACTCCCAGCTTTGGCACTAACTCATTTTGAAACTAGTTGGGCAAGTCACTTGAACTCTAACCTTAGTTCTGTCTTCTAGAAAAGTGAGATAATGACAGTGCTTCCTTTGAGGCTTGTTATCTGGACTATATGTGATTGCATGTATAACATGCTTAGCACAGTGGCTTGCCATAAAGCAAGAACTAAACACTTCCTCCTGTGTTTAAAGTTTTGAAGTCTGTAGGCTTAGCTTGCCTATGTTCTAACTGAATAGATCTATGAATCATCATCATCATAGCTAACTCATACTGTTCTAACCATTTTATGTATATACTCAGTCTTTATAACAGTCCTGTCAGTACTATTATTATTCCTGTGGTGTGAATGAAGGAACAGAGGGGTTGCGAATCTTGCCCACGGCACACACCCAGAGCCAAAAGTCTCATTCAGGCTCTCTGCCTTTGGAGTTAATGCTCTAAAAGCCAAAGAAATTGAATGTCTCTAGGCTTTCGCTGTCTTATATCAAAGATCTCCATTGGTGTTTGCCAAGGTAGCAATTCCTTTTAGAATATCATTATCACCTAAAAAGAGTTCCTTAAGACTTTCGGTGCCTAAGGTACCGTTGGGGACATGACATTTTGTTATATAAATTAAAATCCTTTATTTGAATTCTGTCTCAGTGGTGGGCCATCTTGCCACATTGTGAAAGTGGTGAAGAAGTACTTGCAAGCAGGGTTGATCTTATTCTAAACAAAGGGCTTTGGATTTGCTCAAATGATTGCCATCTTTTGAACCTAGAGATCTAGCTGGGAACTGTGGAAAAGATGACTTTGACTTCTAAAGTTATAAAAGGCAGATGTCTTCAGTTGGCCCCCATGAGAGAAGAAAGTCACGATGGCCTCTATCATTCTTTAACAGCCACACACTGGGCACTGGGGTTATAGGAATTCTCAAAACAAACGGCACTTGGCCTTCCTGGAACTACAGTCCCATGCCAAAAATACATGGCAAGAAAATAGAGTGAATATGGAAAAATCTGTTGGCAGGCTGACAATAATTGAGATCCTGTAAAGACAAGAAATCCCCTAAGGAAACAATGTTGAACAAGAAGAGAGTCAGTCTTAGGTCTGGGAAGAGGTGGTGCCAACAAAGGGGACAGAGCAGTCAGGGAACAGCGAGGAAAACTGGGGAAATAGAGGGTCAAAGAAACCAGCAAAGAGAGTAGTACCAGGAGAGGGTGGTCAACTGTGTTGGATTCTCCTGAGAGATGGAGGGATGTGAGGATGGAATGGGGCCCATCAGCTCTACATCCTCAATGTATCAGCCACAAAACATACTCCCAAGCAACTGTGGATTTTTCGTTTCAGCGTCTCAACCTGTAACCTGCTAGAATGATTCCAAGGATGTCTGCCAAAACAAACGTTATGACTGGTATTGTTCATCATATTAAACTATCATTTCTGACAGGAAAGAGCCAAAATAAACTTTGTAGCTTATGATTAAAACCTGAGATGGGGGTTATTGATAGACAGTGCTGAGGTACTAAATAGCGATATATATAAAATATATAAAATTATATACTTATAACTAGTAGATTAAAAAATCTTTGTTTAAAAAATTTAGGTGCCTAAAAAATTAGGCTACCTCAGTCAGTTGAGCAGATGACTCTTGATCTTGGGGTCATGAGTTTGAGCTCCATGCTGGGTGTGGAGCTTGCTTAAAAAATTAAAAAAAAAAAAACCCTAAGTTATAAAAAAATTATAAAGGTGGAAATAAAAAGCAAACTAGCTAATTTCCCCCCCCCAAAAAAACTAATTTTAAATTTATACTGGTTGTTCATCTATGTGGAAACCTATCTTAAAAGGTAGACTCTTACAAGTCAAGTAGCTTTTTTCCTGTCTGCTTCAAAATGAGGTGCACATCACATAAATACTAAACTTTCTTCCTTGTAGATTGATGCCTATTAATTTTGTAGTTACTAGTATGCCATTTCAATGCACATACTCTGCTTTTGTCAAGAACAGTGGGCCAGTAGTTTTTAGGATACACCATGTGCTAGATTCGAGCCTTCGGTAGCAGCCACAGAAGCTCTCACGGACCAAAACCAATAACTTGTTGGTCTTATTTCCTCACATAGCAAATTCAAATTGGCATATTTCTGCAACTTAAATGAAGATAGTTTGGATAAAAATGAGAGCATTGTTGTTGGTTATGTCTACGGAAGGAATCTGCTTGGCAGTGATTTTCAATTACTCTAAAAATGTGATTTCTTGACTCCAAAAAGCCCATTTTTGGGCAAATCATAAAAGCCTATTTTTGGGTAAATCATAGAACTTTAACTGCTTTAAAAGTTGGACTTCCGTTTGGGTGTTGTCAGCATGTAAATGTATTTATGCTATTTCCCCCACCATCCATTTTTTGAGTCTGAAAGGATATAAAGAAATGCATCAGACAGTTGGGAGAAGTAAGGGCATTGCAGGAAAGCAGCAGGTGGGAAGTTTCTGAGTTCGATTCTGAGGTGGGGCAGCATGACACCCACCGGGAACTACTTCTACTGAGACTCTGAAAGGTATAAGAAGGTCTTTATGTAACTGAACCGTGGGTAGAACTAGTCCCAGGCTTGTGTTAAGATACATTTCACTGTTTTAATTATACTAACTACTAACTCTAGGTAAGCTAATAATAAAAATATGAAAACATGCAAGAGTATGGTTTTTCAAGAATAAGTACTACTTGGTGAGATAAAGCTTTAAACTGCTTATTAAAAATATTCTGTGGGATCCCTGGGGGGGGGGGGAGGGACTCAGCGGCTTAGCACCTGCCTTTGGCCCACGGCGCGATCCTGGAGACCCGGGATCGAATCCCACGTCGGGCTCCCTGCATGGAGCCTGCTTCTCCCTCTGTCTCTGTCTCTCTCTCTCTCTCTCTCTCTCTCTCTCTGTGACTATCATAAATAAATAAAATTTTAAAAAAAGACTTATTAAAAAAATAAGTAAAAAAAAAATTCTGTTACTGGGCCCCTGGGTGGCTCAGTGGTTAAGCGTCTGCCTTCAGCTCAGGTCATGATCCCAGGGTCTGGGATCGAGTCCCGCATCAGGCTCCCTACTCAGCAGAGAACCTGCTTCTCCCTCTTTCTGCCCCTCCCCCCTACTCGTGCTTTCTCTCTCTCTCTCTCTCTCTCTCAAATAAATAAATTAAAATCTTTTTAAAAAAGGATTGCCTGGGTGACTCAGTGGTTAAGCATCTGCCTCTGGCTCAGGTCGAGTCCTACATCGGGCTCCCTGCATGGAGCCTGCTTCTCCCTCTGCCTGTGTCTCTGCCTCTCTCTCTCTCTCTGTGTGTCTCATGAATAAATAAATAAAATCTTTTTTAAAAAGTCTTTAAAAAATAGTAAAAAGGGGATCCCTGGGTGGCTCAGCGGTTTAGCGCCGCCTTTGGCCCAGGGTGTGATCCCTGAGTCCCGAGATCGAGTCCCACGTAGAGCTCCCTGCATGGAGCCTGCTTCTCCCTCTGCCTGTGTCTCTGCCTCTCTCTCTCTATGTCTATCAAGAATAAATAAATAAAATCTTTAAAAAAAAACATAAAAAAATAGTAAAAAAAATTTTTTTAAGTTCTGTTACAAACCTGTAGGATAGCACTTAAATTTTGGTGGCCAAATATATAATTTGAGAGAAAACAATGTATTTTACCAATGTTATTTGGATTTAGTAGGGTTTTTTTTTTTTTTGTCTTAAACAAAAAATTAAGTCAGTCTTTCCCATTGTGTCCCCAGAGCACTGCTTCAGAAAAGTCATTCTTTGTTTAAAGTTTGAAACAAACCGTGCAGTTCTTGAGAGCTGTGGTGCCTTGAGACAGAAGCTTCCTGGTGCTCCTCAGAGGGTTGGTCTATGGTTAGAGACCTCTAGTGTTGACCACCTTGGCTCACGCTCCACCTGTTCTTTCCCTCCAGAGGACATGCGCTATTAGGAATCCTCTGTTTCATCGCTCCTAAGTCATTGGGCTCCCAAGTCACTGTGTCTTCCTTGCCAGGCTGGCGGCCCTGTGAGGGGAGGGAGTGTGTCTGTGGGCTTCACCACCCTGTACCCGACTCCTAAAAAGTACCTGGCATGGAGTGAATACTCACATATTTGCTGAGTGAATGAATGGTGACTGACCGTAAGTCCCTGGACAGCTTTTACTGTAAAGACAGTGGTGGAAATGTCCGGACTGGAAGTTTGGTGCCTTGTCCGTCCCACTTCTCGAATTAGGCATCATTAACAGGACCAGCAGTGAAAAAGTGCTGGCTTTTGTCTTTTTTGTTTTGTTTTTCTTTCAAGTTTTTATTTCAGTTCGAGTTAGTGGACATGCAGGGCGCTACTGGTCTCAGGAGTAGAGTTCAGTGACTCATCACACGCAGCACCCAGCAAGACGTGCTGGCTTTTGCCCTGGATTCCCGTTCCTGTTCATGAAGAGACCAAGTAGAAAAATGAATCAGGGGTAAGCTGCTTTTTTTTTGAGAAAGCAACGGACTTAGAAGTGAGGATGAAAGGAAACCTCGTCTACACTGTGTTAATCCATCCCCAACTACGGTGAGCGCTGGTTACTGTACCAGGCCATACCAGGCCTATGCCAGCCCCAGGGGAATAAAAGTGAAGGAGGTGGATGTTACATGATTACTCTCCATTTCCACAAGTATCAGAAGCACAAGCTTTATCCAAGGACTAGAGAGGGCAGAGGTGGAGTGAGCACGCCAGGGTGCTCCAGAGGGGAGGGCATTTGCGATGGACCCTAAAGGATGAGCGTGAGTTTGGTTGTGAGAAGAAGGAGAAATCCCAATAACAGACGTTCAGCCTTCTGTACCCTTGGGGAAGGTATATACCGTGTGGGCAAGACAGGTTGTGCAGGTGTAGGTGTGTACAGGGAAGTAGCGTGTAGGACTAGGAGTAGGTAAGAGGTGTGTTTGTATAGTAGGTGGTTACCAGAGGGTGGAGTATGTTCTAAATTGTATAATCTCTGGCTGTCACAGCTGCTTTAAAATGTTTTCCCATAGAAACCTAATTCCTTGAGCACATTAGAGGATTGAATTATTATTTTTTATGCCAGAAGAAGTGTATGATCATGCTGTAGAAAATGTAGAAAATAGAACAACTCAACTACAGCCTCACCTACACGCAGCCACCGTTTGCTCTTTGTTCTGTTTCCTTCCAGTCTCTGGTTGCATATTAATGGCTTTTGTTAGACGCTGTCGCACTATACACACAGTTCTACGCACAACTTCTTTTACTGATGATTTACCAGAAGGATTTGCCAGATTAGTCCTGCACGGTATTCCCTTCCCTCTGGAATGGATGTATCCAAGAGCATGTGCCATTTTTAAGCTATTTCCCTTTATCAGATACTTAGACTAGTTACTTGTGATTAGAAATAATGTTGCTGTGGGCAGCCTGGGGGGGCTCAGTGGTGAGCACCTGCCTTTGGCCCAGGGCGTGACCCTGGAGTCCTGGGATCGAGTCCCACGTCGGGCTCCCTGCATGGAGCCTACTTCTCCCTCTGCCTGTGTCTCTGCCTCTCTGTGTGTCTCTCATGAATAAAATCTTTAAAAAACAAAAGGAAAGAAATAATGTTGCAGTGACCATAGTTGAGTATATAATCATTTTGTTTTTAGAGTTTTTCCTCAAGTGATTGCCCCAAATTAGAACTAGCATATCAAAGGGTATAAATATTTTTTACAGTTCTTGTTTCTGATTGCCAAGTTATTTTCCTATATACGGACCATAGCAGTGTGAGAGAATGCCAGTTGTTTTATACGCTTCCCAACACGAACTACGGTGCAGTGGGCGGACCATTGGACAACACAGGTTGGAACTGTGCAGGTCTACTTGCACATGGATTTATTTTTCACTACAGTACTCTAAATGTATTTTTTTTCTTCCTTATGATTTTCTTAATCACATTTTCTTTCTTCTAGCTTACTTTATTGTAAGAATACAGTCTATAAGACATACAACATAGGAAATAGGTGTTAATCAACCATTATTGATAGGTCTTCTGGCCACCAGTAGGCTATTCATAGTTAAGTTTGGGAGGAGTCAGAAGTTACAGGCAGATTTCTGACCATGCTGATGGTTTGGTGCCTCTAACTCCCGCATTGTTCAAGGGTCAATGGCAGTTGACTTTTTTTTTTTAAGATTTTATTTATTTATTCATGAGAGACACACAGGGAGGCAGAGACACAGGCGGAGGGAGAAGCAGGCTTCCTGTGGGGAGGTCGATACGGGACTCGATCCCAGGCTCAGGGTCATGACCTGAGCCAGAGGCAGATGCTCAACCACTGAGCCACCCAGGAGCCCCTGCAATTGACTTTTAAAAACTTAACAGCTTATATGGATGCCTTATTTAACTGTAATTTCTTTGGAAATCGTTGATGTTTTCTACACTACCCTGCAAAGGAAAATAGGGGCTTGTTAGCAGAGTGCCTGTTCCTCCAAGTGTCCTCCTCTAAGTTTAATGTACTGGTGACACCATCGCTAGCTAGTACTCGGAACATGTCTGGAACATTTCGACAGGAATGTGATTCCCGGCCATTCCCCGAGGTATGCATGAGCATCAGTCTCATTGCGTTATAGTCTCACCTTGTTTATGAACAAAGGGCAATCCTCAGCTTGATTACACACCTTGTCATTTAGGGGGACTTTGACTTTTCCAGAAATTAGGTTGAACCTCTGGGAAAGAAGATTTGTCTTCATTAAGAGTATACAAAGCGGGCAGCCCGGGTGGCTCAGTGGTTTAGTGCCGCCTTCAGCCCAGGGCCTGATCCTGGATCAGGATCCTGATCCTCAATCTCTCTATCACATGAATAAATAAAATCATAAAAAAAAAAAGTATACAAAGGAGTGAACCAAAGTCTCTGAAAGCAGTTTCAAAATAATACGTTAGTCCATGGTTGACATGTTGGATCATATACATGTGAACTCCCTCCTTCTTTGCAAGGGTCAAGTCTTTTTCATGCTTGGGGAGTTGCTTTGGTTTTCAGTTTATGTGAAAGGATTGTCAGCTCCCACCCCTGCTTGTATTGTAGGGCCCTGTGTGTCCAGAGCACCTCCAAGTGTTTAACACATCTGTCAACCTCAAGAAGAAGGACCAGTGACCCTTAGCATAGTACTGGGCACCTGTCATTCGAACAGTTATAAATAGCCCACTCCCTGGCATCTTTGGGGAGTGCTGGTGAAGGAGGCAGTATTTAGGCCGCTTAGACTTTCTTTCAGACTTATACTACATCAAATTGTATTATATTCTCTTTAACATGTTCTTTTTGGGGAAAAAAATGGGGGTGGGACACTTGGGTGGCTCAGTTGGTTAAGCATCCAAGTCTTGGTTTCAGCCCAGGTCATGACCTCATTCATGGGTTGGGGGATCAAGCCCCCAGTTGGGCTCTGAGCGCAATGGGGAGTCTGCTTGAGATTCTCTTCCTCTGCCCCTTCCCGTCCCCCCAACTTATGTGTGCACGCAGACTGCATCCATACTGCACACATGCTCTCTCTCTCTCTCTCACAAATAAGTACATCTTTAAAAAAACTTATTTCCCTTTTGTCTTCCAACTCCAATCCAGTTTATTTTTATTTATTTATTTTTTTTATTTATGATAGTCACAGAGAGAGAGAGAGAGGCAGAGACACAGGCAGAGGGAGAAGCAGGCTCCATGCACCGGGAGCCCTACGTGGGATTCGATCCTGGGTCTCCAGGATCGCGCCCTGGGCCAAAGGCAGGCGCTAAACTGCTGCGCCATCCAGGGATCCCCCAACCCAGTTTATTAAATCAGAAAAAAATTAATCTTCATCCCCCATTTCTTTTTTATTTTTTTTTTTAAGATTTTATCCATTTATTCATGAGAGACACATACACAGAGAGAGAGGCAGAGACACAGGCAGAGGGAGAAGCAGGCTCCATGCAGGGAGCCCGATGCAGGACTCGACTCCGGGTTCCTGGGACCACAATCTGAGCTGAAGGCAGACACTAACCACTGAGCCACCTAGGTGCCTCCCCCATTTCTTTTGTAATCCCCCAAGAATGACCATAATTACCTCAGACAAGAAGACTACATTCAAATTAAGGATAAGGAAATCTGTGTGTTTTGAAGGGAAAAAATTTTATTTTATTTTTATTGCTTTGAAAGGAATAGACATTTTAAAAAAGAAATAAGTTCATGAACTTCTGCAGTCCTTGAGAGAACCCATAAGTCCCCCTCAGTTTTTCCATAATTCTCACGTTCCTTGTCATTGCTTTCTAAACTGCTTCTATCCATCATCGTAATCTAAGATGCAGAATAAACAAGACCCACAATCAAATATTTCTAATTTTATGTCTTGGTTTCATTTATTATTATCCAGATTTGTGGTTAGAGCACTGTCAATTAGGCATATTGTTTGTATGAAAAAAAATGCATCCTGACTTTCAGACCACCAACTTAAGAACCACAGACTAACCTGCAGATATGTTATTTTTGGCCCACATTGTATATTAAACATTATTATTTTTTAAGTGTATTTATTTAAGTCATCTCTACACCCAATGTGGGGCTCAAACCCATGACCCCAAGTTGAAGAGTTGCATGCTCTTCCAACTGAGCCGGCCAGACACCCCTGTATATTAAACATTTTTTAAAAGATTTATTTATTTATTCATGAGAGACACAGACTGAGAGAGGCAGAGACACAGGCAAAGAGAGAAGCAGGCTCCATGCAGGGAGCCTGATGTGGGACTCGATCCCGGATCCTGGGATCATGACCTGAACCGAAGGCAGGTGCCCAACCACTGAGCCACCCAGGCAACCCTATTAAGAATTTTTAAATTCATTACCAACACCTAATATTCAGAATATGTCACACAATAATCTGAGCTGCCTGCTTCTCTTCAAAAATTGGATCATCTGGCAACAGTAGGCCAGAATTTCCGTATCACACAATCACACAATCACACAAGGCTTACTCCAAGCCTTGTTTTTCCAGTTTGCCACAAGCCTCCCATTCCCTGAAGTATTACAGCCTATTTTACTCACTTGCATTAGCCACTCTGGCCCCTGAAGACATGAGTTTAAGACTTACGTTCTACAGTGTTCAATGTTGCATAGAAGTTGGCTAACTTGAGGAAACCCAGCACGGTCCTATGTTCTAATTAGATGTGGGATCAAGCTGAAATAAGATCAAACGTCCACCCTTCTCACCTTCCCCCATAGAAAGACCATGTGAACATTTGTAGTCTATCCCCAGCAGAGGGTTGGCTGCTAGACATCCTGAAGACCAGAAAGAATAGGATCCAGCAGAGGAGAAATAATACTTAGAATAATTCTTAGAGAGTAGGCCCTGCCTGGGACTCAGAGCTGGATTGGAGCCCTGGTTCGGTCCCCAAATAGAGGGAGATCCTGGTAAACCATCCAAATTCAGTTTTGATTTGTAAAACAACAGGGCTGGACTAGGTAAGGCCGTCCCAAACCACTTTTGAGGGAGATGAATAGGTGTCCGGAGGTTAAAGAGTAAGCAGGGTTCAATAAATTTCTCATCTACTTCGGGGGCTTGTCTTAAAAAGCCGTCGTGCGTTGTAAATCTCTGAGAAGAACTGATATGTAGTGTTTCCCAAGGCTATTTAATCACAGCATCACAGGATCCTTCATTCTTTGCTCTCTGGGCAAAATTCTCTCCTCGAGGAGCTGTTTTCTAGAATGTAGCTTGGGAGAAGGCGCTTAGCAGTTTTCCTTTCAGCTCTACCATTCTAATACTAAGTAGGGAGGCCAGAGATGTCAAAGAGGGGATCAGGTCGCCGGACACTGCTAAAGAGATTGCAGATGGTGAGGATTTAGGGAGATGCTGTTGAAACCTGGATACTCCAGCTCTTGCTCTGGGGGGGGGGGGCAGGTGGAACAGTAAAGTGGAGGGTAGAATGATAGCAAAAAAAATAAGCCTAGAGTTAAGCAATTTTAGTGTCTCAGAAGCTTTCTGAGATCAATGGAACTTTTTTCAACAGAGATGTAAGGAAAAAAAAATCAATAGGAAGGTCCGCTGACCTGGGGGGTCTAGTTCAAACATTTCAGTAGCTGGATGACTGGCAGTTTCTCAGCTCACCTCTCTGGGCATCAGTTTCCCGAGTGTACAAAGAAGAGAGACTATATATAGGTAGGCCTTTTAGGTTTTAAATTTGTACTTTTTATTTGCATCTCATTTAAGATAGTAAGGATTGAGTCCTCCAGAAAGGGATTGGTGAGGAAAGATGTATGAGCAAAAGAGGGCTGAGACCTAGATTAGAGAGAACCAGGTCACGAGAGGTATGTTACAAGCTCCTGGAGGATAAATCTTTAATGGGACTCTGTGAAACTGTGGGTTCCAGCTACTGAGATTTCCCTATAGCATTGCACACGGACTAGAAGGTATTTGGTTGGTTTCTTAGGGTAACATGGCTTAATTTCCCACTCAAAGCCCCCAGACATCTCAACTGAATTATCATTAACTGCTCTAACAAGTTGATTTAATGGATTAGCTTCCCCAGATGTATAGGTTTTTTGGTTAATAAGAGTACCTGGGTATTGCACCCTGGTGAACAGTTTCCAATTTTGTGTGTAGTCTTGTGATATTTTCTAGATTTGACTTTCTTGGGTGTTTACTGAGGGGAAATAAGTTTTAGTAATTTCAAGATTGCAAGACACAGTAATACACGTCTCAGTAAAGAGTCTCGGATGTATGGGAAGCATTTCATTTTCAAGCGTGAAACGTATACTTTTAAGCGTGATTCCGGACACTCATTCATCCCACAAGTGTTTGTTGCACACACGCTCTCTGCCAGCCAGTGTACTGAGTGTGGAGGATGAAACTGTGAACAAATGCATCATTATTATCCTTATGACCTGTGCGGCTGTGTATCGAGCTTCCAACAAAGACCTTTTGCTTATGCAAACGTTAACTCCCTCATTCGTTTCTAATGATTCTATTCATTTTAAGTTCAAAGAATCATAAAATGGTAACTTTCAGCAAAGTTTTACCAGAAAGAAAATATGCTTAGTCACCTTATTTGTCTACTGTGCTGCATGAGAGGAGGAAAATGTTTGCTCAGACTAGATTTTATTGACATCACAGTGGTAAATAACCTCACAGTTCTTTATAAATTGCTGGGTCACACACAACTCAGAACCCACAGAGGAACTCACTGCCTTTATATTAAATATATTCTTCCCCAAAATCCTTAACTTCTGTACCATCTTATATTTACATAGGAAGATGATGAAGGCACAACTAATGCGAACACAGTTACACCTTTTCTACTTCTGAGCTGGAGGCTGGGGCACACTCTTGGATTTGGTGGTTTTCCTGACCCCGTTAACAATAGTGTCCTGATGGCCAACACAGGCCTCCTCTCTCCTGAAGGGTGAAGGTGATGGTCTCTGGGTTGCAAACAAGAGCAGTTTTCTTGAGTCCATGCTTTCTCTGCATTAGGAAATTTCAGGGCTAAAAGAGTTGAAAAATTGAGCATTGAGGAAATGTTCAGTTTGGGCTTGGGTGTTCCATGTGTAGTGTGATAGCACAGTGAAAGGGCTTCAAAATGAAATTCTTCACTTCCTACCTACGTGACAACTTTTATAAGCCCCAATTTTCTTTTTTCCTTTTTTTTTTTTTAAAGATTGTATTTATTTATTTGAGAGAGAGAGAGAGAGCACAAGCAGAGAGGAGGGGCTGAGGGAAAGGGAGAAGCAGACCCACCCAGTAGGGACCCAGATGCGGGAGGACCCCCGACATCGGTGGACCCCAGGGCCCTGGGACCCGGGCACCATTACCCAAGCAGAAGGGAGACACCCAACCGATTGAGCCACCCAGGCGCCCCTATAAGCCCCAATTTTCAATCCTCATAGAGGAGATCACGAAAAACACAGTCTCAAGTTTAACTCCTCTTTAACACCTTTGGGTATATTGTGTTCAAAATGAAAACCAAATTTGAAACTAACGGGCTGGCCAGGATCTGATTGCTTGTCTTTAGTATAATTCAGCAGTGTCAGAATAAGGTCACCTTGTTATTTTGCTATTACATTTATTGTTCATATCACATTGTTATATTTATTGTTATTTTAAAGTCCAACAATCTTTTTAAATATTTCAGTGGGCGGTTCTTCTTTTTTTCTTTTTTCATGTTCTTTGTCCTTTTCAGTTTCTGCCCTCTCTTCGCTGGGTCTTGAGACCCTGCAGGGCGGCACCCGCCCCCTCAGCCCTGCCTCCTCTCCTCCCCGTGGGCCCCCTGCGCCCAGGCCTCGGCGCCTGCCCCCCGCCGCCCCCCACCTGCGCCCCCGCCCCCCCCCCCCCCGCACCTGCACCCTGGCTCCACCCCCTGCTCCCTGGCCCTTTGCCCCCGGCCCCCCTACCCCCGACCCCTGGCATCTGCCCCCTGGCTCCAGCCCCTGCCTCTGCGCCCCTGGCCCTGCACCCCGGACCCCCTCCCTCCCCCGCACCTGCCCCCTGGCTCCACCCCCTGCTCCCCGGCCCTTCCCCCCCACCCCCCATCCCCGACCCCTGGCTCCAGCCCCTGCCTCTGCGCCCCTGGCCCTGCGCCCCGGCCGCCCCCCCCTCCGCCCTGCACCTGCCCCCTGGCTCCACCCCCTGCGCCCCGGCACCTGCTCCCTGGAACCATCCCCTGTGCCTCGCCCCCGTCCCTCCCGCACCTGCCCCCTGGCTCCACCCCCTGCGCCCCACCCCCGGCCCCTGCCCCCCCAGCCCCCTGCACCCTGGCCCCTGGGCGCCCCCTCCTCCCGAACCTGCCCCCTGGAACCACCCCCTGCGCCCCGGTCCCCCCCCCGCATCTGCCCCCTGCTCACCCCCCAGCACCCTGCACCCCCGCCCGTGCCCCCTGGCTCCACCCCCTGCTCCCCGACACTTTGCCTCCGGCCCCTGGCACCTGCCCCCTGGCTCCACCCCCTGCGCCAGCCCTTGCGCCCCGGCCCTCTGCCCCAGGACCCTGCCCCTGCGCCCCGCCCCCGGCCCCCTGCCCCCCAGCCCCCTGCACCCCGGTCCCTAGGCGCCACCACCCCCCGCACCTGCCCCCTGGCTCCACCCCCTGCCCCCCTACCCCCCGACCCCTGGCACCTGCCCTCTGGCTCCACCCCCTGCCTCTGCACCCCTGCCCCTGCGCCCCGGCCTCTTCCCGCCCCTCACCTGCTCCCTGGAACCACCCCCTGCGCCCCGGCACCTGCCCCCTGGAACCACCCCCTGTGCCCCGGCACCTGCACCCTGGAACCACTCCCAGTGCCTCGGCCCCTGCCCCCGCCAGCCCCCTGCATCCCGGCCCCTGGGCGCCCCCTCCCCCCCCACCTGCCCCCTGGCTCCACTCCCTGCGCCCCGCCCCCGGGCCCCTGCCCACCCCCCCAGCCCCCTGCGCCCTGGCCCCTGGCCCCTGCCTCCGGCCCCGTGCGCCCCAGACCCTGCCCCCTGCGCCCTGCCCTCTGCCCCAGCCCCTGCCCCCCCCCCCGCCCCCTGTCCCCGCCGCCCCCCCCGCCCCCAGGGCCGCCCCCCCCCGCCGCCCCCCTCCGGGACACCTGCTCCCCTGGGTGCCCGCGCTCGCCCAGGGCTGCGGTGGGTTCCCGCTCCCAGGGGCCCAGCCTCAAGGTGTCTGGGCGGAGCCCGTCGGTTCTCCGGGAGCAGGGGCGGGGCGGGGCGGGGACTAAACAGAGCAGGTGTCTGGACGGATAAGTAGGAATTCGGAGGGGATCATTCGGAGGGGGCCGGCGCGCCCCTTCAGGCCTTGTGCGCGGCCTTGCCCTAAGCCCTGCAAGCCCTGCAAGCCCTGCACTTGGCCACACGCTCCCACACCTGCTCAGCCATCACCTATAAAGACAAGAAGACGGTCTAGGGGCACCTGGCGGGCTCAGTCAGGACAGCGGGGCACTCCTGGTCTCAGGGTTGTGGCTTCAAGCCCTGCTTCGGGTGTCGAGCTGACATTAAAAAAGCCAACAAACAAAACTTGTTTGATGAAATACTGTTTCATACTTTGAACTAGACCAGTATTTCTCAACTTTAAGGTGAAAAGGAGCCCCCTGGCGAGCTTCCTAAGTCCCACCCCCAGAGATACCAATTCCACAGGCAGAGTTGGAGCCCAAGAATTTACCTTCCGATGCTGCCGGTCTGTGGACCACCCTTGGAATAGCCTCGGGTTAGACAACTTGTAGGATTGCTCAATGGTGATAACAGAGATAAGGGATATGACTAGTTCTTAACAACCTTCCCCAAACAGGTGGATTTTTAAAATGAACAATTTGCTAAGCTATTGGTGAGCCAAAGGCCTTTTGTCTCCTCAGCTGGGAGCGACCTCTGTTAGTGGAGCTATACATCGCCTTCCCTGGGGATAGGAGGGGGTGGGGAACAGATGTTCTTAAAAAGTACCATAAAGACCAGATGCACAATCATCAAATTAAGGCTATTTCAGTACCTCAAAATGCAGTGCCAACCCCATTCTTCTTAGGGCCACGGAACAGGAGCCCATCCCAACTTTCCAATACGCCTTGCTCTTTGTACCTTTGTGTGTTACCGTATTGCTCCGCTGTTGGAATGCCCTTCTCCCCCTTTTCTCCTGTGCCTCTTAGAGACACAGCTCTAGTGTCACCAATGCCGTGAACACCTTAAAAGCTCCTCTGGGTAGAAAGTGTTAAACTTCTCTTCCCTGCGTATGTATCCCTGGTATTGGTCACACTACTGCCTTGCACTGTGTGTATCCACGTGATACGGTGTCCCCTTCTTAAGGATGGAACCTATCCTGTACTTCCCCTTATCGCTCTACTAGTCTTGGTGTCTGACACACAATACACATTCAGATGTTTGTTGAACAAGTGGATGAAAAATAGACCCATGCCCTTTTCCATGTAGTGGGATGCCTAACCTGCAGATTCACCCCAGGAGGGCAATATAGTTATCTGGTGTATAGATAATTTTTATTTAAGCTTAAGATATTAGCTGTTGAACACATTAGATTGTTCATGGTAATTGTGGATCTTGACTAAATGTTTGTAAGGAGTACTTTTTTTTTAAAGATTTTATTTATTCATGAGAGACACACACACAGAGAGAGAGAGGCAGAGACACAGGCAGAGGGAGAAGCAGGCTCCATGCAGGGAGCCCGACATGGGACTCGATCCCGGGTCTCCAGGACCACGCCCTGGGTAGAAGGCAGGCGCCAAACCGCTGAGCCACCCAGGGAACCCCAAGGAGTACATTTTATATTCTGTTTCCTGAGTCTGTTAAAATGAGAAGCCTCTCCTGGGGCAGAGGTAAAAACCTTCATTTTTAGGGACTCCAGATTCCATCACCATGGCCTGTGCCTTCCTTCTGGAGCCTCTGGGACCGATGCGCCAAGGAATGGCGAAACTATATGAACTTGAAACTGCCGGCTATAGAAATTCCAGTTGCAGTGAAGCTTTTGTACTATTAGTTTTCTTAGGCACCGTTTATGTTGGCAAACTGGTCCTGCGAACCAGCCTAGCAGATCTGCTGGCAAATATACCTCTGGCAGAGTGGAGTTTGGGATGCATTTCATGACCTACTTCCCTTCTCCACGCTGATTTTAAACCTTCTACTCTTAGGTGTTTAAAACCTGTGTGACGGGAGAGGCTCTGCTGATTCAAATAATGGTTCGGTCAGTGATTTTCATCTGAGCTCTGAGTATTGACATGAGCGTGACGGGTCGGTCGGTTGGGCTTTTGGCTTCCAGTACTCGCTTTGTCACTTTGAGCTTTATGATCCTGGGCAAGGCATTTAACTTCTTTAAGCCTCAAATGAGCATAAAATGCATGTAATACCTGCTCTTCCTAGTTCACAGGCCCTTGTTGAGAGTCAAACTGGTGAAAGTTCACACGGAAAGCACTGTACAAAAGAGTCCTATGATTTTTTTTATAATTTATTACATGTTTCATATAGCATGCATTGATTAATTATAATCACATTCTGAATGTACTCAGGGGGGTCTTATTCTAATCATCATCTGAATCTAGCCCTTCAGACGTCTGTAGATGTCTATAAAAATCATTTGCTTGGGGATCCTTGGGTGGCGCAGTGGTTTGGCGCCTGCCTTTGGCCCAGGGCACGATCCTGGAGACCCGGGATCGAATCCCACGTCGGGCTCCCGGTGCATGGAGCCTGCTTCTCCCTCTGCCTGTGTCTCTGCCCCTCTCTCTCTCTCTGTGTATGACTATCATAAATAAATAAAAATTAAAATCATTTGCTTTTTATTTTTTGGATTTATGTGCCAGTTAAGAAACAGTTTTCAAAGGTCACATCTAATCTGCTGCTTCCCACAATCTACATAAAGCAGATAACCCCAACTTCTGAATTATCGTAGTCCAGGCAGGGGGCGTGAGTGGGCAAGCTCTGAATTGTCATATAGCGGAAGGGAGTCCGGGAGGTTTTGTTGTGAAGTTTAATTCTTTTGTGCTGTCCTTAGTCAGCTGCTATTTGGAACGCTCAGATGAAAACAAACGCTTCTTGTCCTGGCAGTCAAGGGAGGCTTTTAGCAGCTCGACGAGCCTCACGAAGGACATTTGTTTATGACCAGCTGTACATGGGGCACCAGAAAATAAAATTTGATCCCCAAGACTCAGACCTCGTCTGTCCCAAGGAGATCACAATTACTTATTGCTTCATAGATAACAGATATGTAAATAAAAAAAGAACTCCCAAGTAATTTTTTAAAGTCTCGTTATCAACTGTCATGGGTGTGTGTATGGAGAAGAGTGAGCTGGGAACAGGACCCAGAAAGAGGTTCCCAGAGAGAAAAAGATGCTGGTGAGAAGAGCTGGAGGAAAGGGGGAGATGGAGGGCGCCTCTTTGAGCCAAGTGGTCAAGGCTGGGCTGTGCTGGAGCAGCTGATCCTGGGCGAGTCACGTATCCTCTCCTTTCCAGGGCTGAGCTTCCCTTTGTAGAATGTGGGAGGCTAAATGTTCATTCCAGGTGTAAAATCTTCCAGTTTTATGATACAGGTTGGAAACTACATTGACTCCTGAGTGTCAGTTGAGGGTGATGGTTAAGAGTTCTGGAAGCAGAATGTTTGGTTCACACCCAGCCCACCACGTCTTGCCTCTGTGACCTTGGGTGATTCCCTGAACCGCGCTTGTTCTGAGACTCCCCCAAACACTGAGAACAGTGACTGGCAGAGAGCAAATATCGGCACATAGGAGCCACCATGCCCCTTGCTGTCCCCTGATAGAACGCAGAAGGCATTTGGAGCTAAGCCAGCACCTTGGCAATGTCGAGCTACTTGTCTTCTGGGTCATAGTAAAAATATAAAAAGTTTTAGCAACTGGAGAGAGATGAGCCTGTCCTTGTGCTCCCCCAGATTGAATTGCAACTGTGCAAGTGAGAGAACAAGGTGAAGGTCATCCCGCAGTTCTAGGTTACCTTTGCTGATCCAATGGCAGTGAGATTCTCCTCAGGTCTGCTTTGTAGCTTGTCCTGAAATCCTTGGATATGTGGCTAAACCAATCTGAGATTTTCTAATAGAGCAATCGCATCAGAGGATCCTACTCTTATATAATTATATTTGTGTTTCACAGGTTGCCATAATAATTCTCTCGGGTACTTTATGGAGAGTGTGCAACTGTGCCCCAACCTGAACTTTTTTTTTTTTTTTTAATTAATGAGAGACACAGAGAAAGAGAAATACAGAGAGAGAGAGAGAAAGAGGCAGAGCCACAGGTAGAGGGAGAAGCAGGCTCCCTGCAGGGAGCCCGATGCGGGACTCGATCCCAGGACCCCGGGGTCACGCCCTGGGCTGAAGGCAGACGCGCAACCGCTGAGCCACCAGGTGTCCCCAAACTGAACCCTTTTGATCTGTGCTTACTCTCAGAGCGTGAGACCAAAGATTTTTTTTTTTTTTTTTTACAAAGATAATACTCAGGAAATAAGAGAGGAAGGACAGGTGTTGGAAGGATCCCTAACCAGATGGGGATCTGCCAAAGGCCTGAGCAAAGCTTCTGTCAATTCAGGACCTCGGGAAAGAGAGAGAGAACAATTAGTGTGGATTTACCCCTCATGTGCAGTTTTTCCCTCTTTTATCTGAGAAACTGGGGCCCAGAGAACTTAGGAAGCTTGCGTAGGTCGTGTAGCTAATAAATGATAGAGCCTGAACTTGTCTCTCTGCAAAGTCTGTGCTCTTTCTTCTCAATGATTTTTCCTTACCCTTTCTGTCCTTGGTAACAAATTTCAAGGCAGGGATAATGAAAGCTGATTTTTCACAGCTTTTTCTTCTGAGGAAGCCTCGAAGATGGGGTTGGTATCAGTTAAAGAGCTCTGCTACCTTGATGTCGTATATCACTCGGTTTAGGAACATGCAGCTGGTGACTTAGCCTGGCTCTTCCCAGCTAATGTAGCAAGACTCCATTATATGGCAGACGAAAATGCTATGAGGGCCTGACATAAGCGCATAAAAAGAGGTAACATTATGAGCACTTACATTCTAAATGTTATGCCAGGTATCCTTTAAAAAGCGCTATAAAGTAGATATTATGATCTCTCCAATTTTATGGGTAAAGAAACTGAGTCAGGCAGAGGTGAATTGCTCAGAATCACCCAATTAGTAAGTGTCAGAACTAGGATTGAGCCTTGGCCAACTGACCTCATAGTCCACACCATAAAACACTATCTGCTATGTTCTGAATGAGTAAGGAAAGAGGAGGGGTGAAGTAGAGGTAGGGGCGTGCTGTCCATGGGATGGGAGGGGCAGGAAGTGGGGAGACCCTGATTTATAGCTATTGTTGATTTCTATTATGTAAATGTTCCCATCACGGCCAATTTCAGGCTACTGACCTGATGTCAACTGATTTGTAAGTTCAGGCGTGGTACAGAACATCAGCGAAGGGCATTGCCTAAGAGAGTAGCAGATAAAAATAAAGTTATGCAACTTATGCTCAAATACACTTGACTCCAGAGAACTAGAAAATACAAGGTGGGGGTTGGTGAGAAATGCGGTTGGCACATACAGCGGGATCAGAGCATACCAAGTTTAGACTTTTCTCTGTAGGAAACTAGAAGTTAGTTGGCATTATTTATTTATTTGTTTGTTTGTTTGTTTATTTACTTATTTATTTATTTTTAGTTGGCATTTTTAAACAGCCAGGTAAAGTGATTGACTTTTCAAGGTAAGCTCTCTAACAGCAGTATGCAGCAGGTAATAGAAAAGGGGGTTATCTAGAATTCAAGTTAGGCAAATATGGGAAATAATGAGCATGTAATGAAGGCAGCAGTGTAAGCTGGGGTAGAGGCTAGAGGTAGAGCAACATTTTGAGTAGAAAATGTTGGCAGACGGAATTGCCATGAATTGATGATTGGATATCCTGTGAGAGGAGAGAGAAGCTGAAGAAGATATCAAGGTCTCCAGCGTGGAAGCTAGATTTGTGGTTAGATTATTAATGGAGAATTTAATCGAGTTGCTGAGTTGGAAGTGGAGAAGGGCGAGTAGAACATGTTGATTTTGAAGAGCTTATAGGCTAGATCCTGGAGATGATTGGAAATACGGATCTGGAGCTGAAGAATGATAGATCCGGGACTGGAGATAGAAATTTAGAAGTCATTAGCGTATGGATAGAGGTCAGGGCCATCTAATTTAATAAGCTGCTGCTAAGCACATCCCGATGCTGGACATTGAGCCAAAATAGTTACATCGACCTGCTTAGGGAAAGCAGGAATCATAAAGCTGAATAAAATAAAGAATGGAACCTTGGAGAACATTGTCACTTCAAGGCCCAGTGGACAGGAGAGGAAGAAACAATCAGTAAAAGAACCCAAAGGAGATAATGAATTAGTATGGCAAGAGAGACAAGACAAGATAGTTGGGAAATGAAAGGGGAAGAGAGTTTCAGGGAAGAGTAAATTATTGTTAAATGCCCACAGAGAGGCCAAGTAGGTCATTGGTGTTGTCAGGGGCGGGAGGAGGGGGAGGTCGGGGGGGGGGGGCGGTCACTGGTGAACCTAATAAGGTCAGTTTGTCAGAGATACGGGGCTGAGAGCCACGTTGTAATGAGTTGCCTTCAAAGGGCGCAGGCTTTGAAAGTGCCCGTGTTCTTTAGGGTAAAGACAGCTGGTCTCAACAGAAGTCACCTTCTAGAGATTGATCTCAGCTTCCTTCCCTGCCTACAGTGAGCTCACCTGCTACGGCCTCCCCAAGTCCAGCCCTCCCATCTCTTTCCCAGAGCCTTTCTTCCTCCGCCAGGGTCTCAAATCACGTGGCATTTCTTTTCTCCTGTGTCACTTTTGTCTCCCCTTGTACACGGGCGCTTTCCCTACAGTCAGGCTCAAGTCTCTCTCATCTAAAGCAAAACAAAATGGGTTTTCTTTACTCTCCCTCAGCCTGGTGTCCCACAGCTTTCCTAATCTCTACAGTGAGAGTTCTCTCTACTTTCACTATCTCTATTTCTTCACTTTGACTCACTTTGCAAACCATTACAGTCTGGCTCCCAGTCCCATATGTCTGACTAAACTGGCCTTAATAGGTTCACCAGTGATCCCATGACCACACTGCCAACACCCATGACCTACTTGGCCTCTCTATAGGCATTCAACAACTTGCTCTTTCTTGAAACTTTCTTCCCCCTTAACTTCTCCAGTCTCTTGTTTCTCTTGCCATGCTAATAATACATTCTTCTTCTTCTTTTTAGAAGAGGGAGGGTGGAGAGATCTTTTAAAGATTGGTTCTGTCTCTCCTGCCCACTCTCCGCTTGCAGTGATGGTGTACCCAAGGTTTCAGCTTTTATTTTATTCAACTTTACGATTCCTGTTTTCCCTAAGCAAACTGACTTTCCCTCTCTGGCAGACTTTACTGTGAGGCCCAGAGCCTTCTAGAATGGTACTCAGACAGCCCCGTCCTCTCATCAGAGTCGGGTCGAGATGGAGATCCAGCCCTCAGCAAGGGAAGGAATATTTTCATCCTTGTAATCTAGATGGGAATAGGAAAGAAGTCTTTGATGCCTTTCCACCTCTTGGCGTCACTTTGGAAGCAAAGCATGGGTGGTGGGCACAAGACTGAAGTGTGGAACACCTGCCCCACAACCACGAGTATCCGCTTGCCTTTTCTCACCCCCCTCTCCCTCTCCAGCTACCTGGGCATTCACTAACACTTAACCCCAGCCCACACTGTGTCCAGGCAGCCTCTTTGGACAGCCTCTGTCTCCTCTTCTAGGCTGGGCCCCACACCTTTGCACTTTAAGGTACCATATCTCTGCTCTTGGAGGTTCTGCATCCATCATAATCATCTGTTGTGAACATCTAGCATGTTCTTATGCTTGTGTGTTGCTTGGGTTATTAAAAATTACTTCTGACTTCTTCCTCCAAGCCCAACCTTATTGGATCTCTGATTATACATTTGCTGTCTGCGTTTTTCGACCCATCTACGTATTGACTTTATTATTTTTTCAAAGGTTTTTATTCATTTATTCATGAGAGACACAGAGAGAGCGAGAGAGAGGCAGAGACACAGGCAGAGGGAGAAGCAGGCTCCATGCAGGAAGCCTGATGTGGGACTTGATCCCAGGACTCCAGGATCACTTCCTGAGCCAAAGGCAGACGCTCAACCCCTGAGCCACCCAAGGATCCCTACCTATTGATTTTAAATGGAATAATTCTGAAATGAAACTTATCTTACCTTCCCTGACCATTCTGCCTATATTGTCTGTTTCTCATACCCCAAGTGAAGACCTTCTGATATCTCTGAATTCTTTCTCCAGGTACCCCACCCGACTGCCCACCTGGTCCCAGTCCCTCCATTCCGTGAGCAGTTGCCAAGGCCCATCGACTCTGCCTCAGTGATCTCTGTATTCTCCTGGGGCCGACCTTCATTTTTCTCTCCTTTGGGCAACTGCCAAATTCTTATAGTTGTTACCCCTGCCTCCAGTCTCTCCTCTCACCAATCTGTTGCATATACCACAGGTGAAATCCTTCCCAAAGTATAGTCTCATTAAAAAAAAAAAAAAAATCCCAAGAATTTTTGCTGCTTCACCATTGACAACGAGGGGCTACACTTACGAGGATTAATCTGCCACTATCTTTCCAGCTGTACCTTCAGTCAGATAGGGTTATCCCTACATCAGAACTTGTAGCTGTTGGTCCTCAGTCCAGATATGGCCTGCAGACGTGTATTGTTTTGTCTGCAAATTAAAAAAAAAACAAAATTAATCTGAATCAGGGCTTTAAAATCAGAGGAGTTAGAGTCTTAGAGAAAGTGCAGAGAACTGTGAAAGCTTAAGGAGAGATGGAAATTTGGGGGAAAGGGAGGGATTCAGACAAGATTTAAATTCTTAACTACTTCTCACCCACCTTTGCCTTCTTATAACGTGTAGCAGTGTTTACATATATAATAGGTGCCTAATTAATACTTTTTGAATTATAGTTATCTGCCCTTTGGTAGCTTCTTGCCACAGACATTGTGGTTTTTTTGTAGAACAACATTTCTGCATTAGTGAATCACATGTGATCCCTACAGTGGGCCTAAGTGTGAGTCATATAATTTGTGTGGCAATAAGAAAAAGTCTGCATTTAAAAATACACTCAAACTTTATAATGTTTGAAAAATATGACCGTAATTTTCATGCAGATATTCCACAATTTTTTTTTTTTTCCCTGTAATAGGTGCTCAATAGAGCAGAATCTGGATAGGAGAATTTGAAAGCTCTTTGACAAGATAAAATGGCTGTCACTGGTAAAATTGGAGAATCATTTTGCAAATGTGAAGTGAAGCAGGTAGTCAGTTACAATAGATGTTTTAAGTATTTTAATGTGGTTGGTTCATGTTGAAATTTGACCACAGGCTGTTACTGAGGCATCGGTATCACTGTACTATGGCTTTCCCCTCCCCCTTGGACACGAGCATGCAAATGAGCCTTTTAAAAGATAATTCTTTTACATCTCTTTAATCCATAGTAATTCCAGAACTTGGGAATCAGCGTGGTCCTAATAACAAATGTACATAAGGGGGAAAATGATCGTCTCAGCTTCCCTGGAAACCCTGGACGATCTGACCCTGGTGGGCTCACCTGTCTTCATTCAGTGATCTACTGGATCAGGGCTATTAGTAATAATAACCAACTCGTAGAAGGCTTAGTATGTGCCAGGTGCTGTTCTAGGTGTTTTTACCTTTTTTAAGTTTCACAAGAATGCGTTGAAGTCGTTAGTTTCATGATTTCTGTTTTGTAGATGAGAGAAATCAAGACACAGAGAGGTTTAGTAACTTGCCCAAGATCCCAACACTGGTAAGTGGGGCGGCCGGGCTTTTCACTCAGGCAGTCCAGGTCTGGAGTCTGTGCTCCTGACGTTGGCGCTGGGCATGCCTCTCACATGGAGCCTTTTACGCCCGTCCGCCCCCGGCCTTCACTTCCCTTACGTACCAGCTCTTCCTGCAGGTCTCTGAATTATAGCCCTTGCCCAACACTTTGACAGCTTGGTTTCCAACCCTTTTCTTTGCTGCTCATGCTTCTTCTTCCATTAAGCCACAGTTTAGGCTACTGGAAGCCTTACTGGATTTCATCCCAGGAAGAACAGATAGAAGTAATTTCTTCCTTCTCTTAGCTCATGCAACCTTTTCTAGATCTCCCTTGCTGCTTATATTGCTTGGCTAACTCACATCAGCTATTCATTTACAAGTCTTGGTTCTCCTCTATTTTCCAAAGCTCCAGAACATTGTCTCTGCCTCCCGAGTAGGCTTCCCTGCCCACAGAATCGATTTCATAATTCCCCTGTTGAAGGAGTGAATAGAAAACAACCCCATTCACAAACATAACAACTTACTTCTCTATTGCTCTCTTCCTTTGATTCTTGCTTGTCCTTTGATCTTTGGTCATCATACCTGGGTAGTGAGCCAGCGGCCCATCTATTTTGTTGTGTCTGGTCCTACTCTGATGTAATACCCTTTGTCCCTTCCTTTTTTTTTTTTTTTTTTTTTTAAATTTTTTAATTTTTTAAATTTTTTTTATTTATTTATGATAGTCACAGAGAGAGAGAGAGAGAGAGAGAGAGAGGCAGAGACACAGGCAGAGGGAGAAGCAGGCTCCATGCACTGGGAGCCCGATGTGGGATTCGATCCTGGGTCTTCAGGATCGCGCCCTGGGCCAAAGGCAGGTGCCAAACCGCTGCGCCACCCAGGGATCCCCCCTTTGTCCCTTCCATCTCCTCAAGCAGAATTTCTCCCTAGATCCTGGAGTGATTATGGGGGCCAGCTTTGAAGATCCATATCACTGCCCTAGAGTGTTTCAGCTGGCCAATAGTTGGTCAGTTCTCAACCTGTGGGGCCCTTAAAACTTGGCCTGCTTCTTTGTGCTGCTGGAATTTTCCAGTTACTTCTAAAGAGGTTTCAGGAAACTTTGTTAATTCGAGTATGTTTTTTTGAGGTGGATCTAAATTCCGCTTCACAAACTTAAGGGTGCAAGAAATAAAACCTCATCTATATTTTGACTATGCATTTTTAAGAGAGAACTTGGGTCCGATAATTGAAGTATTCCCCCTAATTTCTGCTTACTTTTAGGTTTTAGGGGGGTCTTATACAATGTTGAGGCATAATGAGTGGGGGAGGCCATCTGGGTACCCATCCTTGGCTCATATCGTTGTTCCATGTGGTCTTTGGTGTTTGAGTTCTATACATTTCCCCTGGAATATCCTTTGTTCTAATTTATAAGAGCCCTTCAGATTCATTAATGCCCTCTTCTATTCCCTTGGACCCTTGAGAGCATATAATGGGCCGAGGCTAATGGAAAGGTAATCTCAGGTCCATCCGCAAGACACTTGTGCAGTCCTCGCCACATTTATGCCTTCGTTGGAATATGGAATCATTCAGCTGCTTCTGCACCAGTGGAAGCCTGAGGAACTCTCAGAGGCCATTTGCGGCCCCATCTTCTTAGACACACCTTGCAGCCAATCTTCCCTAAGGTCTTACCTCCTTCCAAGGTTCTGTCTGGGCATGGGGCCTATATCTCCTGCTCTCAGACTCCACAGACATATCTGGGGGTTGCTGTGTCTCAGGGTTCTCTTTTGATTGGATTTCAGATCTCAAGTCCTACGTTCCTCATTTCACCTCCAACATTTTCTCCTCCCATCTCCCACTACTTAGTCTGGAGAATCATTTTCTATTCTAGGAGACTTCTTATTCATCATGAGATCTTCCAAAATCAATGTCTATTTTTAAAACTCTCCAAAGGATATATAGGCTTCGAAAGTCAAAAGCATGAAGGCAATCCTGTTCCTTTGCTCTTTGTTCTCATATCCCATCCCTTAGGTAACAACTTCAGAAAGCTTGAGATTAGAGGGGTGCAGTGAGAAGAGCTAAGGAAGACAGTAGATATTGGAGAAAAAAGTTAGATAATAGTTACAATTTTATCGTGCCATGTGATATCACATAGACATGCAAATGTCGGCCCATCCTGCATAAGACTACCCTACCCTAGCACTGTGGGCACTCACACAGTGATAATGACCATTAACAATAAAAATTGTAAGAAGGTTGGTGACAGATTCATGCTTGAGTGTGTCACCACTTTCACATTTTGAAATAATCTGGGTATTTTCTGCAGGACAATTATTTTTCATTCTCGAATTTAGCAACACAATTCCAAACATTAGCATGACTGTATTTTAGCACCTCTTGGACCCTTCCTTACTCTTATTCGCTTATCTATTTTTCCCATATGAACTATCTCTTCTTGAATGAGCACTTCTGCTCCCACGCCACCCTGGCAGTATTGTGAACAATGCAGATAGCTGTTCAGAAATTCTGTTAGTGCGAATGATCATAATTTAACAGGGCAGAGGTATTTGGGGAACGGCATGGACGAGTTGAGTCAAGTCTGCATGCGCTCAGGGCATGCAGTGCATAAAAGAAACCCAACGTAGGCTTTCTATAAAATGAACAATTTTCTCTAATCTGTCTTGTAAAGGCAAATCATCTGTTTTACAGCTTTCCTATAGTTGAAGAAACTCATCTATAATTTGTCTTAAATATTCAATAGTCTTCATTTAACTTAAAGGAAAAAAAATAGTCCAGGGAAGTAATGGAGTGAAGCCTGCTATTGCTTTGTTCATATTTCATTATTTCATGCCTGTCGAGCCCCTTGTTCTGTGAGAAATGGAATGGATCCTCTGTGTTCTCTATTAATTGATAACGATATTGACGAGGGCACGTGTGAACTCTAGAAATCTCAGTGAATGCAGTGATTCTTAGCCATGTCCTGGCAGGAATCAATATTCCCCAGTAAGACTGACATTTTGCCACAAAACTCAAATGAGGATTGCCTTTTCCCAATTTACCAAAGACGTTAAAGTAATGGTTAGAATTCTCTGTGTGTGAACCTACTTCATATCACACACATTTATCTCATAGCAAGCACGTTATCGGTTGTTTTAACTTTTCCAGTAAAGTGGACAATTGACACATAGAAGTAGAATTATTTTATTAATACGTATTTGCTCTGCTGCTTATATTGCCAACAGACAAATATATTTTTTAAAAGATTATGTATTTATTTATTCTTGTGAGACACACACAGAGAGGGGCAGAGACCCAGGCAGAGGGAGAAGCAGGCTCCACGCAGGGAGCACGATGTGGGACTCGATCCTGGGACCCCGGGGTCACGCCCTGGGCCAAAGGCAGGCAATCAGCTGCTGAGCCACCCAGGCGTCCTGCCAACAGACAAATATTAACGAAGTGACTGGAATAGCTCTTCAAGGTTAGATTAATTGCCTCTTGTTCTTGTGTTTCATGAACGCTGGCCAGGGGTTTTATAATGCAGGGCTTTCCGACTCTTTTCACGGCCGGGATGTGTATACAATAATATTTTATATGGGACTTGGGGTAAAGGGCTCTCAGGAGCCTGGCTCCCCAGGGTGAGGGGATCTGTACTAGACCCCATCTGTGCCCTCCTCCCCAAGGCAAACCAGTGTGCCCCATGTACAAGCTGGGAAGCCATATAAACGTGCCTCACAGACTTCTTATAATCCTGATTCCCGCTACTAGTAATATTGTTTCCTTGATGTAATGGTGGCATTAAATATTTCATCTTTGTCCTGTTTCATATTTTCTAGAAGGGCACTGTTACTCTCTAGCTGTTCCTCTCCCCTAGGTCTGAGAGCCGCTGAGAGATACGGTATCTAGCTTCATGCACCTGTGCCAGGAAAGTTTCCAGTCACTCTCTGATACTTGCAGGCCTCTCTAGTTAGACTAGTTAGTAGCTGCCAGATAGCTTCCAATTCTCTGGCTCTGAAACATGGCCATTACGTCGTGCAGGGAGGTCAGTTTTATATTTGTAAGTGTACTCAATAGGAAGACCTTGTATGAGATGTGGAAAGAGGGGAGATATACACTCTGCAGGGGTTTGCTGGGTGGGTGACGTGGGTCTCTTGTTACTTTGCTCCTTCTCCACCCAGATGATTTCCTGCAAACGCTGGATGCAGAGCTCAGTGCCCTCAGGTTCAAAGGGGAAGTGACGGCAGGCCATATATTCCTTCTGAGAAGCTCCTGGTAATGTCCGAGCTGCTCTGCTCCTCAGTGCTGGGGCCTGAGTTACCTCTGTTCTTTGCCTTTTGCACACTGTTTCTTTCTTCACTCTCAAAACAACAGACACAATATATATGCAGTAAAACACTTTAAAAATACTTACAGTAAGGGACGCCTGGGTGGCTCAGCGGTTGAGCATCTGCCTTGGGCCCAGGGCGTGATCCCAGGTCAAGGATCGAGTCCCACATGGG
Source organism: Canis lupus baileyi (assembly GCF_048164855.1). Lineage (NCBI taxonomy): Eukaryota > Metazoa > Chordata > Mammalia > Carnivora > Canidae > Canis > Canis lupus. The sequence goes on along the minus strand of NC_132868.1, from coordinate 38,446,867 downwards.
CCCCCCCCCCCGCAGGGAGCCTACTTCTCCCTCGGCCTGTGTCCCTGCCTCTCTCTCTGTGTCTCTCATGAATAAATTAGTAAAATCTTTAAAAATCAATCAAGTAATCAATCAATCTTAGAGTAAATGTGAAACTTCCTTGCCTTTTATTTGCATTTAGTGAAGTATTCTTTCTCCATTCCTAGTACGTTATTGAAACTGTGCTGGTCCTGACGGAGAAGGGGAACCAAGGACCAAATCCTAAAATTTACAATTCGTAGTTTTTAGTCCCCAAACCACCACTTACCCAGCTACGTGGTCACGTAGGTGACCGTCTTGGTAAAGTGAGACTGAGGATACCCGTCCAGCTTCCCTCGCAGCGCTGGCCCAGAAAACAAAGTCTCATGTATGAAATTACTTTGCTGCAAACACTGAGGGCAAAAAGTAAAAAAAAAAAAAAAAAACCTATTTGTTAGGTGTCAAGGGGGCCGGTGGGCGCCGACGGGTGGCGGCAGTTGCTCGTAGTGCTTGGGGGGAGTGTGGCCTGGTGGTGAGCAGGCTGGCTCATGCTCATGTTCTCCTCCGTGTTGCCCCCCCGCCCTGCAGAGCAACCTCATACACTCCCTGGGCCTGAGCCATCATCTGCTCGCCCTGAACTTTATCATCGTTTCTTTTGGCAAGAAAAGCGCACACTCGTCGGCGCGGGTGAAGGTGACCGATACTGCCTTCGACGGCGTGGAGGTCCGAGTGTTTGAAGGCCCCCCAAAGCCAGAAGAGCCTCTGAAGCGCAGCATCGTGTACGTCCACGGAGGCGGCTGGGCCCTGGCCAGTGCAAGTATGTCCCGGTCACCCGCGGGCCAGGTGGCGGGGGCGGGGGTGGCGGGTCGCGTGGGGATGCTTGGGCTTCCCGCTACCCCAGCCACCTGTCAGCGGGGGCCCCTTCTCCGCCCGAAAGGGTGCTGCTGGGGGTGGCGGGGGACACCCTCACCCCCATCAAGGTTTTGCTCGTTGGTGTCTTGCTCGTTAACCTAGGCAGACTCTTCGGGAAATCTCTCCCGGGGCCTAAATCGTAGGCTAGCTCATGCGACAGCGCTGATGACCGCTTTCTGGGCCGAAGCCAGTCACACTCTCACCGGGCCAGGCCACGAGGAAAGCAGCTGCAGCTCTTTTGCCAACTTTGTGCTTTGAAGACATTTATTTATTTATTTATTTTATGAAGAAGGACAAGTATTTCTGAGTATACGTGGTAACTCATCCACATTTCGTCTGCTTATGAAACGGAAGATGAAAAAAATATAAAAGACACACCACCCCTAAAAGGCAACAGTATTGTAACATTCGAGAATATTCCCTTTGGCTTTTGAGGACTCTGTTCGGTTCGGGAGCAGAACACATTCAGAGTGGCAGGCAGCCGGGCGGAGTAGCCTAGCAGAAAGCACACCAAGGCGGAGTAAGGGCCTTCTCTCCGCCTGTAGTGATCGTGGAGCTACTTCCTCCTGTTCAGCCCAAAGCTATTGGCATCTCCTACGTTTCTTTGCTTTTTTTAAGTTTCATTTATTTAAGTAATCTCTGCACTCCATGTGGGGCTCGAACTCATGACCCTGAGATCAAGAATCCCATGCTCTTTCAACTGAGCCAGCCAGATGCCCTGGCATCCCCTAGGTTTAAAGGCAACGACAATTTGTTCTAGTTTCTGGGTTTTATTTTGTTTTGTTGTAAATGCAGGCTCCACACCCAGCGTGGAGCCTGATGTAGGGCTTGAACTCAACGACCCTGAGATCAAGACCTCGGCTGAAATCAAGAGAAGCTCGACCGACTGAGCCACCGCAGGCATCTGTTGTTTGTGTTCTTAGATAACATGTTTTTAATTTAATGTGGCAAAGGCCAGAAAAGTGTAACTTTTTCTATTAATCCCATTTAATAGTCATTTTTTATCCTTTAACTCATGGGTTTGTTCATGCTTTCAACAGATGCTTACGGGGTATGCAGGTTGGTCCAGGACTGAGGGGTTTCCTGGGGTGCAGGATTTCCAATATAAAAACTCGAACAGTTACGTATAAACCTATACCCATGGCTATCCCAGTGTGTGCTAGGGGTTGAGAACACAACAGCGAATAACAGAAGTGACTGCGTCACTACTACTGGACACTTGGCAAGTGTGACATTCCACTGGAGGCCAGGAAGTGTCAGCGCCCAGAATGGCATGGATTACGAGTCCCCCTGGCATTTTCTACATAATTTTGACTCATCACTCCTGCAGGAGGAAGAGCTCCTCGGGCTGGAGACGCTATGCAGATGGTTATGCAGTTATTAAAATTGTTTCTGTCGCTGCAAACCTTTGGATCCTCTTTCTGAGAAATGCTAAGGCTTCCTAAAATTCTAGTTTTTTACATTGGTTTAAACAGAATGTGCTGTTCTTCACATTGGAAGAATTCAATTGGATTGCAGCAAGGAAAGGGATAAACAAAAATTTTGTGGTTCTAAGGAGGAAACTTTATTTGCTGTGATTTTTGGAAAGGCATATGTTCGAAGAGCTACAAAGTCAAAATTAATTTGGTGCATTTCATACAGTCTATTATGAAATAAATGTCTAGTTAGTTAAAAACACATTGAAGGGTAATCTAATACGGATTTCCTGTTATTTGATACTAACTACATTTGCTCAGAAGCCAGACTTAATTTTAAATTAAACTCTATTAAGGAGACATATGTTCATATTTGGTTTTTGTTATTTTTATTATTGATAATTTAAATCCAAGCCTAAAAGCAGTCCCCAGTGGGCAGAATTTGAGAATGGACAGTATTAAATGACTTGTTTAATACTGATTGTCCCCTTGTCTCTTTTAGAAATCAGGTATTATGATGAACTGTGTACAGCAATGGCTGAGGAACTGAATGCTGTCATTGTCTCCATTGAGTAAGTAATTAATCCCGGTCACAGAGGGGCGCCCAGTGGCTCAATGGGTTAAATGCTCAATGGGTGGAGCCTGCTCAAGATCTCTTGTCCTGTCCCTCTGCATCCTGCCTCCCTGCACTTCTCTCTCTCTCTTTCTCTTTTTTTCTCTCTCTCAAAGAAAAATACTAGTCATGGAAAAAATGAGTTTTAGGAAGGGATCTTAGATCATCATCTACTTATTTTACAAGCAGTAAAATACAGTGCAAAGTACAGATCCAGAAAGATGAAGGGATTGGCCCAAGGTCACACAAAATGATTTCTGACGTCACTTGGAATTTCTTCAACTCACTTTACAACACCTTGACTTATCTCTAATTTTTTAAAAGATTTTATTTATTTATTTGAGAGAGAGAGAACAGGAGCAGCGGGGAGGGGCAGAGGGAGAAGCAGACTCTACGCTGAGCAGGGAGCCTGACACGGGGGCTGGATCCCAGGACCCCCAGGATCATGACCTGAGCTGAAGGCAGATGTTTAACCATCTGAGCCACCCATCTGTGCCCTTGAATTATTTTTTATTTTAGTTTTGAAAACTTTTGGAAAAGGAATTAATGGAGACTGAGAAAAATATGCAGTCAGTTATCTATAGCAAATAATTTTGTTTCCTGACTTTTATTTTTATTTTTTTTAGTTTTTAAAAGATTTTATTTATTTATTCATAGAGACACACACAGAGAGAGAGAGAGAGAGAGAGACACAGGCAGAGGGAGAAGCAGGCCCCACGCCGGGAGCCAGATGTGGGACTCGATCCTGGGTCTCTGGGATCACGCCCTGGGCCAAAGGCAGGCGCCAAACCGCTGCGCCACCCAGGGATCCCCATGTTTCCTGACTTTTAAATTTTAAAAACCGGTCTAGAGTTGGAAAAGTCACTCCCCTGGGAGCCCCGTTCTATAACTTAGACCTGATAAATAGAATGCCTTCAACAAATCTCAATGGATGCAGTTATTGTCATCATTATTACTAATAGTATTAATAAGAAGAATATGAATAAAAATTATAATAACACTTGTGGTGATGGCAATAATATAAAAGCCCTGGTGCCTGTTCCGCCGCAGGGTTCGTGTGGGTGCTATTACATGCATTGTCTCTCCTCCTTTAAATCATTGTTCAAATATCCTGCTTGCAGCAAGGCCTTTCTTGATACCACTATCTAAAATTGCAACTTACTTTTCCTCTGTTTTGTTTTTCTCCAAAACTATCATCAACCTTAGAGAGACCATATATTCGGCTTACTATGTATTTATTGTACAGGGTTGACATACACAACGCAAGTTCCACAAAGACGGAGGTTTTCGGGATTTTGGCCTGGGTTGTTCATTGTTTATCGTTGGCGCCTGGAAACATTCCAGGCAGAGAGTGAACATTCAATCAATATTTGTGGAATGAATGAATAGGAGTCTGTCTTAATTCTCTAATAAATCATTCAAGATAAATATTTTGGTATTTTTCTCTTAGGAAAGGAAGCGAGGCCCCAGAGCTAGCTAGTTTTATAAATGGAGTGAGGCATTAAGCCCATGCCCTGAGGCCCCATACTTTTTTTTGACCCAGTGTCCAGCCAGTATTGAAGGACGCTGATTATGCCGAGCGATAGGGTCATGATAACATCAACCACTTTCTGAAGCCCCTGCTTCAGATCTGAGACCTAAGAGATTCCTCTTTTGCAGTCTCTTGGAAGGGCTGGTCTCCCAAGTCATTTGGGTGGTGGTGACTCTTGAACATAAGGCCTAGAGTCACACAGCAGTGCTGTGGCTGCCTCTTGAGCAGATTTGCCTCCCAGGCAGCTCTGGACAGCTCCTGGCTGGCCCTGGCCTCTCCACAGGCCTCCCAGACCATGAAGGGCTCGCAGCGCACTTTTGAAACGCAGGGACCTTCCGGTGAAGGATTGCATCTAGCCTGGGCAGCTGGCCAGAGGAAAGGAGGGTCCGCTTAAGTAGCTGAGTCCCATTCTGGAGCTAAGCCCTACAGCTCAGACCTGAGGAACCTGCCTCAGGGACCTTGCAGTGGTTTCCTCAAAGGCCTAAGGACTGGAGGGAAACTGTGCTTGCTTTTCTTGGCACTGGGAGGATTCTCCAACAGGCCTCCCCACCCAGGGCATCCTGTAGGCAGTTGGCAACAAGTCTAAATTCCTCCTTCGCACCCGTCTCCACCTGTTGGCATCTATCCCAAGTGAAATAGGTGTTCTTTTAGTCTAAGCTTACCACAAAACATACAAGGATGGATAGGATGTTTTTAAGATTTCTTTTAGATATGGAAAGGACTGCTTCCATCTTCACTTTCCATTGTGCCCCCTCTGTGTGGCGTAGTATCCACAAGTTTATCACTGGGAGGCATCACAGCAGTAGACAAGTACCATTCCTCACGACTGCATGACCTCAGGCAAGTCATTCAATGTCATGTGCAAACTTGGACCGAGGAATCCTTCCTGTGTGTCTCGAATGCGAGCTGCTGGGAAGAGAAACCCTGTCTTCCTTCCTCTGGTTCCTATCAGCCAGTCCAAGACTTAGAAGACGTATGCAGTTAGATGAAGGAAGTAAATACACTTTGAGTTGGGTTAATGACTGCAGATAATGGTCATGAGAATCAGTTTGGACCATTGGGATACAACTGATACTGTAAAGCACTAGACAGGTCTGGAGGATTAGGGCTCTGGCCCCCGGAACCGAAAGGCCCAACTCGCACATGTAGTCATCAACCCCTGTTTGGAATTCACGGCACTCTTCTGGGCCGAGATCAAGAGCTAAGGTGGTTAGAGCCCAGGCAGGCCAGAGGTCACGTAACCTATGCTCTAGTTGAGGCAGAGCCAACATCATGTGATCATGTTTCTCTTGGAAAGTGTATTCGGAGGTCAACTTGGGAACATATTTCTTCTCACTGCTCATGTCTTTCCCCTTTCCCTTATTCCATCAACATTCATTGAATTCCTAACACGTGCCAGTTACATTGCATTGCACTCCGCCGACATAACCGTGTAAAACAAACATAATTCCCGCCCTCATGGAGTTTGCAATCTAGATGAGAAAATAAATGATGAGCAAGTAACATTATATGGTGTTAAGTGCTGTGGAGTAGAAGGGTAAGTAGCATGGAGGCAGAAAATAGGCAAGATCTTACCTCGTTTGTAGGGTGAGAAAATCCGTACCTTAAAGAAAGTGCTGCTTGCGTTAAACTCCTGAGAATGAGCAGAATCTGGCCAGACAAAATGAGTTGGTCGAGGGGTCCAAGTGTTTTTAATCCATAAAATTAGATGAGTGCAAGCTGACAGAATGAGTTCTTTCGGGCGGCCCCGTACGACACACAGCTCAGTTGTACGAACGAGATACTCAGGAAAGCACTGAGCGATGGAGACCGAGCTGGGACCTTCTCTCTGCTCCGTTTCCTGCTCTTCTTCTGGGTCTTGAGCTGAGACATCTTCATGCGTCACTCCCACCTGGGCAGCCCTGGCAGGTGGGCAGCCCAGATTGCTGACCGTTCTCCTCCAAGAAAGGAACGATTTGCTGAAAACTTTCCTTGGCGCTCAGTCCAGGCCAACCTTAGCAGATGTGAAGACCAGCATCACCAATCATTTAAAACTAGAGAAGGATCGTGTTGTGCTTCTTTTAAGAAGTAGCTCGTTTTGTTTTCTTCCCTATCATTGACTCACGAGTCGCTCCTTTTTAGACATAGTCAACTAATGTCTTCCCAGCTGTGTTTTCTAGTAACATGAAAAATCCGCTGGTTTCTCTCTTGTGGTTGAGGTCTTTGAGGATTTCGGGGGAGCAGGGTGGAGGTGTGCATGGCTGGGGAGACGTGGGGAAGCCATCGGAGCTATTGTGCTGCAGCTGCAGAGCAGACCACGGTGGGATGTGAAGCCGAGCTTCACCCACCCCTGAACTCTAGGAAGCTGTGTTTCGCTCCTGAAGCCACACGAAGAAAGGAGGCCGGGAGGAGGAGACCCCAAGCCTGCTCGGGCTTCCATAGCCACCTGGGAGTGCTCTGGGTCTTTCTGTAACCCTTGAGGTTGTAGGTCTGCATCTGAGTCGGAGGAGGCAGTTTAGGTCCAGGTCTGGAGCCCGGGGAGATCCCTGCTGTGTGCTCAGAAAAGTCTCTAAGTCTTCAGTTGTCAACAGGGCTTCGGAGAATCACTTCGTTTAAATGGATCACAGTGGATCTCACGGTCAGTCGGTCGGTCGGTCTTAGGCTCAGTCACTCCTAGGATTTTGGCAAAGCATCCTGAGCAACGTCAGTTGTTTTTCTTTCTTTTTTTTTTTTTTTTTTTAGAGAGATTTTATTTATTTATTCATGAAATAGAGGGGGGGGAGGCAGAGACAGGCAGAAGGAGAAGCAGGCTCCATGCAGGGAGCCCGACGTGGGACTCGATCCTGGGTCTCCAGGATCATGCCCTGGGCCGAAGGCAGGCGGTAAACCACTGAGCCACCCAGGAGTCATTCTTACCCGATGGGCCGAGCCTTCCCCGATCTCAGCTCTCCTTTGTTGAACGACTATTGTCAAACTATCACAGGGGCCGATGTAGAGAGCAGGAGCCGGAGCAGGAAGGAAGGCCTTTTCTTTCTCTTTTCTTTTCTCTTCAGTTCTTTTCTTTTTTTTTCTTTTCTTTTCTTTTTGTTTTTTTCTTTTTAGAAGACTGTTTCTTAACCTTAGTCTTTATGCTTCCACTGTTGTGCAATTTTATTATAATTTTAATTGGCGGGGGGGGGGGAAGCATCTGCCTGGCAAAGAAATAGAGATTCTTCCCCTGGAGTTGTCTCCCTGAAAGAGAGAGCACAGCGGAGATGCAGTTACTGGTTTGTTCCAGATGGCCCCTCCTGAGGAGATGGGTTCTGTAAGACTGAGGGGCCTGCTAACCTTTTATATGCTCAAGGTGAATCTATTGAACTCTTCTTGGGAGATGGTGAAAAGGGAGGAAGAAAAAGGCCAAGAAAAAGAGAGGGAGAGAGATCCTGCTGAACCTAAAGGAGTATAATTTCATCCCAGCGTACCTCCCGTACCTTTCCCCCAGCTGGCACCACATGACGAGAATTCAGTGTCCTTGTCATCAGCAGAAGCTTGCACTGGGCTATTTTGAGGGGGAACATGCATCATCACGCTCTTAGAACGCAAGTGCCACTCAGCGCTTCCACTTCCATGGGTTTGGAGCGACTCACTCAACGCCGGGCTTGTGCGCGGCGTCCCCTACCCACTTCGGGAGCGATCTGTTCGTCTCTGTGAGCGTCGCTCCATCTCCCTGGTCCCCGTTAATAAAGTAGGTAATAAGCTCACGGGTCAGAGGAACGGGGTAGGTGTACACCAAAGTCTTCAGTACAGATTCATGACTTTCCATCTACTACTAAAGGAAATAGAGGTGTCCTCCACGTGACCCACTGTCGAAGAGACTTGGTGGGCTCCAGGGCAGGGGAGTGACATTTGGCTGGCCTCCAGAAGGTTCCATGGAAGAAGTGGCATTTGAGATGAGACTTCCAGGATAGGAACATCCGATGACGAGGTGCTGGAGGGAAGGCACAGAGGATAGAAGACAGCAGAGCACTGGGACTGGGGACAGGGACATGCACCCAGGGAGCAGCGACAGTATGACTGGACTCAGAGTGAGGTTTCTGAATCTTGGCTGTGCGTTAGAATTATTGGGGGAATTCACCTTCAAATACAGACACGCGAGGCTCTCGAATACGTTGGAATGTTTTGTAGAGGGCCTCAAACCTCAGTGTTTTCGTAAAGCTCCCAAGATCATCCTGGGGCTCTGAGCTGTGCCTAGACTGCAGGAAGCGCAGTTCCTGGAGATGCGCCCGGGGAGTAGGTGGGCCAGGAACGATTTCTTTTTTTATGTTTTTTATTTTTTAAATTTAAAAATTTTTTTAAGGATGTTATTTATTTATTCATGAGACACACAGAGAGAGGAGAGAGACAGAGACACAGGGAGAGGGAGAAGCAGGCTCCATGCAGGGAGCCCATCGTGGGACCTGATCCCGGGACCCCAGGATCACGCCCTGGGCTGAAGGCGGGGGCCAAACCACTGAGGCCCCCGGGAATCGATCCCCTTTTTATGTTTTTTAAAGCCATGTGGCTTATTACTTGTCTCACCACAGAAGACTGCTATATGACATATTTTATATGTAAAAGGTACAGAATCAGTCACTAAAATTTGGCCTGGAAGGAAGGAAAGCCCGTTATTAACGGTGCGCCACGTGCAGGCACTGCGGCAGGTGGTTCGAATGAGGGGCCTGCAAAGCCATCGCAGCCAGGAGAGCCGTCCTGGGATCCAGAAATCTGCGGGTGTGAGGACGGACCGCTTTGGTGAGGTGATGGGGAAACACACATGCGCGTTGACATGTAGGCTGTAGGTTTCGAAGAGTTGAGGATGGTTTCTAGGGCGGGGGTTACACGTGGCTTTTGAAGTCAGTGGCGAGTTCCCCCCACAGCTGTGCCACACACCAGCTGCTGTGTAGACAAGTCACGATCCCCCTTGAGCTTTGTGTGCTCGTTCTTGCACCCACAGGTTCGCCCTCGATTTGAGTGAAACACACCTGCAGGGTGCTTGGCAGGGTGCCTCGCCTAGCAGGAATAAGATGATTTTTTTTTTTTACAATTTTATTTATTTATTAGAGAGAGAGGGAGGGAGAGAGGGCATGAGGGGCAGAGAGAGAGGGAGAAGCAGGCTCCCTGATTAGCAGGGAACCCCACAGGGGGCTCCATGGAGGACCTCAGGATCATGACCTGATAGCAAAAACAGACGCGTAACCCACTGAGCCACCCAGACACCCCAGAAGTAAGCTAATTTTCACAAGGTGTACACATTTATTACCTCGATTAAGCATCACTCCTGGGTTCACAACCCCCTTTTGCTAGAGGGAGGCCCGCGCGGTAATAGGCAGGAGCCAGCTCTGCAGAGTCATCTAGCCCTGGCACTACGTCGGGCAAACTGAGACCCTATTTGCCACAAATTTCATCAGGTGCTTTAACTCAAGAACTATCACCGTGAAACCTAAAAAACCCAGAATCGTCTTTTCGTACTTTGCAGGGACAGAGCCTTAAACAAGCGCATCGGATAAATGCATTTATTCTCTCTTTCCTTGGCTGTTAGCACTCCTAAATTATCTCCGGCCTCTGAATTTTCTGTGTCTTCAAAAAGAGAGCCCTTTTGCTCTACTTCTCCGGTCGATGTCAAGTGCCTTGGAAGCCTTGCCTTACACGAGGCGCCCTCAGAAATGTATAGTTTCACTGTATTTTCCAATCTGTGAAAATAGTGTCTTCTTACGGAATCAAACTAGAGAAAGTGTCCAGCTTGAACTAAGATAGGAGCGATTAGAAGGCAGATCTTTAGTGGCACCGGGAAGGCTCTATTATGACCTGTTTGTTTTTTCTTTTAAGGATGTTTACTTTGTTATCTGAGCCGACTGTTAATCAACGGATACGACTGAGGCAGTCGCAAGGTTTTTTTGTTTGTTTTTGTTTTTGTTTTTTTAAGATTACAAATTTCTCTTGATTCCAAGTCACTAAGGCCTTTTGGGAAACAATATCCAAAGATTCAGTTCCTACCTGTGTCCCAGGGGAACAGTTTATCATGCAGTGTGGCATGTTGCTGAGACAAAATAGCCTTTATTCTCACTACGTGGGTCACAAAGTGCATTTGTCTTTATTTCATTGAAAGAATTAAGAATGCAGCGTGGTAAGGGGTGCTCGGTGGCTCAGTGGGTTGAGCCCAGGCCTCCAGATTTTGGCTCAGGTCGTAAGCTAGAGGAGCCTGGCCTAGGGCTCCACACTGGGTGAGGAGCCTGCTTAAGGTTCTCTCTCTCTCTCTCTCTCTCTGTCGGCCCCTCCCTCCTCTCTCTCCTCTTCTCTTAAAAAAAATTTAAAAAATCAGCTTCAGTTTGGTGAAACTGAAAGTTCAAAAATTGAGATCTTGTCCTAAAACTGGGGGTAATTGGAATTGTGAGAGACGGCGCCATCTAGTGGACAAAACGGCGTACTCCTACTCCTCTCGCTCCTTAACCAACCCTAGTTTAGCAGCTGCTTTGGGACATAATGAAATTCAAGGGAGGAAAAAAAACCATTTTGGGTGATATATTGATCCACCGACGGAAAAATAAAAAACGAAATGAAAAAAATTATTTTGTCTGTTATAAGCCAATTTACTAAGGGAATCTTTTTTTTTTTTTTTGAATCACATTTTGAATTTCCAAAATGCAATTCTTGAGTCACCACATCAATGTTCACTACTTCTGAGTAGGTCACAAATATTTGTCCATTTGATTGTATCTGCCCTGAGTGTTAAGACAGTCATGCTAGCTGTATTTTAGACGGGGGAAAATTGGTTTCTGAGAATAAATATGTTCATTATAAAATGGAAATTAAAAGACCTGAGTTCTTAATATTATCATTAGATTTTATTTTATTTTATTTTTTATTATTCATTTATGATAGTCACACAGAGAGAGAGAGAGAGAGGCAGAGACACAGGCAGAGGGAGAAGCAGGCTCCATGCACCGGGAGCCCGATGTGGGATTTGATGCCGGGTCTCCAGGATCGCGCCCTGGGCCAAAGGCAGGCGCCAAACTGCTGTGCCACCCAGGGATCCCTATTATTAGATTTTAATTAAGTAATCAGTTTCCATCTCCCCTTGTTTTTTTATCTGTGTTTGACTTATTTAACAAATGAAGTAGCTTTTAGGTGCCTCAATTTCTTTTGTCTGCAAAAGGAAGGTATGTCACAAAGGGTTTACTGGGTGGATGCTTATTGATCCATTGATGGATGCTGGGAACACCATGACAAAGAAAACACAGTCCTGATATCAGAGGTCATGCTGTTTAGAGGAAATACATAAAGACATTGTTTTAAGAGGAGGCGAAAAGACCAGTAATATACCCCAGCACGTAGGAGTATCAAGGAGTGGTACCCAGCTCAGCCCTGGAAACAAGTGGAGTTTTAGTCAAGGATGTCTACTTGGAGAAGGCCAAACCGTTGAGTAAAGCTTGAAGTGAGAATTAATAAAGAAAAAAGGAGGAGATTGAGAAGACCCTCCAGGCCCAGGCTACCATCAAATATGGACTTGTAAGATGATATTATGGGTGGGACAGGAATCCTACAAAGTGTACAGAGTAGGATCCCCAGAAGGACCCTGATAATGACCAAGCAGGGGGATAGAAGAAGCCTCAGAAGTGCCCCCGAAGGCCTATCCTGGGCCGTCTGGCAGACTTGGCTTCCTTTTTTGCAGGTTGATAACTAGCCTTTCGGTTCCAGCCTCCCAGGGAGTGAATTCATTGGCTGGGTTTAATGTCAGGCTGGCATGCCCTCTTCGTCGAAGCATAATTTTGCTGTATTTCTCAAGTAAATCATGAAGGATACCACATGGAGTCATTAAACATGAGACCAATGAAGTGGTTAATGTTGCCAGGTCACCTTCTAACCCATCGGTGTTGTGAATTGAACACTGACTTCCCAAAATAAAATTCCAAAATCTATTGTGGTTCTACCTGTATCTTTTTTTTTTTTTTTAATTTTTATTTATTTGTGATAGTCACAGAGAGAGAGAGAGAATGAGGCAGAGACACAGGCAGAGGGAGAAGCAGGCTCCACGCACCGGGAGCCCGACGTGGGATTTGATCCCGGGTCTCCAGGATCGCGCCCTGGGCCAAAGGCAGGCGCCAAACCGCTGCGCCACCCAGGGATCCCTCTACCTGTATCTTAATGATCAACACCCACCTTTAAAACTTTGATGTTTTGCTTTTCCATTGGTGGTGGTCTAGGTGTTTGTTTTGTTTGGTGGCTCATAATTTAAAAAAAAAATGTCGGGAGGGGGAGGATTATTGGTAATACAAAATCATCACATCTGATTTGCAAGAAAATGAATGGTTCATTTTTGTATTTATTTTTTAATCATTTTTATCATTATTTTGTATTTATTTTTTATCTTTATCATAATTTTTGTATTTATTTTGTTATCATTATTTTTTAGAGTACACTTTATGGCCAATGTGGGGCTTGAACTCACAACCCTGAGATCAAGAGTCTATGCTCTACCAACTGAGCCAACCAGACGCCCCTTTATATCTATTTTAATTCCTTATTTGTTTATTTCTGTGTCAAAAGAATCAGTTTCGGGATCCCTGGGTGGCTCAGCAGTTTGGCGCCTGCCTTTGGCCCAGGGCGCGATCCTGGAGACCCGGGATCGAATCCCACGTCGGGCTCCCGGTGCATGGAGCCTGCTTCTCCCTCTGCCTGTGTCTCTGCCTCTCTGTCTCTCTCTCTCTCTCTCTCTCTCTCTTCTCTCTCTCTCTGTGTGACTATCATAAATAAAAAAAAAAATTAAAAAAAAAAAAAGAATCAGTTTCCCCTTAAGCTTTAAATGGCCCTTAAAGACTTGGTGAGGTCCTTAAATGAATACAACTTTTGTCTTCGCAGGTACAGGCTCGTCCCAAAGGTTTATTTTCCCGCACAGATCCACGATGTCGTACGCGCCACGAAGTATTTTCTGCAGCCGGAAGTCTTACACAAGTATTCGGTTGACCCAGGCCGGATCGGCATCTCTGGTGACAGCGCTGGTGGGAATTTGGCCGCTGCCCTGGGCCAGCAGGTAACAGATTGCCCTGAGGCGCTTGCTGGGGTCCTGCTGACCAACAAAACACATTCCCCACTAAGTATGGCAAAGGCCTAGCAGGTGGGCTGGTGGGTCGGGGCCAAATCATCCAGAGGCCTGCCCTTGCAGAGTTCTCCGATTTTTCTGAAGTAGGAAGAGGGGTCACCTCTCAGTCCTTGGAAAGGCTCTGGTTACAGTTAATACGAAAGAAGGGCTAACATTTTATAGGGCTGTCTTGCTCCTCAGGGATATGCATAGAAATCAAGTATCCCTGGCTCCTTTTCCATGGCGGACTTGCAATTTGTTTTTTTTGTTGTTTTTTTGTTTTTTTGTTTTTGCTCAAATTGTTTCCTTAGAGCTTGAGTCAAATTGAAAAAGCTAAGTGTTTCCCAAAGGTTTTTTTTTTTTACTCTTTAATAGAAAAGGAAAAAAAATTTAAATTAAAATTAAATTAAAAATTATAACTTCGAATGTTATAATACAAATTCATCTGAGCTTACCTGGCTAAATTCTTTGAAAACTACCTAGCTCTAAGAGCACCCAGGGTTCTGGGCAGCTGTGTAAATTCAAAGATAAGTACATTTTCTTCTTCTGATGGATGGAATAGGTTTAGAAGAGCTTCTCTGTCCCCTCAGCTCCAAATTTCTTCTGGGCGTCTCAAATAGATCCAACCTTTTTATCGGTGGTGCACCTCAGTTTCTTCCCCTTTGCTGTATGTAAAGAACTTTGGCCTTGGCAGGTGTGTTGTGCATGTATCCAGATGTGGGGAGAAGAGAGACCCGCTGTAGTACGGAGAGCATCGTGGGCTTTAAAATTTGACCTAGTGGGATGGAATCCAGTCCCCCTGCTTTGAGAGCTACAGCGCTTTGGGCGGACGCCTTAAGGTGTCTACGCCTCAGGAAGATGAGGATAATGCCATCTGACTTCAGGGCTGTTGCCAGGACCTAGTGAAATGATGTATCTGCCGTTCTTGGCACGTGCTAATAGTACTGTTCCCTGATCATTCCCTTCTGCTTTGACCGGGTAGTTACCTCTTCCCCGGGGATGCGAGTTCTAAACTCCGACCTGAAGCGGAATTGTATGGCTCGAGTGACCTTGATGGTTGTTGAGTTGCCTACAGACACAGCGACCTAGTTAGCTGCTTTCAGATGTTACCCGGAAATACGTATCATTTTAGCCACTAGAACTACTAAGTGAGGCAGCGTGTTCACATTTTACGGAGGCACGGGAGGGGGGCGGTGGGGTTGAGATCTGCTCAGTTAGAGGGCACATCCACGTTCCCGTTTCAACCTCAACTCTGGGGCACGTTCTCATTAAGGAGACTGGAGGGCATGTTGTGGCGCCACTCACATTCTGTCTCTCTGACCCATCAGAGGAGAAATCCTGAGGTCCCACCCCGACACTTGGGAGTCCCATCATCCTGTTCGGTTAGCTCTTCCTACCCTTCCCCTCTGGAAGGATCAGACCAGTTTGTTTCTCCCCAGGAAGCCATTGCCTTGGTGGGCCTTGCGGAGAACACTGAACAGAATAAGGCTCACGCATCATGCATCCATAGAACCCAGCAAGGTGTGCTAATGCCCAAGAATAGACACAAGTAAAGTGCGGATGGGGGTTTCAGGACCTAAGAAATCACATGCGTTTGCAGTGTTCGCTCACACATCATTCCTTGCTTAGTAAATGGCCAGCAGCTTGATCAAGGAGGTGAGGGCAGAGAGTGGTGGGGGGCGGTGGGGAAGTTTTATTTTTTAGACCACATTACTTAATACCAGTGCTGGTGGAAACTTGGTACGTCTACCCCTTTGACTGTGTCAAAGTGATGCATTCAGCTACTTTGCCAGGTGTGGTTTTCTGTAAAAGGAGCCAAGCGAAAAGAGATCTTGTGTTTGCTTCCTCTTGTCCAGTTTACTCAGGATGCCAACCTCAAAGACAAGCTCAAAGTGCAAGCTTTGATCTATCCAGTCCTTCAAGCTTTAGACTTTAACACACCCTCTTATCAGCAAAATGTGAACACCCCAATCCTGCCCCGTTACGTCATGGTGAAGTACTGGGTGGACTACTTCAAAGGCAACTATGACTTTGTCCAGGCAATGGTGGTTAACAACCACACTTCACTTGACGTGGAAGAGGCTGTTGCCCTCAGGGCCCGTCTGAACTGGACGTCCCTCTTGCCTCCATCCCTCACGAAGGACTACAAGCCCGTCGTGCAGACCACCGGCAACGCCAGGATCGTGCGGGAGATCCCTCAGCTGCTGGATGCCCGCTCAGCCCCGCTCATCGCAGACCAGAAAGTCCTGCAGCACCTCCCAAAGACCTACATCCTGACGTGTGAGCATGACGTCCTGAGAGACGATGGGATCATGTATGCCAAGCGTCTGGAGAGTGCAGGCGTGGAGGTGACCCTGGATCACTTCGAGGATGGCTTCCACGGGTGCATGATCTTCACCAGCTGGCCCACCAACTTCGACGTGGGAATCCGGACTAGGAATAGTTACATCAAGTGGCTGGATCAAAACCTGTGAAAGGGTGAAATTTCTAGAATGCTTGAGCCCCTCTTGACCTCCTGCACCTGCTTTGGAAAGAGATGCACTTTTTAGTTGACTGATTTCTCCTTGTTACTTGTGAGTCACGGGATCTCTGTTCTTCACATACTTTACATGAATTTAATTTTCGAAATTGCGTTTGACTAACGTGAGTGCAAAATGTCTGAATCTGGTTCTCAAAGTGGGCCAGGCTCTCTGCTCTTGTGGTTTTAGCCAAACTACTACCAACACTCATGGCTGCAGAAAGCCGGACCAGGAGCCCAAATAGCTTTGGGTTCTGTCTTCATCCAGAAATTCTTTCTAGAAGAAATTCTTCCAGCTGTGGGTGACACAGTGACCTTTAGTGAGTAAAGCAAATGTGGGCTCTTCTTCCACTTGCTAGGGTTTATTTTAAATTCAGAGCAGTGTTCCTTGTGTGCACGTGAAGGTCAGTGCTGGGTACCAAGTGCCCTCTGTTCTTTATGGATAGATGGTTTTGTTTCCTATGGGAATTTTGGCAAAGGCGTTCTAGAAGGGACGAGTTTCTCAAATGACTTTCTTCCCGTAGAGCGTTAATTTTATGGGATAGCTGTCTCCAGCTCCAGTTGGATTATAATAATACTTGAAAGTTACTCTCTACCACTATTATTAGAAAATATAAAGTCGCATGTCCTGGATATCTGTACGTTGTTAAGTTCTTTTTGGTTATATTGTCTCCGTGGGGGAGATCTTCTGGGAGCAAATTCATGTAGATTTAGGATAGATTTTCCATCACAGAACAAGTAAAAACAGACAAATGAACCAACCTATTTATTTTCTTAATGAGCACTTCTGACATAAGTTACCAAGAGCAGTGTGTAATATATTTCGCATAGTCAGAAAAGAAGATACGTTTAATATTGAAATGATGAAAGATACCTTAAGAGGGTCTAGTTTATTCTTGAAAACTCAATTTTTCCACTTACATGGCTTTAAAATGGGGCTATTTTGGTATATATAATGTATGGTTTATTTTTTTAAGTTATTTAATGTTAATATATGCAGCTAGACTTAAGATTTTTCAGAATAACGTCTATAACGAACATTAAAAATAATGCTATTTTTTAAAAAACTACCTTAGAATTATATCCACGTGTAATGTTACGGAAAGAGGTGAAGTAGCTATTCATGTTACTACACGTCAGGCTTAACTATTTTGATGTTTCTACGCCGTCACAAATTAGAATAATTAGAAACTGTGGCTATACCTAGCAAAGTTGTCTGAGTTTATAGTTCAATAACTTAGGTAGGACCCACACTGCTCATTTCTGCCCTGTGTGGTCAGAACAACGCTAGCTCATAGTCCCCTGGGTGAAGCCTACGTGGGCGCCCGGTGCCGTCACCTCTTTTTATCTCCTTCCAGCCTGGTTAGAAGCCCAAGCTTGACTTCATGTAAAGCCTTCACTGCCAGTGGGAACATCTTTGGCAAAGCAAGGAACTCTAATTCCGGTTTGAGTGCCTCTGCCCTCCTTCCTGCCACTCTTACTACTGCCCCCACCCTGCCCTTTGCGGGGACTTGAGAGGGCAGCAGGACGGCCAGGTCAGGATAGTCGGTGGAGAGGAAGGGGAACCTTTTCACTCACTTGAAAGATCGGCACTCGCCACCTCTGCAGTGAAATAAAAGAAAACATGCACCTGTATTTTTCATTTATTGCACAGGCCAGTAGAATTGTACGTACAAAAGAGCAGTAAATGCAACGATGTGTGTCTGTGTGTGTGCCTGTGTGTGTATAACAAATAATCATGCGGATCAACGTGCTAATGTTGGAAACAAGTGATTTACCCTCTCTTGGGCTGCTTTTCCCTTTCCTCTAAAATCAGCCATTTGAATTGCTTAATCTAGTGTCTTCCAACTGTAAATTCCAACCATTTTGTCAGACTGGCAAACTGTATTGGCTTCTTCTACAGCGTTTTGCCTTTTTGTTTTGGGGGGTGTGGTTTGTGGGTCATTTTTCCATGTACATAGACACAAACATCATCAAAGATTTTTTTTTCCTAAAAAAAAAAAAAAGAACCCGAGATTTTAGTTCTTCCTCTTTGACGGCTACTCTCCTCATTTAATCCTAGTGGGAATTTTTACACCATTTGAAGGGACCAGTGTTCAGGCCTTAGTTTGAGGTTATCTACCTCTAGAAAGCAAAGAAAATATACATGCACAGAGTTTCTTAAAATGGTATATTTCCCCCCAGATTTAAGATCCCAAATGCTATAGTAATCACAGACAGTACATGAATCTCGATCTTTAAAGGATTCTCTTGGATGAAAAGGGAGTGAAAGAGAAAGGGGCCACCACTGTTTCTAATGAAACACTTGCCTTTCATTAAAGCTCTTAGTGTATGAATAAATTGTCTAATAACATGCTCTGGATCCGACTTCAGACCTTGCTTGAAGTTCTTTCTTGAAATTCTCCCTGGAATAGTAACAGTTGGAATCAGGATACACACAAACCAGCAGGTCCAAGAGTGGTTAAACCAACCCTGAATCTGAGTGCTGAGAACTCCTTTGGGAAGCCTACAGAGTTTGTGGTGAAGATACTTTAGTTCAGGGTGAATTAGCTTCCTTTTATTTTTTGTTCTCATATTAAAAAGTGTGTGCCTGCAGGTTGATTTCATAGTATGATGGCTTTGTTGTTTTCCTATTTTATGAAAAAAGTTGATAGTCTTTTTGTAATATTATTGTTTGTGAAACATGAACATAAATATATGAAGAAAATATCTTAACGTGCTGCAACTATAGTGGAATGTAAATTAGTCTTAATGTTTTATCATTGGTTTGTGAAGAATTTAAGACTATTGTATAATTATCTTGGTGGCTATGATATTTTATGCATGACCTTTTAACCTTTGACTCTTTGCTTATTTCCCTACTGCCAAGAGGAAGGCAGATTTTATGAAGGATTTTGGTAGCAAATCTATTTTATAAGACGAAAATCCAAGGTGGAGGTAGGAAAGTCTGTATCTGTTTCAACTCAAGTTTAGAAATAAAGTGGCTCCATCTGGGAATGTGCCTCTTCCACTTCTTCTCGTCTCTTTTCCTGGTTCCCAGCTCTCTCTCTGTATCTCAGATCCCTACCCACAGCCCTGCCCCCTGGCGTCCTCCAGCGTCTCTCAGTCACCTACGGGTAGTTCAGTGGCCTCCTTGGTGACGTGCATTTCAAGTCTGGAGACAATATGTGCTGCACATATTGGGAAAACCCGCCTTGGGCTGGCTAGAGTCTGTGTAAAAGTGAGGCTGGCCCTGAGGCTATTTTGGGACTGTCAATACACCTATTAGAAAGGGATGATCCTAGTGTAAATAAAGACTTTGGATTTGAAATAGTTCAGACACGGAAGTACCAATATCACTGGAGGCAATTTTCAAAATGACCCTGACATTACAAGCAAATCTAACAATTTCACACTTGAGTTTATTACGTTTAGTTTCTATCAATGTTATAGGAATATTTAAAAATGTTTTGCAAAGAGAATTGCTCATATTGGTTCTAAATGGTCACATACGTGTGTGTAAGTTGTATTTTTCTACTCAATTATAGTTTCCTTCACCTTCCCCAACAACATCTCTGGTGTATGGCTGTATTTCATTGGAGAGACCCACTAACATTTCCCACAATTCTCCTTTGGAGCATTAAAGATGTGCTGCGTGTGTTTTAATATTGTTTCTCTTGTGACTGTCGTCTTTTTTTTTTTAATCCCCCGTGTCATAACATCTCCTATTTCCCAGTAGATCCTGTATGCAAACATCTAGAAGATATTGCTATCAGTACCAGAGTCCCCAAATCTCAGAGACTGGAGACGTAAATATAATTTCTAGGCATACGTAAGCTGTGTAGCCCTGTCACTTTAAAACCAGCATCTTAAAATAAATAAATGAATAAATAAATAAATGAATAAATAAATAAATAAATAAAAAAATAAAATAAAATAAAATAAAATAAAATAAAATAAAATAAAATAAAATAATAAAACCAGCATCTTGGTCATTAGAAAGTCTGGTGACATCCTGTGTCTTGTTTGAAAGGCAGAGATTGAGGGCCCCACCGTCTGGAGAGACTGTCTGCCCAAACTAGACCCAGCGCCTCCAGTCACCAGGCTTTCTTCAGCCCCCTTTGGTTGCTGTTTATTGCTGCTATTTGCCATCTCACTTCTCCTTCTGCAATTCTCGCTATTTGATTATGTGTTTGTTTTCTGTTTTCCCCATATTTATTTATTTTTTTGAAGATTTTACTTATTTATTCATGAGAGACACAGAGAGAGAGAGGCAGAGACACAGGCAGAGGGAGAAGCAGGCTCCATGCAGGGAGCCCGACGTGGGACTCGATCCCAGGACCTTGGAATCACGATCTGAGCCAAAGGCAGAGGCTCAACCACTGAGCCCCTCCAGGTGCCCCTGTTTTCCCTTTACATTTATATTTAAATATAAGCTCGATGAAGGCAGAGATGTCGTTTTGTGTCTTCCTGTTTCTTCAGCATTTACAACAGAGCACATAGTGGACTATCAAAATGTGTGGTTTTTGTATTTTCAGAGAGGGAAAGAGAGGGGTCAGGAGAGGGGCAGAGGGAAAGAGAGAGAGAGAATCCCAAGCAGGCTAGCAGAGCGCGATGCGGGACTCAATCTCACCACTCAGATCATGACCTGAGCAGACATCAAGAGTTGGATGCTCAACCAACTGAGCCACCCAAGCACCCCTCAAAGCATGTTTTCTAATAAGTATATCCTAAATGAGAAAAATTGAGCTTATAAGACTTTGGTTATGATTTTTCATGTGTTTCTTTTAGAAGCGAATGAAGCTTATGACAAATATCAGAAACTAGACTAAAATCACCATCTTAAACACTGAACGCTTCCAAGAAAAATGAAATAGTTCAAAGTAATTTCATACCTGTTTTTAACTACTGAGTTTTAAAGCAGAAAAAAAATGTTTTTGAGTGAATGGATAATGATGGGGACAACAAAAGCAAAAGAAATGGAGGGGAAAAAATAAATTTCCTTTGCAGCCCATTGACAAGTCCTTAAGACAGGCAGGGTGACCTTCCTCCAGGAACTCAACTGCCTCAATGTTAATACATCGCCTGAGTCGAGAGACAACCTTAGCTTGACAATAGCCTGACCTCCAGGATCCTGTCAGTGTGCTTTGACATATAAAAATCCATTTTGGAAACTTCGTTTCTCCCTCCCCTCCTCCCCCAATATATATGTTTAGCCATCATCTTCCTAACGTACGGCCCACTGATCGACATCTGAGGGGTCTTACAACTAAGGTTTTACTAGACAGTAGTAGATGACCTTGTCTTGACCACAGCTAGCCCCTCAGGGTCCAGAAAACCTTGCTTCCAAGTTCCTCAAACACATACACTGTCCTTAACCCCCCCGCCCTCATTGAAGGTTCTAGAATCAGTTACCTGCCCATGGATCCTGTCCACATGCTTTACTAAAATCACCTTTTTTTTTTTTTCTTGCACTAAAAACATCCCAAGAATTGTGTCTTGACCTCCTGGACCCCAGACATCCAGACGTTCTATCATACAGATGAGGTGAAGGTTTTATTTTTTTTTCCTTCCTTCCAGAGCTCGAGTCCTTCCTGTATTTTTCTTAACAGATATCGATCGAGGCTATTACTGTGCTAAATAAAACTGCCCTAAAAGGATGATCTATATAACACATTTCACAAGGTGTTCCATGGAAGTCAATTTAAGAACTTGAGTAATTTTAACCAGTTAAAGCAATCCTATCACTTTCAGGATATTGTCCTCTTTCTGGTCTCATTATATTTTTTTTAATAGGGAATCAAATTCTATGTTCTTTATTCCATTTATTTTTATTTTTTTTTAAAGATTTTATTTATTTATGAGAGACCCACAGAGGCAGAGACACAGGCAGAGGGAGAAGCAGGCTCCCTGAGGTGAGCCCGATGCAGGACTCGATCCCAGGACCCCGGGGTCACGACCTGAGCCACCCAGCCGCCCTTCTTTATTCCGTTTAGTTCATGGGATAGGAGCACCTGGCCGGCTCAGCTGGAAGAGCATGCGACTCCTGATCTCGGAGTTGTGGGTTTGAGCCCCACATTGGGTGCAGAGATTACTGGCAAAAATTTAAAACTTCAAAAATCATGCAATAAATACTATGTATTTGCTTGGCCCAGACTCAACTTAGTTTAAGTTTTCTTCTGTAAGATGAAGCATTTACTGGGCTAAGTAGCATGCCAGCCCTGCTGACTGCATTTCTAGCATTCTCACAGAATGACGCTCCCCGTCTCCTACACAAGCCAGAACCTCAGTCTGGGTCCTTGATGGACTCCTGATGACCTCGGAGGCCAGGTCAGAGCACCTCCCCTTCCCCTGGGCCTTTTGCTCTCCCTGGACCACTCGCTCCTTGGTCTTAGCTCTACCATGAGTGTCAAGTTTGTCCTATTTTTCACCCTTTATCTCCATTTTATTTTCCTTCTGCTCCAAACACCGAACTACTCTTAGGGTTTTCTATTGCTGAGGAACGGATTAGGCCGAAACTGGTCATTTAAAACACTGGCCATTTGTTGCTGCAGGATTCTGGGTTGACTAAGCTTAACCTGGTGGGCCATCTGCTAAATGCAGTGTGGATGGGGCCCAGGAGGTTAAGTGGCCGCCTTCAGCTCTGCTTGGGACCCCAGGGTCCTGGGATCGAGCCCCACATCGGGCCCTGCTCTGCGGGGAGCCTGCTTCTCGCTCAGCCTCTGCCAGCCACGCGCCCTGCTTGTGCTCGCTCTCTCTCTCTGTCAAATAAATAAATAAAATCTTTTTTAAAAAAATAAAATAAATGCAGAGCTGAGCAGGGCTGTAGTCAGAGAGCGCTCCCCGGGGCCGGGGTCACGATGGCCCACGACGCACCTGGCAGTTGTTGCTGGCCGTTAGCTGGGGGGCTGGCTTCTGCGCACGGCCTTTCCTGCTGGATTAGAATTCTAGAAGCTTGGCATCTGGATCCCATGATGGAGCATTCTGAGTGGGCAAAGGTGGGGAGCTTCGTGGCTCCTAAGACCCGGGTTTGGGGGTGGCCCACATCATTCTCGGGTGTGCCCTCCATTGGTCAGAGCCAGTCACAGGAATAGCCCGGGCTCGGGGGTGGGGGGGGGCGGGGAGACAGAGCCACTGCCTCCGGGAAGGAGTGACAAAGAATTAAACTCATGTTTAATGCACCAGAATTCGTGCCTGGAGAGAACTTTCATGTCGGCAAGTCACTGACACGAACAAAGTCCTCTGCTACATCAATGGTACCTCTGATGATGGGGAGAACTTTCCATAGATTACTTCTGGCCCCATACACTTTTATTTATTTATTTATTTATTTGTTTGAAAGTCAGACAGAGAGTGTGAGTGGGGGGAGGAGCAGAGGCGGAGGGAGAAGGAGGCTTCCTGCTGGGTGGGGAGCCCCCCTCGATCCCAGGCCCCCGGGGTCGTGACCTGGGCCGAAGGCAGATGCTTAGCCGACCGAGCCCCCCGGGCGCCCTTGGCCCCGTACATCCTCAATCTTGCTTTCCCTCCGCTACCCCTTGAACTTCTGGTGCTGGTGCAATAGTTCATATTTTAATACATCTGGCCCCGCACTGCAGCATCGGAGGAGCAGGGGCATTCCTGGAGGTTTCTCCCCTACTGGGTGAGGCACCCATAGCTGAAGAAGCTGCGGTTCCCATAAATCTATCCCACTAACCCCAAGCTAAATGCACCACCGGCTCAATTTGCCTTTGACTGGATCCCCCAAAATGTCTGCAGCCCCTCTAATTATCCAACAGCTAGGGAATTTGTGATGGAGAAACGGGGGAATCACCGACACTAGCCAACTGCAGTTAGAAGGTATTTTAACCTCTGCATATTTACAAAAAGGCGATAATCTTGTGCACCTGTGAGTGGGGTCCCTCTAGTTCCCTGAGTGGGACCCACGCGTGGGAGGGGCCCTAAGCTCAAGGTTTATGGTAAATCTGCCCTTGCACAAGATTTCAGGTCACGCCTTCACCCTCATCCTAAATGCCTCTCCTGGGCCATCCCATAGCCCCTCCCGGGCGGCAAGGCCCACACTGAATACCTGGGGTGTCTTCTCCCCCTGCACGGCAGGGCCTTATCTGGGCCTTCTTGCGCTGGGTCCTGCCGAGCCTGGGACCATGGGGGTTGTCTCTATGTCCTTAGTCCTTCAGCTTTGTCGGTCACCAAGTCCGTTCAATTCTACTTCCCAAACATTTACAGATAAAATACGTATATATCTAATATTTAGAAGATATTCATATAAAAATACACATATCTCAAGTAGGCATGTCTCAAACACGCAAAATCCATCGCCCTCCTTCCAGGCCTGGACCCTCGGCTCTAGCTCCAAGCTTAAGGTCCTTCAGGCCATTGGTTAGGCTCAGGGCGCCTCATGTGACCTGCACAGCGCTCCCTCGTGGGCCTGCCCCTGCAGACTCGCGCGGCCACCCTCTCCAACGTGGTCTGGGCCCCTCGGGGGTGTGCAGAATCAAACCTTTTTTTTTTTCCACAATAACACTGTGATGTTATTTGCCTTCACCACTGTTTCCCTTTCACGAGTGGAGCTTCCCAGCTGCTCCTCGACATGCGGCGTGTCAACAGGTGGGAGTTGAGGCAGGCCTGAGAATCCAGCTGGCTCCCGTCGGGCCGGACGTGAAAGAGTGTTCGCAAAGACGTAACACTGTGCCACCTTCTCACTCCCTTGCGTTTGGAACATTTAGCGTTTTGTTTTCCATAAAACAGAGCTTAAGCTTACCACATAATGAAGTACACGAATGACCGTGTTTTCATCCGAATATGGTAAACCTCAAGAAATAGAGTCCATGTGAACAAAGGCTCCCTGGGTCCTCAATAATGGTTAAGGACGGAAGGTCCCGAAACCGAGACGTTGGAGAACTGCTGGGGGACAGCAGCATCTCTTGGCAAGCCCTGCATGTCGCGCTGAGCCACACCGGCCCCAGCTGGACTCCCCACCATGCTGGACTCCCCACTGAGGTTCCCAAGACTCTTCCCTCTGCCTTTCTTCGGCCTTCTCTTTGCCCGCCTCCTCCAGGGTGCCTCTCCCAGCACCCCTCTCCTCGGGACGGGGTCCCTCCTCCTCGGCCTCACATTGCACTCACGGCACGCGGCACCTCCTCGCGGCTCTCACCCGAGGCTGTGGGATCCTTGAGCCGGAGGGTGTCAGCAGCACCTTGGTCACCCCGGTGGTCTGACGCGCTGCCTCTCACGGAATAAGCATCAAGAAATCTCTGCTGAGCAAATGCTCTAGTGCTGTCACAACTGAAAACAATATAAAGCAGCATTCTCTTCCTCACGTGCAATTAGGCCTGATGCTGTTCTATCTAATGTATTTGCTCGCTCGCTCTCTCAAATGAATTGAAAAATCTTTAAACAAGGGAGTTGGGGCGCCTGGGTGGCTCAGTCGGTTAAGCATCTGCCTTTGGCTCAGGTCATGACCCCAGGAACCTGGGGTCAAGCCCCACATGGGACTCCCTTCTCCATGGGGAGCCTGCTTCTCCCTCTCTTCCCTGTTAGTGCTCTCTCGTCTCTCTCTCTCAAATAAATACATAAAACTTTAAATATAGGGATCCTTGGGTGGCGCAGGGGTTTAGCGCCTGCCTTTGGCCCAGGGCGCGATCTTGGAGACCCAGGATCAAGTCCCACATCGGGCTCCCGGTGCATGGAGCCTGCTTCTCCCTCTGCCTGTGTCTCTGCCTCTCTCTCTCTCTCTCTCTCTCTCTCTCTCTGACTATCATAAAAAAATTTTTAAAAAACTTTAAATATGTATATATATATATGCTTATTTATATCCTTAAGATAAAATGTCTGTTTTGTTTTGTCTTCATGTTCCTGCAAATGTTTTCTTTTACTAATGCATTAAAAAAAAAAACAAAAAACAAAACTTATTTGGTCAACAAGTGAAACCCTGAAGCCTAGGCTAGAATATTTTTAAATTCAAGGCAATTGCCAGCAGAGGGCACTCTGGAAAGCAGATGGCATTAACCAGCCTCCAGGCCGCTGTTTCCCCTGGAATTAAAAAAAAAAAAAAAAATATGTCCCAGTAGCCTTCTGCGACGTTTTATCCTTATCAGAGGTAAACAAAAAGCCACGCTATGTTTGCTAACGGAATAAATCAAATGGGGGTAGTTTTGAAAGCGGAGAGACTTCAAAATCCCCACCGAGCACCTGGTGGAGCAGGACGGCGTTCTGGAAACCTCGGGGGCCCGAAGCAGAAGGACTTGCATGGATGCTTTGCCAAAGCACGACTCACCTCCCTGGCCACAGAGTGTCTGTTTTCTCTTACGTGTTTTTATTCAAGGTGGATCGTTGCCAACCATCTGGAAAGACGCTGACCGAAAAGGAGGGCCCTGCACTTTTGAGGGACCGCTTGGGGCCTTCGTCCTTTGTTGTGGCCGCTGCAAACGGCTCCAGGTGGGGGGCACCCAGCCTCGGGGGGGATCCTTAGAGGTGAAACTGCCTTGGCAAACGGTGCGTGCGGCAGAGCCCGGAGGCCTCCGAGGGCGTCCAGTGGCATCTGCAGGCGCCCCCGGCAACGGCCCGGCCGCTCAGCTCCAGGCCGGGGAGGACCGCACCTGCCCGCACTGTGGCCCCGCGCCTGGCTCCCAGCCGCGGCCAGGAGCACCCCGACCCCTTGCTTAGTCCCCAGAAATGCCTGAGGCGGCTTGTCATGGAGCAAAATACACCATGACGTGGTCACATAGAGCTCGTGGCCCAAGGAAAGAACAGAAATCTGCCAGGCGGACACCGCGGCTGCCTTAGGCACCAGGCTGGCTCGGTGGGTAGCGCCTCTGACTCCTGCAGCTCAGGGTGTGAGTTCAAGGCCCACATCGGGCAGAGAGCACACTGGAAGGGAGGGAGGAGGGAGGGAGGGAGGAAGGAGGGGAGGGAGGAAGGGAGGAAGAAAGAAAGAGAGAGAAAAAAAGAAATCAGTTGCTTTGGTTAATTTCTGCTCTGACCCTGAGCAGCTGAGACAAAAAGTCAAGGCCCCGACCAGTGATTCCGGCCTGGTCCGGAGCCATTCCAGTGTCTCGGGGCCGCGGTCTTTCCCTAGCACTGAATTCTAGAAGAAAATTCCTACGTGTGCCCGTGGATGATGTCTTCAAATATTTTCAAGCAAATACAACAGGAACTGTCACAGAACCACGTATTTCATGAAGCCCGATGAAAACCGAGAGCATCATTTTAAGCCGCAGCCCAGGGCGGGCTCCTACCCGGGCCGCGGGTGCCCCGCGTGGACCTCCCAGGACTCGCTTATAAACAAAGGACAAAGGACCAAAGGGGGGGGGGGACATTTTTGAAGGTTGGAAGGTGAGCAAACGTGAGCTCGTTCTAGATACATCGCTCCAGGTGGGGGGAGAACAAGGTGGTTGGGCTTCTTGTTTCGCTTAGCTTTGCTTTCTTTCTTTACCCTTCTTTTCTTTCTTTCCTTGATTTTTCTTTCTTTCTTTTTCTTCTTTCTTTTATTTTTCTTTCTTTTTCTTTCATTTCTTTCTCTTTCTTCCATTCCTTTTTTTCTTTCTTTCTTCTTTCTTTCTTTTTTCTTTCTTTCTTCTTTCTTTCCTTTCCTCCTTTCCTTTCCTTTCCTTTCCTTTCCTTTCCTTTCCTTTCCTTTCCTTTCCTTTCCTTCCTTTCCTTTCCTTAAAAATCCCTTAATTTTTTATTCCTGGCACCACTACCACGATCCGCGGGGTGTGCCCATGTAGGGAAGGACCAAGCTGTGGCGAAGGCCCAGGTCCGCCCCCCACGCCGCCCCGGCCAGAAGGGCTCCCGTGCAAGCTGATGTGGGTCGTTGTTCCTTCTGTGGCAGATTTTTACGGTTCCTCTCAGGCGTCGGGGTGACTGCATTTCCTGCCCACTCCTCGCTCTCTCCTGCTAAGCCCTGGAGCCCTTTGCTCCTTTTTTCTTTCTTTTGAACCTTCTGTTACCGTGTCCACCACTTCCACCCCAGACCTGTGACCACCACCGGAGGGACCACCCAGGCTTGTTCCACCAACACTATCCCCCGTTGTGGGCCTGTGGTTTTTTTATTTATTGTTTTTATTTTTGCCTTTAATCATTTTATTTTTTAAAAATTCAACTTGCCAACATATAGTATGACACCCAGTGCTCATCCCATCACGGGCTCTCCTCAGTGCCCGTCACCCAGGCACACCATCCGCCCAGCCTCCTCCTCTTCCACAACCATGTGTGTTTCCCAGAGTCTTTCTTTTTTTTTTTTTTTTAATTTCTTTTTTTTTATTTATTTTTTATTTATTTTTTTTATTTATGATAGTCACAGAGAGAGAGAGAGAGAGGCAGAGACACAGGCAGAGGGAGAAGCAGGCTCCATGCACCAGGAGCCCGATGTGGGATTCGATCCCGGGTCTCCAGGATCGCGCCCTGGGCCAAAGGCAGGCGCCAAACCGCTGCGCCACCCAGGGATCCCTCCCAGAGTCTTTCTAATTTTTATTCATTCATTTTCTCTCCTTTCCCCTATAATCCCTTTCACTATTTTTTATATTCCCCGTATGAGTGAAATCATATGATGATTGTCCTTTTCCGATTGACTTATTTCACTCAGCAGCATACCCTCCAGTTCCATCCACGTCAAAGCAAATGGTGGGTATTCGTCATTTCTAATGGCTGAGGAATATTCCACTGCATACATAGACCACAGCTTCTTTATCCATCATCTGTCAATGGACACCGAGGCTCCTTCCACAGTTGGGCTATTGTGGACATTGCTGCATGAACATTGGGGTGCAGGTGTCCTGGCGTTTCACTGCATCTGTATCTTTGGGGTAAATCCCCAGCAGGGCAATTGCTGGGTCGTAGGGCAGGTCTATGTTTAACTCTGAGGAGCCCCCACACAGGTTTCCAGAGTGGCTGCACCAGGTCCCATTCCCACCCACAGTGCACGAGGGCTCCCCTCTCTCCACATCCTCTCCAACATCTGTTGTTTCCTGTCTTGTTAATTTTAGCCATTCTCCCTGGTGTGAGGTGGGATCTCATTGTGGTTTTGATTTGTAGTTTCCTGATGATGAGTGATGCGGAGCATTTTCTCATGTGCTTGTTGGCCGCGTGTAGGTCTTCTTTGGAGAAATGTCTGTTCGTGTCTGCTACATGGGTCCATAATTTCATTGCCATCATCCACCATAATTTTCAAAACCATAATGGTTCCCACCACCACCATAGTTAGCTCCAAAATTTCCTCCTTTGTTTTAACCCTCATATCCTCTACCAACACCACCACAGCCGCCTCTGTGGTGTCCATATCCCGTTCGGCCACCACCATAGCCTCCTCTACTGCTATAACCAGCACCACCACCATGGCTGCCACCGTCACCTCCAAAATATCCAGCCTCATCTGCTCCATATCTACCTCTGCTGCCACCACCTCCACCACCAGAGCCTCCCCTTCCACTGAAGTTTCCACCACGACCCATAGAGTTGCCAGATCCATCTCCGTGACCTCTTTGTGATCCAGTAGACAGCATTTCGTGTTTAGAAAAGGCCTTCCTCACTTCATAGTTATGCCCGTAATAATGTGGTATTTCTGAACAACGATTCTATCAAACTGTATCATGATCATCAGAAGTCACAAAAGCAAATCCTCTTTTTTCCACTCTGCCTATCTTCCATAATTTCTATGGTTTCAATTATGCCACACTTTTTGAAGCAGTCTCTAGAATCATATTCTTCTAAATCTTCTTTAACACCACCAACAAAAATGTCCTTCACTGTGAGATGGCACCAGGCTTTACCGAATCCTCTCGAGGAACAGCTCTCTTTGGTTCCACTAGATGCCCATCAACCTTGTGTGCCCAGCACGCATTGCTGCATCCACCTCTTCAACGCAAGAGTAGGTCACAAAACCCAAACCCTTGGAACATCGGGTTTGGGGGTCTCTCATCACCGCATAGTCTGTAAGCTTGCCCCATTTTCCAGAACGTTTTCTTTAACTATCATCTGTACTTTCAAATCTCAAACCACCAATAAACAGTTTCCTCAACTGCTCTGGTCTCTTTGGATCATGGCTCTCCATTTTGACACTGGACTTACCTCCTCCAACTCGAGGTCAATATGGGACTGAGAGGCAGATTTCCTTCTTTTTTTTTTTTAAGATTTTATTTATTTATTCATAAGAGACATACAGAGAGAGAGGCAGAGACACAAGCAGAGGGAGAAGCAGGCTCCCTGCAGGGAGCCCGATGTAGGACTCGATCCTGGGTCTCCGGGATCAGGCCCTGGGCTGAACGCAGACGCTCAACCACTGAGCTACCCAGGCATCCCGAGAGGCAGCTTTCTTTGCTTTAACTGGTGCCAAGGAAAAAAACAGGGGTGGTTACAGGAACATAGAAAAAAATTATTAAAGGTTATACAAGACACTGTTAACCGTTTACCTCTAGGGAAGGCTCTTAGGGGAAGAAAGAGATTTTTTTCTACTTTGCTTCTCTCTGAAAAATTTGAATTTTTCATAATGACTGTTATTTAAACATTTTAAAAGGTAATTTACTCATAAATAATACTCTATACAATATACCCTATAAATGACTCCAAATGTCTATTTTAATTTTCTTTTCGTTGCAGTGTAGCTCATCTCGTTGCCAGTTATCTCTTACAAGAAACACTCATTCAGGCTACATTAAGTAAACGGGGAGGTTTATGATAATGATACAACCAGAAACATCCTTGAGATCCAACATCAAAAAATGAAAGAAAGCCTGCTGTTGGGGAGCCTAATATAGAAAATTCAACAACCCAGCTACTTTCTCTGTTTCTCCATGTATCTAATTTCTGCTTCTTCTTGTCTTCCCAAATAACTACCTGCTCTCAGCAGACAGGTTTTCTTAATTCCTTTAAGAACCCATCATTATTTTATATGATCAAAACTCACCACCGTGGCACCTGAGTGGCTCAGTTGGTTAAGCATCTGCCTGCGGCTCAGGTCATGATCCCAGGGTCCTGGGATCGAGCACTGTGTCTGGCTCTCTGCTCAGTGTGTCCCTCCCCCACTCCCAGTTGTGCTCTCTCTCTCGCTCTCTCTCTCCCCCAAATAAATAAATAAATATATATATATATATATATATATATATATATATATATTTTTTTTTTTTTTTAAATGACCACCGGTTCTGGATAGGGTTGAGGTATCTATTCCTGAGTCTCTAAAAGTTTTCTGTCTCTTTAACCAGAGCTTCCAAATGTCAATCTGCATGTGAATCACCCAGGGATCTTGTTAGGCTGCAGGTTCTAACTGGATAGGTCTAGGTGGGCCCAGAGAAAACCAGGTGATAGCTTGATGCTGCTGGTCCACAGACCACCTCTTTGAGGAACAAAGCCTTAGGGCCTTTTTGAGAGAAGGAGTCTGAATAGCAGCTAGGCTGCCAATGATTTGGGTTGGATGCGATCATCCGTGGCCTGGGACGGCTGCATGGCATGCCCACTTGGCAGGAGCTGTGGATGGGAGCGCAGCCTATGAGAAAGAGAGGAGTGGGAGGGCAGCACCTTCAGAATGTAGGTCACTTCCCTCTTGTCTGCAACCAAAGTGGCCATAAATGCGATCCAGTTGTTTGTAGTAGAAAACGTTGCCAGTATACAACAAGTCGAAGTCAGGTCCAAAGGTAATTCCGGTTTCTTAGAGCTCACCACATCCAGATGGTGGGCGCCCTGCCTTCAGCTTGCTTCTATCTATTCCAGCTGTGGGTCTTGCCATTTTGAGCTGATAGAGTGATCAGTGGTTCTCAAGCTTGAAATTCCGATTCACCGAATCCAGTGTGGGATCGAGGCATTGGAATTTTGAACAGGCCTCATGCATGGGTGGTTCTGGGACTTTGGTGGACTCCCATCTGAGACCACAGAACTGGAGAAATGAAAGTCCTTCCCCGAGGAGAACAGGATGGGGCTCCTTCCGTTAAAATGCATGTGTAACTACATGTTACACTGGTGGTTTCCAAACTTCAGCATATATTAGCATCCTCTGGAAGGCTTGTTAGAGCACAAATTGTTGGCCTCACTCCTCAAATTCCTGATTCAGTAGGTCTGGGACTGGGCCCACTACTTTACATTTTGATGAGGTCCCAGGCGACACCGCGGCTGTGGCTGCGGAGCACACTGTGAGAGGCCTTGTGGCCTGTGTTAACGCTGCGGATGCTCACCCACCTCACGCGCAGGACCGGCAGGAAGGAGGCATGTCAATATTTATGACCTTACTTAGAGCCATAAAAATGATAGTAGGTAGTGAATCACTCAGAGAAATGGCTAGAAGATGACCCCTCCCAGGCTTTTGCTAATATTTAAGTATCTGAGATAAAAAGGCCAACTTACAGTTGCCTTAATTCTCTCTGCACAGGAGGCATATCAGGAAAGAGGCATCCTCAAACTGGGTCATTTGAGAAGCGCTTAACAAAGGCCCTCTCTGCAAAGATGTGGGCAGGGATTACGGAAACCACCAAAAAACCGCCAATAGACTGTGCACACTCTGGGGCCAGCGGCAACAAGGAGCTGTTATCTCCTCTAGACCTGCTAACAAAAGGAGGAAGTCATCCCCCTTCTAAGAAAGGGCGGCTCTGTGAAGAAAGCCTGGCACCTACGGTGTCCTCTGCTGAGTCCTTAGAGAAGAAACCAGGAAAATAAATGCCCCAGACTTCCTCTTCCTTCTGGCCTCCGTTCTGTCGCCTGTGCCTTCCTTGTTCTGCCCTGTGACCCCCAGGGCCCCCCGTGTGTGCAGCCCACATTGGCCAGACTCTGCGTAGAGGGAGGTAGAAGATGAATCCTGGAGACAGAAGATACTTAGCACACAGGGGACACAGGCTGTGCCCACACCTGGTGGTTTTGCAGCCTGCGATTTAACAGCACAGGTAAGAAAGGAAGGTAGGGGGTTTTCACATTTCTTTCACAGAGGCAAATCTTAGCACTTTAGGCTCTCCGAAATAATTACCCTTAAAAAAAAAAAAAAAAGACACAAGTGACATTTACTGTAGCATGGCACTTAGCAGAAATAATAGGTGTCGCTCTGATCCAATGTGCAGGCCGAGTGGTTATCCCGGCTCAAAATTCACAGGCACAATAACTAACTAAAAATACACCATTAGCCTTTCCTTTTTCGTATGAGTTTTAGGATCACATGGTTTTTCTTCTGCCTGCTTCTAAGCACCAATTTCGGTTTATGGTGGGGAGAAAAAGGGCCTCATATACTGTAACTCCAACATGTATAGGGGTGAGTACTTCACATCAATTGTCAATCAAAAAAGTGAACCCTGCTTCTCTTCTGTGGCCACTAAGGGCTGTCCAGGCAGAGAAGAGATGCCCGGATGATGCATCCAGCTCAAAACTAGATCTCAAAATACCCACTTCCCCCATGGGCTGTCATCCATACACGCGTTCATTCATTCATTCATTTAATGAATATCACTGCGTCCCTCCTAAATGCTCAGCACAGCATCAGTCCTTGGGGGTCAGTGGTGAATAAGTCACCTTACAGGGCCCTCAAGAATCCTGTGAGAAATATGGGCAAGTTAGTGATATTGACCTAATTACAAAAATAACTAACGGTGTTGGGTGCCTGGGTGGTTCAGTTGATTAAACATCCGACTCTTGGTCTCAGCTCAGGTCATGATCTCAGGGTCGTGAGACCGAGCCCCACATCAGGCTTCATGGTTAGTGGGAAGTCTCCCTGAGATTCTCTCTCTCTCTCTCCCTCTTCCCCTCCCTCCACTTGTACACAGTCTCCCTGTCTCTCAACAAATAAATGAATAAAATCTTTTAAAAAAACAGTAAGTAACAGTGTTTATAATAATCCAAGGTTTACAAAAGCATTTTTTTTTACAGATGTTACATTATTGAAGTCATTTTGGGGAAGTTATTTTTATTTTTCTGATATTACAGGCAAATAACTGAGATGCTGGTGGGTACCAAGTAATGATTGGTGGAGAAGGGAATTGAAAGCCAAGTTGCAGGGCACCTGGGTCGTTCAATGGTTGAGTGTCTGCCTTTGGCTCAGGTCATGATCCTGGGGATCCGGGATCGAGTCCTGCATCGGGCTCCCTGCATGGAGCCTGCTTCTCTCTCTGCCTGTGCCTCTGCCTCTCTCTCTCTGGGTCTCTCATGAATAAATAAATCAAATCTTTAATAAAAAAAAAAAAAAAGGAAAAGAAACCCAAGTTGTAGGACATACACCTCTCAGCCAAGCATTGTTCTGTAATTGCCATCTTTGTTTGAAACCCAAATATGCCCAGAAGGGTAAAATACCAAGTCATTAATTCTAAAATATAAATCAGGTTTGACTGTGACAGGAGCAGAGGCCTTGAGGAAACACAGAAAAGAAAGGAGGTACGTAACAGAAGTTGGCTTAGAGAGGAGGAAAATCGTGTAAAAACAGAAAATGAGGGTCCCCAGGAGACAACATTCACTGCTTCACAACCCCGCTTAGGTTGTCCCCATTCCGGGACCGCTTTCTGGGAGGTTGGTTCCTAGGGCTGAGTCTATGGCCTTGTCAACTATATTTAAGTTTGGATTATTTGTTCCAGCTTTGCTTCGAGGGAGTGGGTTACCAAGTTCCTGTGACAGGCCATGTCCTATCTGCCCTCATGGTCAGCATTTTCTGGGGCCACAATGAGTTTGACCCCCAAACAGCACACGAAGCTCCACGAATTAAAATGCCCTGTTAGTGGTCCCAACCCCATGTTTTTCTCAGTCTCCAAAGTGGCGTGACCTAATAGCGAGAGTGCAGTGAACAAGAGACAAACTCTGCTGACCCTTGAGGGAGACGTGCCCTGCTTTCCCCTCAGCTCGCCTGGCCAAGTTTGGCCAAGTTTGGCGGCATCAGGGTCTCAGGGAAGATTCAGGACGTCTCGAAATCAAAGTACATTAGAGAGGAATGTGGTGTATGTAAAGAATGAACATCATGGTCTGGTTGGAGTTTCAAGACTTAGAAGTTATGGGTACATTTTGGTGATTTAAAAAAAAAAAAAAAACACTGAACACACCTTCAAAAAATGCTACGTCCAAACTACTGTGATTTATCTCCCATCTACAAACTGTTTTCTGTGTTCCCTAAAGTACTAAGTGCAGAATAGTGATTTTTTGGAACAGCCCTATATGAATCCTGAGGGAAGCACTAATGATAACAGATGTGACGTGCCGAACACTTACCTCGGCGACAGTCACATCACAAATATTTTCCCCTAATCATCTGCAATATTTTGTGCTTTATGGGTGAGGGAATTGAGAGGTTAATCAGTTCGTCGGAGATCGTGGAGCTAAAAGGTGACTGAGGGGTGGGGGGGGTGGGGATTTCAATCCAGACCAATTTAACTCCAAAGTCAGCTCTGTCATCACGTCACTCTCCCCGGGAGGAGGTGACCCTTCTGACCCTCAGCTCCAGCTTTGAGAGCTGCATTGATTGTTGTGGGCAGCAGGGAAAATCCTGTTAAAACAGCTTGTGACGGTAATTTTACGGGTCGCCCTGACTGGGTCACCGAGTGCCCGGATGTTTGTTCAGCCAGACATTACTCCAGTCAAGCATCATGGGAGCCAAGCAGTGAAGGTGTTTTGGATGAAAGTAAGGCTGGAGTTAGGAGGCCGGGTAGAGAAGGCCTGGCCTTCCCCAGGGGGTGGGAGTCACTCAACCACCTGAAGACCGAAAGAGAACAGAAGTGCGCCCCGTCTGTTGATAAGCACTGATTTCCCTCATCGTGAACTGTCTTCCAGCTGGGACGTCTGGCTTCTCTGCCTTTGAACTTGGGCTTGGACGGAAACTACCACCGACCCTCCTAGGCCTCAGCTCGCCCATTGCGGACGTTGGGAGGTCTCCGCCTCCAGATCCTCCGTATCTCCACCTCGTGTGAGCCATGAGCCAATTTCTTGAAAACGAATCCATCCATCAGTCTGTGTAGCTCCATAGCTCCTGGTGGCTTTGTTTCTCTAGAGAGCTCAGACTAATAACACACAACTCTTCCCAGCAGGTAATCTGAGATCAGGCAATCAGCCGGTTGTTGTTTGTTCGTCTGGTTCTGGTTCGCTTCCAAGCCACGGACACACTCGTCCCTGATCATCCTCTGGAAATTCCCACTGCGCTTTCCTGTTGGCAAAATTCACACCCGCTTAGCCTTGGTGTCCCTGAGAATTTCTGGAGAGAGAAGATGGCTCATGATCCAAAGACAGCTAAAACCTTCTATTCTTTTCTTAATTCAAAAATTTCAAACATAAAATTTATTTTGGGGGGCCCCTGAGTGGCCCAGTCGGTTAAGCGGCTGCCTTCAGCTCGGGTCATGATCTCAGGGTCCTGGGCTGGAGCCCCGGGCTGGGCTCCCAGCTCACGGGGGAATCTGCTTCTCCCTCTCCTCTCAGCTTGTGCTCTCTCTCATTATCTCTGTCTCTCTCTCAAATAAATAAAATCTTTAAAAAATATATTTTTTAAAAGCACAGAGTCTTTGGCTCGAAATTCAAATGTATTTTTATGTTTTTACTGTACACATTCAGCTCAATATTTATTAATGGACAAAATATACTGTATAATCTACTTCAAATATATCTCAAGCCAGATGAAATGCAGAGGTCAGAAGGGGAGACATTAAAAAATGTAAATGCCTAAAAATTGAAATACATAATTCATCTAATTTCTAGGACCACATTTTGCATTAGATAATATAACCCACTGTGCCATATCTAAGAGAGTTTTTCTATCAGTCTCATTCATATTGAGAAGTCAGTTAAACAAACCAATTGAATATGATGTTGCCCTCGGCAGGAGCATCCTGACCCACCTGGGGAAAGGTTGCCTTCATATCTGCTGCCGAGGGGCTCTGACCCCAGCCCTCTGATCTGTTTGACATTCAAGGAATTTTCTGAGTGCCCCATGTCTGCGACCTGCAGGAGCTAGTGTGCCCGCAAAGGAGAACAAATTCATTTCCAGTATTTTAATGAGGTCAGATCCAAGGACAATTGAGCAAGGATCCTATTTTTAAAACCTCAAAAAAAAATTTTCATGAATGCAATTCAACTAGAATCTGCAAGTCCCTTGCTGCACTCAAATATCCCAACAAAGGGAGGGGTTTTTGCATATTATGACGTGTGCCCCGAACTTGTTTCATGAACCACATATTTAAATGTGTACCTATTTGCCTGCTACATCATTACGCACTTATCCATCCATTCAAAGACATCTTCCTTCCCTTTTTCCTTCCTTCCTTCTTTCTTTTCTTTCTTCCTTCCTTTATTTGACAGAAAGAGAGAGAGAGAGCACAAGCAGACGGAGCAGCAGGCAGAGGGAGAGGGAGAAGCAGACCCCCTGCCTGAGCAGGGAGCCCTGATACAATCGGGGCTGGATCCCAGGACCCCGATCATGACCTGAGCCAAGACAGATGCTTAACTCACTGAGCCCCTCAGGTGCCAGGGCATCTTCCATTTTGAGCCATGATGCTGGTACTCTAAGAGTTTTTAGGGTAAACAATAGAGGTGGAGGGGGGAAAACCAATACCCAAACAATCGAAACACAGAACAGCATTGGAAGTGCCAAGAAAGAGGAAAAGCAAAAGGTTATCAGGATTCAAAGAGGCTACAATTAAACGGAGTACTGCATGAGGAAAACCAGGGATACTTTCTGCAGGCTCAGGATGTGACTTTAGCTTTGAAGGATGGCAGGTGCCGGCAGAGGGCCAGCAGGAGCACAGGGTGGAAGTGGGGAGGTTCACGCATCAGCATCTTGGTGGATGGGAAGGGTGGGGGCGCAGGGGGATGACGGACCCAGGTCCTATCAGAGGAGAAATGAGAGAAGCCTATAGGAATCACAGGTTAAACTCAACCAGAAGGAAACTGCCCTGTGTGTCCTGTGGCTGGTGTGATGTGATGGAGCCAGAATCCGAAGACCTGCCTTACTCCGGGCTCTTGTTTTCTGGGGGCTCGTTGTGCCTCCGGGCCCCAGCATACGTCCACTTGTATAAAAGGGTGGCGCTGCACTGCCTACTTCATGGAGTCGTTGTGAGGATGACATGATGCACATAGTTGCTGATTTCCAAGTGTGGATTGGTAGGCCACTTGGTTAAAACTATGCTATTCAACATTTGAGAGCTCAGCACACTAAAAAATGTTAAAGTAAACATCCTTCAAAAGTTTCTTTAAACAATGTTACTAAGCCCACAGAGATACAGGGCAAGAACGATTTAATCATATATATCCTAGCAGTGATAATAACAAGAAGTACTTATTTCTTTTTACAACCCCCTATAGATACGGCTGCTGTCATCACCCCCAAATCAGAGGAAACAAACTTAGAAGGGCTAAGTCGGCTGCCTGCAGTCATGGACCAGAGGTAGTAGAGCTGAGTCTATGAACTCAGGTGGTCAGACACGAACCCACACGCCTAACAACAGGCTGTACTGCTTTCGGAGGAAGCAAGAAAGACACAACTTTCCAAATGGTTTTAATAAAAGAAAAAACAAGGGCACTTGGTGACTCAGTCGGTTAAGTGGCTGCCTTCTGCTCAGGTCATGATCCTGGAGTCCTGGGATCCAGCCCCACATCGGGCTCCCTGTTCCCCAGGGAGTCTACTTCTCTCTCATTCTCTCTCTCTCTCTCTGCACCTACCTCCTGCTCGTGCACTCTCATGCGTGTGTGTGTGTGTGTGTGTGTGCATGTGTGTGTTCTCTCAAATACATAAATAAAAAAAAGAAAAAATATGTACCTTCGATGTCTATTATCCAAGAGTATTAGCCCAAAGAGACATGATTTTCAATTCTTTTATTAAAAAATTCACAGAGGAAACATATTTAATGTTAATGTTGTAACTCAATGAATTGTAGTTACATAATACACTGCATTTATTTATTTATTTATTTATTTATTTATTTATTTATTTATCTATCTATCTATTTATTTATTTATTTATTTTTACTGGAGTTCGATTTGCCAACATATAGCATAACACCCAGTGAATATACTACCGTTAGTTAACATTTTAGCACATACTTTAAAAATTATTTGCATGTTTGTTATCTGATTACGAATGAATGCAGGCTCATCCTAGAAGATTGAAAAAATATTGACAAACGTAAGGGAGACAATAAAAACAACCAACAATCTCATATTAACATCTTATTAAGTGTCTTTCCAGTCTTTTTCTTCTAAGATTACCCTGCCCGCCCACCTGCCTGCCTACGGGCAGGAGGTGGGTTTTCTTTTAAGATTGATGACAGATCGATCGATTGATTGATTGATTGAAGAGGGAGAGAGAGAGTCAGTGGAGGATCAGAGGAAGAGGGAGAGAGAGAGAATCTCAAGCAGCCTTCCCCCTCCTCACAAATCTGAGACTGTGACCTGAGCTGAAACCAAGAGACAGACGCTTAACCAACTGACCCATCCAGGCACCCCATTCAGTCTTTTTTTTAATAGAAGGATAATATTTTTAAGTTTTTCCATCCCTGGTGAAATATGCTACATTGTTAAGAATTGAAAATGTTTGCATTTGAAGGTGAAGGTTCCTTGGTAACAGAATTCTCACTCATTGCTGGCTTTTTTCCTTTATTATATATAGTTAAACATTACATGTGTAGTAATATATAAATTATATAATATATACGCATGCATGGATAGCTCATTTAATTTTTACAAACACCCATGTACACCACCACCTGCATCAAAATATAAAACATTTCCAAAACCCCAGAAGGTTCACTTGTGTTACCTTCCTCTCAATACTGCCCCCTTACCCAGAATGACTATTGTCCTCATTTCTATCACCATTGATGGTTTCATCCGGTTTTGAGCTTTGTATGAATCATACACTATGGTTTACACATTGCTGCGTCACTCAGTGGTTCATTTGCATTTCCACGTAGTAGTCCAACAGAAGGGACATGATTTATCCATCCATTCTACTGCACTGAGGTCTTTCCAGTTTGAGGCTATTAATAAAGAAGCTATGAACATTCTCGTACCCGTCTTGTTGGTGGACATGGCACGTATTTGTGTTGGGCATGTGCAATATGGCTGGGTCGCAGAGCAGTCATGTGCTCAGCTTCGGTAGATACGGCCAAGCCATGTTGGAAAGCAGCTCTCCGATTTAGGTTCTTACCAGCAATTTATGAGCGCTCCAGTTGCTCCAGGCTGCGCCAACACAGGGATTGCCAACCTTTCAATTTTAAGCCATTTGGCACGGGTATAGTGATACCTCACTGGGGTTTGAATTTACATTTCCTTGATGCAAAAGTGATAATAAGTGCTTTTTAAAAAAATATTTTATTTATTAATTTCAGAGAGAGAGCCAGCACACAAATATGAGTCTGGAGGGGCAGATGGGAAGCAGACTCCCTGCTGAGTGGAGAACCGGATGCCGGGCTCCATCCCAGGATCCCAGAATCATGTCCTGAACTGAAGGAAGATGCTTAACCTTGACCGAGCCACGTAGGTGCCCTGATAAGCACTTTTTCTATGTCTATTAGTTATCATCTGGATACACTCTTTAGTGAAATGCCTATTAAACACTTGCTTCTTCTTCTTTTTTTTTTTTTTGACACTTGCTTATTCTTAAAATTAGGTTTTAAACCTGGATACAAGTCTTTCACTGAATAAGTGTGTTACCAATCTCTTCTCCCAATTTTTTCATTCTGTTAGTGGTGCTTTTGATTGAATTACCAGCTTCTTATATGACAAAAAAATAAACTATTGTCTTCACTGGTAGATACAACAAATCCAGCAAGTTACCACTTTGTAGTTTTGTGGGGTTTTTTTTTGTTTTTGTTTTTAATAAAGATTTTATTTATTTATTCATGAGAGACAGAGAGAGAGGTAGAGACACAGGCAGAGGGAGAAGCAGGCTCCACGCAGGGAGCCCGACGCAGGACTTGAGCCCAGGACCCCTGGATCACGCCCTGGGCCGAAGGCAGGTGCTCAACCGCTGAGCCACCCAGGCGCCCCTCACTTTGTAGTTTTGTTTGACAGTAAGCTATGGATAGTTTTTCATAAGATATAAAATTATTGTCCAGGCAAAGTTAGCATTCCTAAACTCAGACT
This sequence comes from Canis lupus baileyi, assembly GCF_048164855.1. Taxonomy (NCBI): domain Eukaryota; kingdom Metazoa; phylum Chordata; class Mammalia; order Carnivora; family Canidae; genus Canis; species Canis lupus. The sequence continues at coordinate 38,405,818 of NC_132868.1, read as the reverse complement.
GGGAGCTGACAAGCAAATGCTATTCCTTTATATAACAATAAATATGGTTTAGCCTCCATCCATTATGTCTGAATCAACAAACACAGGAAAGAATTCTCGGTTGGAAGAAGCATTATCAGGGACTCATCTGGGTGTTCATTACCCAAATTCCTTTAAGACGTGGTTTTACAGGAAGGAAGTTGGACATTACATGAAAGTATTCACTGATGAACAGAATACTCATGAAGTTGTCCCCCTTTCATACAGCTTTCTCAGCTTGGCTTGAATGACTATTCCTGATCAACCTTCAAAATTTTTTCATTCTGTCTCTTACTGAGGGTAGGATGTTGTAGACATCTGACAACACAAAGCAAAGAGGTGGCAAAATGAAGTTGCGAGTCTTTTTCTTTTTTTACCATGTTATTTTTTAAACGTAAATGCAATTAATTAATATATAACCTATTATTAGTTTCAGAGGTAGAGTTCAATGATTCATCAGTGTTCTACAACACCCAGTGCTCATTACATCATGTGCCCTCTTTAATGTCCATCACTCAGTTGCCCTGTCCCCCAACCCTCTGAAGTTGCCATTCTTGCAAAAGATGTGGAATTTCATGAAATCGGTGAAAACGATGTTGGAGAATTGCTCCACTCTCATGGATAATCATGTGTTTCAAGACACTAAGTACAAACCAAAGAAGTAAAAATACACAAAGAATAGGGTAAATTTACCTAAAGAAGAAGAAATGGGTGAGGACGATAACACAACAAATGTTTCTAAAAGGTATTGACAAATATCAAAGAATTTTACAAATCCTTCTAGAAGATTGATTTTTTTAAAAACTTATTATTAAAAAAGCCTATTATTCATGAAAAACAATCCTCCTTTGATGGTGTGTTGCACAGGGTAACGTGAACTAAAGGATGTTGCATTGTGCCACCCTACAATCTTGTCCAAGAAAATATATGTCCTCTCCACGTCAAATCAGCTCCCCAACATTCTCTGGACTAGACATTAGTGCATCATTGCAACTAATTATAAAATTTCTGTTAACTTTACGATAATTATTTTCATTATTTGCCTTGAAATTTGCTCCTTATTATGATAATAAAAGGATTAATTCACTTTTGGCTCTTTGCTGATACCGCGTATGCTTAAATAATGAGCTCTTGCTACAACTCTAGTCCCTGTGAAGAACTTTAGGGATGTAAAGCATTTCTTGCATCTACGCTGCTCCCCGGTTTGCTGATAATGTAATAGCACAGAGCAGATTAATGACCTGAAAAAACCAGAGTGACAGTATTTGCCCCATGTCTGTCTGACTCCAGAGTCTATACTTTTTATATCAGAATGCCTCCCAGCACCTCAAAAATGGAAACAGACAGAAACCTAGGGTGATTCCTTTTACTCTCCAATCTTCAGTCTTTTGAATGAGAAAATGATATTTGCAGATATGCTTGTCTTCTTTTTTGGGAGGGGGGAGTATATATATATTTATTCGATCTGCTTCTCTTAAGCCAGTACTATACCAGCACTTCATGTTTCCATAAACAAAGCACCTCCGCATCTCATTTGGTCTTTATTACCATCTGAAGGTGATGGAGAAGGGGGCAAGCAGGAATCTCAGGCTCAGAAAGCTGAATGACTTGTCCAAGGACCCACAGCTCAAAAACAGCAGTGCTCTGACTAGAATTAACTCCTTTATTTTATTTATTTTTTAAAGATCTTTATTTATTCGTGAGAGACACACACAGAGAGGCAGAGACACAGGCAGAGGGAGAAGCAGGCTCCATGCAGGGAGCCCGATGCGGGACTCGATCCCAGGACCCTGAGATCATGATCTGAGCTGAAGGCTCAACCCCTGAGCCAGCCAGGCGTCCCTGGAACCGCCTCCTTTAGACTACCGTGCGTGCTCCTTTCTCCTTCTCACTCAGTGTCCTGGTGTGAAAGGAGGGCGAGGGAAGTTAGAAGAGGCACTTGTGGACAAAGTGAACGCCTACACGACACCTCCACTGAATACATGACCATCGCATTGTGATATTTTCCTGGCAAACCACTTTGACATCTCCTTCCTGAGAGGGCTGCGCACAGTAGCAAGAGGGACGCTTTAAGATCACAAGTCTCAGGGGCGCCTGGGTGGCTCAGTGGTTGAGCATCTGTCTGGCTCAGGTCATGATCCCGGGGTCTTAGGGTCAGATCCCCCATCGCGCTCCCCGCAGGGAGCCTGCTTCTCCCTCTGCCTCTCTCTGTGTCTCTCATGAATAAATAAATAAAATCTTAAAAAAAGTCACAACTCTCCTCACTCTGGAGGTTAAAGAAGGTTCTGGCTTTTGACCCTCTGTAGTAGTGAGAAAACCAGCAAGAAGACCAGGCCTGTGTCTTTATCCCATCCAGTGCATTCCTCAGGGGAACCAACAGAGGGCGGTTACCAAACATGGATCCTGTAAAAATTCAGTCTCTGGGTTGTTTTCTTTCAAATGACATTGTGTTACTTTCTATTCTGGAATTAACTGCTCCTTGCCTATGCCAGGGGAAGGTCAAGGCGACAGGAGCAACGCAGCCAGGACTTGTAAAGTCATTTCCCATATACACCAGGCTCTTACTGGGTGTTATACTATATGTTGGCAAATCGAACTCCAATAAAAAGTATACAAAAAAATAAAATAAAATAAAATTTATTCCTGTAAAACTTAGAAAAATACTAGGCTCTTTACACTTATAAGATTTATACTAATAAGCCCTAAAATTGATTGGACTTACCAATGCACATGCCTCCTTCTGCTATGACAGGGGTAATTACACAAAAAGTGACAGGGTCAGATTATGGACCTAACAATTATAGGGTGGGGAAAAAGCACAAAAGTCTTTGGTCTCATGGCTCCTGGGTGGTCAGTTGGTTGAGCATCAGACTCTTGATTTCAGCCTAGGTCATCATCCAGGGTCCTGGGATGGAGCCCTGCATCTGGCTCTGTGCACAGCAGGGAGTCTCCTTGTCCCTCTGCTCCTCCCATCCCCTGCCCCCCCACCTTGCTCCTCCCCTCTTTGGAATAAATAAAATCTTAAAAAAAAAACCAACCTTTGTTCTCTCTGGCACAACCTATGAAGGGAAGTCGCAACTTGAAATAAAAACAAACTACTTCAAATCCTGAAATACACGCTCTGCGCTCATCTACGTCCAAAGACAGATTTTAAAAATGATGATTATTATTCCTTCTCCCATATCATGTTTATTAGGATTTCCAAATCTTTTTTTTTTTTCAGATAATAAAGCTTTTGCTCCATTTCCTAGTTAAATATGAACGTGCACTGTTACATTATCTTGAATTCAATTAAAGTGTTATCTAAAACACCCTGCCCAGTGCCTGGGAAATTCCAGATTAATTTCCTGGCAATTGATCAGTTAAGCACCCGGTTGGCCACTCAAGGATGCGGTTTCTAGTTGACTGAACCAGCTCAGCTGGGTTTCAATGTCTTTCTGCTCCCTGAATTAGCACACCCATCCTCTACCTAGGGAATGCTATTCTCATCTAAGAGAGCAGCAAGTTGGAAAAGATATTTTTGCAGCTTTAAGGATACAGCCATGCAAGCTCGTGTATATTGATTTTATATATGCAAGTATATATTATGTGTGCAAGTGTCTCCGTGGCTAACTGTTCAAGTAACAATTCCTTACATCCAGAGAACCCAAAGTGCAATGACAGCTCTGACTTTCCGGGCTGCATTGTCCTTGGAGAGGAGAAAAGGCAGGATGAGGAAGGGTGGAGGGGCGCTCAGGTCTCTCAGAGGTCACGCAGTGAATTTGGCCCACTGAACAGGAACGCCTGCTTGTTAGGCTTGGACTTGCATCAAAACCTACAAGCAGGGCAGCCCGGCTCAGCAGTTTGGGGCCTGCCTTCGGCCCAGGGCGTGATCCCGAAGACCTGGGATCAAGTCCTCCATCAGGCTCCCTGCATGGAGCCTGCTTCTCCCTCTGCTTGTGTCTCTGCCTCTCTCTCTCTCTGTGTCTCTCTCATGAATAAATAAAGAAAATCTTTAAAAACAAAACAAAACCTACAAGCAAAACCTCCATACACATGGGCCTTGACTGCCTAAGTCACTTAGAATCGATTTGCCCGAAGTTCTAGAGCCTCCTTAATTTTAAGGAAAAATAATAAATTCTTTCTTGGTTTCTGTTGTGCTCAGAACGAAGCCAGCGTGATAATCATATTCCCAGGGGTACATGGAAAAAGTGTTCTCAGAGCTCTAGAATGTGCCGATCACAGCACACACCAACACACTCACATGATGGGTCAGAGCCGTGTCCCTGGGAGGCCCCGTGTCCCTGGTCAGGAAGGGAAACCCAACAACCTTTGTCTGGCCTCTGCACCTCTGCCCATCTATTTGGCACCCCAACTAAGAAAGACAGAAGACTTTATGGAGAGTTCACCAGTAGAGGCCTTGGAGGCACCAGGGTTTAAGAAAATCTACGGGGGTGTGGGTGGGGGTGCATGGCTGGCTCAGTCAGTAGATCACGTGACTCTGGATCTTGGGGCCATGAGTTCAAGCTCCATGATGGGTGTAGAGATCACTTATTAAAAAAAAAAAAAAAGAAAGAAAGAAAGATGGGGGCACCTGGGTGGCTCAGTGGTTGAGTGTCTACCTTTGATTCAGGTTGTGATCCTGGGGTCCCGGGATCGATTCCCACATCAGGCTCCCTGCATGGGGCCTGCTTCTCCCTCTGCCTGTGTCTCTGCCTCTCTCTGTGTGTGTCTCTCATGAATAAATAAATAAATAAATAAATAAATAAATAAATAAATAAATAAAATCTTTTTAAATTTTTTAAAAATTTAAAAAATAAGAAGGAAAGAAAATCCACTGGGATATTTAGTGCACAGACCCGACCTTTTCTTTCCTTTGGTATTTCAGCATTGGATCCTCCAAACTTCTGTCCCGCCCCAGGTGGCTGCTGCTGCTCGGTATGAAGCTGGCCTGGTCGCCGTGGCATCACACCTGCGAGTGTGAAACTTCTGCTCCCTTACAGAGGTGAGTGAGAGGACGGCAGGTGAAAGCAGGACCGGCCCCGACTAACTCTTCCTTCATCCGACTCCAGCAAACAGGGGGAAAGGTGTCTTCGTTTAATGCTTTGCTTGTCCTGTCAGGATTTACCTTACTCTGTGTGTGTGTGTGTGTATGTGTGTGTGTATGTGTGTGTGTGTGTGTCAGGGGGGCGGAGAGTCTCACTAATAAGGATTTGGCTCTGTTTATTTTTTACTTTTATATTTTTTGAAGATGTTATTCATTTATTTATTCATGAGACACAGGGAGAGGCAGAGACACAGGCAGAGGGAGAAGCAGGCCCCGTGCAGGGAGCCCGACGCAGGACTCGATCCCAGGACCCTGGGTTCACGGCCTGGACCTGAGGCAGACGCTCAACCGCCCAGCCCCCCAGGAGGATTCGGCTCTGTTTAAAAGCTGATGTCCTCAATCTTCAAGATTCTCTCTGGAGAACGATTATTATTTCAAAGAAATAAAAGCATACTGGGGAAAATATGCTTATATATTTAATCTGTAAAGAAGAAATGTAGAATCTGGTTTTCTGTTTTTTATTTAGAAAATGACCCGAACTATATCTTTGCCATTGTTTTATCTTATAGTAAACACACTAAAGATATTTTTCTTTTGCTGAGACCTATATCCTTTTCCTGTTCCCTTTTCTTTCTCTTTCTTTCTCTTTCTTTCTTTCTTTCTTTCTTTCTTTCTTTCTTTCTTTCTCTCTCTCTCTCTCTCTCTCTCTCTCTCTCTCTCTCTCTCCTCTCCTCTCCTCTCCTCTCCTCTCCTCTCCTCTCCTCTCCTCTCCTCTCCTATCTCCACTCTCTTAAATATCTTATTTCTGAAGACAGACTCGGGAAAAGAAAAAAAAGAAAAAAACTAAGTGTGTGTTGATACTTACCAGGCTTCCAGAATGTGCTTATATGGAGTTAAAAATGTAGAAAGATGTAAGTCCGAGCATGCCTAGACTAGCTGGCAAAATTTCCCTGAAATATTCTCAGTGTAGTCTGAGACGGGTTGTTGTACTAAAGAGTCAGATCCCAGAAAGGGGAAAAAAAAAAAAAAAAAAAAAAAAAGTCCATGATACTGTTTCATGCTGGTTAATAAAACAAGCTCCTTTTTTTAAAAAAGATTTTTATTTATCAATCATGAGAGACACAGAGAGAGAGGCAGAGACACAGGCAGAGGGAGAAGTAGGCTCCATGCAGGGAGCCTGATGTGGGACTCGATCCTGGGACCCCAGGGTCAGGGCCTGAGCTGAAGGCAGACACTCAACCACTGAGCCACCCAGGAGCCCCCAAGCTGCTTTTTTTAATGTGGTGCTTTCTTAACTGTAGGCCAGTGTGTGTGCGTATGCACTGCTAGCTTCCTTGCCAAATTTTGAGAGGCCATCTGATTTCCTAGAATTAGCCACGCTTAAGAGCAGGCTTAAGTTTCGTTTTACTTAGCTCTTGCTTTTGCCTTACTCTAAACAGAATCGAAACCACACACGGGCTGAAGACATCCTGAACCTCTTTTACAGGAATAGAAAATTAGAACTAGTGGCTTGTTTAAGCCCTTCTGAGCACCACATGGTACTCTCTCTCTTTTTTAAATGTCTTTACTCTGGTTTTTATAGGGGGTGAAAATCCATACTATCCTATCATATGATTAAAGTTTAGATGTATAGCTACCCTGGAAGCTGTCTCGATTGTATTAAGCAAGACAATCTTCCACGAACAAAAAAAAATACATTCGAAGCACAATTTCGATCAATGTCTCCCTCTCAATTAGACGTGCTGTTCAAAAATATTTAATAATTGCCAGAACAGGGCACTGACTCATTCATGCAGACACTAGCAGTCAACAACCACCCGGCTTGGCTGGGATGAGTGCTGGGGCTGATTCACTGTCTGGGGCATGCCCTCCACTAGTCTAGTTCCAGCACGTGTGTGTTTTGTGTCCTGGGGGCAGGGGAGGGGGGCTCACCAGGAGCTATGTTTATGCAGGGTTTTGGTTTCTTGGGTAATAGGTTTGGGGTTTCTCTGGCAGCATATTTCCCTTAAAAAGTCTATTAGCCTCCGTTTATATTCATTCCACCCTACAGAACTTGACTAATTATGGTTCTTGAATCGAGACTTAAAGCTGAGGGATTCTCTCACAGAGCAACAGGTTCCTTTTTTGTTGTTAATTTTGAGAGAGAGAGAGAGAGACAGAGACAGAAGCAGAGAGAGCCTGTGAGTGGGTGGGGGTGGAGGGAGAGGGAGAGAGAGAATCTCAAGCAGGCTCCCCATTGAGCATGGCTCTTGATGAGGGGCTCAATCTCACAACGCTGTGATCATGACCTGGGCCAAAACCAAGAGCCGGACCCTTAACCCCGACTGAGCCCCCCAGGCGCCCCACATGTCAACAGGTTCTAATGCTTCATCCATTCTGTAAGTTTTCAGCATTTAACTGGACAGCAGGCCTTTTGACTGTGAAAAACTCTAGCCAGAAGAACTACAGAACAGTTCACCTTCCCCTTGCCCCAAGTTACATGTCCTCGACTGGTTTGTACAATGCGGGTAATTGTTATCTTTGCCAATGAAAAGAACCCCAAAGTATGTGCTTGGGCCTGTCCAGGTCTCAATCTTATATCCAACCATGTTTCTTGTGTTCTTCTAACTTTAGCTTTGTGCAGAGATTCCAGCTTTTCCACTCTGCAAAACTCAAGTCCGTCAGCTATTCAACCATATTGGATTTATGGCTGTAGGAAAAACGTATCTTTCTTAGAAAAACTGTATTTTCCTCCCTCCCTGACTCTCAGGCCACATTTGACAGAAACTCATCACCAGTATAGCTTCACAGAAGTGTATAGGGAGTAGTCAACATACACCTGAATTTCCTGGTATCTTTCCACCAAAGCCCCCCAAAATCAAGCATATAGTCTGATTTATTTTATTTTTTTAAAGAGGGAAAATGTTTATGAAAAGTGTATGTGATAAGGACTTATTTGCCCAAAATTTACAAAGAACTCTTAAATCAACAGGAGAAAACAAACAACCTGTTGCAAAGTGGGCAAAGACCTGACCTGACCTCTCACCAAAGGAAATACCAGGAGAGCAAATAAACATATGAAAAGGTGGATCAACATTGCATGTGGTTGGGGAATTGCAAATTAAAATAACAATGAGATACCATTACCAAAATCCAAGACACTGAGAACACCAAATGCTGGTGAGGATGTGGAGCAACAAGAGCTCTCGTTCCTTGCTGGTAGGTGCAAAATGGTGCAGCCACATTGGAAGACACCTTGGCAGTTCCTTACAAAACTAAACATACTTTACCATATGGTTCAGCAGTCGCCCTCCTTCATATCCACCCAAATGAATCAAAAGCTTATGTCCACACAAAATCCTGCCCACAGATATTTATAGCAGTTTTTTATTCATAACTGCCCAAACTTTGAAGCAACCAGGATGACCTCAGTAGGTGAATGGATGGATAAATAAAATGGTACGTGGGGTATTATTCAAGTATTAAAAAGAAATAAGTTTTCAAGCCATGAAAAGACATAGAGGAAACTTAAATGCCTATTGCTAAGTGAAGGAAGCCAGTTGGAAAAGCCAATGGTACTTATTGTATGATTTCAATGATATGATTTTCTGGTAAAGGCAAAGCAGTAGAGACAATAAAAAGTGGTCACCAGGGATTAGGAGGAGGGAAGAGGGAAGAGGTGGAGCACAGAGGATTTTTAGGGCAGTGGAACTATTTTCTATGATACTGTAATAGTGGATACATGTCATTATATACATTTGCCAAAATCCACAGAACCTGTTGCTGTGTAACAGAATGAACTCCAAGGTAAATATGGACTTTGGATAATAAGGATGTGCCAATATGGGTTTATAAATTACAACAAATGAACCATTGTGGCATAGGATATTGATAGAGGAGGAAGTTGTGCATGTATGGGGGCAGGAGATATAGAAGACCTCTCTCTACTTTCTGCTCAGTTTTCCTGTGAATCTGAAACTTCTTTAAAAAAAAAAAAAGTTTACTTAAACAAAAATGGCAACTGTTTAGCTAGCTGTTTTTGCTATCACCTTGTGGCATCTAGGGAAGTTTGAATTAATGGAATATACTGGCCCTTGAGTATAACTAACACCTTTATCCCACTTGAGAACAGCATCATTGTAGTGGAACGCAAAATTAGTTCCATGACCTGCTCATCCACAGTTAAGTTCCTTGTCAACCAAAATTATATAACACGTCTTCTTCCTTCTGTTTTACTTTAATACAGTTTGATTACCAAGAGGAAACAAGCTTCCTTTTTAGATTTAATTCAAATTCTATTCCAGGAACAAACAGAAGCTGTTTCCTTTTATATACATTTTTTTTTTTTTTAAAAGGCATCCTTTTAGTTCTTTGTGGTTTTGCTAAGAAGTAACTCAAGGTCAAAAAGGCTATGAATGTTTGTATTATTATTCTTTTTTTTAAAGATTTTATTTATTTATTTACTTATTCATGAGAGACACAGGCAGAAAGACACAGGCAGAGGGAGAGGCTCCCCTGCAGGGAGCCTGATAAGGGACTTGATCCCAGGACCCCGGGTCACACCCTAAGCTGAAGGCAGACACTTAACCACTAAGCCACCCAAGTGTCCCTATATTGCTATTCTTGAGTGCATTCTTTTTAGAAGTTCTTCAGAGTATGTAGTTATAATGCAATTTTCATTTATTTACAATAAGAAAAATGTATGAGGATTATCATTATGAAAATATATGATAAAGTCCCATTGCTCCCTGTATATGATTATTTTACAAGATGATCAACACATCAAACCCCATGGTCTGTATCCTTCTCGTGGCCATTGTTTCCTTTTGCCCATTTGTCAGACTTTTATGTTCTTTGGTTCTTCTTGCGATTATTGAAAGCTGAACATGAAAGACTTCATTTAATCTGTACTCACAATCAGGCCAAAGCAAAACTGAGAATATCTCTGAACAATGATCAAAACAGAAACAGAAAATAACTGAAAATTTAAAATGAGCTCATGTGAAATAAGGAAATAAAGGAAATAGATATTTACTGAGTAGTTTATTACACATGTAGTTATATAGTAATTACACAGTAATCACATGGGGGATGATTATTTCTGAAGAAATATGGTATATATATATTTCTTTTAAAAGTAATTTAAAGGTCAAATAACTTTCTCAAAGTCATCCATCTTTTAAAAAATCTTTATTTAAATTCAATTTGTCAACACATAGTATGACAGCCAGTGCTCCTCTGATCATGTGCCCTCCTCAGTGCCCGTCACCCAGTTACCCCACCCCTGCCCACCCCGCCTTCTGTAATCTTTGTTTGTTTCCCAGAGTTAGGAGTCTCTCATGGTTTTTCTCTAATTTTTCTTCACTCAGTTTCCCTCCTTTCCCTTAGGGTCCCTTTAACTATTTCTTATATTCCACATATGAGTGAAACCATATGATAATTGTCTTTCTCTGATTGACTTGTTTCACACAGCATAATACCCTCCAGTTCCATCCATGTCGATGTACATGGTAGGTATTTGTCCTTTCTAATGGCTGAGTAATATCCCATTGTATATATAGTATAGACCATGTCTTCTTTATCCATCATCTGTCGACGGACTGAAGCTCCTTCCACAGTTGGGCTATTGTGGACACTGCTGCTGTGAACTTTGGGGGGGCAGGTGTCCTGCCGTTTCACTGTATCTGTATCTTTGGGGTAAATCCCCAGCAGTGCAATTGCTGGGTCATAGGGCAGCTCTATTTTTAACTCTTTGAGGAACCTCCACACAGTTTTCCAGAGTGGCTGCACCAGTTCACTTTCCCACCAACAGGGCAAGAGCGTTCCCCTTCCTCCACATCCTCTCCAACATTTGTGGTTTCCTGTCCTGTTAATTTTCCCCATTCTCACTGGTGTGAGGTGGGATCTCATTGTGGTTTTGATTTGTATTTCCCTGATGGCCTGTGATGCGGAGCATTTTTTCATGTGCTTCTGGGCCATGTGTAGGTCTTCTTTGGAGAAATACCTGTTCATACATTCTGCTCATTTCTGGACTGGACTGTTTGTTTCTTGGGTGTTGAGTTTGACGAGTTATTTATAGATCTTGGATACTAGCCCTTTATCTTATTTTCTATGTACAGTATCATGTAATTAGCAAATATCTTCTCCCATTCTGTAGGCTGCATTTTAGTTTTGTTGACTGTTTTCTTTTGCCGTGCAGAAGATTTTTATCTTAAGTCCCAATAATTCATTTTTGCTTTTGTTTCCCTTGCCTTCATAGATGTGACTTGCAAGAAGTTGCTGTGGCCAAGTTCAGAAAGGGTGTTCCTTGTCTTCTCCTCTAGGATTTTGATGGATTCTTGTTCCCCATTTAGATCTTTCATCCATTTTGAGTTTATCTTTGTGTCTGGTGTAAGACAATGGTCCAGTTTCACTCTTCTGCACGTGGCTGTCCAATTTTCCCAGCACCATTTATTGAAGAGACTGTCCTTTTTCCAGTGGATAGTCTTTGCTGCTTTGTCAAAGCATAGAATTGAGAGTCCATTTCTGGGTTCTCTATTCTGTTCCATTGATCTATGTGTCTGATTTTTGTGCCAGTACCACACTGTTTTGATGATCACAGTTTTGTAGTACAACCTGAAATCTGGCATTGTGAGGCCCCCAGCTCTGGTTTTCTTTTTCAACATTCCTCTGGCTATTCCTCTGTACAAATCTTAGGATTATTAGTTCCAACTCTGTGGAGAAAGTCCATGGTATTTTGATAGGGATTGCGCTGAATGTGTTAATTCCCCTGGGTAGCATAGACATTTTCACAATATTTATTCTTCTAATCCATTAGCATGGAATATTTTTCCATCTCTTTGTGTCTTCCTCAATTTCTTTCATAAGTGCTCTGTAGTTTCTAGAGTACAGATCCTTTGGTCTTTGGTTAGGTTTATTCCTAGATATCTTATGGTTTTGGGTGCAATTATAAATGGGATTGATTAATTTCTTTCTTCAGTCTCATTGTTAGTGTATAGAAATGCCACTGATTTCTGGGCATGGATTTTGTATCCTGCCACACTACCGAATTGCTATACGAGTTCTAGCAATCTTGGGGTGGAATCTTTTGGGTTTTCTACATACAGTATCACGTCATCTATGAAGAGAGACAGTTTGACTTCTTCTTTGCCAATTTGAATGCCTTTTATTTCTTTTTGTCATCTGATTGCTGAGGCTAGGACTTCTAGTACTATGTTGAATAGCAGTGGTGAGAGTGGACATCCTTGTCATGTTCCTGATCTTAGGGGAAAGGCTCCCAGTGTTTCCCCATTGAGAATTATACTCGCTGTGGGCTTTTCGTAGATGGCTTTTAAGATGCTGAGGAATGTTCCCTCTCTCCCCACACTTTAGAGAGTTTTATTCAGGAATGAATGCTGTATTTTGTCAAATGGTTTCTCTGCATCTATTGAGAGGATCATATGGTTCTTGTTTTTTCTCTTGTTGATGTGACCAATCATGTTGATTCTTTTACAAGTGTTGAACCCACCTTGCATCCCAGGGATAAATCCCACTTGGTCACGGTGAATAATCTTCTTAATGTACTGTTGGATTCTATTGTCTAGTACATTGGTGAGAATTTTTACACCAATGTTCATCAGGGATATTGATGGTAATTCTCCTTTTTGGTGGGGTGTTTGTCTGGTTTGGGGATCAAGGTAACACTGGCCTCATAAAACAAGTTTGAAAGTATTTTTTCCATTTCTATCCTTTGAAACAGCTTAAGTAGAATAGATATTACTTCTTCTTTAAATGTTTGATAGAATTCCCCTGGGAAGCCAACTGTCCCTGGATTTTTGTTTCTTGGGAAGTTGTTGATAATTGCTTCAATTTCCTCAGTGGTTATTGGTCTACTCAGGTTTTCTATTTCTTCTTGTTTCGGTTTTGGTAGTTTGTAGGTTTCCAGGAATGCATCCATTTCTTCAAAATTGCCTAATTTGTTGGCATACAGTTGTGCATAATACATTTCTTTTTAATTGCTTGTATTTCCTTGGTATTGGTTGTGATCTCTCCTCTTTCATTCATGATTTTTTAAATTTGAGTGTTTTTTCTTTTTAATAAGTCTGGCTAGGAGTTTGCCTATCTTATTAATTCTTTCAAAGAACTGGCTCCTGGTTTCGTTGATCTGTTTTACAGCTCCTCTGGTCTCTATTTCATTGAGTTCTGCTCCAATCTTTATTATTTCTCTTCTCCTTTTTGGTTTAGGCTTTATTTGCTATTCTTTCTACAGCTCCTTCAGATTTAAGGTTAGCTTGTGTTTTTAAGATTTTTCCATTTTTTAAAGGAAGCTTGGATTGAAATGTATTTCCCTCTTAGACTGCCTTTGCTGTATTCCAAAGATTTTGAATAGTTGTGCTTTCATTTTTGTTAGTTTGCATGAATTTTTAAAATTCTTCTCTAATTTTCTGGTTGACCCGTTCATTCTTAGTAGGATGCTATTTAACCTCCAAGTGTTTGAGTTCCCTCCAAATTTCTTCCTCTGTTTGAGTTCTAGTTTCAAAGCACTGTTGTCTGAAAATATGCAGGGAATAATCCCAAACTTTTGGTATCAGTTGAGACCTGATTTGTGACCCAGTATGTGGTCTATTCTGGAGAAAGTTCCATGTGCACTTGAGAAGAATGTGCTTTCTGTTGCATTAGGATGGAATGTTCTGTATATATCTGTGAAATCCATTTGGCCTAGTATGTCATTCAAGGCCCTTGTTTCTTTAGTGATCTTCTGCTTAAAAAATATGTCCTTTGCTGAGAGTGCAGTGTTGAAGTCTCCTACTATTAATGTATCATTATCTATGTTTTTCTTTACTTTGGTTATTAATTGGTTGATATAATTGGCTGCTCCCACATTAGGGGCATAAATACTCATAATTGTTAGGTCTTCTTGTTGGGTAGACCTTTTAAGTATGATATAGTGTCCCTCTTCATCTTTTATTACAGTCTCTGGTTTAAAATTTAATTTATCTGATATGAGGATTACTACCCCCAGCTTTCTTTTGAGGTCCATTTGCATGGTAAATGGTTATCCACCCCCTCATTTTCAGTCTGAAGGTGTCCTCAGGTCTAAAATGAATCTCTTGTAGACAGAATATAGATGGGTCTTGCTTTTTTATCCAGTCTGGTACCCTGTGTCTTTTGTTTTTGTTTTTAAAGATTTTATTTATTTATTCATGAGAGACAGAGAGAGAGAAGCAGAGACACAGACAGAGGGAGAAGCAGGCTCCATGCACAGAGCCTGATGTGGGACTTGATCCCAGGACTCCAGGATCACACCCTGGGCCAAAGGCAGGTGCTAAACCATTGAGCCACCCAGGGATCCCCACCCTGTGTCTTTTGACTGGATCCTTTAAACCATTCACGTTCAGAGTAACTATTGAGAAATATGAGTTTAGTGTCATAGTATTACCTAGACAGTCCCTGTTTCTGCAGTTTGGGCTCCCTTTTTGCTTACAGAGTTCCCCTTAGTATTTATTGCAGAGCTGGTTTGGTGGTCATATATTCTTTCAGTCTCTGTCTATCCTGGAAGCTCTTTATCTCTCCTTCCATTCTGAATGAGAGCCTTGCTGGATAAAGTATTCTTGGCTGCATGTTTTTCTCATTTAGCACCCCGAAGATATGTCAGCTCTCTTTGGCCTCCCAGGTCTCTGTGGATATGTCTGCTGTTAATTTGATATTTTCCCCCATATATGTTAGGACTCTCTTGTCCTGAGGTGCTTTTAGGATTTTTCTCTTTATCTTTGAAATTTGCAAGCTTCACTATTATATTTTGGGGTGTTAATTAGTTTTAGTTGATTTGGGGGGGTCCTCTCTATCTCTTGGATATGAATGCCTGTTTCCTTCCCCAGATTAGGGAAATTATCAGCTCTGATTTGTTTAAACATACTTTCTGGTTCTCTCTCTCTCTCTCTCTCTCTCTCTCTATGCCTTCTGGAATCCCAATAAGAATGATGCTATTCTTTCTCAAGCTATCACTTTGTGAAGAGTCAGAGTCTCTCCTCATGGGCTCTTAGTTTTTTCCTCTCTCTTCCTCAGCTTCCTTCCTTTCCATCAATTTGTCTTCTATGTCACTGACTCTCTCTTCTGCCTCATTGACGATAGCCATTAGAGCATCCAGTTTAGACTGAATCTCAGTTAAAGTATTTTTACTTTTGGTCTGATGAGATCTCATTTTTGTAGTAAGAGAATCTCTAGAAGAGGGAGTGGAGGATAGCCTGCTTCTGTCTGCTGCCGGGCCCTGGGACAGAGAGTGTTCACCCTGTGGAGTATGCACCCTCTCGGCCTCTCCCAGAGGCAATCAGAGAGTTTCTGTGTTCCAGTTCTTTTCAGGGACCCAGCATGGCAGCAGTCCCCCAATCTGACTGCAGTTGGTGGTTTATGGCACAGGTTGAGCTTTCTCCCAGGCTTACTGCCCTAAACCCATTTCCCATTCCAATGCTTGGGAACCTTTCTGGCTTAGGGGTCCCTATTCTTTCTGTGCCTCCAGGAATATTGAGACCTCACTGTCCCTCCAGCGATTCTGTCCTATGTCACCACTGAGCGCTTTTCAGGCAGGGAAGACTCTCTCAGGAGCCGCTTTCTAAAGGTCCCAATTTCATGTTCCAGGGCTGTATCGCTTTCCTGTAGCAGTTTGCAAAGTCTCCTACCCACCGCCACACCCCACTGTTTATCTTCTGATATATCCACTCTGCTTCTCTTCTCCACATTCCTACCTTGGAAGAAGCCATCACATTTCTATCTATAGCATTCCAGCTGTTCTTTCTTTGCATCTCAGGTTGAAGTCATAGATGCTCAGGATGGTTTAAAAGTTATCTACCTACATTTAGGGGACCAGATGAAACAAGGACCCCTACTCTTCTGCCATCTTGCCTCGACTCAAGTCATTCAGGTTTTAAGTGGCATTTTGTTTGACTCCAGAGGAGTTCCTTTATCAGTCAGCCTCAGGAAGAACAGTCTTGCAGGCAACATTAGTTCACCTTATTTAAAACTCTTTGAAATATCTTTCGTGTGTTCCATGCATTTTTTTTCATTTTTTAAAAGATTTTATTTAATTATTTGACAGAGAGAAAGAGCGTAACAGTGGGAGCAGCAGGCAAAGGGAGGGGAAGAAGCAGGCTCCCCACTGAGCAAGGAGTCCAACATAGGGCTTGACCCCAGGACCCTGGGGTCATTACCTGAGCTGAAGGCAGACACCCAGCCAACTGAGCCACCCAGGCTCCCTGCACTCTATACATTCTAATTCATTCTGCCTCATTAGAAGGTGATTTCTCTAGTAAAAATAGATTGGGGGCCAGAAGAACCATTATTTGGTTAACTTATTTCTTGAGACCACGAAGAGTGAAAGGGTTTGCTCAATAACCCAAGAGGCAGACACCCTGGGAACCCTTTAGTATAATGCAAAGGAGATCATGGGGAGCAGCTCATAAAACTGTAAAGGGTCATGCAAATATCATTATCCACTTATAAATTTTTCTTGTCAAGTACCCTCTAAGGAAGAAGTTGTGAAATTCAATGTTATAAACTTCAGGTAAAGAAGGGGACATTTGAGGCCTTTTGTTTTTAAATGGAAAGTAAAGAGCAACAACTAGTTGAAATGATATAATGGAGCAAGGCCTACACCAGAGAGGCAATAGGAATAAGGGGCAGCCAGTGGACCAGGAAATAGAGAAAGACTGTTTAAACCCATGTGTGGCCTTGCCTCCAGTCACAGGAGACATATGGATCTACCATGACTTGCTATTATGATACTAATAAATAACAGGCATGTTAGGAATACATTATCATAGGTGTTTTATTTATCATTTCATATTCTCAAAACAACATTTCAAGTTCGTATTAGCATTTTATAGCAATGTTCAGTGAAGTTCAGAAATGCAAAGCCACCCAGCAAAAGTTATAGCTGGGATGGATCCCACCCAGATCCTGGGCTATTTGACTCCTAAGTGCCCTGCCCTTTACACTGCTATGCAAAGCAGAACACACATATTAAATGTATAGTCTTTTACCTAGTACATTATAGGGCCATCAGTAAATGTTAGTTTTCTTCCTGCCTGTGACTTGCCTGTTGGAGAGAACTTCAGGCCTGTTTTACTCTTGGGTCTGATTGTCAGCCACCTATAGTACCTTATTGCTGCTACAAATTTAATGGTTTAAAACAACACGAATTTATTATCTTATATTTCTGGAGGTCAGAAGTTCAAAATCAATCTCACTGGCCTAAAATCAAGACAGTGGCAGGACGGGTTCCTTCTTGAGGCTGTAGAAGAGAATCTGTTGCCTTCTTCAGCTTCTAGAGGCCACTTGCATTCCTTGGATTGTGGCCTCACATCACATTTCCTTGTTCTCCCCCTGCTTCTGTCAGCACGTCATCATGACTCTTGCCCTCCTGCCCCTCTCTTGTTAAACCCCATGATCACACTGGATGCCCCTGGATAATCTATATTCTCATTAACTCAAGGTACTCCATTTAATCCCACTCGCAAGGTCCTTTTTCCTGCATAAAGTAACATATTTTATAGTTTGGGAGAATTAGAACATGAACATCATTGAGGGGCCATTTTTAGCCCATCACACCATCTCTTTCTGCTTCATCCTTCATGTGATGTTCAGGCTGTGCCTCAGGATACAATATGCATGGAGTCAAGGCTAAAAAGCAGTTTCTTCACCCAGGGATGAAACTAGTGCATGATTTGAGGTCACTGAGAGCAGACAACATGCACACCAAGTTCAAGCGGAGCAACATTGAATACCACGAGGAGAGAAAATGTGCAAAAGATCCAGCCCCTTGCCATGTGCCAGCCCCCAAGGCCAGATTTCCTGCTGCAGGAGAAGACCTGCCTCCCACCGCACCCCTGTGAGGTCTGGCATGCGAAGTCCTAGGTGTGCCTGAGGCAGTGGCTCAGGCATATAAGCAGAACAGAGGAGGACATGCTGAGTGTGAAAGCTATTCCCACGCAGGGCAATAAGCCCAGTGCAGGCATATGGATTCCCTAGCTTGTGGAAAGAAAGTATTCCAGGTGGGCACTTGGGTGGCTCAGTCGGTTAAGCATCTGCCTTTGGCTCAGGTCATGATTCCAGGGTACTGCGATCGAGTCCCACGTTGGGCTCCCTGCTCAATGGGGAGTCTGCTTCTCCCTCTTGCTTGTGGTCTCTCTCACTATATCTCTCTCTCTCAAATAAATAAAATCTTTAAAAAGAAAAGAAAGAAAAAGAAAAGAAAGAAAGAAAGAAAGAAAGAAAGAAAGAAAGAAAGAAAGAAAGAAGAAAGAAAGAAAGAAAGAAAGAAAGAAAGAAAGAAAGAAAGAAGAAAGAAAAAAGAAAGAAAGAAAGAAAGAAAGAAAGAAAGAAAGAACGAAATCTAGGACTGAGGGCATTCTTATATAGCCAAGTAGGGGCCAAAAGACTGCATGCACCACACTGCCTTTCCCAACACTTCCCCCCCCCCCTCCAATTCCCTGATTTTGGAGCTATAACCAAGAAGTATAAGAATAGCTTCCATTTCTACCTCACCCTCAAATCCAGCTATAAGTCTCAGATATCTGTTTTGGGGGGAAACACTATCCCAAGTGTTCCTCTTCTTCCTCTGCCCTGCTCTTAACGGCCAGTGTTGGTCCTAAGGGTGTCGCTCTATGCATCCTCCATATAGACATCTCCAGCCCAGAGTTCCCAGAGCCATCATATGTTCAGGTCGTGAACTACACAACCCTAGGGGGCACCATTCATATAGTCAATGTTGTAGATTAATATATATATATATATATATATATATATATATATATTTTAAAAGATTTTATTTATTAATTCATGAAAGACACAGAGAGAGAGAGAGAGAGACAGAGAGAGAGAGAGAGAGGCAGAGACACAGGCAGAGGGAGAAGCAGGCTCTCTGCAGGGAGCCTGTCGTGGGACTCGATCCCAGGACTCCAGGATCATGCCCTGGACTGAAGGCGGTGCTAAAACGCTGAGCCACCTGGGCTGCCCAATTAATATATTTTTTACATCAATTTTCCAACACATGGAAGTGTGTTGAGAAAAGAGTTCTATTTTCTAATCAGCACAATGATGTGGTATTAGCAAGTAGTGACTCTGCTCTGCCCTGAGAAGAAGAAAACGCAGCTGAGGTGGGAGGGGAACAGGGGAAAGCAAGCCTAATCACAAAGAAAGATAGTTCTCATAAAGAGTTCCTTCATTTCTTGCTCAAGAGAAGAGGCTTAAAGATGTTTTTTAAAAAACAACAATTATCAGTTGAAGATACCAAGTAGACTGGGAAGTTAAGCCGCTCCCTATTCTGAAATTTTGAGTTGAAGACCTCTATTTTCACAGTCTTTTGCAATTTGTCTTAGTCTTGGGAGATTTGGAGCAATTCCTATCAAAATCCAGCAGAAGTGATTGCAGGATGAGAAACAGTGATAAGCTAAAGTCTTTTTTACAGCTTTCTTTTTTGTTTTTGCTTCCTTTTTACCCTTCAAGGCTGCCTAAACTGGGCTCTAATCCTGCACTGTATTCAGTTCAAAAAGCTCTGTCATCTGAAGGAGGAGGAAAACATTAGGCTTTTTGTCTGCCCACCAATCTGCCTACCCTCTGTGTTATTCCACTTCATGTATTTTCTACAAGATCTGTAAAAAGAATGGAGTCCAGCTTGCATCCCCAGGCAAAAACTACTCACTATGGACATATCTAGTGCACAAATTAGAAGGGAGACTCACTTACATTCATGTGTGCTGGACCATTATGGTCACCAATCTGTGAAATATTTAAAAATTTGGGACAGATAAACAGAAATGACTTCAAAAGGTAGCTTTCCTTTGATAGATTTTGAAATATCTAAGGAAAATCATGGAAAATGCTCTTCTTGCCTAGAGAGATTTGTGGTGTGTGTGTGTGTGGTTAGGAGTGATAAGGCTTAATACTAAATACCTAAGACCTCATTGAGGACCTTGAGAAAAAAAATCTCGGTGGGCATCTCCTCAACCACCTTTATTATTATTTTTAAAGATTTTATTTATTTCAGAGGAGAGAGAAAGAGTACAAGTGAGGTGAGGGGCAGAGGGAGAAGCACCTCCCCACTGAACAGGGAGCCCAACACACAGCTTGATCGCAGGATTCCAGGATCATGGCCTGAGCTGAAGGCAGACACCTAACCAATTGAGCCACTCAGGCACCCTCCTCAACCACCTTTAAAATCCCTCTGGAAAATGGCTCCCAACACTAGTCTCCACCTCACTCTACCCTTGACAGGAGTATAAATCTTCTATCAGTTAAGCTTCTTTCCTCCTCCACCTTCTAAATCCCCTTGACCCTCCCTATACTGAATACTCAAGAGCTTCCCAGTTAACCATCCAAAAATGCCAAAATCCCAATCATCGACTGCTTCATAATAAGATTGAGCCTTTGATATATCATCTCTAAACTCCCCAAACGCTTAGGAAGACCAAATCTTAGAAATAATGGAGTCATTATCTGGGACATTTTACCTCCGTAACTGGAAATTAGAAACAGTCACCATGAAGTAGCTGTGTCCTCAGAGTAAGCCTAGGCCGTAAACAGCAGAAAATAGAGCAATTGCTTGTATCAAAGAACTTGGATCTAGCAAGAAGCATTGATAGTGAAATTTGAATAAGTATAACCGGAAGCAACTTTACCATTAAATGTGAAGTCATCTTTGTGTTGTAGATTAAAATTTTTTTTCATGGGAGCCTAGGCATAATATAACATATTTTATGATTATCAAATAGTGAAAAGCAGAATTTCTTTGCCCAGCCAGGATGCATGCATTCCATGAGTAATGTAATCTTACACATACCCCATTCATTCAGTAACTGCTGATGAATCAAATGGTGGCTTAAATGAAACCCACATGCAGAACTTTGGAGACTCAATGACTGACTTCTTCCCGCCTCTCTCTTAAGAGACTTGTTCTCTGAAAATAGAAACTAAAAGCTTCTCAAATCTGAGAATAGTCATCTAGAAGACTATTAATAACCTCAAATTGAAAAGAAACAGAAACATTAGAGAAGGGTTTCTGTACATCCAGAGTGAGGTGTAGTCTAAAGACAGAAAGAACTGAAAGAAACCCTGAACTTCGTCCTCTCATCTTATTGTTTGGATTAATAGTGTTACTGTTTGGGGAGTTATTTTCTTTTTATTGTTAGGTAAAACAAGCAGTAGTCTTTTGTTTAAAAATCAAGACTTTTTGGCATAGGAGAAATGGAGGTACCATTGCAGAAATAGAACTCAGAAATATCCATATAAGCTCATGCCTTGAGAGAGAAGAAAACATGTCTTTTCTGAAGACTAAACTTGTTTACTAACAGTGGTAGTATGAATGCTTAGCACACATATTATGGTTTATAAGTCCATCATTCCACAAAAACCAACCAGGCCTCCTTGGAAAAATAGCCAATTCCATGTCTGGGTTTAGGAAGGTACAAGAGGCAGAAAACAGGAAAGATTTCAAAAATTAATCTGCATGGGTCTTTAAAATGTTTTTCTTTTTTAAAAAGGTTTATTTGTTTAAGAGAGAGAGAGAGAGAGAGGGAGTGGAGAGAGAACAAGCAGGGGAATGGCAGAGGGAGAGGGAGAGAATCTCAGATTCACCGCTGAGTGTGGAGCCTGGTGTGAGACTGGATCTCATGACCCTGAGATCATGACCTGAGCCAAAACCAAGAGTCAGACTTTCAACTGACTGAACCACTCAGGCACAACCCCCACCCAATTTTTTTTTTATTTTGATGGAATTTCAGTCTTGCAAAGAAGTTGCAAGATTACTACCAAGATTCCCAGGTGCTCTTCATCCATCTTTCCCAAATGTTAACATTTTAGTGTCTTTGTTTTATTTCTATCTCTGTCAATATATATTCTGAAAAATTTGAAAATAAGTTGCAGGCATGATACCCCTTACCACTAAATTCACTTATATAATTACACAACAATGAACATTTAACTATTCACAGGAAATTAACACTGATACAATTCCATTGTCTAATACATAGAGCTTATTCAGAGATGGCCATTTATTCCAATAACGTCCTTTATAATAAGTGAAAAACTTGGGCTACGCATTACATTCAATTATCATGTCTTTTAAATCTCCATTAATCTGGAACAGTTCTTCAGACTTTCTATGTTTTAGGACATCACCATTTTTAAAGCATATAAACCAGATATTTTGTAGAACATCCCTGTTTGGGTTTGTTTGATGTTGCCTCACTGTTAGATTCAACTTGTTTATCTTAGGCAGGAATCTCTCAGGTATCGATGTGTCTTCTCAATGCATCATACCCAAAGGCACGTGATATTGATTTGTCTCTTATGGATGATGTAAACTTTGGCCAATGGGTTAACGTGGTGTGGTAGAGGTTCATTTCTGTATATTTCTACTTTATTTTTGATTCACTTTGTTGGGGCTTATGAAGAAGATAACTGATTCATATCCATTAGGAATTAAAAGTAAAAAATTAGGAAGTATTCCAGCAGAGATGATATAAAAGAAAGTATTACATAATCTGGAAAAGCACTTAAATGAATATAAAGGTTTGTTATTTTTAGCAATGATTCCACTATAATATTTCCCAGAAAAAGTGATTTAATATGTAAAAAAGCTAAGCATCTCAGCTTTTTCATCTGAATTTTATCAGAGAAAACAATCATAGGAAAGTAGAATCAATCCAAAGTCAAATGCCTTAGAAGTTCTGACGAATAACTTCTGCTTTTCCTCAAAGTGTTATGGTCTCAGCTCATTCAACTGCCCCTTGGATAAACTACTTAAAGTCTCTGAGTTTTAAATTTCTCCTTCTATGAGAGAGAAAGAGGGGGGGAAAGGAGGTGGAAAAAAGGGAGAGAGAGGGGGAGGAAGAGAAACCATTCCAGTTGCAGAATGGTTGGGAAGAACAGATATAAAGTGCAGTGCACTTGGCATAATGCATAATGCCTGGCAAAGTCCATATAAACAAGAAGACAAATTATTGTGAACATGGTCTGCATCAGTTTTCCCTGTGGGCCCCCATGAGGCAGGTGGGATAAGTATTTGTTATTATCTCCATTTAGATGTGGTCAGTGTCTCCAGGATCACATCAACCAAGCCAGGTATGGGGCTGGTACCTGCTTTGGGGTTACTGTTTATTACTCTTTCTTTTACATGTGGCTGTAACCTTGCATTCTCTGCTTGGAGAACTCATTTTATGTTGAAATATACAGTTTAAATATACATATACAGTTTGCTTGCATTTCTGAAAGATTCCACTCAGACCAAAATGTGATCATGCAAAAGATAATAATAGCCTTGATTTAATAACACGGAAGTCATTTTGTTCTCTTATCTCTTGTGTCTAAAAGAAAGTTCCCAGTAGCATGAAAGGTGACCTGCATGTGACTGCAAAACAAAGTTATCCATCACTGTCACAGGCACCAGGGCTAATCATTTCTCTAATTTGAATTCAAGGACGTTCTCACCAATCATGCTGGTGGAATGCAAAGCGACATTGCTTCTACCCAGCACAACCTCCACTTGACTGATGACCATAAAAAAACATATGATTCGTTCCGCTTAAAATATAGTTTCTGAGCCCACCCCCCACCCACCGAGAGACCAATAAGTGTCTCTGTGGCACTCGATTTTCTAATTGCAACTTTACTTTGATCAAATGTTTTCTCAGATCTACATCTTAACTTATGAATACGCCTGCCAAAATGTGAAGAAAAATACATTACTCTTCTTTAGCTGGCCATTCTCTTTGGTTTGGCGTTATGTAATCCAGAAATCAAAAGGAATCAGAACGTTGCCAAATAAACAACTTAAGTTGCTTAATACCTTGAAAAAAGCCCAATTAGAAGGAAAGAATGCCAATAAGGAGGCTGCCAAGGCAGCATCTGTTCTCAGAACTTTCCTTGTCTCAGGGAAGCCAGGACCAGCATAGCAAATCTATCCGGGCTTCACTATCTTACTCCTGCCCTTAGACTACATCCTTCCTCCCACAGTCCCTCTCTCGGTCTCTCTGCTCTGTTTTCTGACCCCTACATTTTCTGCAGAAACAATTTAACACGAATTTTAAAAGTAAAAGGTTAATGCTGGCAAGTCTTAAAATCATTTTTGAGAAAAACTCTCTTTGTCCTTCTTCTTAAATGTAAATGCAGATGATACTGTGGTTGTTATTTTCCTTCTTATTTTGTAACACAGGACCATTCTCATCAGGATTCTGGATTAACTCATACTAACTTGGTTTTCATCACCAAAGGTAGCCCTGCGGCTGTGTTGTAAAATGGATAAAGTTTTGCTTCGTTTCCTCCCTCTCACAAATATGGTTTTTTTTAAGATTTTATTTGTTTATGAGAGACACAGAGAGATAGAAAGAGAGGGGCAGAGACACAGGCAGAGGGAGAAGCAGGCTCCATGCAGGGAGCCCAATATGGGACTCGATCCCGGGTCTCCAGGATCAGGCCCTGAGCTGAAGGTGGCGCTAAACCTCTGAGCCACCCGGGCTGCCCACAAATATGTTTTTCATTTGCCCCTGATGATTCTGGGTTTTCAGGTGTTAGATTTTTTTTTTCAGCCAATGGTGTAAAGCACTCTAACAAACTCCCCCCAGAACCAGGAAGCCTAGAGAATTCCAAATAAGCTGAATAAGATGAAGAGTAAGAAAGCCACATTGAGATACATATAATTGAATTGTCAAAAGTTAAAGACCAGAGAATCTTAAAAGCAACAAGAGAAAAATAACTTGTTACATGCCAGGGAACCCATAAGGCTGTCAGCAGATTCTTATGCAGAAATGACAGGCCAGAAGGGAGTAATACAATATAGTCAGCACGCCGAAAGAAAAAAAACCTGCCAACCCAGAATACTATACATGGCAAAAGTATTCTTCAAAAATGAAGAAGAGCTAAAGACTTTCCCAGACAAACAAAAGCTGAGGGACTTCATCACCACTAGACCTGCCTTCCAAAAAATGCTAAAGGATGTTAGCAAGTTGAATTGAAAGGATGTTAAACGGCAAGATCAAGAAATTTGAACATGCTGAGACACCAGGGGTGTGTGCACACAGAGGAAAGATCGTGTGAGGACACGGAGAAGGCCGGCAACTGCAAGCCAGGGAGAGAGACCTCAGAAGAAAGCAAACCTGCCGACACCTTCATCTTTGAGTTCTAGGCTCCAGAACTGAGAGAACGTAAGTTTCTGTTGTCTGAGCCACCCAATCCGTGGTAGCTCTTGTGAACTAATCTAGGAGTCTCTCCTGACCCCTGACTCACCATGTGACTTAGCAGGACCCTTCTCCTCTCCGGGCTCCAGTTTCCACGTCTGAAAAGGACAAGGTTGGGCTAGATGCTATGTGAAGCTCCCATCTGTTTTTGTGGTCAACTGTTCCAGAATTGTCATCAACTTCTATGTGGCAGATTTTACCATGAGAAGATAATCAGTAAGACAGATGGACTTTTGTTTTTTTACCTAACTTCCATCCCTCAGCACATCCGTATTAGTTTGCTAGTGCTGCCATAACTGAGCACCACAGCCTGGATGGAGGGCTCCCACCACAGACATTTATTGTCTTGCAATTCTGGAGGTGGGAAGCCTGAAATGAAGATGTCAGCAGGGTTGGCTCCTTCTGAGGGCTCTGAGGGACGATGGGTTCCTGCCTCTCCCCTAGCTTCTGGTGTTTTGCTAGCCATTTTTGGCATCGTTGGTGTATAGGAGCATCACTCTGGTCTCTGCCTTCATCTCCCTATGGTTCTTCTATGTGCATATTTGTGACCACATTCCCCCAACTGGTCCTATTGGATTAGAGCCCACCCTAATGTCCTCATTTTAACTTAATTACCCCCAAGCAAAGACTTGTCTTCAAATAAGGTCACATTCTGAGGTAGTGGGGGTTAGGACTCCATCAGAAGAATGTGGGGGGACATAATTTGACCCATAAATAATAGCATCCCTAACTGCTATTGAAAAAAGCCCAATTAGAAGGAAAGAATGCCAATAAGGAGGCTGCCAAGGCTCTTACCTAAGAAAATATCACAAAGAATCCCCCAGGTCAGCCTCCTGTCATGGTTTGTCTTCTACCAGTATGCTTATCTTGGGTTTTCCTGCCTGCTTTTCTGTACCTAGTACTTGGGTTTCTCTCTCTGGCTGTTTCAGAGTCGACAATTTGGAGAATCTGTAGAACAGATCTAACCTCACCTCCCGTTAGAGGCTATAGCAGTGCAAATGCATATTCTTCTAGCCTCCCTTGGATCCATATTCTCCAGCCCATGGATGTGCCCATTTTCAAACCCATCCAGGCCAAGGATCCCACCTGAGTCAAGACCCTAGACTACCTCTGGCCATTCATCTAAGAGGGAAGTGTGAACAAAAAGATCCTCACAGATCCTGAGGTAGTAGATTTAAAATGACCTCTAAAGCAACAAGCAGGAGTAGAAAAGAGACAATAGGCCAAGGAGTACCACTAAAGTTTGTAAAAACATTTATTTTGCTATATCTCATACCCTTCCTAGCAAGCTGCTTTCATGGTCTTAGATGCTTGGGTGGCTTGGTTTTGCAGGTCAACAGCAGACTCTTTGCTTTCGTAAATACAGAAGAGACATCATCCGGGTCCACACAAGAAAACCAATTCACATTCTCTCAACTGTTTGGAAGCCCTGGCTTAAGGATTAATTCCCTCCACTGGGAAAGCATAATTTTCATTTGTTATTTAAGGATATTGGTTCGTTGAAGGATAGGAATTAAATAACATACATAAAAAAGATGATTACTTACAAAAATTGATCCCTACAGAAATGTCCCATTGATGCTCAGTATATGAAAGCACAATTAGAAATGGCATTTTCTGGAGCCAGCACCAAGGTTGCCATGGTAAGAACAATTTTTTTTTTAGTTACCTAGAGAAAGAACAAAGTATCAGAAACATGTGCAGTTTGTTAGGTTCTAAACACTAGCATAGGGATGATTTTTTTTCTTTCTGAAAAGGAGAATTTAATGCAAAACAAAACCTATCCTAGACCATGACTCCTCACAAGGGTTCCTGTTTTGAAAAGAACCATAAAATGTATTTGATTGGGAGGGAGAGAAGCCTGCATTGTATAAAATGTCAGTGGGGGAGCAGTTGGGTTTTGGCTTTTTAAATATGGCCTGAGGAGCTGGAGATAACATCACCTCTCTCTCGGGCTTGGGGTTGTTGCTCATGTGTGCAGTCATCAGCCATCTTCTTTCCGTGGCCCCCTTATCTGTTATGTGCTATCGGTTTCATGCTGAGAAAGCTGGACTCACAGAGTAAAGCCTCTCAGCTCTTTAAGTGACTGAAGAGACTGCACGAGAATAGAACTATTCTAGGCTTTCTGCAGGTGTTAGAGAGGAAATGAAGTTCGGTTTGAATGGCACAACTCTTCCTTCTCATCTCAATTAAAAAAGAATGAACTCTCTTAGGTATCCCTATTCTTTAATGTTCCTTCTTTGGCTGTTTTAGCCACCAAAGGCTTCTCTTTGGTGGCCTCTTTCCACTCATGGTCCAGGCTTTGGGATTTTTTCCTAAAATCCTCATCATTTTTTTCTCTTCCCCTCCATTTTGTTGAAGAATTCAGTTCTTTAATCCTATACCCAAAGTTGCACAATCCAGACCATCATTTTACATTAGACCCCTGAATATCTGTGCGTGTGTAAGTATATATACTTATCTTTACTACATGTGACACATGCTAATATTTTCTATTTTGTTGTATTCAATTTCAATTTTTAAAATATTGGTCATAACTCTCTAACTTGATTTCAGGCCCCAGGAATGGGTTGTGACAAATGGTTTGAAAAGTGCTGTACTACAACCCACTATCAACGTCATTTGAAGTCAGGGAAGGTTCTATAGATCAGTTGCTTGTATCTCTAGGGACCAGGGTTCTCTAATGACAAGGACTCAGGAGCATCTTTCTTCATTGAGATCTCTCTCTCTAGCTATGTGTGTTCCTAACCCAAGACTGCCAGACACATCCCATATAAATTCCCAGCCAGGCCTTACCCTTAGCTCTGCACCCTCCACCTCCAACTCCTCCTCCTGTAGGAACCTTCAATCTGGAGCCTCTTTCTTGCTGCAATCTCTGAACAGGCTCCTCTATTGTTCTAGATGGTTCCCAATGAGCTACTTATACACCCTCCCCCTCACTCTCATTTAATCCATCCATTTAATTAACCTTTCTTTCCTTTAGAGCTTTTAGAATTCATAAAAAGACTAAGTGCTTTCACAGCTCACAACTCCATTCTTGACGCCCAGCATAGACTGCTTAGCTCAGACTCCATTTTAAGTCCTTTCTGGGGATAATGGCATGGAGACCCTTGCAGAAGCAATCCTAAGAGTTCTCAGGAGAGAAGCCTCAAACTGGACTGGAAGTAGAGAAAAAGCAGAAGGGGACCACAAGGCAAAAGCCCTGAGATTCAGGGTGCCTGGATGGTGAGGTCAGTTAAGTGTCTGACTCTTGGTTTCAGGTCAGGTCGTGATGCCAGGGTCATGAGATGGATCCCTTCATTGGGCTGTGCACTCAGTGCAGAGTCTGCTTAAGACTTTCTCTCCCTCTCTTTCTGCTCCCTCACCCCCGTCGCTGCAAGTGCCTTCTCTCTCTCTCTCTCTCTCTTAAATAAATAAATATTTTAAATAAATATTTTTTAAAAAAGCACTGAGACTCTATAGCAACCCAGGTTGGAAAATTTCTGAAGGGTTGTTGTTAATTGACTCTTAACTAGGGAGTTAGCTGAATTCTACTACCTGAATTTTACTTTTACCTGAAGTGTGTCTTCCATGACAGATATGGGTTGGGCATGTGATAGAACTGAATTTGGACTTCATCAAGCTACAAGGATGGGTGATGTGACCACTGCAGACAAGTGTTTGTTTGTGAGGCAGAGTGCTGTGTGGTCCTTGACTTCACTGTTATCTGAAAACTAGGTTGTGGGAGGAGGAGAGTTCTAGCTCTTAAGTCTTTTTAAATATTGGAGGTTACCAAAAAGAATCTAAGTGCTATAAACAATCAGATATGCTTAAGTCAGTTCACAATACCCACGAGAGCCTTGAACAGTTGGAAATGGTACTGCTTTCTTGTTTATAATTTTAATTTCTATAATTTTGTTCTTGATATAACTGTGAGGAGATGTAGGTGTCATAAAGGCCCATGACTAATTTCCAGCCAAGTATACTGGACACGTTTTCATTAGGTTCATTCCCTCCAGCAATTCTCCCTTGCTTGAGGTAAAAAAAAAAATCAGAAAAGCAAATGCATCATCATCTGTATACTCAGAGGAAGTCAAGCTTTTATCTTCACTTTATTTGGAGTTCTTGCCTCAAATATTATCCCTCACCTACATATCTTGTGCTGTCCATTCACAATGCCTATTTTTAAACATAACATTCTGTTTTAAATACTCTTTGGGAATGCCTGACTCACTTTATTTATTTATTTATTTATTTATTTATTTATTTATTTTTTTTTTAGTAGATGATGGTAGTCACTGCAGAAATCTGGGGTGGGTAAGGGTCATCTACTCCACATGACCTAGCTACCAGGTTATAATGCAAGAGAGCCTCAGATTTTAGCCAATTCACATATCATATATCTTTAACCTCCCCAGTGGAACTCATTCCTATCATTTGTTAAACTAATCAGCTATTATTTCCAGCAATAAAAAAATTTCTAATATTTACTATGCCAATTAGCAAACTAGGATATTTTTTGAGGTACATGTAACAGAAGCATTTTAAATAACGAGTTCTGTACTTTAGAATCCGGGATGACCTCTTGAAATGTGCATCTTTCTTCTAGGGTCACAGACTGAGCCCCTGCTGAAGTTATTGTAGAGTGAATTGCAGCTTTCTTAATGTATTTTCAGACATAATAATGAGTACTTCCACTGTTAAAGGCAATGTTAAATAAAACTCAATGGGTGTTGGGTTCCTTTAAAGCATCAGTACACTGTGTACGTGGTCAGTTTCCAAAGAGTTGATGGGGAAGCTGGTGGTGGCTCCAGGGTTCTGCACTTCCTGACCTCGGCTGGCCTTGGAGCCTTTAAGGTACTATAGTTCATGGAACTAGGGTTGCTTAGAAACTACCTTGGCAAATACCAGTCTAGCTGAGTTACATAACCAGATGTCAAGGGGGAAACCTGAAGGCTGGAAGACGGGGAATGGCCTGTAATAGATGTGAGATAACGAGCTCCTAACTAAGGGTGAGAAAGCAAGAAATCTTGGAAAATCCAATTAGACATTTAAATGAGAGAATGGAGTAACTTGGAACATTAGTGTAACTTTAGTACCTTACTGTAGAGGCAGGCAAGGCCTTCAGAGATATGCATTATCCGTGGGGTGTTGCCCATGTCTGTAAGCACCATCTATCCAGGCAGGAATCACATAAAAAGAATTCAGCATAGAACCCAGAAGTTAACAGAATAGGTGAATTCAATCAAGTGGCGAAGCAATCCGTGTGTGTGTGTGTGTGTGTGTGTGTGTGTGTGTAGGATAGGATGTGCAACAGACTTAAATCCTCTCCCCTTTACAACAAAACTCCTCAGTAGAATTTATTCTTTCCACTGCCTCTGGCTATTCTCCTCCCATCCGGTGTAGCACTGAAACCAGTCTTGTCAAGGTTGCTGTCTCTAATTGCCAACTCGAGTGGCTGATTTTCAGTCTTTCTGAATCAGTTTAATATATCATACAGTTTCAGAAGTTCATCTATTTCCTCTAAATTTTCACATTTATTGACACAAAATATTTCACAGTATCCTCTTATTGCCTCTTAAACTTCTACAGCAATCCCAAATCTAGCTGTTGGTCTCTGCCAAGTTCATTCTGAAAACCTCTTCTGGGAGCTTCTCGGCCCCTTTGTGTTTGCATGGCACTTTTCTGTTGGTGCATTGCAGGATTTTCAGCGCTATTGCTTACACAACTTGGGTTAAACATTAATGATTGAAAGTACTTTACAAAATACCAACGCAAAATTGCAGAAAAAGAAGTGACAATGGAGTAAACTAAAGTTCAGAAATCACAGAGGTCAGAGGAGCATGCCAAAGTCCTCCTCAGCTCATAGTCCTTGTGTGTAGAGCTAAAGCTGATTGGCGGGAGGGTGGGGGGACACCCGGGTGGCTCAGTGGTTGAGCAACTGCCTTCAGCTCAGGGCGTGATCCCTGGGATCCCAGGGTCCTGGGATCAAGTTCCACATCTGTTCCCCTCGAGGAGCCTGCTTCTCCCTCTGCCTGTGTCTCTGCCTCTCTCTCTGTGTCTCTCAGGAATAAATAAATAAAATCTTTTTTAAAAAAAAAAATTAAAAGTAAAGCTCAATTGGCTGGGAGTGTAAAAAAAAAACAAAAAAACAAAAAAAAAAAAACGACTGTAACCCTTACTTTTATTTCCTAAAAATGTTCCATAGCACTCAACACGCAGGAACAGATAGATATTAACATATAAATAAATACAACACATCTCCATGGAGATATATGCATTTTTTAAAAAACTTATTTCTCAGATGAACGGCAGTATTGTGGCCCCAGTCAGTATATAATGGGGTGTGCTTCTAAATATAAAAGGACGGGGACAAGAGTACTCATCAGACAAAAAACCCGAGTCCTCGTATGTATCCCTAAGGTAATATCCAGACACTGGGTAGAATCTTGTCACCTTATATAAGTAGTTTTGCCCTTTAACGTTTAATTCCATGCAATTCAACTAGAACAATCCACACTTATTATGTACAAGGTACCAGCATTTGTAGTCACCTGTGTAGACATTGATAACTATTAATCCTTTAAAACTAAATGCAGCAATATCTGCTAAGTTGTAGGATGCTAACATACCCAACTCTCTATTCTTTGAATTGCTCCTTCTAGGGTTTTTGCCTTGGAATTAATGTGAGCACTAGGAAGAGGCTGGGGAAAATGACGTCTCTTCTGTGCTGAGCCTCAGGCAAGTGTTGTGGCAAGGGCCGATTTATCATTAGGCATGATAATGATGGTGGGCACAATAGCTCAGGACCACAGGGCTTTTAGGGGCCCGTAAAAATGTTTTAATCTCTTTTAAAATCAGAAGAAATAAGGCTCAATGTTTAGACTGAATAAAATCTTTTAATATGTAATATTGATATATCCATTTTTACACCAACATGATCATAAAATGGAACTTAATATTTTTTTATGGAGAAAGGAGCCCTCAAAGCCCTCTCTGTGCCCAGTGCCCATGAGAATCCCAGCATAGTCCTGGTTGTGGCCTGAGGCAAAGGCACTTCTCTCATCTGACTGCAAAATTTTGAAGTAGGAGACAGGAGTATGGCAGAGAAATGGCCTCTTTGGGTTTTCCCAAGACAAGGGAAGAGACAGTGCCTTAAAAACATCTCTGTTTGTTGACTCTTCCTGCCCCAAATCACAGGGCTGTTCATAGAATATATCCATAGTATGGACCACGAATAGCTGTTTCCCACTCAGGGAGGGGTCGGAGTGGATTGGCTAGTACCTGGAGCGTGCAGGTGCAAAAGCAATGCCCGAGATAGGTGTGGCATGGGTAACATCAGCAAACTTTAACAAAAAGAAGCAAATCTATGACAAGAATAATTTGAAATTGGGGTGGAGGGGGAGGTGGGTGTGGCATCTGGGAACTCTTTGGTCAAAGACCAGCAAGTCACCAAGGAGTTAGTTAGGTTAGTACAGATTAGAAGAGTACAATGCCCAAGTGTCTGCAAATGAGCCATCCTACCCTAGCATCCTCACTGAAATGAGGTACATGTGAAACTTATCCGGAGAGTTTTTACAAAGTGAGGGACACCACTAAGGAGTCTAATATGGCCCCCACATACACACATACACAGGGGAAGTGTCCTTTACAAACCACCGTCATAATGAGCTGCCATTACTGATGAGAAGATACTGTGTTTCTTACTGTGATGGGTCAGAAAAAATCCAAAAATCTAGTAAGTGTTGATGCAGAAGACAAAGGAGACATTAAGATACTGAGAGCTAACACTCTCCTCTCATTTACTGTGTCCAGTTTTTAAAGTACTTCACAAGTTTTAACTCATTTGAATCCTCACAGTAATCTATCCAAGGGCTTATTACTACACCCATTTCATGGATGGAGAAACAGACACAGAGAGGTTAGGGAGCTCGACTAAGGTCATACAGCCAATAAGAGGCAGTGCTGGTGCTCAAGCCCAGGCGGCCTAGCTCTGGAGTTCCAGTCACGGAGTACAGGAACCAGTAGCTACAGTGACACGTGCATATGTCACAATACGGGTGCACGTGAACTATTTAGGAAGTCTATACATTTTACCAGTAGCATCACTTGTGTTTTTCTCAATTCCTTGTTTCATAAAAGCCTAGGAGAGAATTCCCTTCATTATCCCAGAAATAGGAATTCTGAAACCCTGGGTGGATCCAAGCAGTTCATCTGGAGGGCTCTAGCAAAGAACTATTTTTTTTTTAAGTTTATTTATTTATTTTGAGAGGTGGGGAGGGGCAGAGGGAGAGAGAGCATCTCAAGCACACTCCCCGCTGAGTGCAGAGCCCCCCACAGGGCTCATTCTCAAAACACCGAGATCACGACCTGAGCTAAACTCCAGAGTTGGACACTTAACTGACTGAGCCACCCAGGAGCCCCATCCTCCCCCTCTTTGTTTAAAGAATTATTTTCTTTATCTTTAGAGGAGGGGAGTGGCAGAGGGAGAGGGAGAAGAGGGAAGAAGTATCTTGTTCCAAATTTCCCAAATGAAGTAATTTGCTAAATTATGAAGTAACTAAATTCATACTTTAAGATGTCACATGTTTTGAAACCAGTCTGGACTTAATCATATTTGTAATCATTTTTTTCTTAATATTTCAACATGTTTTTCCTCTCTCTGGGAAGTTATGGAATCTGGTTCAAATAGATTTCTCAACTGGATCTGAACCTGAGTACTGTGGGAATACCAAAAACCCCCTCTAATGCACCACTCGTGTCCCAAAGTGCAAAGGTATTAGAAACCCCTTGCTTTTGTTCTTGTTATCTTATGTTTCTACTCCCCTACTGTAAACTAGAGCAGGTCTGCAGGGCACCGAGCTCTGCTTTCAGCCTCGGCGGTCCTGCACCACCTACTGCTCTCCCACAGGCCTTGGAGGCTCAGCCTTTGCGGGCTGGCTCTATGCCCTTCCCCCAACCGGATGAGAATTTTACCTCTTGGAGAAGGTGAGCTTTTTTTTTTTTTTTTTTTGAGAGCTTTTCCTCTGTGAAAGATGGTCAGCCATCTGGAAAACCCCAGGGCAGGCTTTTCTTCTGAAGTCACATCTCCCCTCTCCGAATTAATTGTCTAAACCTAAAGGCAACCATGATTTAAGGGTGGACAAGAAATTGTTTTACATCCATGACCATAGGCCCAGCTGAAAACAGAAACAGATCCATGACAAGAACTGTGGAAAGCTATGGAGGGGAGCAAAGTGCTTTGTCTACAGGAACTAAAATGGCTTGGAAATTCCTTTTTACTGGGGTTTGTGTGTGTAGAATTTAGTGTATTTCTGTGATTGCAAAAAATAATACATAATGACCATGGCTATTTGTAAAACAAGGGCATAAAGATAAATATAAAACAGTCCATAGTTCCGCAGCCATAGATAATATATGTTAATCATGTTAACTCATAGGTGTTTATCCAGTCACTAAAACAAGGACACATCTTTTTCACTCTTTTCTTATATGATTGTTTTTTCCTCTCTAATCAATATGTTGTGATGTTTTTCACATCATTAAGTATTCTTCTACTACATGATTCTTTATCGATGTATCTGGTCTATAAATAGGATCTAAAAAACTCTGTTGGATATATATTTAGGTTGAACTACAGAAATTTGCCACTTTTGCATGTCAAAATAGTTGAATATCATCAATCTTATGTTTCAATCTAGTATTTCCCTATTGCTGGATTTTCAGGTTATTTCCAGTTTTTTATTTTATAAATAATGATACGATGGACATTTTGCATGTAAATCTTTTTGCAAGACTATCATTGTTTCCTCAAGATAAATTGCTAGTAGTGAAATTGCTGAGTCAAGAAGGATGGACATTTTTATGGCCTTGGATACATGTTGCCAAATTTTCCTCCAAATAACGCTGATTTATAATGTCTTTGGCACCTTCACTGCTTTAAAAAAAAAAAAACTCAATTATTCTGTTCATACTAATATCATGAAATCATGTAACTGTTGGTTACCTTCTCAGCATTGTCTTCTAGTTTCAATGTCATCAAACAATATTTTTAAATGGCCAGAACCTTTATAAACCATAGTTAATGTAGATGTAAAGATAAAGCTTGCTCGAATCCAGCACCGAGCTTTTAGTTCATGAAAGCATAAAGAATTGGAAGCATTACTCTACCCTCCACTCAAGTCAATTCCTCTAGACTGGAGTACTTCATAGGATGCTAAGCAATGGTTCATGCTTCATTTATGGATATCATATTGAGTTGCACCAGAAGATGCAGAAGTCCCTAATTTGATTTGTTTCTTGGTTGTTTTGTTTTATTATTTTTTTTAAGATTTACTTATTTATTTGGGAGGGAGAGACAGTGCGCAGGGAGGGGCAGAGGGAGAAGGAGAAGCAGATTCCAGTAAGCACAGTGCCTGACTCAGGGCTCAGTCCCACCACCTTGAGATCAGGACCCCAGCCGAAACCAAGAGTCAGTCGCTTAACTGAGTCACCCAGGTGCCCCTGTTTCTTGTTTGTTTTTGATGGAGTGAGTGATACAGCGAAGGGAAGCTGAGGGAGGATATGATACAATTCCATGCATGCACTTATTTGTGTGTATGAGTCCTGGATATTAGGGAGTCCTGGAGCTCACCAGCTAACAGTTGACTTGGGTGGAAAGGAAGAATGTTGGTCAGCAAGTTCTAAAAAGAAATATTTCTCAAAATGCAAACCAGGGATAGTGGGTCAAAAGTGTAGGTGACAAACCTGCATGTGAAGGTTCCTGCTTTAAAATCTTGTCACAGGGGCACTTGGGTGGCTTAGTCAGCGAAGCATTTTCCTTTGGCGCAGGTCATGATCTCAGGGTCCTGGGATCGAGTCCTGCATCATCGGGCTCCCTGCTCAGCGAGGAGTCAGCTTCTCCCTCTCCACCTGCTTATGTTTTCTCTCTCTCTCTCTCTCTTTCTCTCCCTCTCTCTCTCGCACTCAAATAAATAAATAAATAAAATCTTTAAGAAAAAAAAATCTTGTCCCATCTTAGATATTACAGTAACAGACTTTAAGGACATGGTTGCACTTAACTTGAAAAATGTTATCCAAAATATTCTTACTATGTGGGCATCCAGGTAATTTAGAATCAACATCTTTGTAGAGAAAGGAGACCAAAAGCAATTTCTCTTCCACATGTTGTCTGCATTAGTGGTATTTCAAATGCTACTTCGGAGTTTTTGGAAATCCTTTTCTATACAAATCATGTAACTTAACAGCCCCAAATGTCTAATTTTGCCAGTGGACCTTATCTAGTAATTGCTAGTTTTATAGCTTTCAAACAGCTTTGGGGAAAACTGCCTTTGGGAGACAAGGAAAGACTTTTATGATCTTTAGAATCTGATTAAACTACCTAAGTTTGAAAGAGGGTCCAGCAGTGGACAGTCTAAAACTTGATATAGAAAATACATCCACATAATTTGCTTATACATAAAACAGACAACATGCACATGGGGTTATCAAAGTCATATAAAGAAAATACGGTCAATGTAGTCCTTCTGCTTTCCTAAAAAATGTTAACTCAGGCTAGACATTATTCTGATAGAGAATATATTCTAAAAATCATCTATACCTCTCCCTGACCAAGCTTTACATTTGTAAATCTGGAATGACAGATGAGTGACAACTTTGATTATCAAAACAGGAACAGAATATATAAATTTAAAGGTTGTTAAAACAACACTGAAATTATAATTATCCAGGATGTTATAACTCTTTAAAATTACGGTATCGAGATTGGTACTCAAGCAAGTAGAGTATAAAATAGTGCAAACTTTCTGAAAACCATGTGGCACTGTGCTTTAATAAACTTAACATTTTTATATCTCTCTTTGTAAAAGATTTATTTATTTATTTGAAGGGCAGGAGTGTAGCACGGAGGGGCAAAGGGAGAGGGAGGTAGAGAACCCCAAGCAGGCCCCGTGCCAGGTGTAGAGGCCAACACTGGGCTGAATCCTACGACCCTAAGATCATGACCTGAGCTGAAACCAAGCCTCAGACTCTCAATTGACCACTCCACCCAGGTGCCCCAACATTTTTATGTCCCATAATATTGTAGTTCTGCTAAAATAAAAGGGCAACTTGACATGTGGGGAAAGATTCATGAACAAATGAAACATTTATAATATTATTTTATTTTGTTTTTTTAAAAATGTTTATTTATTTATTTTAGAGAAAGAGGGAGAGAGAGTGCACAAATAGGGGGAGGAGGAGAGGAAGGGGGAGAGACTCTCAGGCAGACTCCCTGCTGAACACAGAGCCAGCCACGGGGCTCCATCTCACAGCCCTCGAGATTACAACCGAGCAGAAACCAAGAGTCAAATGCTTAACTGACTGAGCCACCCAGGTGCCTCTGTTTTTCAGTTGTTGTTTTTTAAAGTTCACTTATTTATTTAAATCATTGCAACACCTAACAAGGAACTCAAACTCACAAGGTCAGGATTGGCATGCTTCTCCAGCTGAGCCAGCCAGGTGCCCTCATAATATTATTTTGACTGTAGTATTTCAAAACAATTCAAATGTTGTTAGAGGAACAGATAAAAAGTTCTATCATATGCTATAATATCATGTAATAAAAATGACATCTTCAAATGATTTTATAAAATGGAAAATGAAAATATTAAGTGGGTAAAGCAGATTATATACTTATTATACAAACATAAGTTGTATATGCATAAATCTTTTCGCATTACTAATTCCTCGTCACTTTTGTTAGTATAGATTTGAATGAACAGGAGAAAAATCTTGAAGGCAATATACCAAAGAACCAAAAATAAAAAACCTATGGCAAGAATGACTACTGATGACTACTGCTCTCTGTTTTACGTTTTCTTGCCTGTTCTAATTCCTCTAAAATGGATATATATTAAAGTGAAATAATATTTTGAATAACAGCATTCATAAGATGAAAATTTTGAAAGAAAAAAGAGAATAGGAAGGAAGGAGGGAGGGACAAAATAAGGATTTCAGAGTGGTCTGGAAGTGAATTTAAGGAAAATATTAATCTGAAAAAGAAAACAAGAAAATTTTTGTTGGACTGCTGAATGTGGTCCTACAGGTATGATTATTTCTCCTTTTCAAACTGTTTCATAGGATGGGAAAGAAAGGTATGTGAACTGGAAGATAATGAGAGCTAATGGGTCACATTAGGTCGACTTTGATGCCCAGAGTCTACAAACAAAAGATAATTGGGGTAAATTTGGTGCCAGTGTGTTCTGGCAACTTCGATAACTAGGTATCAGCTACCTTGGACATAATTCAAGTCTCTCCCCTTTAAAGGGACCCTTCCCCACCTTGAATGTCTGCCATACAGGCTCGTCCAGTTGCTCTATCCTGGTATTTCTCTTTCCGTGGGCCACGGTTGGTATCTTCCTGTGTCTGTACCTAGCACCACCCACCTGTCAGACCCTTGATTATTGCAAACAGAGGAGTGTATATTAGTCCTGGTTCTCGGTTGCAAAACCAGAAACTGATTCTGAATTATTCAGTACGAAAAGGAAATCACTGGGAACAATCTTGGGTTGGCAGACAGAACTGAGGAAAGGCCAGAGATCCAGATCCCTGAAAAAACAAGGGAGGAAAGCGTAGCCAAGAACTTTTCACAGAAACCACCTCTTGGCACATCATCCCTATTGCTGTGGCTGTGGCCGCGTGGCTGCAGCCCAGGGACTGATGGTGTCTGACCCCGCTCGAGAGTCAACAACTGGTAGAGGTGACTGCCTGGCCCTTCTCTCCGCCAGGGACACGGCAGCGCAATGCCCACCTCCCCTGGCTTCTGCAGCAGAAGCTGGAGCTCGACCCCTCACTATGGTTGACCGTCTCCTCAAATAAGCGTGTTGGGATAGTGGGCAGCCCAAATGTCACCTATCCCTTGTGAACGGTGACGCTGATGAAACCCAGGCCACAGCTTTGGCTTTTGTAAAATAATATTGCCTGATCTAGCGTGGTGTTGACACGACACTCAAGGATGTGTGGCTGGATGGTCAGAGGATTAGAAAGACAGGGGACGGAGAACATCCTCCTGGTGGGCAGAGCTTCAGGACCTGGTCCGGTACCACCGCACCTGCACGTGACCTTGGTGTGAAGGGAAAGGTGATATGAATTATAGACTCAGACTGACTGGGAAAGCAAATGGCTTAGGAACCAGGAAGAAGCAAGATTATAAAGTTGAGAGTAGAGAGGTCCGGAAAAGAAGCACACGAATGGACTGGTGGGAGGATGGAGGTTTGGGCACCGTCTGCCAACCAGAGAGCACCATCACAGAAGAGGCACTAAACAAACAGTGGACAGGATGACCCAACCAGCGACGGTCTCAGCCACCCAAGAGCCTGTGCAGTGGCTCATGACCAGAGTAGCCACGATGGCAGATGAGGAGGTGTGCATGAACCCACTGCCCAGACCCGCCCTTGCAGCATGCAGACGAATGCTGAGCCCCTGACATGGCACATGCCGTCAAAGGGCTCCCCAACCACTTGGTGGCAAGGTGATCACA
Source organism: Canis lupus baileyi (assembly GCF_048164855.1). NCBI lineage: Eukaryota > Metazoa > Chordata > Mammalia > Carnivora > Canidae > Canis > Canis lupus. The sequence goes on along the minus strand of NC_132868.1, from coordinate 38,366,094 downwards.
TCACAGCCTCCCACCCTAGGTGTTTCCTCCTGAACGGGTAAGGATTTGCCTTTCTTGCCTGTAGTATTTCAGCCAGGACGACCCCCCAAAGGCTAATCTACCAACAGGGAAGCTCATATAATATCAGCTCAGACCAAACGACCCCCTTTACGGCCGAGTCCATGGCAGGGGGTGAGTTCATGGGAAAATAACAAAGGGATCCACGGACCCTACCACATATTGTGCCTTCCAGAAGATGCTGACCACTTAGAGGGGAGTAGAATGGCTTATTGAAGGGGTAACAACCTCCAACGATGGGGGTACTGGCCTGCAAGGGTAGGGGATGCTAACCTCAAGAGGTGGAATACCCGAGCCTAGAAAACAGGCAGTAGGAGTCGAAGGTCCCTCACTTACCGGCACTTTCAGACGCACCTGGGAAATGGGTGCTTCGTACGCCTGCAGCCCTGGCCTCCGTGGGCCCGACTGCCCCGGTTCCCCCCAAGAGGGTCATCTTAGCCTCCCGGTGACAGCCACCGAGTGAGGCCTGCGCTGCTGGTGCCAGGAGAGCAGTGGGCACAGGCTGGAGGGTTGGCACACCGACCGGAGTAAGGGCTCCGAGGGCCCTGAGAGCTAGGGCCGAGGCCACACGAGGGGCTGGGGGACACTGGCTGCGGCCCTCGGCGGCCCGTGCCCCGCTGCACCTGCACCCGGCCCTGCAGCCGCACAAGCGCCCGTGGGGGCCCCAGCCGAGTGTCGGTGCTGCCTGGGCCAGCTGCAGCAGGGGGACGGCGCCCCTCAAATCTGTCCTTGCAGCTTTCCCTTAGAAACCGTGACCCCAAACGGATCCTCAAGAACCCCCATGGCAGTGCAGTGAATTCAACATAAGAAGCCAGTGGGCCCGGCGAGTGCGTGAGGAGGATATGGTGAGTGCTGTTGGTGTCGCCCAGGTCTGCTTTGCCCCCCAGGCCCCAGTCACCCCAAGGTGCTGTGCTCCTCCTCCGGAGACTCTCCTCCAGCCAACAGGAGCTGTCTCTCTCAGGAAGTCTTGCCCTCCCACCCACCACACACAGGACCTAGGCCATGACTGCAGGACACAGGCCCGCAAAGGCCAGGCCCCTTGCCTCAATATGGCACAAACGACGGGTGCAATTCACGCTCCAGGGCTCCCCAGGGGATCAAGTCGAAGGCAGGCCCCCGCCTGGGCCTCATCCCTTGCCCTGCCCTGGTTCATGGCCCCCCCTTCCTTCATCAGTGTCCTGCCTGGACAGGCCCGGCTCAGGCTCTGCTTCTAGGGTCATCCCAAACCGTCACCATCAAATTGCTTTTTTAAAAGACTTTCTTATTAATTGCAAAGAATTTGATTGTCTTAGGTGATATTTTAGTGGTACTTTTGTAAAAAAAAAAAAAAAAAAAAAAAAAGAGATCCTTTTCACCAATTTAAACGGATATATTTGGGTCACTTTTCTCCAGTTTTTTTTTTTTTCTTTTTCTCCAGTTTTTATGTTTTTCCAGCATGTGCTTCATTGGAAACACATTTCTCAAGATAGTCCACCACTTATTCTCTCTCTCTCTATCTCTCTCTCTCACACACACACACACACACCCAACAGTAAAAGATTTTGTGCCAACTGGTTTGACAAACCTTGTGGTATAAATGTTAGCTCAGAAGACTCATGATGCTGAGAAGGCAATACCCAGGGGTTAAGTGACCCAAGAGATCTGTTTCCAAATCCTGGCTCAGTCACTACTTATTATTGGGATCATCACTTCACTCTTCTGATCCCCCGGTTCTGATGGGCACACGCCTCACAGTTACAGCGCAAGAACTAAATGATAGAATGCATAAAAATCACTTAGCACAGTGCCAGGCACAGAGCAGTCAGCGGTAAATCATAACAAGTAAACAAATAAAAATAAGTGCCTTGAGCTGCGGAGGAGAAGAGGACTTTAAATTTGTTTTGACCACAGAATCTTTCTTAAAAAAAAAAAAAAAAAAAAGCATCAGAGAAAAAAAAACACGAGATGCATTTCGCAAAATGTGAATTTGTTGAAATCGAGTCGAACCCACCACCAAGTAGAGCACATTATCTAAAGAATGTGAACAAGGTGAACAGTGCAGCAAGATAACTACAGGCAAATACCCCATAGTGACAATTCAGAGATCTCTGCACACAAAATAAAGCAAAACGAAACAAGCCAAAAAAGAGTCCTTATTTTAATTCTAAGAAAATTAGCATCTGCCTTGCTTGTATTTTCCAAATCAACATTAATTTTCCACCTTGGCTACATACTGACGCCCAGATATTCTTGATATTTGTTTACCTAATTATATATGCCGACTTGGAAACCTGCAATCCTCCTGCATCTTGAGTCTGAGTGACCTTGGTTATAGCATCCCCCCCATAGCCCTGCGAGAGGGCATGCTGTGGCTGGAGGGCACGATGAGGCTCTGCAGGGGGTGCCTGGGTGGCCCAGTCGGTTAAGCGCCTTCCTTCAGCTCTGGTCATGATCCTGGGGTCCTGGGACCTAGCCCCATGTCTGGCTGCAGGCTCAGCAGGGAGCCTGCTTCTCCCTCTCTCTCTGCTCCTCCCCTCTGCTTGAGCTCTCTCTCTCTCTCTCTCTCCCTCTCAAATAAATAAATAAAATCTTTAAAAAGAAAAAAATGGGGGAAAAAAAAAGGCTCTGCTGTAGCAGAACAATAGCTGAAGCCAAGGATTAGGCCAAGGTGTGTGTGCTTTGTTTGGTAAGGACAGAAGGCTTCAGCCAGAATATTTTTATAGAATTAAGTCAATGACACAGTTCTTATTCTCAAAATAATAATGAGAAAATTTCAGAAAAGGAGACTCAGTAGGCATTATATTGGTTTGCTAGGGCTGCCATATAACAAAACATCACAGACTGGGTGGCTTAAACGACAGGTATTTATTTCGTCATGGTCTGGAGGCTGGAAGTCCAAGAACAAGGTATGGGGAGGCTTGGCTTCTCCTGGGGCCTGTATCCTGGGTTTGCAAGGGGCTCCCCCTCTCACCAATGTCTTTTTGTGGCCTTTTCTTTGCATGTGTCCATCCCTGATGTCTCTCTTTTTCATATAAAGACAACCAGTCCTAGCGGATCAAGTACCATAGCTAAGACCTCCTCACCTTGCTCACTTCCTTAAAGATCCTCTCTTTAAAAATCATCACATTCTGAGGTTGGGTTTCAACATGTGATTTTGGGGGGGCGGGGGGGACATAATTCAGTCCACAACAGGTGTTACTGTAGATCAGACATATTTTCTGCCTGCCATAAATTCTATCCCCTGAAGCAATATTTATTAGCCTTGAACTCAGCGAAAGAGTTGTATCTACGAATATCTACTTCTGTAGTGCACTGCAAGACACGGTTTCCCTCTCTGCACCCCTAGGAAAATGCTATTTGCATTTAGGGTAATCAGTTCAAAATCATTTGAACTGGAGAGTGGATCTCCTCTGTCACAGAGCCTTCCCCTAGAAGCTATCTGTGTCAGATTCCCACATTTCCATGTGCAGAAAGAGCCGGTTTGGAATTGGAAATCCAAATTCTAGCCATGGTTTTACCTCCATGTCATTGGCAAGTTCCCTGACTCCTTAAGGCCAGGCAAATCCACCCTGCAGCATTCACTTACAAAAACAGGTTCCCTTTCAGCTTTTTTCACTTGGGTGCGACCATGTCAGAGATCACTGGTGCTTGGCTGTTTTCGTGCTGGCTTTTTGTTACCATATCCAACATTTGGATAGCATACAAGTAGCTAGCACATTACCATGGCAGGACTCCAGGCTTACCAACTGAACAAGATAAACAAGGTAATAGAAACGCAGAACTTTATGATAGAGATTCTGATTTCAACAGAGGAAAAAGAATCCACCAAGATTTATTTTTTATTTTTTTATTGGCACACATATGGGTTTGTCTCCCCTCTTCCTTAAAAAAAAGAAAAAAAAAGTTTCTTTAAAGAAGAAAATGTGTCTCTTCCAAGTTTTTTTCTGGGATGAGTCATTTGCCGATTGTCTGTGTTTTGACGGCCTTCGCATGGGCGGGGGAGTAGAAAGAGCTGTCATCTGGAAATTCATCAAATGCTGGAGTTAAGAAAAGGGCGTTACGATAATACGGTATAAGCACTTCATTTTTTATATGGAGGAAAAAACCCACAAAAACTTGAGTTTCTGAAGATTAACTAACCAAATCCAGATGTAGTCAGAGATTGCACTGGGTCATTGCCATGTCTCCCGAGCTAAAATATGTGTTCTTCTACACCAGAGACGGTGATTTATGCTTCGTTATGGTTGCCTGTAAATCACAGGCAACTGCCGGGTACCTGTAATACTCTCTATGTACTTGTGTATCAACAATGCCTTTATCTTAAAATGACGGTAGAGTCTAAGAGCATTACAATTCTCGAAAACAAACAAAAAGACAGGTATTCATTTAATAACAGGACTATGTAAAAATATTTTAAACGATTATTACAGTTTGGTAAAATAATTGCTAAATCTGATGGGATCATCAAGGACAACAAGCATGTGATTACACAAGATGCTATGATACAGAATCAAACCTCTGAGGGTTAGTGAGCACCACAGAGATGATCTAGTACCAGCTTCTAATTTTGAAGCTAAGAAAACCAAAGAAATGACAAGAATAACCAAGATCCCCTGTGTCTTGAAGAAGGTGAGATGACTTTTTAGAGAAGACAGTGTAGTATTGACAAAGCAACAGGCAAATAGATCAATGGACAAAACTGGGAACTTACAGAAAAGATCTATACATATATAGACAATGGATATGTGACCAAGTTGGTACTAGAGATGGACAGGAAAAGAGTGGACTTATCACTGAATGATGATGAGACAGTTGGTTATCCATATGGAAAAAAAAATAATGTGGGGCATGGGCATGCTATCTCACTCCATACCAAAAAAAAAAAAAAAGTTTTGTTTTAAAATTCCAGGTCAATAACTCTGGGAAACAAACTAGGGGTGGTGGAGGGGGAGGGGAGCCGGGAGTGAGGGTGAATGGGTGACGGACACTGAGGGGGGCACTTGACAGGATGAGCACTGGGTGTTGTTCTGTATGTTGGCAAATTGAACACCAATAAAAAATAAATTTATTATTAAAAAAATAAAATAAATAAAATAAAATTCCAGGTCAGTTAAAAAGCATAAATGTTAAGACCTAAGTAAATGGAAATTTTACACCATGTTTATGACTTAGAGTAGGAACGGATTTTTTAAACAAGACATAAAAAGCAGACTGTAAAGGACTAGATTAATAAATGTGACCACATTCATATATCTGCTTATCAAGACACATCCTTAAAAAATTGCTAAGAAAATCCACAAAAATATCTGAAGATATTGGCAATGCATGTAGACACAAAGGACATGTATCTCGGATATGTGGAGATCTTCCATGAATTGATAAGAGTAAAATGATCCAATAGAAAAATAATGTCAAAAAAATTCAAACAGTTTCTGCACAGAAGGTGGAAACTTAAGTGAACAATAACATATCAAGAGATACTCGATCTCACTATTAGAAAATACAAATTAAAGCCACATGACTTCCCATTATACCCTAACCAGACCAGCCCAAAACTCCTAAGATACTGAGTGTTGATAAGTGTGGAGTGCAGTAAGAATTATTTTTTTGTAGGTGAGATTACAAATTAGTGCTGGCACTGGAAAATGTCCCTAGTCAAGAGACACCAACATTACCTATGACCCAGGTAAGTGGGCATATGTGTCAGGGGACATGTATGCAAGCGCTCGTAGCAGCACTAACTACCCAAAAAATGATCCAATGAGAAGCCAATGAGAAGCCAATCCAATGAGAAGCCAATCCAATGAGAAGCCAATCCAATGAGAAGCCAATCCAATGAGAAGCCACTCAAAAGTCTTCTTGGCAGATTACTTGTGGGATGTTTTAACAAATAAATACTTAGAAGCAATGAAAATTTTAGTAAATTACAGCTTCATACATCAACATGAAGGAAGCTTAAAAATCATCAGATTGAGTGAAAGAAGCAAGTCACAAAAGAAATTTTTTAAGAAGATTTTATTTATTTATTTGAGAGAGAGTGTGTAAGAGAGAGCACACAAGCAGGGGAGGGGGTAGAGGGAGAAGTAGACTCCCCGCCGAGCAGGGAGCCCAATGTGGAACTCGATCACAGGACCCTGGAATCATGACCTAAGCTCAAGGCAGACACTTTGCTGACTGAGCCACCGAGGGGCCCACAAAACATCTGCTGTATGATTCTTTGTACATAGAATTCAGGTGGTAAAACTACTTTTTAAAAAGCAAGAAACCGAGACAAAAGTCGAGATAGCAAAGGGAGCACATAGGGAGTGTCCAAGTTACTGGACAAGGTAATAGATCTTGTTCTAGACCAAGGTCTTATAAGAGACAAGGCTCTATTCATGACTTGGGCTATGGTTTTATGACTTTATGATTATTGTTTATATTATATGTTTTATATTATTTTCTATACGTATATTTTAAAAGTTTATTTATTTACTTAAGCAGTCTCTACACCCAATGTGGGGCTTGAACTCCCAACATCAAGACTGAGAGTCACAGGCTCTTCCGACTCAGCCAGCCAGGCGCCCCCCGTTGGATACATTTTGCATTGCAGAAATAATTTTAGAAGGAAAAAAGGGTGGGACGCCTGGGAGCCTCAGTGGTTGAGCATCTGCCTTTGGCTCAGGTCGTGACCCCGGGGCCAGGGATCCAGTCCCGCATTGGGGTCCCCACAGGGAGCCTGCTTCTCCCTCTATGTCTCTGCCTCTCTCTGTGTCTCTCTTGAATAAATAAATACAATCTTAAAAAAAAAGGGGGGGGGGAGAGAGTAATAAAATCAATATAGAAGAAAGAATACTAGACTTAGAGCCAGAAAGTACTACCACAAGTTCAAATGTTAAAAATTAAAAAATGGTTTCTGTAAACTTTTAGTCACTCTACTGCCCAGTAGTGGAAAGAGTATTTGGAGCAAGGGGAAGTAGAGTGGTGGATAGCCTTTTTAAGTTCTTTGGATAATATCATTGACTATTTTTGAAGTCGGGGAATGCTCATGCACCATCCCATGGCCTGGGCATTAAGCACTTTCTGAGCACTAAACTCTTCACAACACTGTTTTGTGTTATCCCAACAAATCTACAAAGACTGTGCTGTGATGTGTGTCACAGATGAGAAGTCTGGGGTTCAGGGAAGTTAAAGGCTTTGCCCAAATTAATCCAGTTGGAGAGGAGATAGTGCACCAGAGAGTCTCAGACTTCACTGTGCAAATGAGTCTCCCGAGATCTTATTAAAATGCAGATTCTGATTCAGGAGGTCTGGGGACCTGAGCATCTGCATTTATAACAGGCCCACAGACCCCCTCTGAATATCGTGGGTTCCGGAGCCCCGCTGCCTGGAAGTCTGATGCCACCGTGCTGTCGTCCTTTTGTCGGGGGACAGGGAACATTCCCTTTCCTCGTCTGTAAAATGGGAGCAGTAAGACTCAGCCCATCGGGGTGTTGTGATGTCTAAGGTTATAATGTTCACACGGGGTCTCAAACAGTGGCTGGCCCTTAGAAAGCGTTTGAAAATAGTAGTTATTTTCCATCAGTAACATAGAGCGATGCTTCTAAGGAAAAGGTGTCTGTTGCTCACAGAGCTAATGAGTCATCCCAGAGAGACCTGAGCACAGGCATTGGGAGGAATTGCCCTGAGAATCCCAGCAGGGATCCCTGTCCCCTGCTCCTGGGGCTTGCCCCATCTTCTTATGTCAGGTAACTGTACAGAGGGACACTCAGAGCCCGAAGACAGTCATGTGGACAGTGATCTCCTGCATCTGGCTGCAAACAGGCTGCACTCCGTGGGAGGAGGCAACTTTTCTGGGAAAACGGCTAAAGCTGGGAATCCATCCAGTTGTTTAAAACTGCTGATCAAAGCCATACTGACAAACACTTTTTTAATAGAAACCATTTCGAAGTGGAAATGTTACATTACATGGAACCGCTGACCAAAGGTATTTTGGGGGGAAATGCAAGTGGTGCTGTGCTCTTTGTTCACTCCTTTCCTTTATCTTTTTTTTTTCTTTTAAGATTTTATGTATTTATTCATGAGAGACACAGAGAGAGAGGCAGAGACCCAGGCAGAGGGAGAAGCAGGCTCCCTGCGGGGAGCCCAATGCGGGACTCCATCCCAGGACCCCAGAGTCACATTCTGAGCTGAAGGCAGATGCTCAGCCGCTGAGCCACCCAGGCATCCCTCTTTACTTCAACTTCTTCCTTTTCCTGTGTAGTCAGCCTATTAGATTTTACTGAGGACATTTAGAAAAGGTCCCATAGACCTGGGTTCCCCTCCATTACCCACATGGGTGACCTTAGGTGCTCCATTAACATCCCCTATGAACAATTTTACCTGCTTCTTCAGCGTCTAAGGGACCAGTGCTTGCCCTTTGTCTCATGTGGTTGCTACTTCGTGCCCATCCATTTCCCCATGTGGATATTTCTGTGCCTTCTTCTAGGGTTACACGTGGGCCTATGTGGACCTACGGACCCCTTCAATAACGGAGGCCCCACCTATAGTGCTCCACTTGAAGACTGCAGGCCCCAAAGCATTACAGAGTAGCAAAGAGTCCTTGGGTGTAAATGTGTACAGAGCAAATTCCATGAATGGTTGAAAAAATCTCCTCTTATTTAAAGAGATTGTACCTCAGAGCCACTTGGTAAATTCGTGTAAACAAGCAGATTCTTAGGCTTCATTCTAGACCAACTGAACCTGAACTTCCGGGTTTGAGTCCAGGAGGTTTAATTTTAAACAAGTTCCATGGTGCTTTGGTCTGGATGCTTTTGTCTCTCCCAAATTCATATGTTGAAGCCTAATAATACTAAGTGTGATGGTATTAGGAGGTGGGGCCTCTGGGAGGTGATTAGGTCATCCCCCATGAATGGGATTAGCACCCTTATACGAGGCTCAAGAGAGCTCTCCCCAGAGTAGGGGCCCACTGCAGAGAGCCCCCATTAGGACAATGCCCAGTAGAGTCATTGGGGTAGAGCTACCAGCATTGCAAAAGGAGGTCCTGGCACACAACAGCGGGGGTAGGACCACCCAAAGCCAGGGGGGCAGGGCAACTCAGAGCCTTGCAGGCCCAACATCTAAACCAACGTATCCAGAAGATACTAGGTCTTAATTAGTGCTTTAAAAGGATGGTTTTGATGTGTAGCTTGGGGTTAAGAACCAGTGATTCCCCCCCCCCTTCTTCTATTCTCTCTCCTCTCTATGAATTCTTTACTTTTTCTTCCTTAGAAAATTTTGGTTTTGTTCATATATCTGTATTTATCTGTCATGCTCTGTACAATTCCCTGCCTCAGAGGAAGCTAACTCCACTTTCGGCTGCAGGAGTAATTTTTCACTGTTAATTAATGCTCGTTGCTCAAGAACAGTCTGAAAAATCTTTAGGAAAAAATAAGGGACCTAATTCTATCCAATGACCCATTGGAGAATTTGTCAGAGACGTCTGGAAAAATTTTTCCTCATTCTTAAGAGTAAGTCACTATTGGGCTTCCAACTTAATAACAGAGTATCTCATATTGGACTATTTTTCTGCTGGTAACAGTTATAAAATTTGAACAAAATATAAGAAAAAACAGCATCTGTTTCAAGGAACTGGAAAACAACCAAAAACAGACAAAACCTCTAAGAGACAAAGTCTTGAAAAAAGGGAAGTACGCTAGGTAAGATATCACTTTTTTTTTTTTTAAGATATCACATTAAAATGGCAGTTCCCTTGAGCAAACTCCCTCATCTGCCTAAAGCAACATGAACAGAGCTCAAGCAGATAACAGCAGTCTTAGTGGGTTGAGGAGTCAGAGGAGAGTTTTTGGGGTTATTATAATCACACCTAGAAACTGAAGAGAAAGTTCCAGAAAGGAAGGGGTCACAGGGAAGTAAGTTCCTAAGATCTGAATGCAACTTCCCTCAAATGCTTGGCTGACTCCCAAACTATGCATGTGCATGCCAAGGCTTCAGGAAACCCAGCCACAAAGCAACTCTGGAGACCCAAAAGAGAGGGGCAAGGATTTTAGCAAGTAATTAATGTTAGAAAACCTGAATTTAGAGTTCAAATCATTCTAAATTGGAAGGTTTAGTATATACCTTGGTCTTTCCACTGAAATCCCAAGGACCAAGCCTCCATAGGATCAAGGTGATCCCTCTGTAATTTAACTGTCTGCTAGGAAAAAAACTCAACACATCTTAGTGGATGATTACATAATCTACAGTTTCTATAACGTGTCATTGACAATGTCTGCTATATAATAAAAAACTACTAGAAGTGTGAAGAAACAGAAAAATGTGATCATAATACATTTTTTTAAAAAGTTGATAAAGAGCTCTGGATCACCCAGATGTTCAACTTAGTAGACAAGAACTTTTAAACTATTAAAAATATATTTTAAAAAAATATATATATTTTAAAAACCAACAGAAAATAGCGAAACAATCAGTGAGGGGATAGGAAATTTCAAGAGAGACATGAAATTCCGAAAAAGAATTACATGTAAATCCTAGAAGTGAAATAAACAATGTTGAAATCAAACATTTATCAAATGGGAAATATAGAAAGACAGGACAGAAGACAGTTGTTAAAGGTTGGTGACAAAGTTGATGATGAGTCAATAAAGAAATTATGCAAACCGAACCACAGAAGGAAGGAAAATTGAAGAAGGAGCAAGAGGAGGAAGAGAGAACAGAACCTCAATGGCTGTGGGACAGTATCAAGTGATTTAAAATAGTTATATTTAGGGATGCCCAGGTGGCTCAGTGGTTGAGCATCTGCCTTCGGCCCAGGGCGTGACCCCGGGGTCCCAGGATCGAGTCCCACATCAGGCTCCCTGCATGGAGCCTGCTTCTCCCTCTGCCTGTGTCTCTGCCTCTCTCTGTGTGTCTCTCATGAATAAATACATAAAATCTTTAGAAAAATAAAATAAAATAGTTACATTTAAAGCCCTAGAGTAACAAGAGAGACAATGGAGGAGAATACATATTTAAAGGTAGACTTGCAGAATCCCTGGGTGGCTCAGTGGTTTAGCACCTGCCTTTGGCCCAGGGCATGATCCTGGAGACCTGGGATCGAATCCCACATCGGGCTCCCTGCATGGAACCTGCTTCTCCCTCTGCCTGTGCCCTGCCTCTCTCTTTTTTCTCTGTGTCTCTCATGAATAAATAAATAAAATATTTAAAAATAATAATGATAAATAAAGGTAGACTTGGGGCATCTGAGTGGCTCAGTTGGTTGAGTGTCTGACTCTGGGTTTTGGCTCAGGTCATGATCTCAGGGTCATGAGATCGAGTACTGCATTGGACCCTGCACTCAGTGGGGAGGTCTGCTTGAGATTCTCTTCCTCCCTCTGCTGCTCCCTCCGCTAGGGTGTGCTTTCTCTCTCTCAAATAAATAAGTAAATAAAATCTTAAAAAAAAATGAAGATGGATTGGTTGAAATTTTACCAAATTTGCTTTAAAACAAACTTCCAGAGATCTAAGAAACTCAAAAACCTCCGAGAAGGATAAATGTAAAGAAAACTATACCAAGGCACATCATAATAAAACTTCTGAATATGGAAGGGAACATTTTTAAAGAGAAAAAAAGACATTACATAGAGGAATGGTGATAAGAATGACTGCCAACTTCTTAACAGAAATAATAGAGGTCTCAAAATAATGACAAGATGCAGTTTGAGTGATAAAAGGAAAAACAATGTCCAATTTAGAATTTCATATACTGCAAAGCTATCCTTCAAACGTGAATGCTAAATTAAGGAACTTTCAGAAAAACTAAACTTCAAGAAAAACTAAAACTTGTCACCAGCAGAATCCCACTATAAGAATTACTAAAGGCAATGCTTCAGATTGTAAAGGAAAGGCACCTGATGGAATTCAGACCCATAAGAAATAATGTAGAGAGCCAGAAATAGTAAATATGTGGGTAAATGTAAATGATGTTTTCCCATTTTTTTTCTTTAGATTTTTATAAAGACAACAGGCTTATTAAGGCTGTATAATAATAATGCATGATGGGGAATATAACAAGTAGAAGTAAAACATGTCAACAATAGCACCAAAAAAAGGGGGGGGGAAGGAAACATACTACAATGCTACAAATTCTGGTGTTATGTATGAAATAGTATCATTTTAATTCAATAACTCATAAAGAATACATAACATCTAATAAGAGAGATTCAGAATACAAGGAAAAAACTAACAGAAATCAAATGAAAAAAAGAAGCAAACCTACCAATATAATGGAGACTTTAACACACTTCTCTCAGCAATTAATTGAAGCAGTTATAGAAATTTTGAGGTATACCAACATCCGACTTGCTCTGGTTGGTACTATAGAACACCATACCAGCTACTGAATTCTTTGCAAGAGCACATAGAATTTCCACCAAGATAGATATGTTGATTCATAAAACAAATCTTAATTCATTTCAAAGGATTAAAATCATACAGAGTACATTCTCTGCTCAAATAGAATGAAATTAGAAAGCCAATATCAATAACGTGTCTAGAAAATTCCATAAATATTTAGAAATTCATTACATGCTCTAAATGATTTTCAAAGAAGTTACAGAGAAAAATGAGAGGACCCTACCAAATTTGAAAAACCCATGATTCTCCCTCCTACTCAGGGAAAACACCCGTCCTTTCCTAGTGGGTGTCTCCCTTTCTTTTACACAGAACACTCACAACACTTCACTTCTGACACTTCTGGCCACCACATATTGGGGGGGGGGTTCCCCATACGAAGCAATTCCCCATGACATCAGCCGAGTGCCCTGCAATTCAAGTCAATTCTGACACTATCTACCCAGGGATTGCATCAGATCCCATGGTTTAAGATTGCTCCCACCCCACTTTAGATGCCAATCGCAAGTAGTAGGTTCCCTATAACTTCTGTTGATTTTGGCTACAAATCAGAGGGTCCTAAGACCCCCTCCTCAGGTTTGATTAATTTACTAGAGCAGCTCACAGACCTCTGGGAAACAATTACTTACATTTACCAGTTTATTAAGGGATGTGATAAAGGATACAAATGAACAACTAGATGAAGATATACATGGGGTGAAGTCTGGCAGAGTCCTGAGCTTAGGAGCTTCCGTCCCCACGAGCTGGGCTACACCACCCTGCCAGTATGAATGTGTTCACCAGCCTGGAGATTCACTGAACTCTGTTCTATTGGGATCAAAATAGAATGTAGACATGATCAAGTATTAATTCCACTTTCAGCCCCTTCCCCTCTCTAGAGGATGGGGGTTGGGGTTGAAAATCCTAAGCTTCTAATCATGGTCTGGTCTTCTGGTTGGCAGCCTCCAGGAGCCTACCTAGAGTTATCTCAGTACAACAAAAAGTACTCCTAGCGCTTTCATCACTTAGAAAATTAGAAGAGCTTAAGGAGCTCTGTTCCGGGAACCAACGGCAGAGTCAGATATGTCATATACATATATGTGGGCTGAAATGGGCATTTATCTTTCACTTTGGCCGGCCAGCATGCAAAACCCTTGTATAGGTTAGGAGTTCTTCACTTTATGAACCGCCCACTTTTCACCACAGAAGCTAAAAATGTCAGATACTCGCCTCATACTTCCTTGTGGTTAAGGTGTAGTATGAGCTAGGCACAAATAAATGCTTGTACAGCATCTGATGGTAACTCATGAAGCTTCATGAAGCAGAAATAGAGGCTAAATATTTCTGTTCAACTCCCAGAAATAGCATTGTCATGAGTTCTAGTAGAATCTGATATCTAGTGTTGGTGGCCCCTGTGGTAGATTAGCCTGTGGTGGCAGCAGTTATATTGCTACCAGAATGCGCGGGTAGATTTTGATGTTGTTCCTGAATTTGAAAACTTCAAGTCTAAGTTTCCAGGAACCTCCACTACAATCCTAACTTTTAATAAATTGCTTTTTCTTACTCAATTTGTCTGAATTTGCTTCAGCTGCTTGACACTAAAGACCCAATTAAAATTTCGTTGACATTCTCTTAAGCAGCGTTCTCTTAATTACAGCTGAAAGTATCCTAAATAATCCCAGTCCTGGGCTCTATCAGTTATCTGTAACCACATAATACTCTGCCTGCCCAGGGCTTGTCTTCTTATGGAAATGACAGTAGTCAAGAGAGCAAGACCAACGGTGCAATTATAGTCCAAGCCCTCTCATGTTAGGTATACTAGTATCCCCGTGGCCAAGTCCCACCGCTAAGCCCAACATCGGTGAGGTAGGAAATATATTCTCTAGTGAGATGAACTACACAGCACATAGCAAAGTGCACATACAGAGCGAGGGGTGAAGAATTGGGAGCTGTAATGAAACCTACTACATCCACCTACCACCCATTTCTACCCCCACAAAAGGCAAAGCATTAGGTGACCCCTGGTGATGGTGTCATAGTGTCTGTTTCATCGGCGTTGAAGATTTTTCAGAAAAGGTCTTGGACACACCGCTTTCAGATGAAGAAATGAGCCTCTATCTTTGTATGATCAGGTGACGATAGAATCATAAATGATAGGGTTGTTAGAGATCTTAAAGACCCCTTAGTAAATCCCATTGCTTGATTGGTAAGGAAACTAAAGCACCAAAACGTGAGTGACTTGGTCACGGGGTACAGCCAGAAAACAGCAGAAGGACGACTGGAACGCACACTGAATGTGAGGGGGTTAATATTTTGGAAAAACATTGACGTGCTTTTCTCCTTTGCCTGTCTGAGTGTGTCAGTGCTCCCTACTTCCCCGGCCTGACCCGAGTGTGTGTGTGTGTGTGTGTGCGCGCACCTGCAGTGCATGTATACACAAGGTGATGGTGAAGAAGGCTAGGGGTGGGGGTAAAGAGGAGGAGGGAGAGTGTAATTCTGAAAATTTTGAGTCACATAAATTCCCTTACAGTTTAGAATGCAGCCCTTCTGCCTATGGCATCTAGGCCATGAGGCTTGAAGGCCTATGGGAGGATGAGGATACATTAGGACAAATCAAAGAAAATCCCATCCCCTCTTTAGCTTGAGGGGATTGTGGAAAGAAGGAGAGTGAGAAAGAGAGCCAGTGGGAGGGAGGTAAGGACTGAAGAGGGTGCCCAGACTCCAGGGGCAGAAAAATGGTCCTGATTTGTGTCCTCCTGCTTTCTTTCACACGGCCTGATTTCAGGCTCTGCTTCAGCCGGGCAGCAAGAGGGCAGGGGAGACCAGCTGCGGACTCAGTTCATCTGAACTGGGACCCGGAGGCCACACTTTTAAAGGCTTCCTGCCCATTTTACTATGTACTGGGTTGAAAACCAAGTAGTCAAAGTGAGAGAATGAACGTTTGGACCCCCCCACCCTGCTTCTCAGTATGACGCCCTCGTGAAAATAAACAGGTTAATCATGGGCAAAATGATGAAGTTACTATTTCTCAGAACATTTGGGGCCTGGGCTCATTTGTCACACATACCGTGTGTGTGTGAAAGTACAAAGAGGTCGCCGCTGGAAATTTTCATTGTCTTGAAAGAAACACGTACCCCCACGTTCATTGCAGCATTATCTACAATAGCCCAGATACTGAAATAACCGAAGTGTCAGCGGATAAATGGATAAAGAAAAGATGGTATATATGCACAGTGGAATGTTACTCACCTATAAAAAGGATGGAAGGCCTGTCGGTTTGCAACAGCACAGGTGGACCTGGAAGGTATTATGCTAAGGGAAATAAGCCAGACAGAGAAAGACAAATACTGTATGATCTCACTCATAAGTGGAATCTTAGAAGCAAAGCAAAGCAAACAAACAAAGAACAGGAAAAACCTGAACTCACAGACACCAGTAGCAGATAGGTGGCTGAGGTTGCCAGAGGGAGGGGTGGGTAAGATGAGTGAAGGTCGTCCAAAGACACAAACTTCCAGTTATAAGATAAATAAGTTCTGGGGATGCAACGAACAGCATGGCGGCTACCGTTAGTAATAGTTATATGCTTGAAAGTTGCTAAGAGAGTAACTCGTAAAAATTCCCGTCACACATGCAAAATTTTGCACCTCCATATGGGGATGAACTGTAATTAGACTCCTTGGGGTGATTATTTCACAATATATGCCAATAACGATACCTACATATGCAAATACATCAAGACACAGCATCAAGAGAGCAAATGCAAACTGGGTCTGTATGAAGCAACTACAGGTTTGTTTGTTTGTTTTTTTTAAAGATTTTTATTTATTTATTCACAAAAGACACAGAGAGAGAGAGAGAGGCAGAGACACAGGCAGAGGGAGAAGCAGGCTCCGTGCAGGAGCCTGATGCGGGACTGGATCCCACGACCCCGGGGTCACAACCCGAGCCGAAGGCAGACGCTCAACCCCCGAGCCGCCAGAGCGCCCTGCGACTGCAGGTTGTACCCCCTGGTGTCTGCTACCTCGGGGTCCACTCGGGAACTGGGGGGCAGCGCTGTGATTCCTGCCCACGTGCCACCTGCCTGTTTTCTGAACGTCCAGGAAGAGCCCCCAGGAACGAACCTGTCCCAACTGGTCTTATTTCGCAGGAGCAGAAGCCCCCGGAGAGGCACCGAACCTTCTGAGAAGCCACCCAGAGGGTCAGTATTGGCGACGGCCACAGAACTCAAGGGAGTGTCTCGACACCGAACTCAGGGCAAAGGGGGATGAGTTTTCAAAGCCAAGTGACCTGAGCTATACCTCGATCGTGGCGGTGGTTGCACCTTGCACACGTCACCCAAACTCCTCGCCGTAGCTTTGAGATGGATGGACTTGGATATATGGGAACAACAGGCCAGGTAAGGCTGGAAGCGCCGGTTGTGGACATAATTGGGGGTGCGGTGCCGGGGACCAGGGGAGGGCGCTGCCCATTTCTTCACTCACTCATCCTTGGCCACGACTGCAGCCTCGTCTAAACCACTCAGCTCGCCTCCTCGGTCCCTCTGGGTGACAGTTCTCGGAACTCCCATCTCACTTGTCAATAGACCTCACTTAGGGCCCAGCAGGACTTCATTGAGAAGGGGGTGAGCAGCCCTGCTCTGAGCTCGTGAGCCCTGCCGTCCGGGCCGTGGCCAGGGGTTCCGGCCTCCAGCCGCCGAGCCCCGGGAAGCCAGGCGTCATCCACCTGCTGCATCGCATCCACCAGCACCACTTCGCGTCCTCCCGGCCCCCGGATGCTCAGGCTTGAGGACGAGGCCGGGTGACCCACCGGGAAGCAGCAGAGCCACCCCTACCCCCAGGCAGTGGGAGCCTCTGAGGAGGTTTGCTGAGCCCTACCCCACGCAGCCCCCCTCCAAAGACACCAGCCACTCGGGCTGGGGGCCAGGGAGGGACCTGGAGGGACGACAGAGGAAGCTCTTCCCCGGTGCCACCTGCCTCTCTGGACCAGAGCGCCCTGGGCCTGTGGTCAGACATGTGGTCTGACCAGGGCTGGGAGGTGACACTGGGGTGGCCCGCGGCACCTCCCAGGAGAGCGGGGCGGGGAGCCCCAGGCCAGCCCTCCCAGATGCAGGCTGGGCCCCTGGGCCCCCCAGACTGCAGGGTGGAGAGCTCCGGAGTTTCTCTCCGCCCAGCCTGTGGTTTTCACTTTCGTTTTCATTCCTTTTTTTAAATAGATGAAATCCAAGAAGGGCTCCACCCCTGGCGGTGCCTGGCCCACAGCAACAACCTGCTGCCTGGCTGCGGCGCAGACACGGACCGGCGGGGGGCAGCGAGATGCAGGCCCCGGGGGGCCCCAGCCTCGGGCTGACGTGCGTGCTGATCCTCATCTTCACTGTGCTGCTCCAGTCCCTCTGCGTGGCCGTCACCTACATGTACTTCACCAGGGAGCTGAAGCAGGTCAGTGCCGCCCGCCCCGGCTACGCTGCCCCCAGGCCCCCTCTGTGACACCCCCGGTAGGAAACCGCGGCCCGCCTCTGCCTGGGGACCCTGACTGCTCCCGCCCGGGCTTCCCCAGGAGCCTGCGGACGGCGGGGTGGGAAGGACGGGAGAACCGAGGTGGGTTACAGACCCCCCGGCACCAACGGGAGAACCGAGGTGGGTTACAGACCCCCCGGCACCAGCTGCCCACAGAGGCAGGAGCCCGACCCCGAGGGCTTGGCTCTCCCTGGTTTTCCCTTCCACAAGAGCTGCATTTTTTCACGTTAGCCCTTGAACCAAGTCCTGGAATGTCGTCAGGTTTCTCTCTCTCCTCCAAGACCTGGGGGAGGGGGCAGGTCAGAGCTTTGAAGCAGGTTCTGGTCTCGGCCGTGTCGCATGTGCGTGTCGACAGCAGCGAGGCCGCAGAGGACCGGTATCGTCTCTTCCTTGGCCGAAGACACGTCATGCCTAAAGTCTGTCATGCAGCCTGTTACCGTGTGCACTCAGCATGTTATGTTCATGATAAAATCATTAAAAATAAAGTGATTGTTCTTTCTACGTCCAGGGCAGGAGGGGGCTACGAATCCAGGTACATTTGACAGGGGGAAGAAAACCACAACTCAGTGCTGTGCTAGTTCATATATTTCTCATCTGCATACGACTTTTGGAACTGTGAATGCAAAATTGCTGAAAATGAACCAAGCCAGCTTTTGGCTTCTAAGGTATATTTTGACTAATTGTGTATCACCTAGTAGAGAACTGGGAGCTGGAAGGAACTTTGGATGCCCCCCCCACCCACCCATTTTATAGGTGAGGAGACTAGAGACCCCCAGACAGAATGACAAAAGCTCAGACAGGACTTTTTTTTCTTTTTTAAGATTTTATGTATTTGTTCAGGAGAGACACAGACTGAAGTAGAGCTGAGCTGGTCTGAGCTCAGGCAGTTGGGCACCTTGAGTCACACTCCCCCTTCGTAACAGGGTGACCACAGAGTTAACAGATTTGTACCCCGTGATGCACACCACATCCTGCCACGTTATGATAAGGCAACGCTGCATCTGCCAGCTGCCTAGGAAATGCAGGTAGAGGGGCTCAGAGAAATACCAATTATCCAAATGCCAGAGAATGAGTATCTGGAAAGGAAATGCACTCTGTATACCCTGCAGAGTAGAACTTTGGTCCTCTCAAATCGTTGCAAATCTTCCCTCTGGATTTGGAGGAAGTAGACCCTTGTTTGACTTGCAAATAATCCTAAAAACGATGGGCTGCCAGCTGATAGACAAGTAAAGCCAGCTTCGCTCCAGAGCATGTTCAGAAGAGCATGAGACGGCGGCACAGCTACAAACATGCCTCTAGCTCTAAGCCTACCTGAGAGGCTGGACTACTGCTGTCTTTGTTGAGTTTGGAGCTGGCCTTCCCTAACCCTGGCGAACTTTGCAGCATAAACAAAACGAGTCTGTCTCGATTACGCAAGTCATTCCCCTCAATTTGCTGACATTACACGTTGGCCTAATTTTAGGACTGAGTTAACTAGTTCCTGACTGAGCAGGCTCCTGCACTTCTCTGTGTCTATGATCAAGTGTGTCCTTGAATTTGACTATCAAAATGGAAATTGCCAATCAAGCTTACCAGCTCCCCACGTGCCTACATTTTTCTTGACCGTGTAGCCACGTGTGTATGCATGTACGTATAGACATGTGGGAGAACTCGTTGAGAGTGCTGCAAGGGGAGGCAAACTGATGGATACGGAGCAAATACCGTGTTCCAAAGCTTGGCAAAAATACTGCTTGATTTGATCCTCATTACAATCTTGTAAACGGAATTATCCCATTTTGCAGGTAAATGAGGCTCAGGGAGTTAGGTGATTTGCCCAAGATTATGAAACAGGATAAAGGGGAAAGCCCAATTTTTGAGCCCTGGCATTAAGTAGGTGCTCAACTAACTGCGGCCGTTGTAATTAGTATTGGGACGTCCTTGGAAGTTGTGGCCCTCTTCATCGGGAACGCTCGCAAGGAAATAGGAATCTGAGTCTCTTTGGCTGTCTGTGGAGAATTAGGAAAAGCACATTTCACAAAAGTGTTAATTTCCTAAAGCAGATTCCAGATCCCACTTTGGCTGATGAAACTTTCCAGAAGATAGACTGAGCAAGGACTATAGGGAGTGTGGCTGAAGGAGGGCTGAGTTACCCCTGATGGGACCTTCACAGATGCGCCTGTAGACCAGCAGGCCCGCACGAGAAATCCGTGCTTAGCCTCTAACATTTACGTCTCTTGAGAACATTTTATGCCAAGGGGACTGCCTGTCGCTGTGGCATCATAGATGGGACGGGCAAAGGAGAAGGGGACCCTCATCCGCCGATCTCCATAAACGGTTCTTTATGCTATTTGTGGCTTGCAGAAAATGATTGTCAGAGACCAATGTCAGGGCAGCAGAGCGGGCCAGTGCTGCCACCTTGAAGCCTCCGAGCCAGCTGGCAAAGGACTCCACCCTGCAGGCCTAACAATGCTTTTTAGCTCCCGCATTTGTTGGAGATGCAAGTAGACGCCCGGGACTGGCTGGCCCGGGCCTGGACCAGCGCCGGGGGCACAGCGGCACCGACAGCCCTCACGGTGGAGATTCACCGTTAGGAAGAGCAGACGCCCGTGCAGAAGCTGTCTGGTGGCACGCGAATGAAATAGCAAGCACGTCCCTCTGCCTCCAACACCCAGATGTTAACGAGAGAATAGCTCTGGCCTGAGTGTGCTTCAGAAAAGTCATGCTCTGACGTGGAAAGGATGCGGAAAAGAAGGGGAGAGAGAGACACACATCACGGTAATCATCATGAATCACTCTGGACCACGTACCCCCTCACTCATGCAGCTAGTCACCAGCACTGGCCAATGTCTGCAGAAGAAGCCACCAAATGTGAAAATGAGAGAAACGTGTGGGGATATAGGGAGGATGGTGGGAGCCCTCCCTCTGGGTTTCTCTTGTTCAGAAATCAGTATTTATACATAAAATATCTGGAAGGTGAAACACCGAAATGTTGAGAATTGTGGTCTCTGGATGGTATGATCCAGGATGTCTTTTTTCCTTTTTATTTTTCTATATTTTAGAATTTTCTACAGTGAATGCCAGAAAAATATCTATGCTCTTTCTGTATGATGTTTTGTGCAGACTTAAGGAACATGATATTTTCATATAGTCTGAAAACAATCATACCCCAAATGGCCCACATACAACCCTACAAAGAAGAGAGAGCATCCAGAGGTTAATGAAGAAGTAGGATTAGGGTGATTTTAGTGGCTTTTGGGTTTATTTTTCATTTAGAAACGTGTTCTTTACTTTTCTGTATTTCTGTATTTTGCAGGTTGCCTGTAGACCATCAGTGTCTCTAGGCAGCAATGTTGTCTAACTCCACTGCTGGTCACATCTCTATTCAGGTGGCCCCAGCTGTCACCTCTAGTACATCTACTAGGTTGAATGTTTTACTCTTGTGATTTAAAACAGGAAGAAAGAAAGTAAACATTTATTTAAGAGTAAATGAATGTTTATGCTGGAGTATGTGGAAGGAATTCAGCGATTCAGGTTTGTACTTTTGCACTTGAAGGACCTTGATGCAATGTCTAGGGGGTACATCCATGGCTGGTCACAGAACAATGTGACCCTGGCTGGGACCCCTCATAAACAAGTTATTTTGATTTGGAAAGAGATTGTCTTTTTATAGGAAGGAACATCATTAAGTTTGATCTTTCCTTCCAGCTTTGGAGTCCCCAAAGTTCAAACAGATAAAAATGGCCATCTTCCCATTTATTTCCCCAGGGAAAGACAATTTACATTTGTACAGGGAAACAACATCTCCTTGGTCCCCATTGTTAAAAACAAAAACAGGAAAAAAAAAAAAAAACCCAACCAAATGGTCAACCAAATGTCTGACCTTGCATGGGCTTCCTGTTTCTCTTTGTAATATTAACTGGATATCAGCCTGGAGTGTGCTGGATGGCTTGGGACATACGTGTACATGCCTCTGTGTGTGTGTGTGTGTGTGTGTGTGTGTGTGTGTACATCTGTGTATGTTTGTGTGTTTAATAACAAGCTAGGACTTTGTTGACAATTACCTGGCCATTATAAATGTTTGCCTTCAAATGGTATTTCAAGTCTCTGCAAGTAAATCCCTACCTAGTGTGGACATTTAATTTTTAAAAAGTTAGGATTTCCAGTGGCAATATGTTTTGAGGAGTAGAAATCACAGCAATGACTAGAATTTACTCAATAGCCAAAGCTCATGTCAAGAAACACAACTTTATCTGCACCCCAAAGGCCCCAAACAATCTCTTAAATTTTTTATTTAGGATCCTGGAATTTAAATGGACTCTATTGTCTTTTTTATTTTTTTTTAAAGAGAGAGAGCACGTGTGCAGGTGTGAGTGTGAGCAGGAAAGGGCAGAGGGAGAGGGAGAGAGAGGATCTGAAGTAGGCTTCACACTGAGCTCCTAACCCAGGGCTCAATCTCACGGCCCTCAGATCATGACCTGAGCCGAAATCAAGAGTCGGACGCCTAACAGACTGAGCCACCCGGGGGCCCCTCTTTTGCCCGCTTTGTACCTAGGTGGTTTCCCAACTTTAGAATGGGATCTCAATCATCTTTGAGCTGGGAAGAAGCTCAAAGATCACCACGATGAACCAGCTCAAAAATCAAATGCCAAATAGAAACACAAGAGAAGAAGCAATTTCTTGAGGGACACACAGAGGCAGGGAGGGGCATTGTGACCCAGGATGTGTGGCCTGCACCTGTATCCTTCCCACCAAATCCAACTGCTTACTTTTATTCACCAAAGGACACTGCTTACTTTTATTTCAAGCCCTGAGTTTATCCAAGGTGCCAAGGCTTCTTTGAAGCTGTCATCAGCTCCTGTTGCTTTAACCTATAAATGAACAAAACTAAAAAAAAACTAAAAAGCCCTGTTGCGTAATATTGTGTTGTTATATTCCATCTTAACCCAGATGCAGGACAAGTACTCCCAAAGTGGCATCGCTTGTTTCTTAAAGGAAGATGATATCCCCTGGGACCCCAGTGATGAAGAGAGTATGAACAACCCCTGCTGGCAAGTGAAGTGGCAACTCCGCCAGTTTGTTAGAAAGGTAGGTGGACTACTGGTCACTTCACCAGGCGGCGTGGAAGGTCGCAGTTAAGATCATCAAGTGTAGATGCCTCATTGGGCCAAGGAGGACACTGAGGCCCAGAGTGTTTAAGTGATTTTCCCCCAAATTCATAGAACTAGGAGAGAGTGGAACAGCACCACGCAGTGGGTCCCGGCTGACTCCCGGTCTAGAGCTCACTCCTCCACTCCAGAGGGCCTCCCCCTCTAGTCTAACCTTTTTGTCTCCCACTGTGGAAATTCAGGCACAGACAGGGCAATGAGTTCAAGGCCACACGACAATAAAACACGTGTTGAGATTTTGTCGATGTTGTTGGCATTGGCGTTCAGAAGACAGAAGAAGGCCAATAATGGTGTTTTATGTTCTTCCGACCTTATTGATCTCTGGAATTAAACATATATTTATTTTTGTATGCACATGAAGAAAGAGGAAAGGGAGAGGGAAGAGAGAAATACTCTGAGGAACTGAAGGTGATGACATCTCAGTTTATGGTCAGTTAGTGGCCGATTATGAAATACCTGTTTATGGAAGTTGCTTGAACAGGATCCCTCGCAGAAACACAATGTTAGCTCACAGTGTATTTCACCAAATTACATGATTTTTCCCTCATAGTTTTATCTTCCGCCTCCAGAAAGGTCAGATAAGGATGTGGGTATGAAAATATCCTGAAAACTGTGACATGACCTCATTGTTTAAAAAAAAAAAAAATACTGGGGACATTCCCAGGGTGGGGAAGAGGCGTGTTTTAAAGACAGGGCTGGTGGGGACAAAGCCATGGGTGGCAGGGGAGGGAAACTCAGAACCAGGGCAGAAATCTGGAGCCTGAGAGGGTGGCTAGACGCCGGGGCTGGGAGTGGGGGGCTAGAGAGGTAGTGGGGATAGATTTCACACGACTCTCCCCTGCTCTTCTCTCCCTCCCTCCCATTCTCACATCCTGCCGATAAGCTGGGAGAGGATGCAGATAGGGGGGTGCAGATAGGGGTGGGGATGCAGATGGGGGGGTGGGAGCGTGGAGGGGAAGGTTTCCCATTGTGTTCCAGCACCACAAATGGAACAGGCTCTTTCCAGTAAATGCCCATTACAGATGGCATCTCATGTAGCCCTCATCACAGCTCTGAGGGAAGAATCATTATTATCTTCCTCTTTAAAAAAAAGAAAAAAGATGGATTGATTGATTTGAGAGCGAGAGAGAGCACTCTGAGGGGGCAGAGGGACAGAGAAAATCTCCAGCAGGCTCCCCGCTGAGCGTGGAGTCCGACTCCCAGCTGGACCCCATGACCCTGAGATTATGACCTGAGCTGAACTCAAGAGTCAGATGTGCAACCGGCTGGGCCACCCAGGCGCCCCACCTTCCTCTTTAAAAAAAAAATAGATGAAGAAATTAAAGTTCACATCCATTAAGTACATGGAGTGGAGTCTCCCAGAGCTAGTGGTTGACAGAGTTGGAACTGGCCCGTCCGCCCAGGCCGCCCTCACTCCTTTATTCTGCTCCCCACACTGTAGAAATCGGCCTGGCCTCTGTCCTGCTCCTCCTCCTCCTCCTCCTCCTTCCTTCTTCCTCGTGTCCCAGAGTGAGAGACAGAGCGACAATGCTGAGGCCACCTGTCCCCTGCCCTCCCCAGAGTCCAGCATCCGTTGTGCTAGAACCAGACCCTCCCTTGGGGCACCCAGGGGGCACCTGGGGTGCCAGGATCGAGTCCCGCATCGGGCTCCCCACAGGGAGCCTGCTTATCCCTCTGCCTGGGTCTCTGCCTCTCTCTGTGTGTCTCTCAGGAATAAATAAATAAAATCCTCAAAAACAAAAAGACCCTCCCTTACCAGGTCAGGACGTGAGACCGACGAGGGGAAAGCAGCTGGCTTCTGATCCGGGGGGCAGGGCACTGGGGAGGGGAGTTTCTGGCCATTTCAAAGTCAACAACAGGGGTGGGAAAGGAAGGCGGGACGGACAAAGGCCCAGGGACGGAAGCCAGTGCAGGGGACTTAGAAGCCATGGCCTGGCTCAGCAGTAGCTCATCTAACAGGAAGGCGAAGGGTTCACTCTTCCTTACTGGTCTTCCCCACCAGTGAGCACGAAGAAGGCGACACTGGTGGTTGCGTAAAGGCCTCACCTAGCTTGCCAGCTGGCACCTTCCTCCTGTGTGGCTCCAGCTGTGGCCTCTCGAAGATGCCATCCCCATCCACAAGCAGAACTTTCCGCAGCTGCCTCTGCTCCACACTCACCCCAGCTGCCCCCATCCCACGCCAAACCCGAGGTTCACATCTCTTTTCTTTTCTTTTTATTTTTTTAAAGATTTTATTTATTTATTAGAGACACACAGAGAGAGAGAGAGAGAGAGAGAGAGGCAGAGACACAGGCAGAGGGAGAAGCAGGCTCCCTGTGGGGAGCCCGATGCAGAACTCGAACCCAGGACCCCAGGATCAGGCCCTGGGCTGAAGTCGGCCCTAAACCAGGGGCTGCCCTTGAGGTTCCTATCTTAGCTGGAAGTTTCCTCCCAGACATCAGCAAGAGGGGCCGTAGACCTTCTGTAGTGAGTTTACATTTTTAGGAAAATTAACAAGCTTTATTCAATACTGTTTGCAGATGATTTTGAAAACCTATGAGGAAACCATTCCTACAGCTCCAGGTAGTATTCTTTTTTGTTGCTATTTTAATTCTCTACTTCCAACCTCCTGACAAGGTGAACGGCTCTCCAGCCCCTTCCTCTCTGCCCCCATCTACGCGTCCCCCTCACACTGCGACTCCCTGTCTCAAGACACTTGATTCTGTTTTCCTATTTCCTCGGGCAGGTAGTCGGCTCAGAGCCAAATCTGGGGCCCCACCGGTGGTCAAGGCTTGATTTCATCCGAATCTTGATTTCCCACGGTGGATTTTCCTTTCACATCAATGTCTTTGGTTATTTATTTTTTACTCTATACATAAGTCATCTACATCCTTTCTGGAACGTGGCTGGGGGCCCCAACGCAACCCGTCCTCTAGGCTTCTGACAACCTCTGGGCTCCATGCCTGTCTTCACGCAAGAGCCCTCACTTGGTCATCTTTTCCAACAACCCCGTACCCGCCCTCAGTTCTCAGCTTGTGGTCCCTCAGCCATGACCACCTTCCTGTTCGTGCTCCGAAGCCTGCTTCTGGCCCATTTCCCCTTTGAGGCCTACAGCCCCGGCTGGCGCCTTCTCGTTTCTCATCCTATCACCTCATTTTACCTCTTTGGTGAAAACTTCCCAAAAACTACCTTTCTGAGTAAGTTCACCCACCCCCTGCTATTTCTGTCACACTTATCTTGTTCATTTCCTTCTAGTTTTAAAATTTTTTTTTAAAATCTGTGTGCTATCTGCTTCCCTACTAGGTTAAAGATCCGCAGAGACAGAACACGTCTATTTCTCTCGTCCGTCTATAATAGCGCCTCACTTGACGCTCCACACCTAGTAGATTCTTTTATCCCCCTGGCCCTTAGGTGTACCAACTTGTGTGTGTGTGTGTGTGTGCACGTGTGTGTATTTTGGTTGGGATGAAATTCATGTAACATACAAGAAACTGTTTTTTGAGGCGTCACTCTCATTTTATTTTTTCGTTGAAGTACACATGACGCACAGTGTCATCTTAGTTTTAGGTGTACACCATAGTGATTTGGCGCGTACGTACATTACAAAATGCTCACTACAGTTACCTACAGTCACTACCTGGCACCATACAGACTCATTACAATCTTATTGGCCGTCTTCCCTATACTGTATTTTATGTCACTGTAACTTATTTAAGACTGGAAGTTTGTACCTCTTAGTCCCCTTCACCTATCTCCCCCGTCTCCCCAACCCTTCTGGCAACCACCAATTTATTCTCTGTATTTATGAAGCTGTTTGTCTTGTTTTGTTCATTTTCAAGTTCCACACGTAAGTGAAATCTTACAATATTTGTCTTTGTCTTCTGACTTCTTTCCCTTGGCATAATACCCTCCAGCTCCATCCATGTTGTCTCAAATGTCTAGACTTCATTGTCTTTTATGGCTAATACTCCACTGGGTATATGTACCACAGCTTCTTTATGCATTCATCTCTTGATGGACCCTTGGGTTGCTTCCTTGCCCGGACTGTTGTAAATAACACTGCAAGAACATGGGGGGTGGGGGTGCATAGATCTTTTCAAGATAGTGATTTCACTCTCATTTCCTTGGGTTAAATATCCAGAAGTGGAATTCCTGGATTGTATAGTTTTTCTATTTTTAATTTTTTGAGGAATTTCCATACCACGTTCCATCGTGGCTGCATCGGTTTACATTCCTACCAGCGGTGCGGGAGGGTTCCCTTTTCTCCACATCCTCACCAGCACTCGTCGTTGCTTGTTTTCTTTGTTATTAGCCTTTCTGACAGGTGTGAGGGGATATCTCATCGTGGTTTTGACTTGCCTGTCTGCCCCTGACGATGAGTGATGCTGAGCATCGTTTCATGAAGGCATGGCGTTAGGTAGAAGGTGTCCTGTGGGGCCCAGAAGTGCAATCCCCTTTGGCCACCAGAACTAGGTACTTCAGGTACTATGTGGGGTGCATGTGCCTTCCTATTGTGAGCAGGCCACAACTGCCGGTGGGCATGGCTTGCCCTGGGTCTGGCTGGCTAAGTCCCAGCTACGGCTGCTGTGGGTGCCCTGCTGGGTGGGACAGCCTGCTCTGGGTCAGGAGCCACTTTGGAGGGGTGCTGGTCTCAGCACCCACAGCCCACAGGACCACCCTGGGGCATGGCAGGGCAGGAGCAGTTTTGGGGTGACACTGATCCCAGCTGAGCTGCCTTAGAGAAGCTTGTACCAGGATGGGCAGATTGGGTGGGGCAGGGCCACAGGGCAACGCTAAGGTGAGGCCAGTGGTGCTAACAAGGTGCTGGAGAGTCAGAACTGGTACCAGCCCGTGCATCAGGCAGCTAGACTGAAGGAGGGCAAGAAAAAAGGCTGCCAGCCCCTCTGTTTCCAAAGAAAGTTCCTCTAGATCCCTGCCCCTCTATCACATGCCCTAAAATTAGTCAATAAATCTCCTCCACATAATGGCCCAGACACTTTTGAAACCGCTGCCTTTGTGTCAGGTCTTGGAGTGAATGAGTCTGCGCAAAAGCCCTTTAAAAGCAGAGTCTGGGTTACCAATAGCGCTGTGGCTCTCCTGGGGGTGAACCCCATTGATTTTTCAAAGCTTGACATTGTGAGAGCTTGTGTTGCCCCTGCAGGTCCTCGGGCAGGGGGCAGTGGCCCATGTGGGACTCGAACCCCTTGCTCCCTGGGGGGAATTCCACGCCCACGTATCCCCCCTCCACTTCAGATCACCTCACCTTGCGTGTGGGTCCTGACCAGACCTTGTCTCTGCCCCTTTCAACTCTCCTCCATGTGGCTTTTTCGTTATATCTTTAGCTGTGGAAGAGCTGTGCTGCTAGTCTTCAGGTCCTTCTCAGAGAGAATCGCTCTGTGTGTAGTTGTAGCCCTGGCGTGTCCACGGGAGGATGTGAACTCAGGACCCTCCCACTGCTCTGCCTTCGAAAACATCATGATTAACTGTACTGAAGTGCCCAATTTAGTGGCAGCTAGTGCAGTCACAACACTGTGCCACCACCATCTCTCTCCACACAGAAGGTTCTTAACACATATTTTTAAATGAAGACATAAGTAAATAAAACTATTGAATAAAATTTGCTACTTATTCGCATTTGGCTCACTGTAGCCCCATTTTCCCATATTGATGGCCGTAGAGGCCTGAATACATATACCAGAGACTGATATCCTAGGGCACAGCAGCCTGGCAGAGAAGAAACAGCTCTTTAATCTAAGTGTCCCAACGATGCCTTTCTACTTTTCAACTATCCTTTTTCAATACGACAAGCTTCCTCATTACTCACCAACTCCCATTTTTTTCTTTATTAAATAGGCTTTATTAAACATGAAGGATAAGACCTGTTCCCGGGGTCTCAGCATTTTTTCCTCATTGTTTCCCCAAAAGCAAAAGTGGTAGTCAGAGCAGTGAACACCCCCCCTCTTCGGATGAAGCACAACAGATCCATGGTCCACAGTAGATGCGTGTACAATTTTCAGTGTTGTGAGAAAAGTACTCTTTTCTGTTCATCACAGTAAGATGTAGAAATCACTTACTAATCAGTATACCAAGATGTATTCACGACACCCAAATAGACATATTCATGTGTTTCTTTTCCACAAAGTGTTTGCAATAGCCAGAAAGAAATCTCCTACCTAAAAAAAAAACAAAAAAAAAACTATTTATTTATTTATATTTATTTATTTGTATATTCTCATTAGCATTTGCTTTTATATTTAGCCTTTCCTGTGTCCTCGCGATGACCTCAAATATAAAATATTTATAATTGATTTCAGTTGTTGAATATTTTAAAACAAGGTGTTCCACAAAAAAAAAAAAAAAAAAAAAAACAAGGTGTTAAGGTCTAAGGGCGGGCAAGTCATGATGGATTCTTTTTTTTTTTAAATTTTATTTTTATTTATTCATGAGAGAGAGAGAGAGAGAGGCAGAGACACAGGCAGACAGAGAAGCAGGCTGCGTGCAAGAAGCCTGATGTGGGACTCGAACCTGGGAATCCAGGATCACGCCCCGAGCCAAAGGCAGGCGCTCAACTGCTGAGCCACCCAGGATTCTTTAACAGTGGGAGCTAAAGGTGAATGGACGCATGAACCTTGCAAGCTGAGCACTCGGAGAGTCATGCATCCCCATGGAACATTTGGTCTTAAAGACTCTACAAATGCCCACGCACCCTGAATAAGCAGCAACGGCTACCAGATAGATGGAAGAGATGCTCACTTCCCGTTCATTCCCTTCCTGTGAAATTTTGCCACCTCCTTTCAGTTCCCTCTACTACATCCTAGGTTAAGGCCCCCTGTTCGCAGTCCTGATCAGTTATAGTCTGGTAACTTGCTAGTGTCCAGCCCTCTTACCTTCTACTCATCAAACCTCATTTTGAGATAGGACAGCCTAAAGCACAGCACGTTCTCTCTTTAGTTCCTCTACCAAAATCTTTCAGAGTCTTCCCAAGTCCTGTAAAATCTAAATCTCTTAGCTTAACATTCAGATCCTCTATAGTTTGGCTCCGAGTTCAAGCCTGAACCTGAACTCCTCTCATGCCTGTGTCCCGGGAAGGCTTTGTGCATCCTACCTCTGCCCTCTCTCCCAGATCTCTGAGAATGCCCGTCTTCTATGCCTTGCTTCCCGAAGTCTGCTCATCCTCATCCTGTTCAGATCATTATCCTTGAACCCTCAAATATTTACTTGCATTCCTTTGTTTCTCATTCTTTCTCCTTGCTCCTGAAAGAGTGCCTGGCATAGATCGATGGGCACTTTGGTTTGTTGGAGGAAGCGTTAGCACAAACCCTCCGCTGACCTCAGTTCTCCAATAAATAGGAATCTTTCCCTCTTCTGAACACTCATCACCCTTTATTCATATTCCTCACAAGTAAATTTCCATTTTCTAGTTCATATCTTCCCTGGAAGACTGTAAGTCCTTTGAGGGCTCAGTCAGTGTAATCAGTGATTAATCTTTGCAACCCCTGTACATCAGAGTGTAATGCCTCATTCCTGGCAATACTTGCTTGATGAAAGAATGTAATTTATCTTAACTAGTGTGAGCACATTTGGAAAGTTTGAACCAATTTTGTTAAAAGGGTACCTTGTTGAATTTGTATATTTAAAGGCTGCTCTGAAGTAAATCAGAATGTGATCAGTATTATTTATTATGATCTAGTGAATTCGTGATTTTTATGTTTATTTACTGATTATCATGACCTGTATGCCAATTCAAATTTCTTTTAGGGGGGTAGGGGCAGGGGGACGACTGTTGGATACCAGTTTGTAGCATCTATGGACCACTGTTAACACTGCTACTCCTTGAGAATCAGGATCACCCTGATTGTTTCTATATATAACTCAACGTGGAAATTTGCCAATACTTGGTTATTTGTGTACCTTAAATGACTCAGCAGAATTATTACATGTCCACAGTTATTTGTTTATTTGTGTATTTGCCTGTTTTGGAAAAGGACCAGAATCTTCATTTTGTTGTATTCTGGTTAGACCTTACCTTTGAGATGCTGATAAATTCTAACCCAAGTTACTGCTCATTCTTCCCACCTCAAATACTTTCGAAACATAAGCTGAAATAGACGGATCATAGACGGATCATCATATTAAAATGTAGGCTGTTGTTACAAAAGCCCATATAATCAACTTGTAAGCACACTGGGCTTCCAAGTCTCACCGACAGCAGTTCTCAATAGCAATGTATTTGACAAGTGCTAGTGCTGACGATTCTTTCTCATTTTTCTTTTAGAAAAGCAGCTAAATATTCCTTACGTAGTAAGCGACCGAGGTTCTCAGAGAGTAGCTGCTCACATAACTGGAACCAGTCGGAGAAGCATGTTTCCAATTCCAAGTAAGAGAAACAATAAATATATGGCTTACAGGAAGGCAATGGAAAAATTTGTTCCAAATAATTTATTCTTTTAACTCGTACATGGAATGTTTATGTGGCTATCTACAAAATGTTCAGTGGTAATCGGGGCTCAGACTGACTCTTTTCAGAAGCAAGATTACAAGACAAATAGCTCAACAACTGCTCTCAGGAAAATTATATGGTGGGAGAACTTTGAGTTTTCCATGCCCCTATTTGTGCTTTTCTTTTTCTTCTTCAAAGTAGTTTTTCTTCCTCATTCCCATCAAATCATCTTCCTCTTCGAAGGTTTTTAATCAGTTATTCACTTTCACCATGAGTCACTAGGTATTCTTTGCGTATTTGTATTTGGTTAAACTATGGGAAGCTGCCAATATTTGAGCATTTTTCATTCACAGAAATGTCAGCTTCATATAGTTTCACCAAATATGGTAAGTTTGTTTCTTGACTAAAGAACCAGTGTCCACACAGTGTTGTAACGGTGCAAGAGTTTAAGAGTCCAAATACCCATGTTGGAATACCAGCTCCTCCTTACCTAGATATAGGTTTTTAGCAAATTACCTAATCAAATCAAGCTTCAATTTCTTCATATACAAAGTAGAGACAATCTTTAAGTCATAAAATACTGAAGATTAACACAGGCAAAATTCCCGTGGTTGTAAATACTCCATAAACAGTTGCTTTTATTACTATGAAAGGTTTTATCCCAAGTTAAAGAAATTTCAGATATCAGTTAAAATATGAAAAGATTGTGGGATTTTTTTTTCTTTTCTTTTTTTTTCTCCAGGCAGTTGCCTTCCTGGTATTCCTGAATTCATGTTTATGAATGATTGACATGTTATGCCTGAGAGTGAGATCATTATAATGTTACTGTGTATTATTCATCAGGACACACAACAGTTGCTTTACGCTGTTGAAAAACTAAATTTTGCACCAATCATGGAGATGACCTCAAAGTTTAAAGAGATATGTTTTCGTAGGGCCCTTTTTCAAAGTCTTTGGAAGCTAAAGATCCAAGGGTCTGAAGATCTTTAAATCTGGGCTTTCCTTGCCAAACCTTGCACCCTGTCTTATGGAGGACTAGAGGTGCTTTCTGCTTGAATGGTGCTTTTGACTCTGGATTACTGAGAAAGACCAAGAAAGAACCCAAAGAGACCCAAAGAAATAGCAATAATTTCTGAGCTCTAGGCTTAAGGAAATAGATGTTTCTTTTGGTTTCTTTATATGTTACTCATTTGAACTCACCGGCATAGGAAGAGAGGTAGGGGTTTGGGATAGAAATTCTACCCATTAGTAAAGAGTGTCATCCGAGTTAATCATCCCCCATGCTACTGTTTATTGCTGAGTGTGGCAGACATGGCATAAGTGGTTGATAAGGTACAGAAAAGTAAGGGACTTCCAACATGTCACAGTGATTTCCTCCAGATTTCCATAAGACTAAAATTTAGAATCCTTGTAAGATTGAAGGAGCAAGAAGTTTTATATTAGATTGAAATTCTTTGTGATCCCAACCAAAAAATTGGCTAGCCACAGCTACTGAGATAATTTTTGCATTTGCTACAAACTTCTTTCTTTTAACTTTCTTTCTTCCTAAACTTCATCCAGGCTCCAAGAATGATAAAGCTTTGGGCCACAAAATAAACTCCTGGGATTCCACAAGAAAAGGACATTCATTCTTGAATAATTTGCACTTGAGGAACGGAGAGCTGGTTATCCATCAAAGGGGGTTTTATTACATCTACTCCCAAACATACTTTCGATTTCAGGAACCTGAGGAAATTCCAACAGGACAGAACAGAAAGAGAAACAAACAAATGGTCCAATATATTTACAAACACACGAGTTATCCGGACCCTATACTGCTGATGAAAAGTGCTAGAAATAGTTGTTGGTCTAAAGATTCTGAATATGGACTCTATTCCATCTATCAAGGTGGGATATTTGAGCTTAAGGAAAACGATAGAATTTTTGTCTCTGTATCTAACGAGCAATTGATTGACATGGACCAAGAAGCCAGTTTTTTCGGGGCCTTTTTAATCGGCTAAATACGCTGCAAAGAAAAAAAAACTGTATTCTTTATTCACAGCAAAGCAAGGACATCTAAGCAAAGTCACGTCAACCAAAAGAGTAACACGCCTTTCTCAAACATCTCTGAAAATGACCAAGTCATTCTCAGAAAATGAAATTGCCGAAGACCTTTCCAGGCACTACCAGAGATCAGTTTGCTAGCAGAAACCTAGAAGATTCTGTAAGCAGCTGTCTTTATTATCTACTCTTGTAAAGACCCAGAAGCAAGATTAATGATCCATCTCTTTTTTATGTAGGCTCCACAGCCAATGTGGAGCCCAACACTGTGCTTGAATTCACAACTCTGAGATCAAGACCTGAGCTGAGATCAAGTATCGGACACTTAACCAGCTGAGCCACCCAGGTGCCCAGTGATCCATCTCTAAAGTAGTGTATCACTCTGGTCGCTTCCAGGTTACCATACGGAACAACATTCCCGAAGGTAAAAGAGAACGGAGAATCACTAAAAGGTCATGCTCTTGGGAGGTGACCTCTGTCGATATACGCGATGTGCAAAGGGAGTTTGCATTGTGCATGACCTCACAGGGGTAACCTCATACACCTGGATTTGGTGGAATTAAGAACATTCCACTCAAAATAATATCATTTTGTTAAAAAAAAAAGAAAACACACGCACACAAACTAAATTTATGTTCAGTGAACAAGGAACTATTTCCGAATGGTTTGTGATTTTCACTACCAGAAGTCAAGCTGGCCAAAAGCACTGATAATATTTTTGGACAAAATCAGTGAACAGCTTAATCAGAAATCGGGGAATTTGGTCTCATGGGAGCAGGAGAAGAAATGAGAAAGTGGAAATGCCAAACGCAAATAAATTAGCAGAAAAGAGCCTAAGAAAGATCTGATTCCCCTACCCCCCAACCCGCCTACCCATCCTCCCCTGCCCAATAACATTGCCTAGTATACATCTGCCTAAGGTTGTTATCATTTATTTGCCTCCGCCAGAAGAACAGAAATTGCTTTTATCTTCCAAAATTGTGACACAAAACATTTTATCTCATCGTTTAATCTGACCAGTTAGAGAAAAACAATTAATCAGAGCGTTTGTCTAATCTCTTTTAATTGTCATCCTAAATACAGCATAATTTATACTTTGGGGCTGGATGCTCAACTGTTCATTTAAATGTGTCTGACCAATTAGGTCTTTTTCAAATTTAAATTTAAACATGCTACAGACACCTGGCACTTCTGGCCCTTCTTACTCTGTTTTTTACAGTAATAGGTAAGTTCTTACATACTAACACATTGACTTACTTGTTATTGTTTTTTAAAGCCTGCCTCCTCTCACCAGAATATAAACGCCGTGATAGCAGGGAACATTTAGTGCCATTCACATCTGTAACCTCAGTACCTGGGACAGTACCTTAACATAACACCCACACACAACATATTTGTGAATAAATGAATGACTGAGTGAATGGATACCTAATCTTATGGGAAAAAAATTTAAAACATCCGCTGCCTTATCCCTCATATTGAGAAAAAAAAAACAAAAAACTGAGGAACTTCAAAAGTAATCTTAAAGTGAAGAAGACTTTTTATTTTTTTACTTTTAAAATCTTTTATAAAGATTTAATTTTTAAATAATCTCTACACCCAACATAGGGTTCAGATTTACAACCCCAAGAACAAGAGCCGTACACTCTACGACTAAGCTAGCGAGGAACCCTGAAGACGACTTTTTAAACGAAGACTTAAAACTCAAAGCAAAAGACTACAGTGTTTCTTAGCATAAAAACCTCAAAATGGGGATGCCTGCATGGTTCAGCAGTTGACCATCTGCCTTCAGTTCACAATGTGATCCTGGGGTCCTGGGTTCGAGTCCTGCATCGGGCTCCCCACAGGGAGCCTGCTTCTCCCTCTGCCTGTGTCTCTGCCCCCTCTCTGTGTTTCTCATGAATAAAATCTTTTTTTTAAAAAAAAAAAAAACCCTATCTATGAAAGAGAAAATTAATTTTTACTTTATATTTTTGTATTAAAATTTTAAAATATGTTACTTTTTCCAATAAAAATGACATATGGAAATATGTAGTTTTTTGTTTATCTAATATTTGCATTTGTTTTGGAGTACCAAGATTATTAAAAATGGGAAAAAGAGCTTCTAATCTCTTTTTTATGATTTTTGGTTGACATATCTTACAGAAGAAAGGAATTAATTGCTTACTTTTTATCTAATGTGTTAAAATATATCAGTCTTTTCCTTTACAGTTAATGCTTTTGTTATAGATTGAATTGTGTCTTCCAAAAAAAGTTATGTTGAAATTCTACTCCCCATTGCCTCAGAATATGACCTTATTTGGAAATAGGGTTTTCCCAGATATAATTAGTTAAGATGAGGTCATAGTGGAACAGAGTGGGCCTTTATAACAATAAGACTCGTTTACTTTTTTTTAAAGATTTTATTTATTTTAAGGTGGAGGGGGGAGAAGCAGGAGGAGAGAGACAAGCAGACTGTGTGCTGAGCACAGAACGTGACAGGGCTCTCTACCTCACGACCCTGAGATCATGACCTGAACCGAAATCAAGAGTGGATGCTCAACTGGCTGAGCCCCCCGGGGGCCCCAAGACTGATATGCTTCTTAAGAGAAGGAAAGTTAGAAACAGACACACAGAGCTCCACGTGACAGCAAAGACAGAGACTGGAACGATGTTGCTGCCCCCTAAAGAGCACCGAGGATTGACGTCCACCACCAGAAGCTAGGGGGGGACGAGGAAAGATTCTACTCAGTGTCAGAGGAAGGATCTGAGACCCAGAGTCTCCGTCCTCTGCTGACACTCTGATTTTGAACTCCTGGGCTCCAGAGCTTTGAGAGAATACATTTCTGTTGTTGAAAGCCACTCAGTTTGCGGCACTTTGGCCCAACAGCCCTAGAAAACTAATGCAGGTTTTCATACTACGTCCTAGAAATCTCTTCTACTGACACGAGGCAGATAGTGCCACATACATTTTTCCTAAAAGGTTTAAAGTTTGGCCTTTCATAGTTTGATGGGATCATTCAACTCTGACTTATGCGTGATGTGAGATGGGGATGATTTTAATGTTTCTATCATAGACCAAGCTTTCACGGGTCTCTTTCTGTGCTCTCTTTTCTCTTCCCCCCCATTGATCTAGTTGTCCACCTTTAGACCCATACCATTTCGGTTTCTTACATTGTGTTAAAATACACACAAAATTTACCATTTCAACCATGTTTGAGTGTACGATTCAGTGGCATTAAGTACATTCACGTTATTGCCCAACTATCAACACTATACCTCTCCAGAATGTTTTCATCATCTCAAGCTGAAACTTTGTACCCAATAAATATTGTCCCTTCCCTCAGCTTCTAGTAACCACCATGTTGCTTTCTTTATGGCTTTGACTATTTTAGGTGCTTCACGTAAATAGAATTATACAGTGTTTGTGCTTTTGAGTTTGGCTTACTCCACTTAGCATAATGTCTTCAAGATTCATCCACGTTGAAGTACGCCAGAATTTTATTCCGTTTTAAGACTGAGAAAAACTCTAGGGCAAAGGGAGGGGATGGGAGTGTGTGTGTGTGTAAAACTCAGCAACTTTTTGATTTAATAGTATCTAGACCCCTTTCTAATATTCAAGTATAATTACTTTTTTTAAAGATTTTATTTATTTGACATGCAGAGAGCCGCAGAGGGAGACAGAGAAGCAGGCTCCCCACTGAGCAGGGAGCCAGACATGGGGCTCAATCCCAGGACCCGGGATCATGACCTGAGCCCAAGGCAGATACTCAACTGACTGAGCCACCCAGGTGCCCCTCTTATTGATTTCTTGAAAACTACTGCCTAATACCTCACTGAATGACTAAGTCCTGATTCCTTATTCCACCATTAGCTTGTTCTCAGTTTGTCACTACAAATAATGATACAAGAAATTTTTTTGGCCTTGATGCTTATGTTCTGGGTCCTGAACTGGGATTGCTAGGCCAATTTAACATTTCAGATGTTAAAAATAATGTCTGGTTACTTTCTTAAACTTTGGCCACAGCTCACACTCTTAGCAGCAGGGAATGAGAATGCCCTATTTCCCATAGCATCATTAGAAGGGGGTAATGTAACAACTTTTCTGGTTTGCTGACCTGATGAATGAAAACAGTATCTAACTTGTGTGTTTTCCACTGATATTCTTTATCATGGTCAGCAAAGGTGGTGGAGGAACTGTGGTTCCTTAAGCTCACGGTTCTTCAGTAACTCCTGGAGAGCATCTAAAAATGCAGGTGCCTGGGCTTCCCTACAGACCTCCTGAATCAGAATCTTTGGAGAAAGGCCCCGAGGATCTTTTTATATTTGCATTTTAATTTTCCCAAGGGATCCTGAGATAGCTGGCTGGGCACACATCTGACAGGTAAT
This sequence comes from Canis lupus baileyi, assembly GCF_048164855.1. Taxonomy (NCBI): domain Eukaryota; kingdom Metazoa; phylum Chordata; class Mammalia; order Carnivora; family Canidae; genus Canis; species Canis lupus. Next base: position 38,328,226 of record NC_132868.1, on the reverse strand, counting down.
TGAAAATCATGAACAGAACCTATCTAGAGTTGAGAAACCCAAATTTCAAAGGCTGTGCTTTATGAATCAAATATGTAAGAAAACAATGTGCCCACATCATCATTTGGGTTGGAAATCCAACTATTCAACGTACATGTGACATTTTAATGTCATGACTCATTTATAATAAGGGATGCTCATGGGTTCCTTTCTCTGATATAGAAATGAAGCCCAAAATACTGGAGGCAACTCTGAAGACGCTGTTTTAACATAGTTTTCTGGCCAACTGTGAATCCCTTCCCAGACGGGATGAACCCTGAATATTCCATCTTTTTGAAAATGAAACAGGATCGGGGGGCAGGAGTGTTCTGGCATCGTTGCTGGACCCTGTCCCATGAAGCCTCCTCGCAGGAAGAAAACTGCTACTTCAGCTCTTCTTAGGATGGATTTGGGCAGAGGGCAGGGTTTTTCTAAAGACAAGGACCCTTCAGGAGAGGCCAGCTCAGCTGCTTGAGAGGTGCCTTGACGGGTTTGAGTAGCAAGGGGGGTGGCCTTGAGAGCAGGAAGGGGTCACCTTATTGTCACACTCCAGAAGCAGCCACCAGATGGCGAGGTTCCCTTATTTTCCTCAAAGCCCAAAGAGCTTTGAAAGTGGGAGAGAATAAATGACGTTCATTTCTGTCTTTGGATCAAACAGCAGTGAAGGGGACGGGGATGCCAGGCTTCAGGAGTCATGTCGGAGCCTCTCCCTGTGTGTCAGACGATACCACCCACCTTGCAGGGAGTCTGTAAGGAAATGCTTATAATGCGAGTGAATGCTGAGACCCCACCTGGCAAGTTCTAAGCATTCAAGAAGCTTCCTTTTGAAAAATGAAGTTAAAGTCAAGAAAGCCTCTGGTATGACAACCTCGTTTTGATTGCTTTTATGCTGAGTTCTCTTTGTTCAAACAAAGAGAATAAAACAAGAATTTCACAGATACGACACTGGAGAAGAGGTTTTTAAACAGATAAAATATCTTGTGCTGGTGAAGGTAGGACAATAAGAGCAAAAGGGCTTTATCTAAAACTGGTTCTCATATTTTGCTTTGAGAGTTAAAAAACGCTAAATCAAAGAACAATAAGTTACCTGAAAAATCTGAATGAAATAATGACAGAAGCTCAAATTATCTCATAGTAACTTTTATTTATTTATTTTTTAAGATTTTATTTATTTATTCATGAGAGATACAGAAAGAGAAGCAGAGACACAGGCAGAGGGAGAAGCAGGTTCCATGCAGGGAGCCCGACGTGGGACTCGATCCCAGGACCCGGGGATCATGCCCTGGGCCGAAGGCAGGCGCTAAACTGCTGAGTCACCTAGGGGTCCCTCATAGTAACTTTAAAAAAATATATTTTATTCATTTATTTTGAGAGACACTAGAGAGAGAGAATGCAAGCGACAGGGGGGTGCGGCAGCAGAGCCAGAAAGAGAAAGAGAATCTCCGGCAGATTCCCCACCGCCTCGAGGTGGGGTCATGGGGGAAGGCTCGATCTCACAACCCTGAGAACCCTGAGGTCCTGACCTGAGCCAAAATCAAGAGTGGGACACTTAACCAGCTGAGCCACCCAGCTGCCCCCTCATAGTAACTTTTCTAAACTTATTAGCAGACCTAATCATTTTAATATAATTCCTGGTGTAAATGTTAAAGGGCTCAATGTAATAGCCTCTACTCAATTATACACAAATTAGAATTTGTCCTAGAAGTGTAAAACACCCTGGCTTGCTCATTAGGCTTGCCTAACACTTAAAAATATTTCCGTAGCCACACTGTGGTCGTAGTTTCCATAAAGTCATTTACCAATGCATACTATACATATCATCTCAGAGAGATCAATACAGTACAAGCCCCATGCTGTTTCCTCGTAACCTGTCCAGACAAGTGCAGGAACCCAGATGCAGTCTGCCCAAGGCAACTTATTAGTGAGTGTTTCAGTTGGGGTGGTTACAGCAGCATTTAACAGAAGATCAATTCAATTGGCACCAATAAGGTAAAAAGCCTGAGGTAGGGTGATTGCAGTCCTGACTGAGGCCGTGGCTCCCTGCCGTCACTGAGGATCCAGCTTCTCTTCATTCTTCTGCTGCGCTTTGCTCATGATACTGGCTTTTGACCACAGGTTTGCAGGAAGCCTGCAGCAGATTCAAGTCAGTTGACCCTTGAAAAACACAGGTTTGAACTGCGGGAGTCCAGTTATGACTTTTTTCCCCAAAATATATAAATACAGTACTGTAAATGTATTTTCTCTTATGATTTTCTTAATAACATGTTCTTTTCTCTGGCTTTCTTATTGTAAGAATAAAGCATATAACATATATAACTTACAAAATATGTGTTAATTGATGGTTTAAGCTCTCCAAGGTTTCTGGTCAACAGAAGGCTATTAGGAATTAAGTTTAGGAGACTCACAAGTTCTACATGGATTTTCAACTTCCCAGACCATTGGTGCCTCTAGCTCCTCCCCGTCCCGACCCCCAGCCCCATTGTTCAAGAGTCAACCCTACTTCACAAGGCTCCCTTGTACCCCTTTTGAAGACTGAGAAAAACTCTTCCCCACTCGCTATCCAGAATTATAAATATGTCCACTCCTAAATTTTTCGCTGGCAAGGAAAATGGAATTTCCATGATTGGATTAGATGAATTATCATCCTCCATAGGGCTGGGGAAAGGTCCACCCTTTTCTAAACTATGTGGTCTCCTGATAACTGAACAAAATCAAGTTTTTCATCAAAGGGAAGATTAGTGGATAGAATGGCTTCAAAGTAGGTGGTCAGCAGTGTCTGCTATGCCGGGTCAGAGAAAGAGCCTAAGAGGAATCTGCTTCAAAAGCAGAGCTCATGCTTTCAAGCTATTTGCCTTGTGGGAGGAGAATAAAAGTTAAAGAATAACTGGGCAGTGCTATTCCTTTTTTTCTGAGTTGATACGGCAATCTCAACCCCTGATGATTTTTTTCGGGAAAGATGAAATACTGTGATTATGTCTCTTAAAAAGACACAAGAAATTCCCTACATGGAGGAATCAGTAATTCAGTTTTAAATTTGTAACTAGGGTGGCCCCGGGGGGGCTCAGAGGTTTAGCGCCGCCTTCAGCCCAGGGCATGATCATGGAGACCAGGGATCGAGTCCCATGTCGGGCTCCCCGCATGGGGCCTGCTTGTCCCTCCGCCTGTGTCTCTGCCTCTCTCTCTCTCTCTCTGTGTCTCTCATTAATAGATAAATAAAATCTTTAAAACAAATTGTAACTAAAAGAAATTTGGGGGGAAGAATAACTGAATCAACTAGAATACTTTCAGGTCAATGTATAGAAACCCCATCTGTGACAAGCTTCCCTTTATCACAGGAAATCCAGAGGTAGGGCGGGCGCCAGTGTTGGTGGCTTTGGCTCTTTCCATGTCTTGGTTCTGCATTCTTCAGTGTTGGCTTCAACCACAGATTGGTGGCTTCAGTGGTTCCAGGTGTCCCGGCTAGTCAAGGCAAGGTTCAAAGGGGGCAGAACAGCAGCTGCCCATTCGGAATGGCAAGGCTTTTCCAAGATGCCCTTCAGCATACTTCCTCTCCCGTTTCACCAGCCAGAGAGGTCACATGTCCATTCCTGAATCCATCACTGCCCGGAGGATGGGCTTAGTAAACATCTGGGGCGTGAGAATTCTGATTGCCAGTTTGTCCTCATTGTGATTGGGATAATCAATATCTCGTCACCTCTATAACTCCAGCAAACTAATCTGGCCCATCACATGTTTTTGTAAATAAAGTTTTATTGGACACAGCCCCACTTATTTCTTTATGTAATGTTGATCTCTGCTTTCACACTACAATGATAGAGTTGAGTACTTGTAACAGAGACCATATGGCCTGCAAAGCCTAAAACATTTTTTATCTGATATTTTATAAAAGAAAAAGTTTGCCAACTCTGATCCAGAGTGAACTGTATAGTACTTCCCTTTATTTGCTTCAAACTATCTTCTGAAAATGGCCAGTTTTAAGTAGTGTAGATTGCCCTCCCCATTGCTAGTGGGCATCCTCCCGTCCATTGAGGGTCTGAATAGAACAGCAGAGGAAAGAAGAATTCACACTTTTTTCCCTGCCTCACTTGTGAGCTAGAAAATCCTACCTGAAAAAAAAAATCCCACCTGATCAGCCCCTTCCCTTGAACGGGGGTTTATACTGTCAGCTTCCTGGGTTCTTGGGTCTTCAGATTCTGACTGAATTACACCACTGGCTTTCCTAGGTTTCCAGCTCGCAGATTGCAAATGGCAGAGTGTGGGATCAACCTCCATAATTACAGGAGCCAATTTCTTATAGAATCTCTCTCTCTCTCTCTCTCTCCTTCTGTGTACACACACACACACACACACACACACACACACACACACTCATAAGTATATTGGTTTATATGTATGTTTGTTTCTCTGGAGAACCCTGACAACTACAGGATGAAACCTAGGTTTATCTCAACCATAGTTACATGATTAGATATATTTTACCAATTGCCCATGTGATTTTTCCAAATTGAAAAACCCGGATCCCCATAACATACCCACATAAAATCAAATCACTGACTTTCCCAACATTCACGCTGCTTATATAGTGTTCCAGCCAGGGGTGTACTAGATCCGGTTTTTACTGACTTACACGGGTTGATTGCTAGCATTTCTTTCAAACTGTGTTCAGTGGCCTAGGTAGTATAAAATTGAGCATGGTGGGTATAGCTATACCACAGGAATCGGCAAACATTCCAAACAGAGGTTGTTGGATTTTTTCCCCGCCTGAAGATCTGGTTGTTAAACACTTGCCAGCACACCGTGACTCCAGCAATTACTAGTACATTTTACGTACCTATTTCTGTTATATAACTGCATGCCAGAGAATGTCTGTATGTGATTGGGACATTGCCAATATATAATCAGTTTAAAATGAATGTCATCTGAAATAATTAGTCAATTAAATAAGTCTGAATCATTCTGAACTCTTACTTTGTTCTGGGGTGACAGTAGTGTTTACTGAGATCCAAAGCAAAGCCCAAGGTTTAGAGAGGTTTGTCTAAATATAAAAAGTGCACTCATTCATTTAAACAAATATTTATTAAGCATCTAGTAAGTCCCAGGCCATAATGGCTCACTAAAGACCTGAGCCCTGTTCAACGAAGCCTTTCATTCTAGTGTAGGAGATAGAAGTTAAACAAATAATCACATAAATGAATACAAAATTAACAGTGGAACAGAAGGAAAAAAACAGAGGTCTTTACAAGTGTGGAAAACCAGCCGACCGTGAGAGGAACTGAGAGACAGTCACTCTATCTGGATCACAGAGAGTAAGAGTAAGAAGAGACTTCCGATCTGAAATCTGTATTTTAGGGAAATCTATCTTCCAAGAGCTCCTGGAAAAACATGCCAGTCTAAGAATAAGGGGGACCCATGTGAATGGTTTTAAACAAGGGAGTATCAGGATTAGATTTGCATTTTCAAAAGATCACTGGCTGCAGGCGACAAATGAATTGTGGAATGGGAGGAATAAACAGAAGGAGATAAATCTTTTGGCTGCTGCAGCCATTTTGGTGGGGGATTATGGAAGTTCAAACCAGGGCATTAGCAGGGGAAATAGTGAGAAATATCTGGGGCCACATCTGAACTAACTGGGGTTCCTAAGAAACACTTCAAGAAGCTTGTAATGTAACTGAAGAGGTGACTCACAGGTATGAAATCACAGAAACAGTGTATAATTAGGAAGTAAACCGAGAAGTTCAAATTTTAAGGGACATAGGAATTGAGAGTGAAAAATGGGTCAGCACTCCAATGGTGAGGATTTGGAGAGAGAAGCCAGGGGCAAAAGGCAGCAAGAGTCAGGACAGTGAAGGAAGAGGCCTATAGATATGGCACATCGTGGGCAAGAACACATCTTGTTGGATATGCAGGGAAAGGCCAAATTACGAGAACTTGAAAGGGCCAGAGTTTGAAAGTCTTGATGTGAAATTAAAGAATGAGCCATTACAAATGGTTTACATAGGAAGAGTACAAGATGAAAGCAACATTTAAGAAAGTTCAGTTTAACCAAACTCTGTGATTAATTCAACTAGGAAAAACTTGCTGCCTGCATGGTTGTTGAATGGTGGGCTGGACTTAGGTGCTGGCAATTAGGAATGGAGATGAGGGATGGATATTAGGAACATCCAGCAGGTTGGAGATGTTGAATTTGCTTTAGACCACAATGAGCTTGAAAAGATGATGAGTGGGAGCACCTGGGTAGCTTAGTCTGTTAACCATCTGCCTTTGGCTCAAGTCATGATCCTGGGGTCCTGGGATCAAGCACCCACATGAGGCTCCCCACTCAATGGGGAGTCTGATTATCCCTACCCTCTCTCCCTCTCTCCCTCTCTGAGAGCTCATGCTCTCTCTCCCAAATAAATAAATAAATAAAATATTTTTAAAAAATGATGATGAGTACTCCAGTAATAAATGCCCAGTAGACAATATAGACTGGATGATATTCTTTGTAGTCTTCTGCACTATTTACAATCCCATGTTGTCTTTCCTCATTAGGGTTCCTAAAAGGAATGTTCCTTGATTTGCTCAAAGGAAATTTCTACCTTCTAAAGCATTTGGCAAGACTTTACAGAATAAAATATTTTAATATATCATTTCAATTTCATATTAAATAACATTTTGACATAATAAAACTGAATTACCCAAGTAGTCATAGGCTTGCTTGTATTCTTCACCAGTTTTATTAAGTAATTACTAATTTTTAGAAAATTTGAACTATAGATAGAATCCTATTTTAGTGAGCTTGAGGAGATAAAAATAACATAGTATTTAGCTTCTATTAAAATTAATGGGTATTATAATCTATAGCAAAAACAGCTTCAGGAGGTATTGTTGATTTTTATAGAGAAACTCATACAATCATATCTTATTTACTAATCTTCTCTACTTTATTAATACCCCACATCCATTGTGCCTTTTTGTCAGAGATGAAAGTAATCTTCATCCCTCCATCCTCTTGCCCTTCAACTCTTCTGCAATGAACTACCACCAAAATACTAATAGAGTGTTTTGCAGAAAACCTCAAAATCTCAAATTTCAAAGATCCAAACACTACAAATTAGAAACTCCAAAAGAACAATGTCTTTACTACAGAAATTAGCTTCAGAGTGGATAACAACTGTTGAAGGCATCTGCTAAGTGGAATTTTTAATTTAATGGAATTTGTTATAACTCCATCAGTAAAGTACAATTGCTGTGCACCATCTGTTGTGGCTTTTAAATTGCCTTGCTTTTTTAGAACCGGATGTAACGATCACATCCATTAAAATGGAATACTACTTTCTTTACCAACTTTTCATCTTTCCCTTTATTTTCTGTGCTATTAGAATCATTAGAAGATAAATTAGTAAGACTAAACACAATCTCAAGAGTCAAAGGGGCAACTCAACAATAGAAGAACAAACCACTTCATTAAAAAATGGACAAAGAACTCAATAGACATTTCTCCAAAGATATACAAGGGCTGATGAGCACGTGAAAAGATGCTCAGCATCACTAATCGTTAGGGGAATGCAAATGAAAACCACAATGACAAACCACTTCACACCCATTAGGATGTCTAGTACAAAATAGAAAAACAAACTAAAAACAGAGAATAAGTGGTGGCAGGGCTGTGGAGATGTTGGAACCCACATACTGCTGGTAGGAAGGCACAATGGTGTGGATGCTAAGGAAAACCATATGGCATTTTCTCAAACAAATAAAAACAGCCATCTGATCCAGCAATATCACTTCCGGGTATATCCTTAAAGAATTAAAGGCAGGGACTCAAACAGTTATTTGTACACCAATACTCCTAGCAGCATTATTTGCCATAGTCAAAAGGTGGAAGCAACTCAAATGTCTATTGAGAGACGAACAAAGAAGCAAAATGTGGTATATACACACAATAGAATATTATTCAGCCTTGAAAAGGCAGGGAGTTCTGGCACATACTACAACATAAATGGCCTCAAGGACATCATGCTAAGTGAAATAATCCGGTCATAAAAGAACAAATATTGTTCGATTACAATATGAGTTACCAGGGTAGTCAAATTCATAGAGATAGAAAGCAAATGGTGTCTGTCAGGTGCTTGGGAGAAGGGGAAATGGGGAGTCCTTTAATGGGTTATAGAGTTTCAGTTTAGGAAGATGAAAAAAGTTCTGGAGATCGATGGTGGTGATGGTTGCACAACAACAACAATGTGCTTAATGTCCCTGAACTGGACACTCAAAAATGATTAGAAAAATATACACACATATATACACACGTATAGTGTATTTTAGCACAATAAGAGACAAAAGGACCCAGGGGAGAAGTCTAATGACTGAAAGAACCTAATAAATGGCTTAAAGTTGAGCCAAATCAGTTGAATTATGCATCACTTGGCACATCCACTTCATCAGACTGGGCCTCCAGTGTCCATCACACCGCAGTGTCGGTACTGATGGATATCATGGTGCAAAAGGCTGAAAGCAAAGAAGAAAAAGGGATCATTCGGGGGAGCTGTGGGGAATAGGGCTACAGGAATGTCTTCTCAAGAATAATTTCTTATTTTTCTCCCAGGCAGGGCCAAAAGGCAGCTAAGGGAGCCTTCAGAACATCATCTGGAAAAGCAGCTAAGGGAGCCTTCAGAACACAGATTGCACTGAGGGAAACTCCGTCATCCAAATCTTACCCTTAGAATACACATTTCATGGTTAAACTTTTTCCTGTTTAAGAAAATAGAGGAACTGAAGTTTGTGTTATATATGCTGTTATTATAAATTTAATGCATATATATATGTATATATATACACACATGTATATATAGTGGGCTTTTTTTTAGATTTATTTATTTATTTATTTATCCGTGAGAGGCACAGAGAGAGAGAGAGAGAGAGGCAGAGACATAGGCAGAGGGAGAAGCAGGCTCCATGCAGGGAGCCCGATGTGGGACTCGACCCCAGGTCTCCGGAATCACACCCTGGGCTGAAGGCAAGTGCTAAACCGCTGAACCACCCAGGCTGCCCTATATAGTGTCATATGTAGGTTTGTCATTATTCCCTGCTGTCTAAAATAATGGGCATTACAGTCAATTACCTAAAAGAATAAAATATTGCCTCTAAAAACTCACAAATACATTTAGAGTCTAAGAGGTCTCTATTCACACCTCTCAGAGGTGGTTTCATATAACCCACTTCTCCTAGGGCTCCCTTCCTCCATTGGTTCTCTCACTCTCTTAAATTTCTTTGTATGTTTGAATCATAGTGCAATACTTCCCCTATTGTCATTTGATTTTGCATTTTGTTTTGTATTAAAAGATACATATGCAAAAGTAAATGGAATAGGTGAAACAAAATTGGCAAAATTTGAAGGTGGAGGATGGGTGCATAGGGTTTCATCATATTGGAATATAAGAATTCTGAAAAACAAAGCGTGGGAGCAAAAGAAAATTTCTAAAAATTCTAATTAGTATTCCCAGGGCACTATGGGATGACATTTCATTCATGAAATAAGAATGAGAAAGAAAAAAAACAAAAACAAAAAATTCTTTAGGAGGTCCAGTATATGAGTAACAAGAATCTTAAGAAGGAGACTACAGGAAGTGGAGGGGGAGGTAAATAACAAAAAAATAATTCAGTAACACTTTCCTGAACTGAAGGACCTAAATTGAAAAGCCAAAAAATCATGAAGTGTAATGAATGGAGAAAGAACTACACTAGGACACATCTTGGGAAATTTTGACAGCCTGGAAACAGAGACAATTCACTGATCTAATCATCTTCTTAGTTCCTTACCATCTTCATGAACTTTCTTCAGCTTAAACTCAACGGTCAACGGTTCTAATCAATTCCTTGGAGAGAACCTCCTCTTCTTTGTCCTTCTTATGCTTTCTCATCTGTCCTGAACAAAATCATAACCTGGGTTAAATTAAATTTTCCTTCCACTCCATTACTGTACCAGCACAACTGAACATAAAGATGGGAAAACAGTCATGTTGATGAATGTCTTTTAAAATTCATCATCATTAACCTCAGGTAGGCCCTTCCTGCTGCCGAGCAATCAGAGGATATTACCGTCCTGTGTTCACTTTCCTGCTTTCTTAGACAACTCCCTCATGCTCGCATCTCTTTCCTCCACCCTCCTCCACCTCCTTCCCCACCCACTCTCCACTGTTGCCCTTGCTTTCCATATTGCTGAGGAAACGGAAGCTATCAAAGACTTCCCATGAGCCTCACCTTGCCTATCTACCTATCCTCCCACATCTGCAGTCTCTCCTGTTCCTGGAGGTAAACTAACCACTCTCCCCCCTAAAGCCATCCCTTTTGCTTGAGTACTAGGTCCAAGCCCTCTTAGAAACACCACTCCAGCCATTCTTCTTTCTTTTTCTTCATTTTTTATCACACTTTTAAGTTTCTCCTTTAGAGCATATTATTCCCAAGAGCACACAAACTACTGCCATTTATCACAGCTTTAGAAAGAAATTCCCCGGACCCACACCTTCCTTTACCTGCCACTCCATTGGTTTCCTTCCCTTTATAATGAAACTCTTTGGAAATTATACTCACTGTCTCCAGAGTATTTTCTCTTACTTACTTGAACTAAGTAGGTTCATCCTCAACATGCCACCAGGATCATCGATTAACAATTACCTCCATGTTGCTAAATACAGTGATCAAGTCTCATTTTACTTGGCCCATGGAAGCATCGGATACAATTGGCACTCCTTCTTCCTGGATACGCTTTCTTCAGTTGTCTTCTAGAACATCACATCCTCCAAAGTTGTAATTTTTATTCTACTGACCATTTGTGAGTATTTTTTGCTAGTTCCTTCTCATGATCTCCTATCTCTAAAAGTTGAAGAACTCCAAATCTGAAAGCCCTTAGACCTCTTCTCTTTTCTAGCTTATCTAGGTTATCTCACCTGGCATCTTGACTTTAAAATCTACCTATTGCTGACTGTTCCCAGATTTCTATCTCCAGTCCTGAACTCCATACCAGTATATCCAACTCCCTTTTTAAGTTGTCTTTTTAAATTTCTAGTAAGCTTCTCTAACTTTGCACATCCAATATTAAGCTCTTAATCTTTCCTTCAAAACCCATTCTACTTCCAATCTTTCCTATCTCTATTAATGGCAAATCCATACTTTTCAGTTGCACAGGCAAGGAAAACAAAATGTGGCTCAAAAAAGGAGAATGCTATCGTAAGTGGTTTGGATTTTTAGAAAAATCTATATCAGCATAAAATATGAGTGCTAAAGATAGATCTAACCCAAAATTACACTGAGATTGTATTTGGAAGATGAAAAAGTTATATGTGTAGGTCTCTGAATACAGGTAATGCAAGGATTAACAATGTAAAAGAGCTGAATACTCTTCTTCCATAACAATAGGTTATTAAATAATGACACATAAACCAGTGTGAGCATGGTTTAATAAGCTCTGCATAACTAATTAAATTATAATTAAATCTATAAATTAAATTTTAAAATAATTTATAATTAAAATTATAAACCAATGTAAACTCTGATAAATTTAATAGATATATTTTGGTATTATGTTTGAAATGACCATGGTGAGAGTCATAATGCTTAACATCATATGTAAAAACCGGTTGTATGAGTACCAGCAGAAAATACGGAGTCTCACTGGAATCTTTATAGGAGAAATTTGGAAAGAGATGGATACCTGGGACTTTCTAACATGTGTGAGTTGTTAAGCAATACATGTTATTTCCACAATCAGAAAAGCATAAATATTTTAACTGAATTTCTAAAATGCATAATCATTTCATTATTCATAGTGATCATTCATGGTAATGTATCTCATTTACTAGCTAGAAAACGCTTTTTAGGTGCCTGAATGCTAAGATTGCATTTTTTGTAGAAGTGCAATTTTTCTCCTCTATTGATGTACTTGATATTCAATATGGATTCTTATAGCTTGCCCATCTGAAGAGTGTATTTCTTAGTTTGAAATATGTACGCGATATGCTTCAAAAGAGGCTACATGATATGATAAAAAAGTAAAAGTGATGAAGCCAAATTATTAGTATATTATGTACAAGCCTTGAATGAAATGTGAAAATAAATTTTGTATTTTTATTAAAGGTACAATGTAACACAGAAATCTCATTATGAGCCTTCTTATGTGTCCTTTTGTTTATATAGATGATTTCGAATGAAATAGAAATTAAATCAAATCACTCAATGTTTACTTTAAATTATCTTCCACCTATAAGATACTATATACGAAGTTTTATGGATCATTTAAGGAAAGAAATATTTTTGTTCTCAAATTATAACCTGGCAGGGAAATATGACAGAGATTGAATGTGAATTGTATATCCAAATCTAGAACCTTGGAAATGATAATGTGTCTGTCCTACTATAAACATATAGTTCCCAGCCTCCCCTGAAGAGAATTTAGCCAAAGTGATATAAGTTAGAGTGTTTGATTTGAGCTTCTAAGAAAGCCCTTCTCTTCTCTTCTACTTTTATCACCTAGACTCATTTGAATGACTATAGTTCCAGTAGCAATTTTGAACCAGGAAGCAGTCTTGATAGTGAAAAGTCAATATACTCATGAAGTATGATAGAACAGAAAGGCAGAAGGAGCACTATTCCTGATCACATCATACCAGCCCTGCACACCCTATATTCTGATTTCTTTTAGAAAAAAAAATAAATTCACGAACTTGAATCATGTTTCAGTCTCTCTCTCTCTCTCTCTTTTTAATTTCCTGCAGTATCCAATTCTAGTTTTAATTAATACAGGACATAAGATATAATCAAGCAAAATGTTCAAAAATAATATACAATTATATTTTGCTGAAAGAAGCAATGGCACATGACAGTACACAATATTGAATAGCACAAATGAATCACGCAGAGGCAGTATCCAGTGTCCAAGTGTTGAGTCTCGACTCTGAAAATACATAGAGAAATTTTATATACTATAGAGGAGTCACTCAAATTATCAGAATAAGGTGGAATTTTTAATAAACAATGATGAAACAACTGGATAATCATTTGGAAAAGATAAAATTCGATCCATATATCACTTCACGTAGCAGGATAAATTGCAAGTGCATCAGAAATATAAAGTGTTAAATAAAAAACAAGAGCACAAAACAATGGAACAAAATGTGGATGAATTCCTTCACAAATTGGCAATGAGTAAAGCTGTTATACATATTATATATGCTATGTATAATAAAACATATTGTATTTTTATAAGTATAATTCAAAATACAGAAGCAATAACAAAAAGACAAACTTGATGGCATCAAAATTTTAAACTTTTGAATGTCAAAATAAAAACCCTGTAAGTAATATTAAAAAGAAAAATAAATGACAGGAGAAAATATTTTCAATTTTTATTATTTCTAAGAGATGTCTCCCTAGCACAAAAAGAGCCCCTAAAATTTTATTTTATTTTATTTTATTTTATTTTATTTTATTTTATTTTATTTTATTTATTTTATTTTATTTTATTTATTTTTTTAGAGAGGGAGAGGGATGGAGTAGGGGCAGAGAGAGAGGGAGAGAGAGAATCTTAGGCAGGCTCCATGTCTGTTGCAGAGCCCTACTGGAGGCTCGATCTCATGAGTTTGAGATCATGACCTGAGCAGAAATCAAGAGTCCAATGCTCAACAGACTGAGCCACCCATGCACCCCGAATAAAACAACAATTCAATAGAAAAATGAGCAAAAGCCATAGCCTACAGGCTCATATGAAAAGGAAGGCAAATAAACCCTGAACATATTAAAAGATGTTTGACCTCACTCGTAATAAAAGAATGTAAATTAAAAACACATGGAGAAACCATTTCTCATCTAACAAATTTGCAAAAATTTAATAGTCGATAAAACTGCTGTAAGCGTTAGGAGAAACCAAGCCCTCTTATTCATTGTTCATGGAGATACAATTTGGTTCAACCGCATGGAGAGAAATGTGGTGATACACAGGCTTCCCCCATTATCCACAGTGTCACTTCCTGCCAGTTCAGTTACCCACAGTGAACTGTGGTCCATGGCAGATGATCTGAGTATTGGCAGAAGGTCAACAGTAGCCTAACGCTACGTCACCATGCCCACCTCATTCCCCTCACTTCATCTCATCACATAGGCATTTTATCATTTCCTGTCATTGCAAGACGAGTGGGAGTGTAATAAGATATTTTGAGAGAGACCACATTCATGTAATTTTTACTGTATATTGTTATAACTGTTTCATTTTATTAGTAGTAATTGCTATTTTTACTGTGCCTAGTTTATGAACTCAGCTTTATCATAGGTATGTATGTATAAGACAAAACATAGTATATACAGAGTTCAGTACTACCGCCCAGGTGCAGGTAACCACTGGGGGTCTTTGAATGTTTAACGAGGGACTACAGTATAATGAAACTACAGATACTTTTATTCTTTGATTCAACAATGCCACTTCTAAAAATGTAATGTTATACTTGTTATTTTATACTAAATTTCCATATGTGTTTTCAGAGCTCAGAATCAATATTCAGGTGCTATAGACTGCCTCTCCACACTTTATTTGTGCTATTCCATAAGCTACGTGTGCTATGTGCCATTTCTTCTGTTATTAAACTGTAATTTTTTATATTATTCTGTAGTATACCTATAGACATGAAAGTGATATATGCAGCATTATTTATAGCAGTAAAAGATTATCAAAACATACAAATAAAATTAGTAAAACACCAGAAGAATGAAAGTACATCTCTGTAATGGGAATTATGTAACTTTCTCAAGATGGATAAAACTATTTTTAAAAGTATTGATATGAGAGAACTCTAGGATGTAATGTTATAAAAAAATCAAGATAGTAAACAATGTATATAGTATAACTTTTATGAGGCTTCACACATACACATACACACTCTTACAGAAACACACACAAGACAGGAAGCTAAATTTTTAAATGGTGTCTATTAAGGAGTAGAAAGAAGTAACATTTTCCTGAATATTCTTTGGTTTGAAGTTTTAAATTTAGGACCATGCTTTGTTTTTAATTGTAAAATCATAGAAATGTTTTACATATTAAAAAGTAAGGTTTAGGGCACCTGACTGGCTCAGTTGGACATATTAAAAAGTAAGGTTTAGGGCACCTGACTGGCTCAGTTGGTAGAGCATGAGACTCTTGATCTCGAGCCCCACTTTGGGCATAAAGTTTACATTAAAAAATAAAATAAAATTTAAATTTTAAAATAACACTAAAACTGGAGCGCCTGGATGGCTCAGGTGGTTAAGCATCTGCCTTGGGCTCAGATCATGATCCCTGGGTCCTGGGATGGAGCCTGGAGTTCCAGAAGAATCTGCTTCTCCCTTGCCCTCTGCCCCTCCCCCCACTCGTGTGTGTGTGTGTGTGTGTGTGTGTGTGTGTGTGTGTCTTTTTCTCTTGTTTGCTCACTCTCTCAAATTGGTAAATAAAATCTTTAAACAATAATAATAATGCTAAAATGGAGAGTAAATGAAACAAATAAATCTAACCATAACCACACATAGAAAAGCATTATTTCAAGTAATTTTAGAACATAGTAGCTATGTATACTTAGAGGGATATATATTCCAAGGACAAAAGAGAACTGTAAAAAAATCTCAAACTTTACTTGTCAAGGTAACTATTAGTGGTAATGCTGATGTTACCAGCTTGAAATCATTTAGTAAATATAATAAATGATTATGCTTATGTTATTAGAAACCAGGATGGTCAGCGTAAATAGAAAATCAAAGAAATTGAGAAAATGATTGGAAATTGAAGTATCTATAAATTTATGACTTCCTAATTTTTATATGGAAATAATTTCAAAATTAAAGTCGTAAAAATAATACAAAGAAAATCTTTTAACCAATTTCTTCATTTACTATTATTTCACTCCATTTGCTTTATCTACACACATGTAATTATTTTTCAGAAATGTGCATAAATCATGGTTGAGTGTATATTTTTGAGAATAAAGATATTTTCTTTCACATAATTACTAACTTCAGTAAACTTAACACTGATTCAATACTTCCTTTTAATTACATGTCATAGTCCAAGTTTGTCAATTGACCCAATATCGTCCTTCATTGTGGTTTTTTCCTCCAGCTTAGGATCCAGTCTAGAATCAGGAATTACAGTCAGAGTTTACACCTCTTTGATCTCCTTTAGTTTGGAACATTTTCTCAGTATTTCTTTGCTTTATAGAAAATTGACTTCTGAGAAGAATTTTTAGAATAGAATATTCCTCATTTTGAATTTGTCTGATGTTCCTTTGATTAGGTTGAGGTTGTACATTCCTAGGTAGACTACTATATACTTATGTCCTTCCCAGAGTATCACATGGGTGATATTAATTTTAATCACTTGATGAGGATACTTTTGGGGGGGTTGGGGTTTTTGCTGTTTTCCTTAAAGATTTTATTTATTTGACACAGAGAGAGAGAGAGAGAGAGTACAAGCAAGGAGAGCAGCAGGCAGAAGGAGAGAGAGAAGCAGGGTCCCCACGGAGCAGGGAGCACAATGTGGGGCTCAATCCCAGGACCCTGGGATCTTGACCCCAGCTGAAGACAGATGTTTAATCAATGGAGCCCCCCAGGAGCCCTAATAAAGGTATTTTTGATTAATGTACGTATCATCATCATTATCATCACATAATTTTTAAAAAAAAACACGTTTTAGCTCTGTCCATAGACAGGGTCTGGTCCATAATGCTCTGGGAGCAATAATCACCTCTACTGCCCAAGTTTAGGTCTCTAAATGCCATTCCCCAATACAAGGTACCAGAAATTCTTGGAGAAATGGCTACCCCCCCACCCCCCTCCACCCCCCCGTCTAGAGTAGGGAATTTACAACGTGATGTAAGAGTACCCTGTTGTACCACAAAGCAAGGAAGTTCTCAGAGTCTAAGTGAGTCATGTCAAAAGACTCTGGAACCAGCTTGAAGAGGATCTCATAGGCCAAAGACAGGACAATCAGAGCATTAGAAAGAAAAAAAGAAATAACTGTAATTAATTGGTATGCATTGCCTATATAAAAATCCATAAACCCATGATGATACACCATTCAAAGGACAAGCCTGCTGGGCTCGTTTGCTCCAACGTGCCTTTGTGTCCCCGTCTGACCAGTTGAGCATATTCTGCTTAATCTGACAGGACTCAACTTTCAAGATCCAGCTCAGATACCACTTTCTCCGAGAAGCCTTCCCTAAAACCTCTGTGTAGCTCAACATTTCTCCAGATTTCAGTGGAGCTCATTGTATCTGCTTCTTCACATACATGTATCCTACTGTACTGAAATTGCTTGTTTACCTGTATTTTTCTCTCTAGACTAGAAGTAAATAAATACAAGACCTGTCTGGGTTTTATTTATTTTGTTGTTCCCACTGCCTAGCACATGCTTATAGACAATTTCATATATAACATTATGTGTTGTGAATAAAAGGACCGATTTCAATATTACCCCTGTGTCTTCTTCATCACACAATGCAGATTTGTCTGTGTTTTAGAAAATGATCGAATGTAATTGGATAGCTGGCTATTTTAGCCAACATGCCCAATTTTTACCACCACAGATCTTTTAAAAGATTTTTTCCATCTATCATCTATTGCATTATCCCTAACTAAACTACAAAGATGCTCCCAAAGTCTTTCTCTGATTTGTATTCTTAGACAATAACTTCCTACACTATTTTTATTTATCCTAGTCTATTTTGTCCCACTAACGATATGTCTGCACACACAGATCTACTGATAAAGTAGGGTGGGAAGTGTTAAAGTCAACTGCAACTGGTGGCCTGACCTGGCTGTGCTCTTTTTGAAAATAGTAGCTGGTGGTCTAAAACAACTTTTTTTTTTCTTTTTAATGTCAATTGGTACAACATCTGGAACACCCTCGTGGTAACTTATGTCGTGTTTTCTCTAGTAGGTTGCCTGTATCCCTCTTGCAGTCTCTCAGTGCGCGTGGAACCTTTCACGCGTGTGCAGATACATCCACCCCTAGGTCTCTGTGGACTCTTAAGCATTAATAGTTGAGATGCTGCAGACGATGTAAAACATTGGTCAAAGTCATGTGCAAACACGCTAACATGCTTCAGGAAAGCCCTCTCCTACACACGGTGGAAGGATTCTCATTTAGGCCACGGGCAGGTGAGATGCACTAGGTGCGCTCAGTGCGCTGCTCAATGTCCTTTCTGCTTGGGACCAATCCCCCAGGTGCTGAGGCGCAGGTGGAAAGCGGTGAGGGCGGCGGGGCCGGCGCTCCCGGAGCGCGGGAGAGAGGCCCGGAGGCCGGTCGCTGGCCGCGGTGCTGAACGCGCTCCCGGCCGATCCCAAGGCCGCGCCCGCAGAGCCCGGGGTGGGCGGGATGCGCAGGCGCCAGGCTCCGCCGGAGGCCGCGGGGCAGGGGGCAGGGGGCGAGCAGGCCGGTCCAGGGCGTCACCTCGCGAGGGGCCTCCGAGGCTTTCCACGGGGCACCGCTCCTGCCCCTTAACAGCAACCGCAGTAACGGTATCGCGGCCGCAATCTCTTCTTTATTGAGATCCAGCGGTGTCCCCCATCCTTGACACCCACTCCAAGTGGTCCCCAAAACATCCTCTCTGTTTAAGATAAAAAAGGTTGGTGACCACAGCTACACAAATGCATCTCCCTGAATGATGCTTCCAAAAAATGTTTACTGAGCACCCTCCCCGTGCCACCCCCCAGCCTGGGCTCCTTCTCCTTTGCCTTCTCCACCCCCCAGCCTGGGCTCCTTCTCCTTTGCCTTCTCCATCCCCCCAGCCTGGGCTCCTTCTCCTTTGCCTTCTCCATCCCCCCAGGCTGGGCTCCTTCTCCTTTGCCTTCTCCATCCCCCCAGGCTGGGCTCCTTCTCCTTTGCCTTCTCCATCCCCCCAGCCTGGGCTCCTTCTCCTTTGCCATCTCCATCCCCCCAGCCTGGGCTCCTTCTCCTTTGCCTTCTCCATCCCCCCAGCCTGGGCTCCTTCTCCTTTGCCTTCCCCACCCTCCCACCCGGTCCCGTTCCTTAGGCTCCTCCTTCCCCGCCCCCATCCCGAGGTTTGCACAAGGCGAAGTAATCTCTTCCTCAAGTCCCCTCCCTACCACCGCTGAGATGAAGCACTGTACAAAGGGCCGGAGTTCAGAACAGAATTTATTCACGCATCTTGCCCTTCACGCTCAGAAGCCCAAATCCGGAGGGAGCCCCCAGTCTCGTCCCTGAGGCCCCAACTCGCTGTTCGACCTTGTCGGGGTGGACAAGCGCCCCCCACCCCGCCCCCCACCCCGCCCCTGAGCCTGGCTCTCCTGCTCAATACGACGGGCTCTAGAACCGCCGCAGGTTCTTCCCGGGTGCGCGGGGCTCCCTCTCAGGTCAGAACCTCAACACTAGGGGCGTTGGGGAGTGCGGCTTTGGGCTGGGTTTGTTTGGACCTCCCGGCTCCCTTCTGCAAGTCTCCGGGGCACGCCCGCGTCCTCTGCCCACCGGGTCTCTCACCAACTCGTACCCCTTCTTGAGGAGGAACTCCGGTCCTTCCAGCCCGAGGGCGTTGACCCCGCCACCCTGGGAGCGACCTGCCTCCCTGGACCCCGGGAGCGACCCGCCCCCTGGACCCTGGGAACGTCCTGCCCCCCCTGGACCCCGGGTGCGACCCGTCTCCCTGGACCCCGGGTGCGACCGCCCCCCTGGACCCCGCTAAGCAGACAGCGCCCAGGGCTGCCCCGGGAGCTCGGCTCGCCCCGCTCCGCGCCGCTGGGGCTCCGGGGAGGCTCCGAGAGCAGCGGGGGCGCAGGTAGGGGGAGTAGTGGGAGGCGCAGGGGTGGGGGGCGGGGCCTGCGGGGGGGATAGGTGGGGGGCGCAGCGGGGTTAGGCGGGGGCGGCGCAGCGGGCGGCGCAGGGGTGCCAGTGTCCTGCGACGGGGTAGGCGGGGGAGGGGGGCGCGGCGGGCGGCGCAGGGGTGCGGGGCCGCGGGCGGCGGGCGCTCTCCAGCAGGCGGTGCGTGCGCGTGTGCGCGTGTCCCCGCCGCCCCCGCCGCGTCCCGCTGCGCCGCCCGTCGCCGCCGCCGGCTCCCAGTCCCGCCCGTCCGCCCGCCCGTCCGCCCGCCCGTCCGCCCGCCCGTCCGCCCGCCCGTCCGCCCGCCCCGCGCTCCCCGCTCCCGGCTCCCCGCTCCCCGCGCCATGCGGAACGCGACGGCCGGCGAGGGCCCGGGGTCGGCGGGCTGGGACCTGCTGCCGCTGTTCCCCGCGCCGCTGCTGGCGGGCGTGACGGCCACCTGCGTGGCGCTGTTCGCCGTGGGCGTCGCGGGCAACCTGCTGACGGTGCTGGTGGTGCGGCGCTTCCGCGAGCTGCGCACCACCACCAACCTGTACCTGTGCAGCCTGGCCTGCTCCGACCTGCTCATCTTCCTGTGCATGCCGCTCGACCTGGTGCGCCTGTGGCAGTACCGGCCCTGGACCTTCGGCGACCTGCTCTGCAAACTCTTCCAGTTCGTGAGCGAGGGCTGCACCTACGCCACGGTGCTCACCATCACGGCGCTGAGCGTCGAGCGCTACTTCGCCATCTGCTTCCCGCTGCGCGCCAAGGTGCTGGTGACCAAGGGCCGCGTGAAGCTGGCCCTGCTGGCCATCTGGGCCGTGGCCTTCTGCAGCGCCGGGCCCATCTTCGTGCTGGTGGGCGTGGAGCACGAGAACGGCACCGACCCCCGGGACACCCGCGAGTGCCGCGCCACCGAGTTCGCCGTGCGCTCGGGGCTGCTCACGGCCATGGTGTGGGTGTCCAGCGTCTTCTTCTTCCTGCCCGTCTTCTGCCTCACGGTGCTCTACGGCCTCATCGGCAGGAAGCTGTGGCGGCGGGGGCGCGGCGACGCGGCGGGGGGCGCCTCGCTCCGCGAGCAGAGCCACCGGCAGACGGTGAAGATGCTCGGTGGGTGCCCGCGCCGCGCCCCGCTCCCACCGGCCCCGCGCCCCGCGCCCCGCGCCTCCCAGCGCTCGCAGGAGCCCCCCGCCCGGCCCTCACCCCGCGCGAGCGCTGCCTTCGCCCCTGCCCCTCGCTTCTGCGCTCTCCTCCCCCACCCAGGGACACATGCCCCCCTGGGTATTTCCCTTGAATGCACTTTATCAACCTCGGGACTGACCTGTCTCCTGAGTCTGACTGTGGTCCTTAGGTGGTAGGGGGGAGGCCGAGCTCCCGGCTTCCACCTTGGGGACCCGCCTAAGTTGCATTAAACAGGCAGGCGGCTGGGTCGGGCACCGAGGGGGGCCCTGATGGGATGAGCACTGGGTGTTACGCTAGATGTTGGCAAATTGTTTTCCTTTTTTCTTTTAAAGATTTTATTTATGTATTCATGAGAGACGCAGAGAGAGAGAGAGAGAGGCAGAGACACAGGCAGAGGGAGAAGCAGGCTCCACGCAGGGAGCCCGATGTGGGACTCAACCCCGGGTCTCCAGGATCAGGCCCCGGGCTGAAGGCGGGCGCCAAACCTCTGAGCCACCCAGGGATCCCCTATGTTGGCAAATTGAACTCCAATAAGGAAAAAAAAAAAAAAAAAAAGCAGGCAGGTGCGAGGTTGGGGCAGGGGCAGGTCCTGGGTCTAGGAAGTACTCAATGGCAAATGTCACCAAAGATAGATGATCAATGAGGATGGTTCTGTTAGGGATGATTCATGTTTCTTTCAGTAGCATGGTGTGCTTTCTGGACCTGCATTTTCTTGAGATAAATGCATCCCTTGTGTTCCCCCTGCCGCCCTTTATACAGCTTTGAGGCGAAGTCTATGACAAATCAGGGCTGTGTCCCCATTTGTTTCCGTGAGCAGCTAGTTCTCCCTGTAGAAGAGTCTAGGATAAACGAGGCTAGGCTAAGGTAAGCAGGCTTCCAATATGAGAAAAAGAAAAAAAAAAAAAAAAGACCTTGTGTAAGCTAACAGGACTGACTAGCCCTTGCTAAGGGGTCCCCCAGAGAACATCCAGGTGCAGTATCAGGACTGGAGTGGGCTGCGTATTTTACACTTACATGAACTGAAGTATCTGAGTTGGATACAAGTGAATATAAAATGTGTTCACATCCGAGCAAAATGGTAATTCCATCTGCTTTCTCAAAACCAGAATCTGTACATTTCATTATTCCTCGTGATAGTCCAACATTCTGTACTTACTTGCAGGTTTAGTGCTTCTTAGAAGTCTTTCCAGGTGGATTTTGAATTTGTCATTTTACAGTTCCTGGAATTTTGTATATTAAAGCGATACGGTGTTTTCAAAGACCATAAAAAGAGTTATTTTCTAGACCAGTGATTCTCACAATATGACTAACAGATTGTAAACCTGCTGGTGCCCTCCAGGGGATTCTAATATTCATCTTGATACTGTGGCAGTCAGTCGCTACTATGCAACCTAGTCTTCAGAATAGGTTTCAAAATTTCCTCCAATTTTACTTTTTAAGCTGTTAGTTATTCCCACTGGTGTCTCAACACTGATATGAATTTTCCTCTGCCTTGAAATTATGACGGGGATCACTAAAGTGGCACAAGGACTGAAGTATTATCTTTTGTTATTTTTCTTTGATTTCTGAATTTAAAAAAAATAATCTAGAAATTCAGAGGTCTTGAACAAAAATTATCCTACCTGGGTAAAATGAAGACTGGGGGGGGGATGATAATTAATGTCAGTTGGCTTTATGGTCTTTTATGACTCACTTATGTCTATCGTAGGTGGCAAAGTACCATCCCTCTCGGTGGCTCTAAATCCCAGCTGCATATTCAGTCTTCCGTGAAACTTTAAAAAGAAAAGAGAATAGAAAAGAAAAAAGCAGGTGTCCTGATCTCCTTCCTAGAGATACTAATTTTGTGAGTCTCTATTACATACAAGGAATCTGTGCCCCCAGGAAACCCTGATACCTAGCTGTGGCTGAGTATGACCTTATGTGTTTGGTTCGTATCCAACACATGTGAAATGGCTATATATAATGTGAATAAATTGTTGAGTCAATATGTCAATCTAGTCACAAAATCACTCAAATAGTTGTTAAATAGAAATAATTGGGAAGCTCAATAAAAATGATTGAACTGTTAGGCCAGACAGACCCAGTCTTGGTTAAAAATAGGACGAAGGAAAAGCCGGAGGACATAACGTTTCTCTGAAGTCAATGACATAATCAGGACAAAACTGCGTCTTCAAAACAGAATGTGACGTGCTACGACATTTCTTGAACTCACACTCTCTCTTCCCGTTGTCTTTTTAGCTGTCGTGGTGTTTGCTTTCATCCTCTGCTGGCTGCCCTTCCACGTGGGGCGATATTTATTTTCCAAGTCCTTCGAGCCCGGCTCCTTGGAGATTGCTCAGATCAGCCAATACTGCAACCTGGTATCCTTTGTCCTCTTCTACCTCAGTGCTGCCATCAATCCCATTCTGTACAACATCATGTCCAAGAAGTACCGGGTGGCGGTGTTCAAGCTTCTGGGATTTGAACCCTTCTCCCAGAGGAAGCTCTCCACTCTGAAGGATGAAAGTTCTCGGGCCTGGACAGAGTCTAGTATTAATACATGACCGAGCACATTGCTGAGCAAAGTCATCGCTTGTTCTAAACCAGAAGCCATAGCACAGCAGGACTTGGGAGGAGGTTGAAGGTTAATTTTGGAATTAGGGACACACAGATATGGAAACACTTGGGAGGAAAGAAAAGATAGGACTTGTAGTGTGTGAGCAGTTTGATTTGATGGCACACTCATCAGTGCTCTCATACACTATTTCTGCATATTCACTGTCTATGATTTTGCATTCTGCTGTTGGTGCTAGCAAGGACTTTGCAATTTGGAGAAAGGAGGATGTGCAGGGAGAGCAATTAGGGCACTTCTTACTGAGTAAATACTAAATCCGATTTACTTTTTCATAATGATAAAAAATTTTGATTAATTAAGAGAATGACATTAAACTAAAACATTTAAAACATAACTTCGATACTAGCAATTTTCATATAGCTCCAGATCAGCACTGTCCAAGAGAAATAGAATGCGAGGTAACCAATGTAAAACTTATTAATGAGAATTTCACATTCTTTTTTTTTTTTTTTTTTTTTCCATACAGAGTCTCTGTCTTGTTCTTTCCAATTGCAGCATGCCTTAATTTGGGCATGAAGTTTTCACCCGTAAAACTGATGTATTTAAGTCTTGTAAAATTTGCAGACAAAAGGGTGAGTTCGTAAATCTAAGTTGTCCAGACACGCCTAAGTGTTTTCCAATAACTAAAGCCACTATAATTTTTAAATTTAAAATGAATTTTGAAAAAATTCAGTTCTTCAAGTTGCACAAGTCACCTTTCAAGTGTTCAATAACCAAATATGGTTAACGGTAACCATCTTGGACAGTGCAGCTCTAGAGTATATGTAAAATTATTGTTAATCTTATAAAAAATGTTTACAAATAAAACTCATTCCCTGAAATTTTTTTTATAGTAAACTTAGTAGAATGTTAGCATGCTAAACCCTCAAAATTACACCTAAATGCCCCATTCTTCATGCTTGGAAGAAAATTGATATGAAATATAAGATGAAATTTTAAATTAGGTTGAATTACATGTGTTTAATATTCAGGAAATGAGACTTTATAAACATTATAGAAAATCACAAACTGCCTTATTTGGCTTAACAAAAATACTTAAGCCAATCCTAAGGCTTTGCTTTGTGAATAAAAGAGTAATCCATAACTTACTCTGGAAAGCTTAGAGGACTGTAGCGAACATAGACATTTGTCAAATGGTGAAAAATTCAGATTTCCTTAAATGCTACTGCTTATTGATATTTGAAACTTAAAAAAAAATCTTATAGCCGTTTATTTCAAAATGCCTTTGCCGTATCCTGTTTCCAAATTAGTTTTGCTACTTACATCCCACTGCTTATCTGATAGATATGTTTACTTGGATACTCAGCCTCCCTCTGAGTCACACTTATGAATGATTACACACCTTCAACTAAATATTGAACATTTTGATCATAAAACTAAAATTTTCATTTGTATTGACATTGCTTCCCCCAGAGTCAACTCTTTGCATTATTAAATATATTATTCCAAAAATGATTTCTTCACAATCCCGCATAATATTAAGTCACATAAGCAATTCCTACACAAAACCTTTGGTTAAACTATGGAACTGAATGAACCGGTTGGGGAAATGATTCCCATGATCGATTTTCTCCCCTACCAAAAGTAAAGATTATTATGCTGAAATCATTGAAGATTTATCCTAGAAAATTGAAAAAATATAATTCGGAACTTTAGCAGATTGATTATTCAGTTAATTCTTGGGAGTGCAAGAGGATTTTTAAAAATGCTCTCATTCATTTAAGCCGGTGAGATACTAATTGGGTTATTCAGCATTGTTTTCCTAAATAGGGTCCAGCAGATCTCAAAGAGATCATTGACTCTCTGAAATCTTAGAGTTTTGGTCTACAAGTATATCCTACTGGCGAGAAAACAAGCAAAGAAGGCTTGACTTCCATCACATAGTTGATTGCTTTGGACAATACCAACCCTAACCTTTAATTAGTTGCCTACCTATTCAATAATCTCCCCCTTTCTTGTGGGTTCAGGTCTATAGTCTAAGCCTAATTCACTTACAGGGCGTAGTCCACATAGCACGGAGCACCAGTGTCCTTCACTGGTGTTGATGAGATTACTCAGAGATAATATTTAGAGAAGTGGATCTTGAGTTTGCCCTCTTATATCATGGCCTTGTTATTGTTTATAACATCTCTGTATCATCATATTCCATAAATTAAGACTCAGGGGAAAGAGGAGCTTACACTGAGGAAAATTGTTTCCAAAAGCCCATCATTCCCCAACATATAGTATGTGCATGGTACATTCCAAGCTCTAGAGACTAATAAGCCAAGGATTTTATCCTTGATGAGCTCATGATCGCTTCTGTGTTATCTTGCAGTAGGTAACTAATAAATACGTTATGAAATAAACATTTCCAGTTGACACTGGATCAAGTTATTCTCCAGCATTTTAAGGGACTGCTCATCTTCCCGTATTGTTGTGCATTCTGCTCAAAATAAATTCAAAATGGGCTGTTCCTACACAAACCAGCCGAATTTGTAGATGTGATTAGTGTGTCTGCTAGTGGTAAAGACACTCGCAGCTTTCTTTGTTAAGGTGAGGAAAGTAAAGGAACTGGTTTCATTTGTAATTTATATTTCCATTGTCCTGGTAACATCAGCAATGAGGTATCTGTCACCACATCTTATCCCAGGTCACAGAATCAAGGGTTGGGTCTTTTTCGTTACACCAAGTGACTGTTACATGAATAAGAACTTTTAAATGATTTCTTTAAAGAAAACCTTCTTGTCATGAATTATTTAAAATTGTAGTTTTGTGGTAATGATATTTGGAAACACTTCTGGTGACTGGTCAGACCTTGGAAACCGTTTCTTTATAGTCAACCATTTATTGCAGTGAAAGTCGTACAGATGGGATTTGACTTGAAACTCCTGCTTTTTCATTCCAATGCTTTTTTTTTTTTTAAAGAGGCAGAAACCATTACAATTTACAATTACTAGTTGAAATTGGCAGTTTTAGCTATAACTTTTAATTTACTGATTTTTTTAAATTTATTGATATACTTGAACTTAGTTAAAAAAACAAAACAACAACAACAAAAAAACAACCCAATCTGTGAGACTTTTTGCAAGACTGGTGCCTGAAAAGACTCACTTGTCTTTTAAAAAAACATTGTGTACATCTTTAAAATGTGACATACATATATACATATTTCAGAGTTTTTTCTCATATTGTCTAAATGACTAGCATAGAGCTTTCTGCTTTCAGAAACACTGTATGTAATGTAAATAATGTCATTATGATAAAGATAATGGGTATCTAATGATCCTCCTATGATTTCTTTGCAATTTAAATTGCAACACTGGCCAGGATCTCTGTAAGTATAACTTGACTAGCTGACTAGTAACCGATGTTAATTCAGGGAATTGATAACACAATTTGTATCTAGAGCATGAGCTTCGAGTCAAAATCAACAGAAAGCCACATTTTGGCGGCAAATGCTGGCCAGTTTAAGCTCACAACATTTATTTATTCGTATTAGATGAATTCAGTCATGTTCATTCTTGGCAGTCATCTAAGTTTGAAATGGGTGAGGGAGAACATTTGCATTCGGCTTATTTTGTGTTTTCCCCTCTGAATGCAAACTCTTGCCAGGTGTTAGAAGCTAGCCACATCAGTTGAGAGAATTATCATCCTGAAAAAAAGAAAAAAAAAAACCTGTCATACCTATGGCCCTCCCAGTTGCCCGGATATTTGCTGGAATTCCAATTAACATTTTATGCTATGACCTAGTACACCCATTGCATGAGGGACTACTGAGTGACCCCAAAGCTGACAAACTGGGAAAGCCCTCAGAAGACAGGCCTCACATAACTGCTCAGAAGGTTTTGCCAAAATGTTGACATATGTTCCTCCCAAAAGAAGTCTCCCCACACCCATCCTCTACCCTCCGCCCCACAGAAAGTATTTGGGAGAGAACAGCTTGAAAGATTTTCTATGATTTTTAACATCTCAAACCCAAGCATTTCTCTGGCTCAAACAACAGAAACGTTCACGTTTAACACTTCGAGCATTGCAGGTGTAGTAGCCTAGAGAGCACTGGCTCAGATAAATATATCCAAACAGCATAGTCTCCTATTTCACCGATACCTGCTGTATTTTAGATATTGTGGCATTTACAGCTTTGTTGATTTGTGCTGTTACAGCGTGTCATAAACGTCACTAATGATATTTTGATTTGTGATTCTTTTTATTTAAGGTTTTTGTGAATGTTAAAGTGTTCGCTCTATAGCTGTCATGTCTTATGAAATTAGACACTGGTTTTCTTTCCTTTGGGTGTCCTAAACCAAACAATTGCTTAATAAATATCTTTTTAAAGCCTATAGGCAATTTCTTGCACGTATGGTTATAAATCTTGGTATCTGGGATATTTCACCTCCACTCCTATCAGTTCTTATTTTGTCCTTTTAATTGCTGAAGTATGTGTTTTGCCACTGTGAGGAGGTGTTTGTTATCGCGAATTTTACTTCCTCATGAGCTCCAGTATTTAATAATGAGTTAAACAATTTCTAGAAGAAGTGGCGTCTATATTAAGGAAAGTCAAGAACCATCTGATGGACTGTGATTCCCCCGCCCTCCACCCCTTAGAGCCTGTCACCCCCAGAGCTGATAGTGTTGCAGACTGAATGGCGTTACCCTAATGTTGGACCCAAAGACCACCAGCTTTTTGAGTCAAAGGACTACTTTTTCACATGCAGTAGTCAGCCACTCACTGAATATTGATAGGATAAATGAAGGCTTAAAGACTGGATTATGTGTTACCTGGGCATTAGCTCTTAGACATATGGATTCCAGGAGCCAATAAAATTGAAAACTAAAATTGGAGGATCAATAACTGATGATTAAAGGACCTTAAAATACCCTACTACCTATTGCCACCATCATTTCTACTAAAGAAGAACATTAGAAGTGAATAAAGGATAATCGTACTGTGACAGTTCAATGTATTATTCTACATACCACAAAATCACACACATATGCTGTTAACATGAGTTAATCATGACTTTAAGGCAGGATCTAAATTAAAATGTATAAATAATACTTGGCAGTTAATTAGTAATACACTAAAGTAACCCAACATGGGATTTACTACTATCGATCTGCTAAGGCCCTTCCCAATATCTCCTGACCCCCTTCTGTCCATCTCTCCTTCAATTCAGTGTCAGCTAACGCCCCTCACATCCTCTCAGGTTCATCCCTGTGGCAGGTAACCTGAGATCAACGGAGGAGAGGTGAGCAGACCTGTCTGGGACTTGGCAGTTCTCACATTCTGAGGCCAGTGTTCAAGTGTGGGTTGTTCCTTGTTTCTTGACTTAGAACTCATCATTGGTTCCTGGCCTCATAGCCAGCTTCCTTCAAGGGGTCATCAAACTAATTATAAATCAATATACATCTCCTGAAGAATAGTTTGACAGTATGTATCAAATACATACAATTTTGCCTACTTCTTGGTTCAGGATTTTCACATCAAGACAGTCACAGAGGAACACAAAGATTTACCCCTAATCGTGTCCATTGAAATCTTATTCATAATTTTGAAAGCCTAAAAAACCCAAATGTTGGAGAATAGGGAATTGGTTAAATACATCCCAGAAATGATAACAGTTAAGATTTATGTAGCACTGTGATGAGGGCTTTCAATACCTTTTCTCATATAATCATCCCAATGCAGGTTTTATTATTATCCCCATGGGGGGGGTGCGGGGTGAAGTGGTAACTCCGAGTTTTGTCACATGGTCAGGAAATGGCAGAGCTGGAATTTGACCCCAGACCAGCCAGGTTCTAGAGCTTTCACTTTCCCTATTCTACAGTATTAGGCAGGCATTGAAAATAGTAGTGTAGTAGAATTTTAAGAATGGGGGGAAATGTTTACCTGATATTAGTAAGTGAAAATAATATTGTCCCATCCTTTAAAGAAAAAAAAAGATGTTCACAGAACAAAAGACTGGAAAGATACAGCATATAAAAGGATGAACAGTATTTCTCTGACCCATGGAAATATTTTCCTCAATTTTTCAATTGCTTCTAACATTTCCATGAAGAATGTGCATTATCCTCCTAATAGTGGTAAATGGCAAACTGCATCACTACAGTCCAGAGGTTGACTTCCCTCTCAGACCTGCTCCAGATCCCAGTCTCTGCTTTCTCCCCCGAGCACCTTGGGTTTGCCTGGCTCTCAGGGTGACATCTCCCACACCCAACAGTAACTCCTGCAGCACCTCCTGCTCTTCCAGGAATATCAGAGAGGTGGTGGGAGAGGAAAAGCCAGTGCTCATCAATCAGGCTTGCATGCCTTCCAGTTCTGGAACTTCATGGCATTGGGCAAATTCCTTACCCTTCCCGCCATATAAAGTATCCAAACCTAGCAGGTGCTCATTAAGTGGCCACTATTATCATCTGGTCATTTGGCACAGCTTGAAGCAGCCCCATAAGTGTCCATCCTCTTAGGTGGTCTGCAGCCTAGAATCTTCCTCACTTATCAGCCAGGCAGACTTATCCCCACAACTTTATTGACCATATACTGATATTTAGAATGACTGGTAAGAGCAGCTGCAAATTTAACAATGCTGGGCAATTGCTCTGGCCAGGGTATCCACAAGCCTTTGCTAGGTTTTCAAAATGCAGCAGACGTGTTTTGGAGTGAACCCTTGAACGCTCTCCCAGGAGACAGTTGTGCCTCTACTTATGGAATGAAAAAAAATAATAATAATTTCAGGCTTAGTCAGCAGGGGGCAGAAAAGATGGGACAAGAGCTTGGCAAAACTAGTTTCTTTTTTTTTTAATAAATTAATTTTTTATTGGTGTTCAATTTTCCAACATACAGAATAACACCCAGTGCTCATCCCATCAAGTGTCTCCCTCAGTGCCCGTCACCCAGTCACCCCCACCCCCCGCCCTCCTCCCCTTCCACCACCCCTAGTTCATTTCCCAGAGTTAGGAGTCTCTCTTGTTCTGTCTCCCTTTCTGATATTTCCCACTCATTTCTTCTCCCTTCCCTTATATTCCCTTTCACTATTATTTATATTCCCCAAATGAATGAGAACATACCCTGTTTGTCCTTCTCCGATTGACTTAACTTCACTCAGCATAATACCCTCCAGTTCCATCCACGTTGAAGCAAATGGTGGGTATTTGTCATTTCTAATGGCTGAGTAATATTCCATTGTACACATAGACCACATCTTCTTTATCCATTCATCTTTCGATGGACACCGAGGCTCCTTCCACAGTTTGGCTATTGTGGACATTGCTGCTATAAACATTGGGGTGCAGGAGTCCCGGCATTTCATTGCATCTGTATTTTTGGGGTAAATCCCCAACAGTGCAATTGCTGGGTCGTAGGGCAGGTCAATTTTTACCTCTTTGAGGAACCTCCACACAGTTTTCCAGAGTGGCTGCACCAGTTCACATTCCCACCAACACTGTAAGAGGGTTCCCCTTTCTCTGCATCCTCTCCAACATTTGTTGTTTCCTGACTTGTTAATTTTCCCCATTCTCACTGGTGTGAGGTGGTATCTCATTGTGGTTTTGATTTGTATTTCCCTGATGGCAAGTGGTGCAGAGCATTTTCTCATGTGCTTGTTGGCCATGTCTATGTCTTCCTCTGTGAGATTTCTCTTCATGTCTTTTGCCCATTTAATGATTGGATTGTTTGTTTCTTTGGTGTTGAGTTTAATAAGTTCTTTATAGATCTTGGAAACTAGCTCTTTATCTGATATGTGATTTGCAAATATCTTCTCCCATTCTGTAGGTTTTCTTGTAGTTTTGTTGACTGTATCCTTTGCTGTGCAAAAGCTTCTTATCTTGATGAAGTCCCAATAGTTCATTTTTGCTTTTGTTTCTTTTGCCTTCGTGGATGTATCTTGCAAGAAGTTACTGTGGCCGAGTTCAAAAAGGGTGTTGCCTGTGTTCTTCTCTAGGATTTTGATGGAATCTTACTCACATTTAGATCTTTCATCCATTTTGAGTTTATCTTTGTGTATGGTGCAAGAGAGTGGTCTAGTTTCATTCTTCTGCATGTGGATGTCCAATTTTCCCAGCACCATTTATTGAAGAGACTGTCTTTCTTCCAATGGATAGTCTTTCCTCCTTTATCGAATATTAGTTGACCATAAAGTTCAGGGTCCACTTCTGGGTTCTCTATTCTATTCCACTGATCTATGTGTCTGTTTTTGTGCCAGTACCACACTGTCTTGATGACCACAGCTTTGTAGTACAACCTGAAATCTGGCATTGTGATTCATCATATCAGCAAGAGAAAAACCAAGAACCATATGATCCTCTCATTAGATGCAGAGAAAGCATTTGACAAAATACAGCATCCATTCCTGATCAAAACTCTTCAGAGTGTAGGGATAGAGGGAACATTCCTCAACATCTTAAAAGCCATCTACGAAAAGCCCACAGCAAATATCATTGTCAATGGGGAAGCACTGGGAGCCTTTCCCCTAAGATCAGGAACAAGACAGGGATGTCCACTCTCACCACTGCTATTCAACATAGTACTGGAAGTTCTAGCCTCAGCAATCAGACAACAAAAAGACATTAAAGGCATTCAAATTGGCAAAGAAGAAGTCAAACTCTCCCTCTTCACCGATGACATGATACTCTACCTAGAAAACCCAAAAGCCTCCACCCCAAGATTGCTAGAACTCATACAGCAATTTGGTAGCGTGGCAGGATACAAAATCAATGCCCAGAAATCAATGGCATTTCTATACACTAACAATGAGACTGAAGAAAGAGAAATTAAGGAGTCAATCCCATTTACAATTGCACCCAAAAGCATAAGATACCTAGGAATAAACCTAACCAAAGAGGGAAAGGATCTATACCCTAAAAACTATAGAACACTTCTGAAAGAAATTGAGGCAGACACAAAGAGATGGAAAAATAATCCATGCTCATGGATTGGCAGAATTAATATTGTGAAAATGTCAATGTTACCCAGGGCAATGTACATGTCTAATGCAATCCCTATCAAAATACCATGGACTTTCTTCAGAGAGTTAGAACAAATTATTTTAAGATTTGTGTGGAATCAGAAAAGACCCCGAATAGCCAGGGGAATTTTAAAAAAGAAAACCACATCTGGGGGCAAAACTAGTTTCTTGGTTTCCTGACTGTTTACCTCTCTTCACAGCCATATATTCACTATCTTGGCCTGTTTAACTGCCTCAGAACCGTTATTACAAAAACTTCTTTCTTTCAGAATGTATCCTCCAGGAACAAAGCATGAAAAGTGAAGTATGCATGGGCTTTGGAGCCAAACTGCTACAGAACTTTCTCCTGGGAGGGACCCCCGGGTGACTCAGTGGTTGAGCGTCTACCTTTGGCTGGGGTCGTGATCCCAGGGTCCTGGGATCGAGTCCTGCATCGAGCTCCCCTCGAGGAGGCTGCTTCTCCCTCTGCCTGTGTCTCTGCTTCCCTCTGTATATCTCATGAATAAATAAAAATCTTAAAAAAAAAAAAAACTTCTCCTGGGAGAAAATTAACCAACCATGTGACACAGAACAATGACTTAGCATTAACCTCTCTGGGTCTCAGTTGATTTATTAGTACAATAGAAATCATAAAAATTTCTGCCTGTTGTGGTTCTTGACAGATCCAGTGACATAATCTATGTAAAGGGCAGCATCTGGCACATGCAAGAGCCCAATACATGTTAACTCCTTTTATTACCACAATTTATAAGGTTGTTTACAATCTACAATTTCCAATTTGAGTTTCTTTAAAACGGAGCAAGAACCCAAAATGTGTGTGAAGAAACCTGAATCCAGAATCTTTCTATAGTTTTAGTGTCTCCCCAACCCCAATTTTAACAGTAGTTTCACCCACAGCTGATGAAGAGCTTCTTAGGGAGCTGCCTTTATTGAGACTTTCCGAAGAAGTCAGTGCAGTTTTCAAAGAAATCGTGGTTCTCTTTTTGCAATCACATTTCACCAACTTATGTAACTTTAATAAAGTAGTTAGAATAACAAGGACACTTTGGCATAGACAGATTTGAGAACAAATTACTCAGTTGGTGGAGCAAAAGTGCGAGTTGTGCTAGAGCATGGCCTCCCCGCACATAGTATATTTAGGACCTTTGACACAGAGACCACTGGATCCCAGAATCCAATTAAGGACACTTCTAATTCTGATGTAAAAGCACTTCAAATATAGAAAATTTTTTCGGCTCCATTCAAACAGAATAAATCCTAGTAGAGAACACACTAGAGACTGTCTAGAGTTCTAGGGGGCCTATTTGGTTTCATCTTATGGGCTGACTCCCATCAGCTGGTAGTAGTTCCCAGAAACATTGGGCTGAGAAGGGACACTAGGGGAACAAGTGTCCCCCTTGCCTGTGACAGTACCAGTTACTCCTACTGCCCAGGCATTCCATCTAGTTTTGCCTTTATGCTGGATTTTTCTTTTTTTAAGGAACTTGTCATTAGTAGGTGCGCTAAAGAAAGCTGGGGTGCAGTTGTCAGACCTCCAGTTGATATTTCCAGCTTCTTCCATGGTCTCGTCTAGTAACATGTGCGGTGCATGTTCAGTGAGCAGAATCCTTCCTTAACACATGGTAAACTGAGAGATGACCAACTAGAACCCATCTCTATTCCCAGTAAAGCATGCAAAACACTTGCTGAAAAAAAAACTTGGGCTCTGATACACGTTGTAAGGAAAGTCAACTTCTTCCCATCTCAGGAATGGTGGGGGGGGGATATTTGGCCATTATTTGTTGGTTTTTTTCCTCCTGTTGTGACGTGGCTCTCACCGCAATGTTCAAGATACATGGTGACGGGGGTGGCAGCAGGGTCAGTGGGAAATTGGGAAAATTATAGGAGTATGTGCAATAAGTGTAGGAAATAGAGTTCAAGCAGTCCTCCCATACAGCACACTCCAAACATTCTTGTTACAAGGGTAACAGGCTTTTCATTTTCCTATAAATCTGTTCAAATCAGTAATTATTTTAAGAAAACTGTGCCTGAGCCAATAACCTAACACATAGCACTCCAGAGGATGGATTTACATTTCAGTATGTGAAATGTAAATAATTTCGTTTAAATAATTATTCTTCTAAATCAATCTTACTCATTTTTTTCTTACTCATTTTTTATTCTATAGCTTCTCACACATGCACCAAAAGTTCATGACAGCTGTTATTGTGTCATTTCTATTGTCAGAGGATGATCCTGGCACAAGGTTGAATGAGGCCAGTTTTATATCAATGCCATCAGACACTTTAAATAAAAGACTATTTAATCTCACTAATGGGTTGAGTTTTCTCATCCAATTGATGAAATAAACCTTTTGGGAATCATTTTGCCAAAGTGAAACATCTTATGTTGCTGAGAATAATTGTAATTTTGGTTAAATATTTCCCCATGAAGTTAAATGTATTCATTTGGAGGTGATAAAATGTAATTTTGGTGAGGCAAAGTGCCACAATAAAAATAGTGTTCTTACTAAATGATGAGTCTGGTGGAACAGACAACAGAACTTGGAACTGTGGTACTTACATAATTTGCAATTCATCCAAAGAAGTTGTGAAATTCTACCAATTAAAATAGAAGATGTACTGCCACAATTTACAAAATACACAAACACACAGAGTAACTGGGACACAAAATGTCTCAGAATGGTTATATTCATTCTCTCTTTGCTACCCATCATCAACTGAATTTCAGAAATGCTTGTGCTTTTGAAGAACTACTTTGTAAGTCAACTTTAGTGTTCTCAAATAGAATCATAAATGAGTCTTCTACATTTGTCTTTTTCTTAAAATCAGTTGAAATGTTTAATCAGAGTAGTCAACAAATGGAATACCCAAAAAAACCCTAAAAACTAATTAAAAAACTAAAAAAAAAAAACTAAAAAAAAAAAAATCAGCGCTTGAAGCTCTGAGAAATGTGTAAAGTATACTGAAAACACAGCTTGCAACAGAAAAACATTATAATATATATCCCTCTGAAAACAGGAAGAAACTCAACAAATTATGTAATGAGAACTCAAAATTGTGTAGATTTAATTTTGACATTCTATAACTGATCTTTGGAATATCTTTGAGATGGATCTTTTGATGGAACAAAATTGAGAAGGTCGACTATTTCCCAAGATCTAAATATTGTAAAACATTCCAAAAAATCATAGTCAATTTATTTGACTTATTAGTTTTTTATTTATTTTGTCTTATTAAATTATTTGTCACAGAAAGGTACTCTCAGTAGGGACAAAGGGACAGAATCTGTAAAGAAATTTGGGCAGAAATTAAAATTTCAACAGAAAAAAAGTAACAGAAAAGAAATATCTTCCTTTTTTTCAGGATTTGCTCCGGGATTACTAGAAAGTGAAATCAAAGATGTCAATAACTTCAAATTCATTCACCACAAATGTAACAGAGAAGGAGACCATAAGTAATTTTATTTAAAAACATAGACTATATTGAAAAAGATATATTCTTCATAAAAATATTAGTGATATCATATGAGAGACTTTTTTCTAAATGGGCATGGTGGGGGGTAGTATAGAGGTAATTCTGTATTTAAAATTTAGACACCTTCTTACATCATATGCTGGTATATAACATTATTAGTGTATTCCAGTATCAGTAATATCGTAAG